>NC_135817.1:29330762-29930762 GCF_964213995.1 Mustelus asterias | reverse complement strand
TTGCCCACTCACTCATCCTGTCCAAATCACACTGAAGCATCTCTGTAGATACAGCTCACCCAACTTTGTGTCATCTGCAAATTTGGATATATTACATTTAGTCCTCTCTCTAAATTAATATATTTGTGAATAGGTGGGGTCCTAGCACTGATTCCTGTGGTACCCTACTGTCACTGCCTACCATTCGGAAAAAGGCCCATTTATTCTTTGTTTTCGGCTGCCAACCAGTTTTCTATCCATCTCAATATACTACCCCGAATCCCACTTTAAATCTACATGCTAATCTCTCATGTGGGATTTTGTTGAAGCCTTCTGAAAGTCCAAATAAATCACATCCACTGGGTCCCCCTCATCAACTCTACTAGTCCACTGGGGCAGCCGGTGGCAGAGTGGTTAACACTGCTGCCTCACAGTGTCAGGGACCCAGGTTCGATTCCCAGCTTGGGTAACTGCCTGCAGAGTCTGCACGTTCTCCCCGTCTCAGCGTGGATTTCCTCCGGGTGCTCCGGTTTCCCCTCTCAGTCCGAAAGACGTGCTGGTTAGGTGCATTGGCCATGATAAAATTTATCTGAACAAGTGCCAAAGTGTGGTGACTAGGGGATTTCCACAGTAACTTCACTGCAGTGTTAATGTAAGCCTATTTGTGACGCTAATAAATAAATATAAACATAGGTGACCAAAACTGCAAATAATTTTCCAGATAGGATCTGATTAGCTTTACGTAGTAACAAAACACGTTTTTTGATTTGTATTCTATCTCTGTTAATGCAACCCAGCATATTATTTGTCTTTGTAAAGCTAAACCATTGATTTCTCTTTTTCCGAATCAGCATGCTGTATCTCTGTTCCATTTAACAAAAACTTCCTTTTATATATGTTTCTGCATTCAATCATTTCTGAAACCTATTTGAGAGTTGCAGAGTGCAGAATCTCAATAACATAAATGACTCTGTCCTGAATCTTTGGTTCATCAAAGAAACGGATTGCTTTTTCACTGCAGGATTTAATGGGATATGGGGATTTTCACACAATGCAGTGTTAATGTAAGCCTATTATGACACAAATAAATAAAGTTACATACTCAAAGAATTCCAGTAGATATGTCAAGCATGATTTCCATTTCATAAATCCATACTGACACACTGTCCGATCCTGCCACTGTTTTCCAAGTGCTCTATTATAGAATCTTTGATAATAGACTCTAGAATTTTCCGCATTACCAACGTCAGGCTGACTGGTCTGTAATTCCCTGTTTTCTCTCTACTTCTCTTTTTAAAGAGAGAGATTACATTAACTAGCCCTCAATAAAAACATCCTCCCTGTATCTAATCTGTCCAGCCCTGTTAGAATTTTATATGTTTCAATCAGATCTCCTCTTATCATTCTAAATTCCAGTGAATACAGGCCCAGTCAAACCACTCTCTCCTCATAGAACAGTCCCGCCAATCCCTGTATCTGCCCACTGAATCTCTGCTGCACTCCACCTAAGGCAAGTATATAATTTCTTATGTAGAGAGGCCAAACTGCACACAATACTCCAGGTGTGGTCTTGCCAAGGCCAAAGCTCATCACCAACTTCTTAAAGGCCAGCACAGGTTCAATTCCATCCTTGGGTGACTGTGTGGAATTTGCACATTCTCCTTGTGTCTGCATGGGTTTTTCATCTGTAGGTTAGCCATGGTAAATGCATGGGGTTACGAAGATAGGGCAGTGGGGGGGCCTGGGTAAGATGCTTTTTCATAGACTCAGTGCAGATTCAATGGGCCAAATGGTCCCCTTCTGCACTAAGGATTCTATGGATTTTAATCCAGGATGGGCAACAAATGCTAATCTTGCCAAAGACATCCACACCCCATGAGTGAACAAAAGAAAACCGCACTAAGCATGACCCTCAATATCATTTATACAATATTGTAATCTCAAGAGTTAATACCAAATATCTTCCTCAACAACTTGCCAGCGTGATCCTTGCAATCTGAAATTCAAAATGAGATTTGAAGAATATAAAATTTTAAAATGTTATGATTACAATGCCAGGTTGCCCTGCAAAGCATTTTCTTACAAGATCACAAGTAAAACATCAGAAATTAAAGTTCAGCATTTATTCGCCTAAAATAATTCTGCGTTTCTAAAACAAAATTTGTTTCAACACATTTGAGTGCATTACATTTCATTTGAATCCCGGTTATCTAAGGGAAACCAGTGGGTTTAATGAAGTTCAGCCATGTACGAAAATCTAATGTTTAAAAATAGACTGGAAGGGCCAACCTCAGTAACTTTCATTTAAAAATACATACAACAAATTAAGTGATCCACAAATGGCGAGAGTCAGGGTAAAAAAGTATTTTTCTAAGAACAAACTCTAGTCCCCAAGTTTGACCCTCAATTTGCTCTTTAGAATTTATACTAAAATTAGAAAATAAACAGGTGTTTCTCACTCTGGGTCGCACAGTCCAGGCAGCTGCCTACTACAAGACAGACCAAATGATGGGAAATGTTTGAACTGAAAGCTAACGCCCGTTAACCTGTCTGCAGTAAGGGCAGTCGCTGTGCCGAGCAGATTTCCCGGGTGGTGCACGCCTCACACTCACCAACATCAGTAGCTGCCGCTCCGCATCCACAATTTACCCCTCCCTTTAGAAGCAGCTCCTGGGGGGAGCCGGCGCTGTCTCTTCTCCGCGCTCGGCCTCTCTCGGCGCTTAACCGCCAACGACGTTGGCGCCGTTTCCCCCCACCCCCGAAACTGAGTGTCAGCTCCAGCCTACCGCCGCCATCTTCTCTTCCACCGGGTGCACTGCCAATGGCGCCTCGCGTCACTTCCCGCAAGCCGACCAAAACAACAGCGAGCACTTCCGGGTAACCGTCTTCCCACGCGGCCTGCGGGAGGGCGGGGCCTGGAGTTCAGAGCAACCGTCTGTGGGCGGGGCCTGGAGTTCACAGCAACCGTCTGAGGGCGGGGCCTGGAGTTCAGAACAACCGTCCAATAGCGGGGCATGGAGTTCACAGCAACAGTCTGAGGACAGGCAAAAGGGGCGGGGTTTGGATCGCAGGACGAAGTGGGCGGGGTCTGGGGTCCCGGGCGAAGGGGGCGGGATTTAGATGAAGGAGCGGGGTCGAGAGATCAGAGCGAAGGGGGCGGGGTCTGGACCTACAGGCGCAGGGGCGGGTTCTGGAATTCAAAGCGGTTTGGAGATCAGGGCGAAGGGGACGGAATCTCGAGCTCTGGCGAAGGGGGCGGGGTCTGGACTACGGGATAAAGAAGCGGGGTTTGCAGATCAGGGCGGAGGGGGCGGGGTCTGGAGATCAGGGTGAAGGGCAGGTTGTGGATATGGAGAAGGGGGCGGGGTCTGAAGCTCAGTGCGCAGGGGCGGGGGTCGGGCGTCCAGCGTGAAGGGAGCAGGGTCTGGAATTCAAAGCGAAGGGGGCGGGGTCTCGAGATCAGGGCGAAGG
The DNA here is from genome assembly GCF_964213995.1 of Mustelus asterias. Lineage (NCBI taxonomy): Eukaryota > Metazoa > Chordata > Chondrichthyes > Carcharhiniformes > Triakidae > Mustelus > Mustelus asterias. The sequence continues at coordinate 29,927,312 of NC_135817.1, read as the reverse complement.
GGCGGGCCTGGAGTTCAGGTGAAGGGGCGGGGTTTGGTGATCAGGGCAAAGGGGGCGGGCTCCGGGTGAAGTGGGTGGGTGGTTTGATGGACATGTTACTGTTCGGGCTGTGCGAAGGGGAGAGGATTCAGATGCTGTCCTCAGCCCAGCTTTCGATTTAACAGGAAACGCTCTTTTGGTTAAGATCAAGTCCAAGATGGGGTGCAATGTCTTTTCTTGTCAGCTTGAATCTTGTACGTCTATCTTGTGAGGGCCATGAATTGGATTCAATTTGAATTTGGTTTTTGGAGCAAGCAAGGAGATGGATTTAGGCATGCCCTGTCCACTCTGCGCATTTACTTTGTAGCTTTAAGAATGGAATAACAAAAGATTTAACTCTGGGTTTTTGGAGCATTCAGGTGGGCAAGAGCAGCGTAGCTTCCCCCAGTATTTGAGACATAGAGCAGGCAGGCTGACAGTTACTGATTCCCCAGGCCCTCACTCAACCCCACTACCAAATAAGCAAAATCTCGATAAAGGGTGCGGTCTTAAAGGGGTAAAATGAAATAGAGGCAGAAAGATAGGGAGACAGTATCCCAGAGCTTGGGGCCCAGGTAATTGATGGCTTCACAGTGGTGAAGCAATTTGAGGATGCTCTAAAGGCCAGAATTAGAGGAGCTCAGATATCTCAAAGGGTTAGGGTTAATGTAGGGCTGGGGGAGATTATGGAGCAAGGCCATGGAAGTGTTTGAACAAATGAATTTCTGTTTAACCTGGAGCCATATTAGCCAGCTGTACTTCATTAACCTATACCTCTCAAAATGATCACTAATTTTATCTATATTTATGTATTCTTTGGGCGGCACGGTAGCACAGTGGTTAGCACTGCTGCTTCACAGCTCCAGGGACCTGGGTTCGATTCCTGGCTTGGGTCACTGTCTGTGTGGAGTCTGCACATTCTCCTCGTGTCTGCGTAGGTTTTCTCCGGGTGCTCCGGTTTCCTCCCACAGTCCAAAGATTTGCGGGTTAGGTTGATTGGCCATGCTAAAATTGCCCCTTAGTGTCTTGAGATGCGTGGGTTAGCGGGTAAATAGGTAGGGATATGGGGGTAGGACCTGGGTGGGATTGTGGTTGGTGCAGACTCGATGGGCCAAATGGCCTCTTCCTACACTGTAGGGATTCTATGATTGGGGCAATTTTAATCTAACCCACCTGTTGGAAATTTGACAGGATAATGTTGGTAGGTTTACACCCAGTCTGATTTTACTTTCTGCTGCCATATTGCAGTACAAAACTATCATTCTCCCTGATCTCATAGCATCCCACTGGGGGAGTTAGGTTAAAATTACATCTAACTTGTCCTGTTTAAAATGTTGTCCCTTCTTGAAAAGGAATATAACATCAGCTACTCTGCATTCCCATGGCACAATTTGCATATTTAAGAAAAATTTAAACATTTTGGCCAGACCTTCTGCTACTTCTGTTCTAATATTTTTCACAGTAAGAGTTTTAACAACACCAGGTTAAAGTCCAACAGATTTATTTGGTAGCAAACACCATTAGCTTTCGGAGCGCTGCTCCTTCGTCAGATGGAGTGGAAATGTGCTCTCAAACAGGGCACAGAGACACAGAAATCAAGTTACAGAATACTGATTAGAATGCGAATCCCCACAACCAGCCAGATCTTAAAGATACAGACAATGTGGGTGGAGGGAGCATTAAGCACAGGTTAAAAAGAGATGTGTATTGTCTCCAGATAGGACAGCCTGCAAGTCCAGGAGGCAAGCTGTGGGGGTTACTGATAATGTGACATAAATCCAACATCCCGATTTAGGCCGTCCTCATGTGTGCGGAACTTGGCTATCAGTTTCTGCTCAGTGACTCTGCGCTGTCGTGTGTTGTGAAGACCGCCTTGGAGAACGCTTACCTGAAGATCAGAGGCTGAATGCCCGTGACTGCTGAAGTGCTCCCCCACAGGAAGAGAACAGTCTTGCCTGGTGATTGTCGAGCGGTGTTCATTCATCCGTTGTCGTAGCGTCTGCATGGTTTCCTCAATGTACCATGCCTCGGGACATCCTTTCCTGCAGTGTATCAGGTAGACAACGTTGGCCGAGTTGCAAGAGTAGGTACCGTGTACCTGGTAGATGATGTTCTCACGTGAGATGATGGCATCCGTGTCGATGATCCGGCACGTCTTGCAGAGGTTGCTGTGGCAGGGTTGTGTGGTGTCGTGGTCACTGTTCTCCTGAAGGCTGGGTAGTTTGCTGCGGACAGTGGTCTGTTTGACCATTGTCAAACAGACGGTACCTACTCTTGCAACTCGGCCAACGTTGTCTACCTGATACGCTGAAGGAAAGGATGTCCCGAGGCATGGTACATTGGGGAAACCATGCAGACGCTACGACAACGGATGAATGAACACCGCTCGACAATCACCAGGCAAGACTGTTCTCTTCCTGTGGGGGAGCACTTCAGCAGTCACAGGCATTCAGCCTCTGATCTTCAGGTAAGCGTTCTCCAAGGCGGCCTTCACGACACACAACAGCGCAGAGTCGCTGAGCCGAAACTGATAGCCAAGTTCCGCACACATGAGGACGGCCTAAATCGGGATGTTGGATTTATGTCACATTATCAGTAACCCCCACAGCTTGCCTCCTGGACTAGCAGGCTGTCCTGTCTGGAGACAATACACATCTCTTTTTAACCTGTGCTTAATGCTCCCTCCACCCACATTGTCTGTATCTTTAAGATCTGGCTGGCTGTAGGAATTCACATTCTAATCAGTATTCTGTAACTTGATTTCTGTGTCTCTGTGCCCTGTTTGAGAGCACATTTCCACTCCATCTGACGAAGGAGCAGCGCTCCGAAAGCTAATGGTGTTTGCTACCAAATAAACCTGTTGGACTTTAACCTGGTGTTGTTAAAACTCTTACTGTGTTCACCCCAGTCCAACGCCGGCATCTCCACATCATGACTAATATTTTTCAACAGCCCAGGGTACACAGCATCGGGACCCAGTGACTTTTTAACTTTGGCTAAACATTTCCAGATCCCAATTTCTTTTCTACAAGTATCTCTAACTTGTCCCATATTATCCTCTATGACACCCATGCTCTCAATTCTATACCCATTTCTAAGAATCAATTTCATTAAGAAATTTCATCATGTTATCATCCTCCACAATCAGACTTCCTCCTTCAACTCAATTGGTCCTATAAAGCAAAAAGAGGCAAGGTCTGAAGGTGTCCTATGGATACAGAGCTTAAAAGTAAATTGAAATTTAAAATGAAAGGCGTATAATAAAATTAGTGCTAACGATTATATCAATGTTCATGAGAGATATTTAAATTGTACTGGGGAAATAAAGGAAATACAGGTGGTGATTGTGAGCCTGCGCTCTCCATCCACTGAGGTTCGGGCTTGACTCCAGTTGGCTGCGCCCGCTCATGTTTTTTGTGGTTGAGTTTGTCCTGCAGTGACACAGATAGCGAGAATGTGGGTGGGAGTGTTGACATTTAAGATGGTGATGAAGGGTCACAGGCATGGGCTTGAGTGGGAACTGGAGTGTGAGGAGCATAGCAGCTACTGGGGGAAATATGATAATTGTGGGAGGTTTGGGGGGGAGGGGGCGAATACCTGGTGCCTGGTGTTGGCAAAGACCAAGGTGGCTGAGTGAGAGAAAGGTTTGGGGGTGTCTGAGGGGGTCCATAGAGATACTGCAGGTGGTTCACTTACCCTTGCTCAGCGAAGAAGATCATTCATCTTCTTCTGACACTGCTGCCCTGTCCTCTTCTGGAGTGCGCTTGCACTCACCAGGGCTGCCACTGCATCCCAGGTGGGGTTGGCGACCCTGCTGGAATGCAGTCTCCTGAACGGGAGTAGAGTGTGTCCTGCCTCTGCTTCACTCCATCCAGCAACCTGGTGAGGGTCCTCTCTGAAAAGCATGGTGCTGGCTTCTTGGCTGCCATACCTTGCAGTTGTTGTGGAACAAGTGCTGGGGAGTTGTTTATATGGAGCTCTCCAGTGCTTGCAGCAGTTAAGTCGTTGCGAGGCGGATGAATCAGATGGAAAATTACTAATGAAGCATAAGATTCAGATTGAAAACACACTGTTGGTGGGAAACACTCAATTTTTCACGCTGGAACCAACACTCTGCCATTTTTTAGTATGATTTCACCCAAAGAGTTAAAAGGGATGTTATGATTCTTGGCCAGACCTTAAATTGTGGGGGAGTGCCTGGTAAGGGACCAATAACGTTTTGTTTAAAAGTATATGAAGTTTGAGATTCAAGACACTAAGTGAATAAAACCACAAGACTCTGCAAGATTTGAACAAACAAAAATAAACTTTCCTATGCAAGTTCAGTATCTATCCTATACTCCAACATTCATGTGAATTTACAGGCGAACTGTGGTTGAACCACATTACACAATAGACGACAGATGCAACCAAAATAGATTCCATAGATTTCCCAACAACCCACCCAGACGTTTGTCACATTGCGAGCCAACAAATCTCACTAAAACTCATCTTTCTCACAGGAGTTTCCAATTCCCACGTTTGAAGAGCTCGCCTTGAAAGTCTATTCACAGGTTGCACCCATTCAGATGTCTTCACCTCTTAGGGTTTCAATCGGGCCTTATGCGATTCTCCTCCCCGAACTCCGAGTAAACTCAAGCTTCACCTTCTACACACAATTTCAGATCTTTGATTGTGCCAAGCAGAACACAACCACTCCAAAGTGCTACCTTTGCACCAATGATCTGCAGCATGGGGTCACCAACCTTTGATTGCTTTCTTGGATCTACAGGGCTCTTCTCAGCCCACTTCACTCAAAATCTGCTCCCTGCAGCTCTTTCTTGGATTCAGAACTATTACTCTTCTCATTTATTTAATTTTACTTAAGGGACCTCTTTCCATCCCTTGATTTTGTCACTTACCTGGAACTACCTTTTGGGATCTCTCCCTTTTCCCCTCCCTGGTTTGAGACCTTCCTCCTGTCCCTCTCCTGTCTCCTACTTCCTGGGACACACCATTATGATGGCATTCCCTACCAGGTAATTTGACCTGCCTCTTATCGCTATTGTCTATTTTTCCCTTCTGGACAAGGACATAAGACCAGTTCCCACCCGGATAAGTGGAAAATTCCCAAGTACTTTCTAGCGCATGTCCAGAAGGCCTGAAGTCCATCAAGAACTATAGTTCCTGATCTCTGAGGTTAAGTATATATTTCTGAACCAGAAATATGAAAAAGACTAAGATAGTGTAAAATGCAGTCGTTACGGATTTCTTAAACATATAAAAGTAAAAGAAAGAGTTGACTGCTTTTTGTTTTATAGGAATTTTTTGCATTCTGTACATCTCTATTTTTCATTGTTTGATCATAAGACCGTAAGATATAAAAGCAGAATTAGGCTATTCGGCCCATCGAGTCTGCTCCGCCATTCATTCATGGCTGATAAGTTTCTCAACCTCATTTTCCCACCTTTTCTCCGTAACTTTTGATCTCCTTACCAATCAAGAACTGTCTAACTCTGTCTTAGATACACTCAATGACCTGGCCTCCACAGCCTTATGTGGCAATGAATTCCACAGATTCACCAGCGTTTGGCTGAAGAAATTCCTTCTCATCTCCGTTCTAAAGGGTCATCCCTTTATTCTGAGGCTGTGCCCTCGGATCCTAGTCTCATTTACTAATGCAAACATCTTTCCCATGTCCACTCTTCAATGAGATCCCCCTCATCCTTCTAAACTCCATCAAGTACAGACTTAGAGTCCTCAAATGGTCCTCATATGTCAAGCTTTTCATTCCTGGGTTCTTTCTCGTGAGCCTCCTCTGGACCTTCTCCTGGGCTAGCACATCCCTCCTTAGCTACGGGGCCTAAAATTGCTCACAATACTCCAAATGTGGTCTGACCAGAGCCTTATAAAGCCTCAGCAGTACATTCCTGCTTTTGTATTCTAGTCCTCTTGAAATTTGCCTTTCTGATCCATTGACCTGTTTGTGATTTTTCTGCGAACTGAATTTGAACCATTTTTCTTATCCAGCTGAATTTTGCCCTTTTCCAAGTCTAACATCCTTATCTTTGAATTTTGTTATCTGTTTGTACATTGAACCTAATTTATGCTGTGGCCGACATTTCTTAATTGTTTTCCTTCTTTCAAATCAGTTATTTCCTAAGACTATATCATGCAATGCCACTGTCCTTGTTGGATAAGAAACATATTTATTGAGGGGGTAGTCCTGGTGTAATCTAAAATTCATCCCACTTTGTCCTTTAGTTTAGTTTTTCTTGGAACAGTTAAAATCACCCAATACTATTGTCCTGGTACTTTTATATAACTCTTTGAATTGTCTGCTAATATACCCTTTTATCCCATTTCCAATGTTATGCAGTGCAGACTGAGAATTGTATCATTTCCCATCATCTTTTTTGAACTCCTTCCTTTGGATACTGTCTTAAAACAACTCCCTATAGGACATTATAATATAGTAGGTAGGATTGTCAACCATGACTGAAGCCATTCCTGGAGGTTTTGTTTCCGAAAATGATGACATTGTTGACCTGCCAGATCAACCCGTGCACAATAACAGAGCTTTAGAATTATGTTACCTCCACCTATCCTACAGCTGTGCTGATTTGATTTGATTTATTATTGTCACATGTATTAGTATACAGTGAAAAGTATTGTTTCTTGCATGCTATACAGACAAAGCATACCGTTCATAGAGAAGGAAACGAGAGAGTGCAGAATGTACTGTTACAGTCATAGCTAGGGTGTAGGGAAAGATCAACTTAGTGTGAGGTAGGTCCATTCAGAAGTCTGATGGCAGCAGGGCAGAAGCTATTCTTGACCTCAGACATTTATATCTTTTTCCCGATGGAAGAAGGTGCAAGAGAGTATGTCCGTGGTGCATGGGGTCCTTACTTATGCTGGCTGCTTTTCCAAGGCAGCGGGAAGTGTATGGATGGGAAGCTGGTTTGCATGATGGACTGGGCTACATTCACGGTCCTTTGTAGTTTCTTGCAGTCTTGGGCAGAGCAGGAGCCGTACCAACCAGAAAGAATGCTTTCTATGGTGCATCTGTAAAAGTTGGTGAGAGTCGTAGCTGACTTGCCAAATTTCCTTAGTCTTCTGAGAAAGTAGAGGTGTAGGTGAGCTTTCTTAACTGTAGTTTTGACATGGGTGGACCAGGGCAGGTTGTTGGTGATCTGAACACCTAAAAACTTGAAGTGCTCGAACATTTCTACTTTGTCCCCATTGATGTAGATAGGGTCATGTCCTCCACTACGCTTCCTGAAGTCGATGACTATCTCCTTTGTTTTGTAGACATCGAGGGAGAGATTATTATTGTCACACCAGTTCACCAGATTTTCTATCTCATTCCTGTACTCTGTCTCGTCATTGTTTGAGACCTGTCCCACTACAGTGGTGTCATCAGCAAACTTTCTCTTCTGAAAACTCATCACAGGGTCGTTTTTAACCAAAGGCTCTTTAAGCATATTAGAGTCTTTACAACTGTATATCCAGAGTCTTGATTTCAAACAAGAACAAGTTCAGGACAACTTTTAACGTAGCCCAAAGTTTTGTGTTGTAAATCTTCTGGTGCTAAGCTGAAGTTAATGCCATCATAAAGATCCTTGAAAGAGCTGAAGAATGAATGTTCGTGATCTAATTTAAATGGCTTTTTTGATGTGTCGAAGGAATTATTTCAGAGAGCCATCTCGGGATCTGTGAGAAGAAAAAAAGCAGATTGAGACTGCCAGGTTTTACAGGGCTTACTGATGAATGAGTGCCAGCATGCTCACAGATCTGTAAAGGAAACTGTACCCTCCCCCACTCCCTCCTCAACAGGCAAAAATGACCCTGCTTAAAATGGGAGTTCCGTTTGTCCCAGACCCTGACCGGAAACTGGAGCAGGGTCTGAATTTTCCAAAATTTGTTTCTGTTAGATTTCCCACCTCTACCATTCTATTTGTACCCAAATCCAGAGACCAAGCACTCTAGAATTAGCCCCTCTACTGATGGAATTTATGGGTGGATTAAATTAAGCAGATAAATTGTGTAAGCTTGTTTTATGTTCCTTTAGTTTTTTTTGAGGGCATATCTAATCAAGGTCTTTAAAATTATAAAGGGATTTAATAAAGTAAATGCAGAGAAAATGTTACTTTTGGTAGCAGGCAGAGGCATAATCATAAAATTAGAGTGAGGCTATTTAGACATGTAGACAGGGATTCTCCGATCTCGTTCGCCCCGCCACCGTTGCCAGTGTGAATGGAGGGTTTGGCGCTCATCAAATCTCCTTTCACTGTAGTGGGTCCGGAGAATCCCAGCTGCGGATGAGGTCAGAGAATTCCACTGAAATCTCACAATGGATAATAGAAATTTGGAACATTCTCCTTTATAAGGCTGAGAATAATGGGTCAGTTGAAATTTTCAGGGTGGAGTTCAATGGATCTTTATTAGGTAAGGATATCGAGGGTTATGGAGAAAAGGCAGAGAAATGGAGTTCAGCTTCAGATCTGCCATGATCTAATAAAGTTGGGGAGGCCACATGGGCTCAGATTCCCATTAATTGGATAAAATCCTCAATGACAACTAGAGAATAGCTCTTCTGTTTATTTAGAAGTCAATGATCAAAACATAGAGGAATTGAAGGAGCATAAAAGCAAGGGAAACTAAACCTATAATAAAAAGGGAAACAGTAAATAATGAAACCTGACAGAAAATGTATATAGGTCAGTCAATACCTGTAAACTGAAATACAAATTAAATGTTTGGTTGTATATCCTAATCAAAACTGGGAATCTAAAATATAAGCAAAGATTTTAAAGAGGTTGGAAACCTGGAAGTAAGCCTATTTGCTGAAATATTGCTCAACCAGTGTTAAAAAGGAGTGGCTAACTCAACCATCAATGACTAAAGGGCATGTTACATTCTGCTCTTTGACATTGTTTCTTTCTGCTGTGTGTAAGAGTTTGATAAAATAACTTGAGCTATGTTCGTGGTACAGTCAAGGTCATTTTTTGTGGTTACGACCAGGCTTACATTCAACACACTCTGCAGACATTTAACAGGTAAAAAATATTATTTTTTTGTGTACTTCAGTAGTAGTCATTTCCTTTCTCTTAATAAGATTCCTGTAAGTGATCTTTTTATGTGATTGCCTGTGTATGTGGAGGTACATTTGATCCTTTTAATAATACCACAATTAGGAAATAAAAGAATGTAGAATTTCATAATGAGGTATGGGGAGAAGTCATGTGTATCTTTATGACCATTCTTTTCAAAGTGCTCGGACAGTTTTATACCAATGAAAGCTAGTCAGAAACAAGATTGAGCATTAGATTGTGTCCATAAGCAAGTTAAATTTTCTAGTTGGCTTTGGGATCGTGCAAGGCAGATAGTTCTGCGGACAAGAGAGAAACAGACAACCTGAACTGATTTTCTCATACTACCTGTCTGTAAGCAGAAGATGATTTGAATTCATTTTTAAAAGAATGGGCGTTGGCATGTTTTCCCAATCCCTTGGTTTATGTGATCTAAATTTACTCATAATCCATAACCAACTCGAGTTAGGATTAACTCAGAAAGTTGGATTTTTTTTTACACATTCAAAAGCTGGAAAAAGGAGTAAAAGCAAAATACTGCGGATGCTGGAATCTGAAACCAAAAGAGAAAACGCTGGAAAATCTCTGCAAGTCTGGCAGCATCTGTAAGGAGAGAAAAGAGCTGACATTTCGAGTCCAAATGACTCTTTGACAAAGGGACACACTTCCCACTCTGCACACAAAGACACAATAAAAGGTGGGGGTAGAGAAAATGAGTTTAACATTATAAAGACCACCAAAGCCATGAATATCAGTTGAAGTTAAAAAGGCAGCCTCACCATGAGCCCCAACACTGCAATGTTAAAACTGTCCAAACAGCCAGAGACTTTCATCATGTAATATGGCCAATAATCGTTAATTGCAGTTTAACAATTTCTTTCTATGCTCCTGGTCAGGATTCCATTGTTCCTCCTTAGGAAAGAGGTGAATTAATCATTAACATCTCTTCCAATGCAACGAGTTTTGATCTTTCTCTTTTGGGATAGTTCAGGATGCGTGGGGAGCCAGTTCGTCCGCACTTCCACTGCTCACATTACTTTACACAGGGTTTGTACAATGAAATGTGAAATTCCAGAAGCTGAAAAAATAATTCTATTGTCTGTCCTTGGCATAATGTCAACCTGGCACTGCCAACCTGTACTGGGGCAGTGGCAGCAAACTGCCTGGGCATGTCCCTCTCGCCTTGGGGGCTATCTTTGCCCACAATGGGGGGAATGCAGTCAACTGAATCTCATCTTGCAAAACCTGTGGTGAGGTTTCAATATTCAGTGAGGGGGCATCATGTGGCAGGGGTGGGGGGCTTGATAATCACACTAAAAGTTATTTAAATCCATTAAAATGTGTTTCTTGCCCTTTATGGGCGTGAGCCCCGTGATGCCACTGGCTATGGCGATGGAAAATTGGGAACGCAATCTCCAGAGAGAATCACATTTCCTTATTCTCTCTGAACTTTCCGCCTACGTCAGCAATCCCTCGGACCACTAACGCAGGCTCAGAATCGCATTCCATGTCATGGTGGTGGCAAACTCCAGCCAACAGCTGGTTTCACTATCTGTATCAATTGTCAGATAGTGTTTCCCACTTGTCATGATTGATGTTGATGTCTCTTTTGATAGCATCCTTGAATTGAAGCCTTGCCACCCACCTGGTCTCTTGGCACCTCCATGTATAGCATATCCTTGGGGATGTGGCTGTCTCACGTCCTGTGTACATACCCAAACCAGTGAAGTGTACTTTGCACGATTAGTGCTAGCATGCTTGGCATGTCTACCCTAGAAGGGACCACTTGATTGGTGACTTTGTCTTTTCCATGTGATGCCAAGGATGCTTGGAGACACTGGATATTGACGTTATTGAACCTTTTTTCTTGGAGGTGTTAGTTGTCCAGGCTTTGCTGTCTACAGCAATGTGCTGAGCATACAGGTCTTATAGACAAGCATCAATATTCTGTAGATCAGTTCGTTGTTTCTTCATGCCTTTTAGTTTAGTTGACCAAGTTGGTGGATGTCATTTCAATGCATGTGCTGAGCTCTTCATCAAAAAACAGATTGTCTGTCACTGTAGATTCAAATTTGCTAACTGCTTCCAGTGGTGTGTTGAGTCTGATCACAGGTGGAGACACAATACCCTGTCCCATGACTACAGTTTTCTTGGCAATAATGGTGATGGAGAACTATCTTCATTCTGGCTTCTGCTAGACTATTACACCCAATCTACTATTATGTGACTCTTGCAACAGACAAAGTACGGTCCCTACTCAACCACCCCTTGCTTGCAAAACTCAGAACATAGGGGGTGATTTTATCATCGCGTTGCGCTGGTCTTTGGGTGTGACGCGGTGGTAAAGTGGGGCATAAAGCGCCTAGCACGATTGCCGACAGTTTTCGTGACCGGCGCCATTTTATGAGCGCCAGATTTCCGGTGCGGTCAGTCTCTCACCGGAAATGGGCAAGAAGCAGGTCAATGTATGGAAAGTTATTTAAATGCTGTTTAACATCTGCTTAGCAAACCTGATGCTCAATCATCCAGGCTTGCCCCCCTTTATGACCTCACCGCGAAAGGTTCTCGCCGGCAAAGAATAGGCATGCTCCCCATGAACGGGGAGCAGTCGACTTGGCCTCGCTGGTGCAACTGGAGGCCATTGAGGGTCCCCGGGGAGGCCGAGGGCAAGGGGGGTGGTGTGCCTCTTGGGCAGTGCTAGACTGGCAGTGGCATCCTGGCACCTGAGCACTGCCCACTGGGCACTTGGGCAATGCCCATCGGGTAGTGCAAGGGGGCGGGGCTAATGGGGAGGGGCTAATGGGGGCAAAGCCGGTAGGGGAAGGGGCCAGTGGGGATGGGGCTAATAGGGAAGGGCCAGTGGGGAGGGGGCCTGCTGCCACTCTGCGGCGATTGGTGGGGGGGAGGGTAGCGGGTCAGTGATTGGTGGAGATGGGAGGGGGTCTGCGATCGGTGTGGGTGGTGGGCGGAGTCGACAGGCCTGTACCTTGGGCCGCGGGCCCCACGATTGCAGGGGGTGGATAGCTGCTTCAGGCTGTCTTTTCTGTCAAAGCCCTGCTACTGCTAATGCGCATGTGCAGCATCAGAGGCCTGCTCATGCGCACTACCTCCCTCTTCAGGCTTTCTGGCATGTTAAGCCCTGCCTATAGGCTTCTGCAGCGAGCAACAGGCTCACTCAGAATTTTGCAGGCAGAGAGCGTTGGGTGGTGGGTGGTGGGTGGGGGGGGGGGGGGGGGGGGGGGGGGGGGTGAAAACATGTCCAAAAGATGGATCTGAAACTCTCCCGGTTTCAAGTCCACCCAGCACTTAGACAAAAAAATGATAAAATCGCCCCTATAGTGTTCAACATTAGACAAGATTTTTCTCTTACTAAACAACCTTGATTGTACATTAACAACCAATTTAAGATAATCATTTGGGCTTGCAATGTGGCTCTGTTTACAGGTAGAAGTGACATATGTTCATTCAAAAGGCCCTGACCTTTGCAAACAGAGAGATCATGTCCATGCATTGTGTCTTTTTCAACTAAACAAGAGCATTGGGGCCAGCCACTCCCTGGTTAATTCTCCAGGGCAATACTTTGACCAATCAGGGTCAACATGCCTGGTTTAAATTTACACAAATGCTTGGTAATTAACTTAAAGTCAAGTGCCAGTTTTAACATGTTGACACAAAGGAGGAAGCAGCTGGCCTTGCTGCTGCCCAGTGAAGTTTATTTATTAGTCACAAGCAGACTTACATTAACATTGCAATGAAGTTACTGTGAAAATCCGCTAATCGCCACACTCCAGCCCCTATTTGGGTACACTGAGGGAGAATTTAGCAACGCACCTAACCAAAACATCTTTTGGACTATGAGAGGAAACTGGAGCATCCGGAGGAAACCCATTCAGACACAGGGAGAACGTGCAGACTCTGCACAGATAGTGACCCAAGCTGGGAATCAAACCCAGGTTCTTGGCACTGTGAGGCAGCAGCACTAACCACTGTACCACTGTCGAGTCAGTCAGACTGAAGGATTTGGGGAAGAAGACCCACAAAAGATGCTGCTGTGCCAGACAAGAGAAAATTACTGTTTTCTGGGTAAACACCAAGCAAAGTGCTGGTGAGGGTGGATTCCTGGTTCAAAGAAACAAAGTTTCTTGTGAATTAAAGGCCAAGGAGCCAGCAGAGTGAACCTTGATACTGGAAGTCCAGTCAACTATGCCGAGAAGATTGAGTGAAGGGCACTTTATTTGAAAGGACACTGGAAGATCCACCCTGATAGAGCATGAAGAAGAGATCCTGTTAAAGCCAGGAGAAGCTTGGGATTTTAAACACAAGATTACATTTCTGCTGAGATTACAGTGTAATGCATGAATATGGTGTGGAATTTTCACTTGTGTTAAGAAACTAACACGGAATTCCTTTTCTGTAGTTTAGTGTATTAGTTGCCTACTAAGTAATGTGTTTATTATAGTAAAAATTGTGAAATATTATCATATGATCCTTTGAGATGGTCACTGGGAAATTGATATTTCTTTTTAAAAGTTGTCAGTCTTTACAGGAACTGTAACAACACCTATCTGTGGCAAAATTTATTAGCCAATTATATGTCCATTCTGCAAGTTTTTAAATGTCTTTTTGCAATTTGTTGCAGTACTCCGCAGCACTGACTGTTCCCCCAATTAAAACTTGTTGATCCAAATAATTAATGGAAGTTGTAAATGATAGTGAATCCAGCAGTGATCCTTGTGCGATTCCACTTTTTGTCTTTTGCTTCCCCAAATTCCTACCCTTTACTCCTACTATTTGTTTTGTTTTGTAGCCAGCTAGCTATCTGATACTCACACTCTGACTCTGCAAGCTCAAGATTATCCATTTCTTTATTATGTAGTGCCTTACTGAAGGAATTTTGGAAGGCTTACTTTTATAATTCAATGTAAAGTCTGCTTATGATTTTGGCATCCTTTGCAACCTGAAATGGAGCTTGCAACCCCATTTTCTCTTCATCACAGAAACCGTGGACACTACAATTCCATCACCCACCTCTCGGTCCATCTGGTGTGAAGCAAGCCTGTTAGAGTCATAGAGGTTTACAGCATGGAAACGGGCCCTTTGGCCCAACTTGTTCATGCCGCCCTTTCTTTTTTAAAACCCCTAAACTAATCCCAATTGCCCGCATTTGGCCCATATCCCTCTATACTCATTGTACCAATGTAACTATCTAAATGCTTTTAAAAGACAAAATTGTACCAGCCTCTACTACTACCTCTGGCAGCTTGTTCCAGACACTCACCACCCTCTGTGTGAAAAAAATTGCCCCTTTGGACACTTTTGTATCTCTCCCCTCTCACCTTAAACCTATGCCCTCTAGTTTTAGACTCCCCTACCTTTGGGAAAAGATATTGACTATCTAGCTGATCTGTGCCCCTCATTATTTTATAGACCTCTATAAGATCACCCCTCAGCCTCCTACGCTCCAGGGAAAAATGTCCCAGTCTATCCAGCCTCCCCTTATAACTCAATCCATCAAGTCCCGGTAGCACCCTAGTGAATCTTTTCTGCACTCTTTCTAGTTTAATAATATCTTTTCTATAATAGGTTGACCAGAATTGCACATAGTATTCTAAGTGTGGCCTTACCAATGTCTTGTACAACTTCAACAAGACGACCCAACTCCTGTATGCAATGTTCTGACCGATGAAACCAAGCATGCCGAATGCCTTCTTCACCACTCTGTCCAACTGTCACTCCACTTTCAAGGAGCTATGAACATGTACCCCTAGATCTCTTTGTTCTGTAACTCTCCCCAACGCCCTACCAGGACTTACTGAGTAAGTCCTGCCCTGGTTCAATCTACCGAAATGCATCACCTCGCATTTGTCTAAATTAAACTCCATCTGCCATTCGTCAGCCCACTGACCCAATTGATCAGGATCCCGTTGCAATCCAGACTCCAGACATGCCTGTTCCAATGCTTCTCTGATTGCTTACTGAGCTCAATTTTCAAATTCAGCTCAATCAAAACTCTGCTGCTTAGCAGCTCTAGATCATCTCGAGTCCCCTGATAACTCAAATTTAAAATTGATTGTTATTATGTTCAAATACTAAAAAAAAAGGGCGTCTCGGTGTTGCTGCCTCTCAGCACCAGGGACCCGGGTTCAAATCTTGGACTGGGTCACTGTCTGTGCAAAGTCTGCACGTTCTCCCTGTGTCTGCGTGGGTTTCCTCCGGGTGTTCTGGTTTCCTCCCACATGTTAGGTGCATTGGCCAGGCTAAACTTTCCCTCAATGTACCCGAACAGGTGACGGAATGTGGCGACTAGGGGATTTTCACAGTAACTTCATTGCAGTGTTAATGTAAGCCTACTTGTGACACTAATAAAAAAACTTAAACTTTAATTTACCCCTATCTCTGAACTCTGTTCTTCTGGCTCTAGGCCCTTTTGCTTCTCACCCATTGTTTGCCTTCCGCTATTTAGACCCCACACTAAATTATTTACTTTGCCTTGCTCCTCTCCTTTATGATCCTCCTTGAAATCCATCTCCTTGACAAAATCTTGCTTAATGCCCTCCTAATATTTTAGAATTTTTTTGAATGAGCATATGTGAAGCACCTTGAGATATGTTAAAGACACTATGTGAATGTACATTACTATGTTGAAAAAATATCAGAAGAGCTAGACTGATTGGCTAGACTAGGGGATTTTCAGAGTAACTTCATTTGCAGTGTTAATGTAAGCCTACTTGTGACACTAAGAAATAAACTTTAAACTTTAAAAACTTGATGTTTGGGTAAAGACTTATATTTGAAATGCAGTCAGCTCTACACGTCCAATCTGACTTTCTGTACTCAGGTGACTCCTGCCATGAGGCAATCTCTGTAAGCTGCCATCTTAGAATCAGTTCAATAAAGACCTCTTGCTGGGAATACACTGAAGAAGCTCTGCAGTCTTCAAACACAGAACAGTTATTCCTTTTTTCAGATGCAAGTGGAACTATAGTGTATTTGCATCTTTTTCAAATGAAAAACATGTTCCGTTGCCATATGTTTTGCTTAGCCTCCATTTCTAGTTCTGTAAAAACTATACAGACAGTTATATTTTTTGTTTTGTGCCTTTTTTATGTTTTCCAGCGAAGGTGGTCTGTTATAAAGAGTTGAAGCAGATGATTGCAAAAAATAATATCCAACTTTATGATGTGCGACAGCCAGAAGAGGTGGCTGAGGGCAAGATTCCCACTTCCGTCAACATTCCCTGTAAAATAGAGTTCCATTGTTCTATATCAATTAATTTTTCTATACTTATATCTTAATGATTAAGATCTAATTATTCTCTTTTTTTCCCCCCCAAACCCACTGATTTTGATTTTGCTTTTTACAGTAGGTCAGGTTGAGGTTGCCCTTAAGATGGATGCTGGGCCATTTCAGGAGACATATAATTCTCAGAAGCCAAAAAAGGAGGACCCTAACATTGTCTTTCACTGCCAGACTGGTATAAGAAGCCTGACTGCCTTAGAAACAGCTCGGAATCTGGGATATTCTAAGTATGTACAGTTCGAAAACATTACAAAATATCAGGTCCAGAACAATCATTTTCTACAATGGAGTCTGTAACAGATATAGAAACCTGCAATTCTTTTCATGATAGGTGATGATATTTGCTAAATAATTTCAAAGCGGTCATGCCTCTGCTAAAATAGAAAACAAAGGAATTTCATGCAGATGTTAAGCATTTGTTCGTTATTAATCAGGAAGCATATGTCCTCATGGTATTATTTGTACCTGTTGGCGAGGAGAATACGAAAGGCTATGGTGAAAGAGAATTTCCACCTTTGAGGAAACAAGTCATTTCAAGAACAGTTTATTGCCTTCTTGATACATTTATTTCTCCTTTTCTGAGCTATCTGCTCAACTGATTCAGGTGGGCATTAAAGATCCGGTGGCACAATTCAATAGAAGAGCACAGAATTCTCCCAGGGGTCTAGTAAAAAAAAATCCTCCTTCAACTAACATGCTAAAACAACCTGAATAATTATTCTTGCTGCTATTTGTTGATAAAATGCTTGCCATGTTTACACATATTACAATGGTAACCATAAAATCTCACCTTCCTGTGTAGCAATGCCTTGGTATGTTTATGGGAGATGCGATCAGGCACTATTTGAATGCAAGTTCTTCATCCTCTGTCTGTGTATATGTATGCAAGTTGTTCCCACCTTTATATTTCAGACCACTGCCAGTTAAAATTGAAGAGGATAATAAGGCAAAGTACTGCAGATGCTCGAAATCGGAAATTGTTGTTGTTTGTCCATCGTCGTTGATGAGGACCTCGACACCATTAGTCATTATGAGGCTGGATGCGGTGTGTCCGAAGATGACTGATCAGGCCAATTCGGGCACGGAATATCCTGGCACATATTGGGCAAACTTGTGTAGGCGCTGTAGTTGTTGCGCTGGTGGCTCTGGACTTGCGCAGCTCGCGCTTAAGTTGTGCTTCAGCATTGCACCTTGCTTCATAAGCTTGACAGCTCTTGTGGATGAGGCAGCGCCAGGTAGGGCGGTTTTGTGCCAGCGTTTCCCAGGTGGTCGTGTCTATGTTAAGCGACCTCAGGGAGGCCTTGAGTGTGTCTTTGTAACGTTTCTTCTGCCCTCCATGCGAACGTCTTCCAGCAGAGAGTTCCCTAAAAAGGAGCTGCTTGGGTATGCGCTCGTCCGGCATACGGATGACATGACCTGCCCACCGGGTCTGTGCTCTCATCAGCAGTGTGTGGACTGATGGTAGACTTGCTCTAGAGAGAACTTCAGTGTCTGGTACTTTGTCTTGCCATCTGATGCGTAATATTCTGCAAAGACAAGTCGTGGAAATGATTGTGCTGTCTTGCATGCCTTCGATACACAGTCCACGTTTCACAGGCATACAGGAGGGTAGTGAGTACCATGGCGCTGTAGACCTTCAGTTTTTTGCTGGGCTGATTCCTCGACGTTCCCATACAGTGGAACGCAGTCCACCGAAAGCAGAACTTGCCTTCGCTATTCTGCAGTTAACTTCTGTATCAATAGTCACTGCTCGGGAGAGGGTGCTGCCAAGATAAGTGAACTGGTCCACTGCCTGTAGTTTCTGCCCTTTGATTGTAATTATAGGTTCTGTGTACGGTGCATGAGGAGCAGGCTGGTGCATGACTTCAGTCTTTTTAATGTTGATGGTGAGTCCAAAGTTATCACAAGCCGTGGAAAATTTGTCCATACCGACTTGCATCTCTGGCTCTGAGCCAGTATACAGGGCGCAGTCATCGGCAAAGAGGAAGTCTCTCAGAACAATCTCCTTCACTTTGGTGATAGCTTGAAGTCTCCTCAGGTTGAAGAGCTTCCCATTCACTCTGTACTTAAGGCTGATTCCAGCAACACTGTCCTGGAAGGCATCATTCAGCATGGCAGTAAACATCATGCTGAACAGTGTGGGTGCGAGCACACAGCCCTGTTTGACACCATTGGTGACTGGGAATGCCTCAGAGGATTCTCTGCCGTCCAGTACTCTGGCCATCATGGAACCGGCGTACCATCTGAACGAATTTGGGGGGGCAGCCGAACTTTGACATGATCCTCCACAGACCTTGTCGGAAATAAAAAGATCAAAAAGGACCTGGCCTTCCTTTAGTCCAAATTCCAGAGGATAACATTTGTCATGGAACAAATATGTAATTTTGGTCAGTAGTAAGAAGGATCCAGTTTCTGTCTGATCCTAATTGATATTGACCTAAAGTTAAAAAGAAAAGGGAATAGCAAGCCAGCTTTATGAGACTGATGTCTGACCTGCTTCAGCCTCATTACCAATGGCCTGAGACTGATAACATTGCACACACACACACATAGGAATTCAGTTGATGAAAGGTCACCACCTGAAACATTAACTCTTGTTTGTCTCTCCACAGATGCTGACAAACCTCCCAATTGTTTCTGTTTTTATTTCAGATTTCTAGAACCAAATTACTTTTGAATTCAGCAGCAGCTGTTTGAAATAAATAATGGCTACTTAAATCTATAATAACAACAATCAGTTGTTATCTGTTCAGACTGTTGCCATTGGTCAGTTCAGTGGATGGATATCTTGTTGAGCTTATTGAAAGTAATTGTCTGGCGCACAGGGAGACGCACGGGTGGAGTGCGTGATGCCTTTTCGGCTGCCATAGGTTTGTGGTGGCAGTGGTGGAAAGGTAGAGATATCTCTGGAGTACAAAGGCTGAGGAAGGTATGTGGAACCCAACAATAAATTTATATGGTTGGAGAGATTGTTTCCACGAGGGATGGGATGGAATTGTTGGGAGTGATGGGGATGCAAGAGCAACATGTGGATGGCATGGGGTTGGGATAGGCATCTTTTACAGCGATGCCTCCACAGCTGCCATCATGTTCTGAGATGGATGCTTCTACTTTGGACTCTAGGCATAGGACTTGGTTCTTAGACAGACTTCAGACATACTCTGCTTTCTGTTCAACACTTGTTTATTGGTACTATATCTCAACAGGTTAAACAGTGGGCATGTTGCTCCTGAACATGATTCCAATCTCTCTATCTCAGGAGAGCGAAAGAAAAAGAGTCTAACACATGATTGACTGATGTCACTGTGCATCATCAGCAATGTCATACATTTAGCATATCCCATCTGTTAAACCTGTATAATGTGTCGACCGGACCCTAGCGGGAGCCTCATTGGTGAGGATTCATTCATTTGTGGTGATGGGGGGAGTGGATGTGGGAATGGTGGGGATGCTGGCAATGTCTTTTTGGGATGGGTGGGTGGGAAGGGTCTGAAGCTGGCAACTTTCTGGGTGGTTGGAGTTGGGTGCCAGTGATGGTTGTTTGGGGGTTGGGGGTGGGGGGACAGGGGTCCAATGCTGGTGATGAATTTTGATCGGGGGGTGGGGGGGGGGGGTCGGGGGGAGAGAGGGGGTGATGCTGGCAATGATCACAGGGGGGAGAAATGCCGGCTTTTATCACGGGGGTGGGGGGTGCCAACTTTGATTGTGGGGGCATGGTGCAGCCCCTGAGACCTCTGTGGTGGGGATGCTATTTTTTCTTATCCTGTTCTCAATGCAGCCTGGCTTTGCTGGTGTGCTTAGGCTCTGCCCATGCGTGAAACAGCCCACCCCCCCTATTTCTTTGACAAGGTGTCAAAACATCCGATGAAAAGGCCTGCCTGTTTCTCTGGAGAGAAACACGGTGGTTTTCAGTCAGACCCTGGCGCTTTGCCATTTTTTTGGTAAGATTCCACCCATGGTTTCGTGTTTTTGAAAGTGGGGTAGTATACTGGGGGCAGGTGTAGAATAAACGGTTAACAGATGGGATATGCTAATATATGGTGAAGATAATGATGTACCACTGACATCAGTCAGTCATATGTTAGAGTCTCTCTTGAGAGAGGTTAAAATCATGCCTAGGAGCAACATGCCTACTCTGTAACCTGTTCAGATGTTACATTAATACATGAGTGTTAAGCAGGTATCAGAATATGTCTACAGTTTGTCTAAGAACCAAGTCCCATGCCTAGAATCCAACGTAGAAGGACCCATTTTAGAACACACTATAGTGGAGCTTGTTATTTCATAGAAGGAAGCATTCAGAGTCTTTTATGTCCCACGGAGTATTAGTTGAACATCTTGGAGTTCAGGATTAAAAATCAATCTGACCTGTGTAATTGTAACTGGTCATAGAGCAAAGATAAGCAAGAAAACAGGGATACTTCTGTGAGGAAATGGTGATTTGATCTGGACCATAATTTTAGTGCCTAGTGTAATAAAGTTAGCCAAAAGGGATCAAATAACAATAGTACAGAGGGATATTTATGAAGATACACTGCCAATAAAACTAGTTCTCAAAGGATTCAATAACAGTTAGATCAGAAAGTCTTGGTTGCGGAAAGTATCTTTGAGCGGATTCAAGATTTTTGATTTGATTTATTATTGTCACATGTATTAACATACAGTGAAAAATATTGTTTCTTGCACACTATACAGACAAAGCATACCATTCATAGAGAAGGAAACGAGAGAGTGCAGAATGTAGTGTTACAGTCATAGCTAGGGTGTAGAGAAAGATCAACTTAATGTAAGGTAAGTCCATTCAAAAGTCTGACAGCAGCAGGGAAGAAGCTGGGCCCGATTTTACCAAAACGGGCGCGAAATCGCGGTAAAGTTGGGCGTCGGGCCTTTAACGCGGTGCGCACCCAATTCCTAGCAGAGCGCGGCTTTACCAACACCTGATTCGGGCACGGGCCGGACGGCCCGCCGATTTAAATGTATTTGCATGCATTTAAATCGACTTAATGAAGCGCGTGCCCAACTCTACCACCAAATCCTACTTTACCACCATGCGGCCGAATCCGCGTCCGCGTTTTTAACGACCTGGTAAATAAAAGTCGGAAGCCGGAGCTTCCTCGGTGAGGGTTGGCGAGGAGGTAGGTGTGTTGTGTTCGGAGGCTCCCTGGTACTTACGTGTGTCTTGAGTTGCGGCCATTCCACTGTCCCGGGTCCGTGGTGTCTCTGCGAGTGTGTGGGGGGGGGGAGGGGGGGCTGTTGCTGTGCACGAACTCCGATGTCCGTGTGGCAGCACGGACCTTGGGTCTTGCAGTGCAGCTGGGTCCTAGCACTGCAGCTCACTTCAGGCTGAAGATGTGCACACAGTGCAGATAGCACTGCTGCAGCCTTCCAATGTTACCAGGGGCTGTGACTGTGTGCTGCACGTGGCTGGTGGGGCTGGGGGGACTGGGGGGCATGGGGGGGGCTGTGAATGTGTGCAGCATGTGGCTGGGGGGCATGGGGGGGCTGTGACTGTGTGCAGCATGTGGCTGGGGGGCATGGGGGGGCTGTGACTGTGTGCAGCATGTGGCTGGGGGGCATGGGGGGGCTGTGACTGTCGATGTGCTAGTGGCAAGCAGCGTTGCATGACTCCAAAATTCGTTCATCTCCGCCTCCCCCCCAATCCCCCAATACATTTTGAAATATTATCCCAGATTTTTGACTGTCAGGTTTTTAGTTCCTGCGATTATAACTTTGACATTATCTTCCAAAGGGGATTCCTCTAATTCTGTGCAATGTTCAGATGAAAACAAGATGACAAAGGATCCAAGGCTGCTCCACAGGCAGAGTAGCTGCACCCAATGTTGCCCATGCAAGTCACATTCATAAGTGGGGGCACATCTGCCATGGCATGTGAGAGAAGAGTTGCCAATACAAACTTCTTTTCACTATGGTTGGTTTCCCAGATGTAGTAATCTCCTTGAATCTTATTTCCAACTAAGTACCACCACGGGGACAATTCTGCCAAGTTCACCACAGGACTCTGAACATTTGAGCATCAACAATCCAGTTACAGATCACAAATGTATTATACAGGTCACTACTTGCTCACTAATTATCTTTCCCATAGATAATTAGGCAGCACAAAGAGGATGCTACATTATTTGCAGTTTGCAAGATTCTCCCAAGTCCATCCGTCCCCCCCTCTCTGCTCTCTCTGTTGGTTTGTATTTCACGCCCGGGCGTGCTGCTTCGGATTTTTTTCGAACTGCGCATGCACAGTTCACAACTCAGATCGGTCCGCCAGCACTAAGGACTGCCGACAGCGCACATTGGACCAGAGCCGGCAAAACACGTATGGGTGCGCTGCAAAGAGGACTCCGGGCTCAGATCCGTATTATACCCGGATCCCGCCCTCAGGCTCCAATTGGTAAAATCGGGCCCGCTGTTCTTGAATCGGTTGGTACGTGACCTCAGACTTTTGTATCTTTTTCCTGAAGAAAGAAGGTGGAAGAGAGAATAATTATGCTGGCTGCTTTGCCGAGGCAGCGGGAAGTGTAGACAGTGTCAATGGATGGGAGGCTGGTTTGCGTGATAGATTGGGCTACATTCACAACTTTTTATAGTTCCTTGCGGTCTTGGGCAGAGCAGGAGCCATACCAAACTGTGATACAACCAATGCTTTCTATGGTGCATCTGTAAAAGTTGGTGAGAGTCGTAGCTGACATGCCAAATTTCCTTAGTCTTCTGAGAAAGTGGGCTTTCTTAACTATAGTGTCGGCATGGGGGGACCAGGACCGGTTGTTGGTGATCTGGACACCTAAAAACTTGAAGCTCTCGATCCTTTCTACTTCATCCCCGTTGATGTAAACAGAGGTATGTTCTCCTTTATGCTTCCCGAAGTTGATGACAATCTCCTTCGTTTTGTTGATATTGAGGAAGAGATTATTACTGCCACACCAGTTCACCAGATTCTCTATCTCATTCCTGTACTCTCTCTCATCATTGTTAGAGATCCGAACCACTATGGTGGTGTCGTCAGCAAACTTGAAAATTGAATTGGAGGGGAATTTGGCCACACAGTTATCGGTGTATAAGGAGTATAGTATGGGGCTAAGAACACAGCCTTGTGGGGCACTGGTGTTGAGGATAATCAGATAAATCATGCAGACTTATCTGTGAAATGCAACTTTGAAGCAGGCAAACTGTGCTGTATAAGAGAGTATGAGTTTCTAGAATTAGTTGGCAAGCTCAAAAGGTACAGAGAGTGAAAGCTACTCCTTTGTGTGTATTGGATTGTTTACTTATGTTGTATATGAATAAAGTCTGTTTCATATGTTACACTACCAATGTGTCACACTTGAATTGTGTTGTGAACCTTACAAATTACCTTACAATTAACAGTTGACTCAACAATATTTAAATCATTGCCACCAAATATCCAAATGTTATGACGTTAGTCCAATCATTTGAACACAAATATAATGAAAATTCAATGAAAACCTATCATTTTACCTCTGAAATAAAGCTAGTAGAGTTGCTGAAATCTTACAATGTGCTTACAGTCACAACTCATTTAAACGAAAGGAAAGAACCTGCATTTGTCTAGTGCCTTTCATGTCCTCAAGAAAATGTCCTAATGTATTTTACAGCCAATCAAGTATTTTTGAAATGCAATCTTACAATTGTAAGATAGACAAATTTGTTTTGTGGGGTGGAGTTCAATGTTTCTGGGTTCCGCCCGAATTTCTGTCCTGTGACGCCTTCGACACTCCCGTCACCAGCAA
The DNA here is from genome assembly GCF_964213995.1 of Mustelus asterias. Lineage (NCBI taxonomy): Eukaryota > Metazoa > Chordata > Chondrichthyes > Carcharhiniformes > Triakidae > Mustelus > Mustelus asterias. The sequence continues at coordinate 29,903,158 of NC_135817.1, read as the reverse complement.
GCTCAATGAATTTTGGAGCCATTAGCTGTGCTAATCAGACACGATTAAAAGTCTCAAATGGAAAAGTTCAAAGCGATGGATTTGTAGCTGAGAAGCTAGATAGCTGAATATTTGCATCAATTACGTCCTGAAATTCACTGCAAGTTTTTATATCATACACATCACTTTATCTATATTTTGATTCTAGAGCTCGTCACTATCAAGGAGGCTACGTTGAATGGGTGGAGCGTGAAGGACTTGACAAATGACCATGAATTTTCCATCATCAAAATTTGAGGCCATCGTGAAATACAATGGCAGATCTGTGAGCTCTGATCCAATTGTTATTAAAGAGTTCAGTTTGTTGAAATCACATCCTTGGCTTTTTGTCGTGTGTGTTGAGGGAAATTATCTATCTTAATTTTGGATTCATGGCATTGCAGAAGTCAGCTGATGGGAATCAGTCAAAATAGAGTGAGGGGATTATTCCCTGCTTTCCCACCCTCATCTGATTGACTGCTTTTTAAAATTTCATGCAGCAAGGGCACCTGATCAAAACTAATGGGACGCTATTTTAATATGCACATCTCGACCCAATCTGCCATATTAACATGATACCTGAGTGGGGGAGCAGTGAAGGATCCTCTACCAGCCCTTAGCTTGCGAAACCTTCAGGGTTCACCTTCAGCAATTGAAGATCATTCTACAGGACACAACCGTGTGTGATCCTGGAGGAAATCATCAGGACATTTTTTAAAAAATGTTTTGCTTCCCACCATTTGTCTTTACCAGATCTAAAAATATTAAAAATAGGAAATAACTGTTATACTGTCATTCAAGCATCATCCAACTGGGTAACGAATCTTTTTTCTTTCCAATTGGTGCAGAAAGGCAGTGCATCACAAGAATGGATGAGTTGGCTGACTAATGGCTGGATGTGGGAACAAGTCGTGCTGAAACCTATGTACACTTTCAAATGATAAAGAATTGGCCAGACAGGCTTCCTGAGTTTAAACAAAGAATAAGATAAGACCTTACTTCCAGAATTTAAGAAAAACTAGCTCATTCACAATCAGAATTAAAGCATCACACATTCCCTGGGCCCATACACGCACTGATGCAAATGGTAGAACAAGCAAATTTATTGGTCCAGATAACCATAAATTCCTCCTCTACTGTACTTTAACTTGACTCACCCAATCTATATGCAGATTAAAGTTATCCATAATCATAGATGTTTCTTTATCACATGTATCTCTGATTTCCTGTCTAATGCTATTCCTAACATTACCACGGCAGTTACGTGGTCTGTAAACCACCCTCACAAACGTATTTTGCCCGTTGGTGTTTCTTAACCTGATCCATACAGATCCCACATTGTTTGTGCTGATATCCTTCCTCAATATTATATCAATATCTTCTTTAATCAACAATGAACTCCACCACCTTTTTCTTTCTGTCTGTCCTTCCTAAACACCGAATAGCCCTCAATGTTTAGTTCCCATCCTTGGTCACCTTGAGGCCATATCACCATAATCCCAACTATGATCATTCTCAGTATTATCCACAGATCCAGTCTGTCGTATTCCCAGTCCCAGTGTTATCTACAGATCCAGTCTGTTGTATTCCTAATCCCAGTATTATTCAAAGATCCAGAATGTAATATTCACAACAGCAGCGAGAATAGAGCCAACATTTCGAGTCTAGATGACTCTTCATCAGAGCTAAGAGCTCTTAGCTCTGAGGAAGGGTCATCCAGACTCAAAATTCTCTCTGCACAGATGCTGCCAGACCTGCTGAGATTTTCCAGCATTTTCTGTTTTTGTTTCAGCATCTGCAGTATTTTGACTTAATTTTGCCTTTTATCAATGTGTAATATTCCCAATCCCAGTATTTTCCACAGATCCAAACTGGTGTTCCCTGTCCCAAGTTCTTCCCAAACTCAGTCTGTGGTGCTCACAGTCCCAGTGTTATTCCCAAACCCGGTCTGTGCTGCTCACAGTCCCAGTGTTATTCCCAAACCCAGTCTGTGATGTTCCCAGCCCCACGGTTACTCCCAAACCCAGTCTGTGATGTTCCCAGCCCCACTGTTACTCCTAAACACAGTCTGTGGTGTTCCCAGCCCCACTGTTACTCCTAAACCCAGTCTGTGGTGTTCCCAGCCCCACTGTTACTCCTAAACCCAATCTGTGGTGTTCATAGCCCCAGTGTCACGCGTAAACCCAGTCTGTGGTGTTCCCAGCCCCGCTGTTACTCCCAAACCCAGTCTGTGGTGTTCCCAGCCCCACTGTTACTCCCAAACTCAGTCTGTGGTATTCCCAGCTCCGCTGTTACTCCCAAACCCAGCCCGTGGTGTTCCCAGCCCCACTGTTACTCCCAAACCCAGTCTGTGGTGTTCCCAACCCCACTGTTACTCCCAAACCCGGTCTGTGGTGTTCCCAACCCCACTGTTACTCCCAAACCCAGTCTGTGGTGTTCCCAACCCCACTGTTACTCCCAAACCCGGTCTGTGGTGTTCCCAACCCCACTGTTACTCCCAAACCCAGTCTGTGGTGTTCCCAGCCCCAGTGTTACTCGTAAACCCAGTCTGTGGTGTTCCCAGCCCCAGTGTTACTCGTAAACCCAGTCTGTGGTGTTCCCAGCCCCAGTGTTACTCGTAAACCCAGTCTGTGGTGTTCCCAGCCCCAGTGTTACTCGTAAACCCAGTCTGTGGTGTTCCCAGCCCCAGTGTTACTCCCAAACCCAGTCTGTGGTGTTCCCAACCCCACTGTTACTCCCAAACCCGGTCTGTGGTGTTCCCAACCCCACTGTTACTCCCAAACCCAGTCTGTGGTGTTCCCAACCCCACTGTTACTCCCAAACCCGGTCTGTGGTGTTCCCAACCCCACTGTTACTCCCAAACCCAGTCTGTGGTGCTCACAGTCCCAGTGTTATTCCCAAACCCGGTCTGTGCTGCTCACAGTCCCAGTGTTATTCCCAAACCCAGTCTGTGATGTTCCCAGCCCCACGGTTACTCCCAAACCCAGTCTGTGATGTTCCCAGCCCCACTGTTACTCCTAAACCCAGTCTGTGGTGTTCCCAGCCCCACTGTTACTCCTAAACCCAGTCTGTGGTGTTCCCAGCCCCACTGTTACTCCTAAACCCAATCTGTGGTGTTCATAGCCCCAGTGTCACGCGTAAACCCAGTCTGTGGTGTTCCCAGCCCCGCTGTTACTCCCAAACCCAGTCTGTGGTGTTCCCAGCCCCACTGTTACTCCCAAACTCAGTCTGTGGTATTCCCAGCTCCGCTGTTACTCCCAAACCCAGCCCGTGGTGTTCCCAGCCCCACTGTTACTCCCAAACCCAGTCTGTGGTGTTCCCAACCCCACTGTTACTCCCAAACCCTGTCTGTGGTGTTCCCAACCCCACTGTTACTCCCAAACCCAGTCTGTGGTGTTCCCAACCCCACTGTTACTCCCAAACCCGGTCTGTGGTGTTCCCAACCCCACTGTTACTCCCAAACCCAGTCTGTGGTGTTCCCAGCCCCAGTGTTACTCGTAAACCCAGTCTGTGGTGTTCCCAGCCCCAGTGTTACTCGTAAACCCAGTCTGTGGTGTTCCCAGCCCCAGTGTTACTCGTAAACCCAGTCTGTGGTGTTCCCAGCCCCAGTGTTACTCGTAAACCCAGTCTGTGGTGTTCCCAGCCCCAGTGTTACTCGTAAACCCAGTCTGTGGTGTTCCCAACCCCACTGTTACTCCCAAACCCAGTCTGTGGTGTTCCCAACCCCACTGTTACTCCCAAACCCAGTCTGTGGTGTTCCCAGCCCCAGTGTTACTCGTAAACCCAGTCTGTGGTGTTCCCAGCCCCAGTGTTACTCGTAAACCCAGTCTGTGGTGTTCCCAGCCCCAGTGTTACTCGTAAACCCAGTCTGTGGTGTTCCCAGCCCCAGTGTTACTCGTAAACCCAGTCTGTGGTGTTCCCAGCCCCAGTGTTACTCCCAAACCCAGTCTGTGGTGTTCCCAACCCCACTGTTACTCCCAAACCCGGTCTGTGGTGTTCCCAACCCCACTGTTACTCCCAAACCCAGTCTGTGGTGTTCCCAACCCCACTGTTACTCCCAAACCCGGTCTGTGGTGTTCCCAACCCCACTGTTACTCCCAAACCCAGTCTGTGGTGTTCCCAGCCCCAGTGTTACTCGTAAACCCAGTCTGTGGTGTTCCCAGCCCCAGTGTTACTCGGAAACCCAGTCTGTGGTGTTCCCAGCCCCAGTGTTACTCGTAAACCCAGTCTGTGGTGTTCCCAGCCCCAGTGTTACTCCCAAACCCAGTCTGTGGTGTTCCCAGCCCCAGTGTTACTCCCAAACCCAGTCTGTGGTGTTCCCAGCCCCAGTGTTACTCCCAAACCCAGTCTGTGGTGTTCCCAGCCCCAGTGTTACTCGCAATCCTGGTTTTACTGTTTATTTCCACGCCCAATGAATTGTGGCGCGACTCCAATTGACCCCTCCCCCTGGATCGCACCAACCAATTCTGAGCGGCGAGGGGGCGGGGGTGAGAACACTGTTGCCAGGGCGACCAGCTGTGTATGTTGTCATGGGTTTCCCGGGTAACCGGTCGCTCGGAGAGCGGATACAATCGGAGGGAGGGAGTGAGGGAGGCACTGAGGGCAGGCGGGTGGCTGGGCGGGAGGGAGGGTGAAACTTTCGGGCGTCCTGTTTGGAAATAAGTGGCTTTAATTTTCCCAGTGTTGGGGTTTGAGGAAGAGAAGTCCATCCGTGCAGCTATGAGTGAGGTAATCGCATCGCAGTGGCTTTGTGCCGACTCTTGCCGAGCTGTTTAACAATGAGCCCAGACTCTTCCTCCACTGGGCACTGTGCGGCTGGAGAACAAAATCATTGTCCAGCAACAGCAGCGACAAAGTCTTGAAATGAGCTCCTGCATTTCTGAAATCCGGTGTTGGTGAGAAAAGCACAGTAAAAACCCTTGGGGAATGGGATGGGGCCGGGGGGGTGTGGCATTTACTATAAACTTTTCACCACTTAGTTGTCGAGAGAGCAGAGATGCCAATTTTACAGATTGGATGTAGATCAGTTTGTGCTCAGAGCCTATACTTGCTGAGTGATTTCTGATTATCAGGCCATTCGTGCTCACACGGTCCTTCTCCCACTTCATATCCCCATCCAGCTCTTTTGTCAAGCGCATCTTTGCATAGTTACAGCTCAGAAGGAAACAATTCGGCCCGTCATCTCCGTGCTTGACTCTCCGAAGGAGAAATTCACCCATTGCCATTCCCCCACTTCTCCTGGGTGAAATGGTGGCACAGTGATTAGCACTGCTGCCTCATAGTGCCAGGGATCTGGGTTCGATTCCCGGCTTGGGTCACTGTCTGTACAGTCTGCATGTTCTCCTCATGTCTGCATGGGTTTCCTCCAGATGCGCCAGTTTCCTCCCACAGTCTGAAAGACATGCTGGTTAGGTGTATTGGCCATGCTAAATTCTCCCTCTGTGTAGCCAAACAGGCACCGGAGTGTGGTGACTAGAGGATTTTCACAGTAACTTCATTGCAATGTTAATGTAAGCCTACTTGTGACACTAATAAATAAGCTTGAACACTCTGTAGCCCTGCACATTCTTCCTTTTCAGATAATAATCCACTTTCCTCTTGAATGCCTTGATTGAATCTGCCTCCACCATACTCTCAGGCAGTGCATTCCAGTTCCTAACCATTCGCTGTAGGTGAAAAAGTATTTCCTCATGTCGCCAATGCTTCTTTTGCCAATTATCTTAAATCTATGGTCTCTAGTTTCCAATCCTTCCACCAATGGGAGCTGTTTTTAAATAATTAATTCTTCATCTCACTTTATTTGTAAGTTAATTTACATTTATGTTTTATAACCTTATCTGATTCCCGATGCTTTGTCACTTTATTAGCCTGACCTTTTACTCTATCTTATTTCATTTGCCTTGATGCTGCTGTTGTTTCTATCAGATCCCTCCTTCAATCTCACTGTTTAAAGTCTTACCTACAGCCCTATTCAATTCTGTTAGGACCTTGGTTCCATCCCACTCTAGGTGCAGACCACCCAGTGCTACAGTTTCTTCCTGTTCCTGTAACTGAGGGCAGTGTCCCATGAAATGGAACACTGTAGACATGGTTCCCTAAGGAATGTGTGTCAAAATAGCAAAGTGGCCGTAATGCATTGCAAAAAGAATAGAGAAAATGCTCAGAATGGGCAGTCAACATCTGAAGATGGATGATAGCAAAATAACAACAATTCATATTTATATTGAACATAACAAAATACCCCAAGGCACGTCATGCGAGCATTAGAAAACAAAATATGACACTGAGCCACCCACATAAGGAGGTGTCAGCCCAGATAACCAAAAGCTAAGTTTTACTGAGTGTCTAAAAGGAGGACAGTGAGGTGGGGAGGTGTGGGAAGAAAATTCCAGAGCTTAAGATCGAGGTAACTGAAGGCATGGCCATAAATGATGGAATGGTTAAATTCGGAGATGCTCAAGAGCCAAAATTAGATGAGTGCAAATTTCTCGGAAGGATGTGCGACTGGAGGAGGTTGCAGAGATGGGGAAGGGCAAGGCCATAGCAGGGAGCAGGGTGGATTTGAAAACGAGGATGAGAGTTTTAAAATCAATACATTGCTTAGTGGTGAGCCTCAGTAGATCTGCAAGCACAGATGTGATAGGTGAATGAGACTTGATGCGAGTTAAGACACACACTGCAGAGTTCTGGATGTTCTCAAATGTAGAATGTGGGAGACTAGCTAGGAGTATGTTGGGATAGCCAGGTCTAGATTTAACGAAGGCATGAAGAAGGGTTTCAGCAGCAGGTGAGTCAAGTTGGGTGATATAATGGCAGTGGAAATGGCATTCTTAGTGATGGCACGAATATGTGATCGGACGGATTAATACCTTCAGGCTCAAGTATCCCTCCACCCCAAGACCTTAACCTTTGTTTTCTTCTAAATGACTTATGATTGGTGCATTTCTGCCATTCCCTGTCTATTTTTCGATAAAACACAGATGTGTGCTAAAAAGGCTCAAAGTTATATGATATACATGTGCAAGATTGCATTTGTTGTGTTCCCTGCTTGAATTAAAGATATGCTAATATACCCATGAAGTCTATTTTCAATTAAAGGAAGTAATCCGGAGCAATTTTATTTAATCCTATTGTCCATGACTGTAAGATTATCTGTAACTAAATGCATGTATATAACAGATTTATTTGTGGTCTTAAAATAAAGGCACCACAGCTTGGGACTTTTCATACCTTACATTCTAGGTAGAATAACATATGATTGTAATGTAAGATAATACTTCAAAGGTTTCCGAACAGCATCCAAATAAACTGTCATCGCAAAGGAAAACACAGAACATACAGCGCAGAAATGGGGGACTTGGTCCAACTGGTGTATATCAATGTTTACCCTCCAGGCAAGCCCCAAGAAAGGATGAAAGTAATATACTGTGAATGCTGGAAACCCGAACTAAAAGCAACAAATGCTAAAAGCGGACAGTAGGTCAGGTAGTAACTGTGGAGAGAGAAACTGAATTAATGTTTCAGGTCAGTAAAAGGTCAAATGTTTCCAACATTTTTCTGGTTTTACTATATTAGGACAGAAATTGACTTAGAGAGCAGAATATATGAATGAGCTCCAACAAACTTTCAACTTGGTTCAAGTGGTAACATAAACTGAGATGACAAAGTTGCGCAGCATTTCAAAAGTGCAACTTTGTCATTGTATTCTTTGGCTGAGGTGCTAGAAGCCAGGATTTGCATCTACGCCTTTTATTGCCTTAGGATGTCCCAAAATGCTTCACATCAAATTAAGCATTTTTTTATTGGCAGGAAATTGGCAAGCAATTTGCACACGGCAGGACCCCAAAAATGTAATGATATAAATGGACAGATACTCTGCTTTTGGTGGTAGTGGTAGTGAGATAAATGCTGACCAGCTCACTGGATAACTCATCTACCTTTCTTTAAAAGGTTCCATGGAATGTTTTGCAAGCACCCGAAGAGTGAAGACACTCGCTCAGTACTGATCATAGAGTCAGCCTTTTTAACCTACTGTGTGAATTTAGTATAGTTTATCTATCAGTGTCATAAGTAGGCTTACATTAACACTGCAATGAAGTTACTGTGAAAATCCCTTAATTGCCACACTCCAGCACCTATTCGGGTACACTGAGGGAGAATTTAGCAATGGCCAATGCACCTAACCAGCACATCTTTCAGACTGTGGGAGGAAAATGGAGTACCAGGAGGAAACCCACACAGATACGGGGAGAATGTGCAAACTTCACACAGACAGTGACCCAAGGCTGGAATCGAACCCGGCTCCCTAGTGCTGTGAGGCAGCAGTGCCAACCACTGTGCCACCATGCCACCCCTTCCTCAAGCTAATTTAAACCTTTCAACGCTATCTTATTTACCCTTTCCAGTTTAGGTCAATGCCACCCCATCCCATCTGTACAGCCTTTCTGGGCCCCAAAACTGGTCCCAGTAATTTGAAACCCTCCTTCCCTTTTGCACAATCCTTCCAACCTCCCATTGCAAACTTAATCCTTTTCTCCCTGTCTGTCTCAGCACATGGCACAGGGAATAATCCAAACATTACTACCCTGGACATTTTTCTCCATGATCTAGAACTTAATTTTTTGAAATCCCTTTACAGAATCTCACATTTGTATTTGTTCTGTGATGTTCAGAACCCTCCCAACTGAGAAGCACTCTTGGCCACATCAGAAAAGAAAGTATCTAAATTCCACCACCTGCCTCACCACTCTGCATTATAGAATCTGTCCCAATCAAAACTGATCTTTTCTTTTTACCTGTACCATGGGTAACCACTTGCTTCTCAGTGCCTTGAAGTGCATATTGATTACCTTGATTACCTTTCATTCTGTCAATCTATTGGTCCACATCACTGGTATCTAAAGAGGTAGACCTATTAGATCTTGGGCAGTCAGGTCGCATGTGTTGCTTTGTGCAACCACCCATAAGTACCCACCAAAGTACACAAATCTTGACATTGAACTTCATCTGCCACTCATTCATTTGCCCATTCCAACATCTCATCAATATTTCCTTGTAGTTTCGTTGGTCCTCGGAATTCTTTACATTGCTTCCGATTTTGAATTTGAACACCAATCTTCCTTGCTTAATACCTCAACCATTGAAGTACAGAACTCCTGCTTTGTTTATCCCTTCTCTCCAATATTCTCCAGTGTATAATGAGGAACAGACATCATCGGGATTGTTTTGCACTAGGCTATTGAGATATTAAAGTAACATTCTGATGCCTTGGTAGAGCACGATTATTACAACACAGCCCTGCAAAAAAAAATTTGATCAATGTTGTCTGTTGCTCCTTGCATAACTTTATCATCAAAAGAGACATGGTGATGTATCCATTGACAGAAGATCCACAAGAAACACATGTGATATGGGGAATTAGAAGGCAGATTGTCACTGACAGTACATTTACATAATACTAATGCTAAAGATGCACTTGTTTCCCCACGTGCATTATACATTATTCCAGGTTTTGCTCTGAGTTTTACGTTGGATGCTGATCATTTCCATTTTATGCAGCCTAACCCTGAACAAGCTGTCAGGATATTGCAGCAAAAGTTCAGTTGTAAATGTTAAAGTTACTGCAAAGGGCTAAAGCAATATCTTTAACAACTAAATTTCACAGCAGAAAATACTTGGAAGTACCCTGCAAGTTGGGCAGCATCTGTGGAGAGAGAAACAGAGCGAACAAATCTGAAAAAGTAACCCTGTTTCTCTCGACAGGTACTGCCTGACTTGCTGAGTACTTTCTGTTTTCAGATTTCCTGTACCTTGATTTTGTAATTTCATAATATGTTTTCTTCTTGAATCAACAACCATTCCTCCACCAGTTTGGTGGCACTTACCATGAGCAGAATGTATCAGGTACCATCAATGAGCTTGGCATGTTTAGTTATATAATGGAAATTCAAACTAATCAAGTCACTATATTGTCAGCTTCTTGCATCAAACTATTGCAATTATATATTTATTAACAATGAACTCTTTCTTTTTTTTTTCAATCAAAAAGAATGACAATCCCAATCCTGCAGAAAAGCAAATGGCGGAGTCTGCAGTAGAACCCACGGCTCAATCAGAAGCAGAGGATACAGCTGAACCAGATGTGCAGGCTCCGGCCGAACCAGAAATGGAGGCTGCAGCTATGGAAGCAGAAATAGAGGCTGCAGCTGCAGCAGAAGCAGAAACAGCAGGTGAACCAGATGCAGAGGCTGCAGCTGAACCAGATGTGGAAGCTGAACCAGCTGCAGAGGCTGCAGCTGAACCAGATGTGGAAGCTGAACCAGCTGCAGAGGCTGCAGCTGAACCATTTGCAGAAGCTACAGTTGAACCAGATGCAGAGGCTACAACAGAACCATTTGCAGAGGCTGCAGCTGAACCAGAAGCTGAGCCGGCAGATCAACCAGAAGTAGAGGCTACAGCTGAACCACTTGTGGAGACTGCAACTGAGCCAGAAGCAGAGGCTACAGCTCAACCAGCAGCAGAGGCAGCCATCGAAGCAGCAGAGACTGCAACTGAATCAGAAGCGGAGGCTGCAACTGAGCCAGAAGCAGAGGCTACAGCTGAACCAGAAACAGAGACTACAGCTGAACCAGAAACAGAGGCTACAGCTGAACCAGAAACAGAGGCTACAGCTGACCCAGAAACAGAGGCTACAGCTGAATCAGAAGCGGAGGCTGCAGCTGAATCTAAAACTGGGCCAACAGTTGAAGGTGGACCTCCAGCTGAATCTGCAATTGAGCTGGCCATTCAGCCTCGAACTGGCACTACAAGTCCAACTGCAGATCAGCTTCCAGTTCTGTCCTTAGATGCATCTAATGTGACCCAGAAACCTGCACTTTCTGAGGACAAATTTTCATCTTGTTTTGAGGATCCATATATTCGATCTGTGCTGTACATGGAGAAACACAACATCCTACAGATGTTTCAGGTTGGTGTACTGTTCAAAGTCTATGGGCTACTATTGGTCTGCCTCATTACCTAAAAGGATTCTTCTTTGGTGATACCTGTTTCAAATTGCATGGCCTCCTCTTAGGGAAGAATGGCTGTGTATGAATTAGAAATGGTTTATTTCAGTTGTCCACTGTTACCCTTCTGCTCTGTTCCATTGCTCATACTACTTTACAGTGACATAAGCGCTTTTGGAATCTACCACTAATGGGCTGCAGGAAGATTACTTGTTCTTTATTAAATTGGGTGATCTCAGCTTGCATTAGGACCCTTCCAACTTGTATCCAGATCCCTGGGCTAAGAAGGAGAAAACTCAGTCATGGTTCCTGCACTAGATTCTGATTCCTGCTGGAAAAATACCACTGTGGACAGAAGGTGAGGATGGCACGATGGCACAGTGGTTAGCACTGCTGCCTCACAGTGCCAGGGACCCATGTGCAATTTCTGACTTGGGTCACTGTCTGTGCTCAATATACCCAAGTAGGTGCCGGAGTGTGGCGACCAAGGGATTTTCACAGTAACTTCATTGCAGTGGTAATGTAAGCCTACTTGTGACACTAATAAATAAACTTTAACTTTAGATGAGGACATGATTTTGAATTATAGAATCCATAACATCCCGACAGTGCAGAAGGAGGCTATTTGGCCCATCGAGTCTGCACCGACCACAATCCCACCTAGGCCCTATTCCCGTAACCCCACATATTTACCCTATTATTCCCCTGACACTAGGGTCAGTTTACCATGGCCAATCAACCTAACCCACACATCTTTGGACTGTGGGAGGAAACCAGAGCACCCGGAGGAAATCCACGCAGACACAGGGAGAATGTGCAAACTCCACACAGACAGTGACCCAAGGCCAGAATTGAACCCAGGTCCCTGGCGCTGTGAGGCAGCAGTGCTAACCACTGTCGCCCCTTTGCCCAACGTTGATGCTGACACTCGCTGTTTAGCTTCACACATGAAGAATAGTCTCGGGGAGGTCTTAGAGGGCACTATGAAACTTACCCCAGAAAAAATGACCAGTTTCACCAGAGGAAGGAAGATGATCCAAAGGGAATTCAAATCATAGTATAAAATGGCACAGAAAGAGGCCATTTGGCCCATTGTGCTTATGTCAGCTCTGTTAGACTTATCCAATTAACCCCACTTCCTTACTAGTTTCTCATACTCCTGTAATTTTTATACCTTCAAGTATTTATCCAGTTCATTTGTTTTTGGAAGTTACTATTTAATTTGCTTCCACCACCTTTTCAGACAGGGCATTCCAGGTGACAACAGCTTGCTGCGCAAAATAACAACTGTTTCCTCATGTCACCTTTGTTTACTTTGTCAATATATCTAAAAGAATGTAAAATTTAAAAGAATGAGCCAACAAAAAGCTGTCCATAGATCAGATGCAATGGCTTTACGATTGCGATTTCAGACAAGAATTAAGCCACCTGAAATATTTTTCCCAATTAATTTCAGTGCAGTTTACAATTCTGTTTTGCCTTCATTTATGAGTTTGAGTATTATAGTTTATAACAACAAAAACTATCCGGAGTGGTTTTTGAATGTCAAAAGTAAAGAACTACTTCGGGTAATTAAAGTTATTCTGACTGCTCATACTGTAATAATTCTTCTGAATCATTATTTTATACAAATCTTGCAAGACGGAGATTCTGTGGAATCAAGTGGTGAAGATAAATCATGGCTTAGTAATAACATTGAATCTGTTCAGAAATGTGTTTGAATAACTTACATTGGATTATCTAATGGCTACAGCATTGAATACCCCTGCATTCATTGTTCCTGTACTGCAGGATGTCCTGGCCTCTTTGAAAACTAATTGTAAAACACTCTTGAATAATGTTATCTTTAATTCATTATATTGCAGTTCTAAATGACTTGGGCACAATAGCTTTACGTTCCACTCAATATTGTACATGGTGTGGAGGAGGCAGGGGAGAACAATGAGGATGATTTTCTGGCTCTCCCTGCAAGCAGGATCTTTTGGTCCTGCCGATGGCCAACGGTCGCCGTGGATTTTCAGGAGGGGTGGTGTAGAATCAGTGGGAAATCCCATTGACAGCAGCGGAGCCAGAAAATCCCAGTGCTGGTCAATGGCAGGCTGCCTCCCGCCGACAAGAAACTTTCCACAGGACCGTGGAGAACCTGCCCAATGTGTTAATTGAGTCTACTTAATAATGAATTACAATACTTAATCCTAGAAACATAGCAGGTCTTGTGGTGCAGTGATAGCATCCTTACCTCTGGGCAAGAAGTTCTAGCTTCAAGTCTCACTTCAGGACTTGATGGCCACGGAAGATATGTTCATTCTATGCCCAAAGAAGTTGATTATCAGCCTGTAAATCCTCCTGATATGTCTGATTGTGGGCAGTAAGATTGGTAGAGTTTTTGGCTCAGCCATACTGCAGAAAGCAATAGCAAAGCACTGTGCACTACTTTGCGAAGCATAATCATGCACCAATCCAATGGACCGTGGTCGTCAAACGCACCTGAAGTAGGACGAATATTCAACACTCTTTAGATTCAAAACAGCTTTGTAAGGTAAATTATTCATGGCTGTCAAATTTAGTCTTCATTTTAAGGCTGCATTATCGAGTAGGGAAGCAGTCTTTGTTCGTCTCGGAGAAATTCAGCTCCAATGGAATCAGTTTTTACGAGTTCCTCAGTGAAAGCACTCTCGATATATAATGTTGTCCAATGTGCCCTTAAATGCATGGGGCAGGACCACCCACTATTCCAAATTCTGTACTTGGACTTATTGTATTGGATACCACTTAAATACGAACATAAGAACCAGGATTAAGAGTAGGCCATATGGACCATCACTTTTAATTCTTTTAATTCAGTAAGGTCATGGCTGAACTTTATCATCAACTCTATTTCTCAACCAATCTCCATATTCTTTCATTCCTTAATTATCCGAAAATCTAACAATCCCCCAGCCTCAAGTATACTCTTCAACTGAGCATGCATAACCTTGTGAATTAGAGAATTCCAAAGAATCCCAAACCCTAAGTGAAGACATAACAGTCCTAAATGGCTGACTCCTTATTCTGAGACTATCACTCCTGGTTCAAGACTCTTCAGCTGGGGAAACTCTCAATATCTACCCCAATTAAGTCACCTCTCCTTCATCTAAACACTATACAATGTGGGCATATTCCACTCAATGCCTCCTAATATGACAATGGATAGATGCACATCACAACATTGCAAATGACATTAAACTAAAATGCAAAAGTCTCTACTACATCACTGACCACATATGGCCACATATGTTTCTAAAGCAACTATATTTGACTTATGCCATGTTGAATTCTTTTCCAACTAATTTCAGAGTAGTTCAAAATTCTGTTTTGCCTAAATATACCAGACTGAGTATATATTGGTTATAATAATAAAAACAAGCTAGAACTATTTCTAAAAGTGTTATGATGGGCATGGGGGATCATCAATAGGTCTCTCCATGGGCCTTGCTGAATATGAGCTCCCTTATTAGGCGAGTGGAGGCTTGTCCAATTGGGAAGGAACAGCAGAGAGTTTAAACCCAGCCTGGTCCACTCAGACTGGCAATCGATACACTCAGGACCGATTTGCACACTGTAGCCACTTGAATGGCATTCAGAGCTCACTGTAAATAAAGCGTGATTGGTGATGGAAGACTGGCCTCAGTTAGATTATTACATTGGCAACGAGGAGTAATGCGAGTTTCTTCTTCCCTCCAGACCATCTTTACTGTTGAGACAAGTAATCCTCCAATAGGAAACATGCCTCTTTTTGGGAAACTTGAAGCCTATGATGCAAACATAGAAGACTAGGCCCCGTATGCAGAGTGCATACATTACTTTTTTCGGGCCAACAGTATTGAGGGGGACAAGAAGCGATCCTGTTGATGATGGCATGCGGGGTCCCGATCTTCAGTGTAATCAAAAGTCTGACATAGGGATGCCCCTGACTCCCAAACTTTTAATGAATTGGTGGACCTGGTTAAAAGCTATTATGAACCAAAATCTTCCATAATACTCCAGCAATACCGCTTTAACGCAGCAGGTCGAACCCCTGGGGAGTCTGTCACCAAATTTCTAACCAGGCTGTGAAAATTGGCAGAGTATTGTGAATTTGGGCCACCCCTGAATGACATGTTGTGAGATAGGCTGGTTTGTGGAATTAATAAGGTGACATTCCAAAAGAAATTATTGGCAGAACCCAATTTGTATCTAAAGAAGGCCATTGAAATGGCTTTATCTTTGGAGAATACAGAGAACAAAGATCTAACTACAGGGAAATTCAGAGAGCAATTGGGGGGAGGGGCCTCATGCAACGTCCATCCCTCAACTGAAAATGATGGTATCAATAAAATATCCCAGCATCCCTGGCAGTGGTGGAGCCCAAATCGCATCACCAGCAGTCAAAGGAAGTCGAGGACAGTCATCCTAGGAAGCCGATTCCAGAAAGTTGTAGATGCCAAACAGCTGACTATTGCAAGTGCTGCAGAAGGACACAATTGACGTTAAGAAATAGAGACAGTCAAAACACGTGCTATTTCTAAAAAAGGCCAAGACCAGTACCGGCCTGTATCTTGCAGAAAGGCCCACAACC
This sequence comes from Mustelus asterias, assembly GCF_964213995.1. NCBI lineage: Eukaryota > Metazoa > Chordata > Chondrichthyes > Carcharhiniformes > Triakidae > Mustelus > Mustelus asterias. The sequence goes on along the minus strand of NC_135817.1, from coordinate 29,887,540 downwards.
AGGGACAGTGCAATTAACTTGCATCTTCACGACAAAGGTTGCCCCCATAACGGTGGAGACAGGGCAATACCCCCATTGCCTCCACCTGAATACACCAGTGGGCCTTGTTACTGATGGCTTATGAATACCTCCTAAAGCAATTCCCCAGGACCAGGATAACTAATGCCGATGCACTGAGTCTTCTGCCATTGCCTGGAAGTCTGGCTTCATCACTAGCTGTGGAAGAGGTCATGATGACCCTCAGTTTTATGGTCACCTTGCCAGTTTCTGCAAGGCAAATCAAGGACTGAGCACAAAAGAACCCAACACTGTCTAAATTTAAAAATATAATACTGCACGGGGGATTCAGAGGACAGCCCTCAGAAATGAAACATTACTAGATGAAGAAAGACAAGCTCAGTGTTGAGAATGGGATCATCCTCTGGGGTTTCCACATAGCTGTCCCTCACGCAGGGCAATGTCCGATACTTATGGAATTACATCATAGCCACCCTGGGATTTCAAAGATGAAAATGCTAGCCAGGAGTTACATATGGTGGCCCAGCCTTAAATGCAGACATTACTGACTTGGTCGGACAATGTCAATTGTGCCAAGAGAATCAAAAATATTCCCCTTCAACCTCCCTACATCTGTGGGTGTGGCTTGATAGGCCCTGGATGCAAGTGCATGTAGACCTTGCAGGGCCTTTTTTGGGCTCCATGTTCCTGATTATGGTTGACGTGCATTCCAAATGGTTGGAGATACATCATGTGAACTCCACCAAAGTGGCATGATTTTTATTCGACTACTGAACTACCTCTCACACAACAACAAGAATACCCACAGTGGAATTACTAATGGGACGGAGGCTTCGGAAAAGGTTCAGCTTACTACTCCCAAACCTTGCGGGGAAGAGACCCAGAAGAAGAACCATGATTCTGTAAGGACAGACAGAACATTCAAAACCGATGACCCAGTCCATGTGAGGAACTATGGGGAAAGCCTCACTTAGGTCCCTGAGATCATAATGGAGGAAACAGGGCCTGTGTCATATCACATCCAAGTGCAGGGCAAAATTGTCAAGAAACACCTGGACCATCTCAGGAGTAGGGAAACTGTGCCAGTACAGGCCTCATTACCAGCCATGGGAATGGCCACTGCCAGTGTCGAGTCTTGAAGGGAAATCAACCCCAGGCCTGTCCCTCTGGATAATGAGGACATGGATTCTGAAATGGAAGCAGAAGAATCGGGTGGTCCTACCAAAGTGAGGTCTTAAGAAGAGCCAGAGTTGATGGCTTTATGGCGCTCTCTTTGGAAGTGAAGGTCCGTGATCTGCTTCACACCTTCTAATCCGACCCTGTCTCCCAGCAACTCGAGACTGATTGCCTCGTTGAATCTAAATTCCCTTATCAGGCAAGTGGAGGCTCACCCAATAGGGAAGGAGCAGCGGGGGGCTTAAAACCAGCTGGCTCCACTCAGGCCGGCAGTCGATGGACTCGGGACCGATCTGTACTCGTTGAAAGGCGTCCAGGTATCATGGTAAATAAGAGGGTGATTGGTGATGGAAGACTGACCTTGGTAAGATTATTACACAAAGGTAAGTAACTATTTAAAGTGTTCGGAATGGCATGAAATACCTAACTCAAAGCCAGAACTACCTATGTAATTTTTCTGCTCAGTTAGATGTATCAGTGCTGGGAAATGTTACCCCTTTCAGCTTTTGGTCAGATTGTATACAGCAGAACAAAAATTATAGGAAAACTGGGCCAGATTCTCCCATCCCGACATGCACGTTTTTTTGGCGTGTCGGGATGGGAGACGCGTGTGTCGGCCATTTCGCGGGATTCACACATGCATTCTCGATGCATGTGCGTCTTCCACAGCCAGACAGCAGGCGCATTCGGGGCTGCGCTGGAAACCAGCGGGAAGACAGGTAAGTGATTTAAATCTGTTTTTAATGTATTTTAAATGTCATTATCAGGCCCGGCACAGATTCTCCAGGCCCAAAAGCATCTTCCACCCCGCCAGTAGTATTTCACTCCTGCGGGGTTTAGAGTAGCTCCCCACTTGCAGGGAACTAGCGGGAGATCCTTCCGGAGTGAAGGGAGGGCAATTGGGGCCCCCCAGGGGGTTGGGCGGTGGGGGGGGTGGCGCACCCTAAGCATTGGGCACCCTGGCAGTCCCCAGGGGCAGAGTGCCCATGTCCAGGGTGAAGCTTGGCACTGCCCACTGGACATTGGGCAGTGCCAAGGGGGTGAGGCCTCAGGGGTGGGGCCTAGGGGCAGGGGACTAGGCCAAGTGGGTTAGGGCCAAGGGGTGTGGCCTATTGTGGGTGGGGCCAAGGGGCAATCGGTGAGGGTGGGGGTTCTGCTGCCACTCTGCAGATAGGATCGGTCGGGGCTGGAGGGAGGTCAGCAATTGGGTCGGGCTGGGTGGGGTGGTCTGCCGGGGGTGGAGGGGAGGTCTGCCTCCCAGGTGGAGCGGGGGGGGTTGTCTGCATCCTGTGGGGGGGGATCTGCCTCCCGGGGGGGGATGAGGGATGGGGGGATCATCACTGCTGGGGAGGGATGGAGATCGGAGCGCTCCAGGGGGGATTTGGGGTGGCCCGGGAATGCTTCTGCTGGCCGCAATCGGGCCGTGGGGGGGGGAGGCTAGAAGGGCAGCACTGTGAGGGTCTTTGGCTGGCCAGCGATCGAGCTTGCCAGCAAACTGCAGGCTGACAGTTCAAGGGCACTGTGCATGCACAGGGGCCCAAAACTGTCAGACTCCAGCTGAATAGTCCCTGCACTCCGAGCTTTTAATGAGAGTCACAGTTGTGACCTTTGCATTGCACAGAGTGTGAGAGATTCGAGTCTGAACTCCCACTGAAAAAAACAATCATGAATTACACCAATTTTTCCACCAATTCAGCACTTTGAATTTTTTTTGGGAGAATCGGGCCTGCTCCGTCTAGTCGGTTCCAACAATGGGGCTGAAATTGTTCTTGTGAACACAGAGGGAGATGAACATCAGGATTAGGTTTTATGGGTTTTCTAATGATATGGAAAAGAGAGGCAGAGGATTGCCAACTTGTGTTGCATAAGTCCTATGAAGTGCATTTATTTGAGGCATGAAGGTGCTCTTGTGAGATCGATATTAAGGAATTTTGGGGATGCAGTTTGGAGTCATTACATTGACACAAAGCCAGTTGACACAATCTTGAAGGGAATTTTCCCGTCCCGCCCGCCACGGAAATCGTAGCGGGCAGGGGGTGGGCCATACAAAGGTCCATTGACCTCAGGTGTGATTTTCTGGTTTTGGGGCAAGCGTGGCCAAAAACTCCTGCCCCTTAAGTCATATGGGACACAACTATACCCAAAGTTATAACTATCCTAATGTTTTAATCAGATTAGTCCTCACTATTGTATAGTTTCTTTGCATTTCTTTAGTGCTTGTATCTTTGGATCAACATGGTCCCTTTTGTTTGCTTTCAACTTTTCTGCTGTACTGCTGAAATACCTTATCCAATCTATATGTTAATTGTATACCAATTGTCATAGAATCATAGAATTATCATAGAAACCCTACAGTGCAGAAGGAGGCCATTCGACCCATCGAGTCTGCACCAACCACAATCCCACCCAGGCACTATTCCCGTAACCTCACATATTTACCCTATTAATCCCCTGACACTAGGGTCAATTTATCATGGCCAATCAAACTAACCCGCACTTCTTTGGAACTTAAATTGTGCTTAATTATACGCAGGTGGAAGGCATTAATGGCGGGGGCTTCACTTAAGCAGTAATAGAGACACTGTCCCTTTAAGGGACTGTTCCCTTAAATTATTAAATTGTGAACTTGTTAATCTGTTGATTTTACCCCATTTGTGTTGGTGGAGGTGCTGGCCTTGTGGTATTATCAATAGACTATTAATCCAGAGACTCAACTAATGTTCTGGGGACCTGGGTTCAAATCCCGCTATGGCAGATGGTGGAATTTGAATTCCATAAAAAATATTTGGAATTAAGAATCTCCTGATGACCATGAAACCATTGTCGATTATCAGAAAAACCCATCTGGTTCACTAATGCCTTTAGGGAAGGAAATCTACTATCCTTACCTGGTCTGATCTACATGTGGTCCCAGAGCCACAGCAATGTGGTTGACTCTCAACTGCCCTCTGAACAAGGGCAACCAGGGATGGGCAATAAATGCTGGCCGGCCAGCGACACTCATGTCCCACGAATGAATAAAACACAACTTGCTGTGCCACTAAACAAAGTACCCCATTTATGTTGCTCAAAAGAGTATCAAGAGGCATTGATTGACACTGAGGTGGAGTTGAGTTAGAAGGGGTGTGCTTCAAATGTTTCATTCTGCAAATAAACATTAGAATGAGAAACGATTGGCTTCTTTGATAATATTCTTTACCAACTGGTGTCCTGGAATATAAACACGTAGGCTGTCTTCTGGATATTAGCAGACTCCTGCCTCATCTTAGCACAAGGACACTGCAGGAGATGTCTGATTTCACTGAGCTCTGCAAGTGGAGTTGCTCCTACACAGTCATGCTCTTAGCAGGAAATCTTGTTTCCTGTAATAACTGCTCAGAGCACAGTGAATATTTTGCTGGGAATGTATTAGCACTGAATAAATGAGGGACTCTGCCAAATTGCTATCAATGGAATTTAAACTTCAATATGTTTCTTAAACCTACATCACAAGAGTCCCTTTCTGATTGATGTGATTTATTTTTCATAAGAATTAAATCATAGCTCTCTGCATGTCAATTCAGTGTCTATGAGAGTTTTGTGCTGTACACTCATGTTCGCTGTGAACTAGGTGAGGTCGTTCATTTTCACCTGTTTGTACTGAACTTCATGGTCCTAGAGAAGAAAGACACTTTATTGCACACTGACCACCAACCCCCTCCAATTAGCATTTAGTTCCTTTTGATTCTTTGGATCATTCTAACTTGGGGCCTGATTTTACCAAAACTTCGCACCTGTTCTCGGGCGCGAAATCACAGTAAAGTTGGGCGTCGGGCCTATACCGCGATCTGCACCCGATTCTGAGCAGATCGCGGCTTTACCGACACCCGATTTGGGCGCGGGTCCGGCCCGCGCCTGAATCGGGCGGCCCGACGATTTAAGTGCATTTGCATGCATTTAAATTGACTTAATGAACGGTGCGCCTAACTCTACCACCAAATCCCACTTTACCGTCTTGTGGTCCGTTCTGCATCCGCGCTGTAAGCGACCTGCAAAATAAAAGTCTGAAGTCGTCGCTGCAGCTTCCGAAGAGCGGTGTCAGAACCTCCAACAGCTCTCTGATCCAGGTCATCCTCTGGTTTGGGGGGGGGTGGGTGGATGGGAGGAGAAGGGGGGGGGGGACACCCAGATCATCCTCTGGTTGGGGGGAGGGGGGGTGGGGTCAGTGGGGGTGGGAGGAGGGGGGGTGGTAGGAGGAGGGAGGGCGGGACCCAGATCATCCTCTGGTTGGGGGGGGGTCCGCTGCCAGTCTGCGGCCGATCCCTCCTCCCGGAGTGGACCTGCGGCCATACCATCCCACAAAACCTTCACGATGAAGCGATTCCTCGCTAAGAAGATGGATCCGCATGAAAACTGGCTACAAGATCAGTACAAGTCCAAGAGGAAACACTGGAGAAGGACCAAGCTGGGCCTGTAAAGGGATACACCATCACTGGTACACTACCAGCCACAGCCATCTCTCCCACTCTCTTGCCCCTGCAGGGAAGAGTAATCTGTGGCTGGTAGTGTACCAGTGATGGTGTATCCCTTGCTTGGATTTGGACATCATATTTCCTCATTAGTGCAATCTATACTGATGATAAAGTTGAATTAAATCACAAATGATTAACTAATTTATTGGTTGTTGGCTGCTCTGTAAGTGAAGGTATTTTTGTCATCACATGCAATAGGGCCAGAGATACTAGCTAAGGTTTTCCATTTCTTCAAGTGAAGGAATCGAAAAGTGTGGCTGGGCTAAGCAAGCATGGAAAACTCGGGCTGTTCTATTTATAGTAATGTTCAAGATGTGTCTGACTGGAGGAAAACTAACGTTGATGGTTGCAAACTGAAAGCAGCATTGGCAGAGGGTGGAACAAAGGAGATTTTTGTATGTTTGTATTAGATTAGTATATTTGTATATCTGTGGTCTACAAGAACAAATACAGTAACTGTGATATAACAAAAATACTCTGGAAAAAATGTACATTAATTTAAACCAAAAGTGAAATATCACAGCAAGTGAAAAGAATCCATTTCAGTGAGCTAAATGAACATGTAAAGAGATAATGAATCATATGACAGGATTAGATCACAACAAATTTTGCTGTACAGATTATACACATGTGCAATCAATTAACTCACCTATTATGCTAACTTTTATTAGATAAGCACATTTTATTAATTATCACTTGTAAAACTAAATTATAATCAACTTGTGACTATCCACATAACCCAAGTGGCAGCACTGACAATTTGCATTTCAGACTGAATTTTAGATTTAAACGTTATGAGCAAATGACAAAATGATTTTAAATATGTTTTATTTTACAGAGAATGACTGAAAATCTGGTGTATGAAAGACCAGATGACCCACTTGAGTTCATGTTACATCAGGTATGAGAAACAATACTATCTTTCTAAATGATGCTCTGTCGACCAGGGTTCTCCTGATACCTCATTGGGTAACTATACTGTGAAATGTGGTACTGAGGTAAAGAGACCAGGAAGTCCTGATTGGATCCCTACTCTAACCTTACACCACCTCAACAACCTCCCCCCCAACCACCTAAAACATGACAGAAACAGACTATCACCCTGTTTTCCTTTGTTCTTCCGCCCCACCACCTACTCTTTCTCTTTTGCCACATGAGGGTACCCCCCCCCATTCACCACCCCACACAAGAAAAAACTAACACGAATAATAATATATAATATATAAGAAGAAAAAGGCCCAGGAAACAAGAAGACAACAAGCTACAAAATAAGGGCAAGGCATCACAGGGGGCATCAAGGGTTGGACGTGAACTGAAAGGAAGGTGGCAGAGCATGAAGAAATGAGGACATGTCCTCTCCTTGTCTGATCCCAAAAACCTTACTAAACTTCTGAAGGGCAGCTGTACAATTGACGTAGTTGTTCCTGATTTATACAACGGAAATGTTTGTGGTTTTCCACCTGCTAATTGTTGGCTAATGGACATCTGCAGCTGTTGGACAAAGAATGGGCTGGGCTTGGATGTTCTGTTGCTCCAAGATTGATTTTGTGCCCACCATTCAGCATCCAGGTCTACACATGAGCAAAGTCAATTGGATGGAAGTAGTCAACTCTTGTGGAATCATACCTTGTAACTTCATTTTTCATTCAAGACTCTAGAATTTTCCCCACCAAAGATGTTACATTACCTGGCCTGTCATTACCACACTATAAAGAACAGTACAACACAGGAACAGGCCCTTTGGCCCACCAAGTCTGTGGCGACACAGATGCCTCTCTAATATTTTCTTGCCTCTACGCGGTCCATGTCCCTCTATTCCCTGCCTATTCGTGTATCTATCCAGATGCCCCTTGATCGTTGTGAAAGAATCTGCTTCCACTATCCCCTGCGGCAGCGCGTTCCAGGCATTCACCACCCTCTGTGTGCCCTTATATCTATTTTAAATTTCCCCCCTCATTTTCAACCTGTGCCCTCCGAGTAATTGACTCTTTGACCTTGGGAAAAAGACTCTGACTATCCACTCTATCCAAGCCTATCATAGTCTTGTAACTCTCTATCAGGCCCCCCTCATCCTCTGACGCTCCAATGAAAACAATTCAACCTTCCTTCATAGTCCATATCCTCCAAACCAAGCAACATCCTGGTAAATCTCTTCTGCACCCTTTCCAATGTATCAACATGCTTCCAGTAGTGTGGTGACCAGAATACCTGAAGGATGTTGATGCATTGGAAAGTGCCCTTCTCTTTTTAACAATGGATATTACATTTCCCAGTCCTCAGACCTCCAGCAAGCACACTGATCCAACATAGTCTTGACGTACAAATTTTAGGGGCTCAGAAATGTTCTCCCTTGTCCTCCTCAAGATCCTCATATGTATCTATTAAATCTTGTCTTCTTTCCACCTAGTCCTTTGGAGTTGGTTGCCTTATTTTGTTCCATGAACAGGGATATCTAGACACATTTAGTTAAGAATTCCCTTTCATCCATCATAATCACTTATTTCACTGCCCATGGCTTTAGGATTCACCTCTGTCAGGTATCCTTCTCTTTGTAAAAGACTGATACTTTACAGAGAGAGTACCCTCAAAAGGAGGCCATTTGGTCTGTCCATCTAGCCTGTCCAGTCCCACATGTAAAATCTTGATGGGACTGGACAGGCTAGATGCGGGAACAATGTTCCCGATGTTGGAGAAGTGCAAACTAAGGGTCACAGTCTAAGAATAAGGGGTAAGCCATTCAGGACTGAGATGAGGAAGAGCCTCTTCACTCAGAGAGTTGTGAACCTGGGGAATTCTCTACCACAGAAAGCTGTTGGGGCCCGTTCATTTTCAAGAGGGAGCTGGACGTGGCCCTTGTGGCAAAAGGGATCAAGAGGTATGGAGAGAGTGGGATACTGAAAGTGCATGACCAACCATGATCATATTGAATGGTGGTGCAAGCTGAAAGGGCTGAATGGCCTACTCTGCACTTATTTTCTATGTTATGTTACTCTATGTCTGCACCGGCTTTCTGAATGAGTAGTTCCCAGAGAGCCATTCTCCTGCCCTCTCCCCGTAACCTTGCACATTTGTCCTTTTTAGATGACAGTCTAATTCCCTTTTTGAATGCCTTGATTGAACCTACCTCCATGACAGTCTCGGGCAGTGCATTCCAGACCCCAACCACTCGCTGGGTGAAAAAAAGTTTTCTCATGTTGCTTTTGTTTCTTTTGCCAATTACTTTAAATCTGTGTTCTCTCATTCTCGATCCTTGCATGGGAACAGTTTCTCACTATTTACTCTGTCTAGAGCCCTGATGATTTTGAATATCTCTATCAAATCTCCTTCTTTTCTTCAAGGAAAACAATCCCAACTTCTCCAATCTATCTTCATAACCAAATTTCCTCATATCTGGAACCATTCTTGTGAATCTGCACTAATTCCTTCTCATTTTTCTTAAAGTGCAGCACATAGAACTGGACACAATTCTCCAGCTGAGGCTGGACCAGTGTCTTATACAGGTTTAGCACAACATCCTTGTGTCCTATGCACATAATAAAGCCTAGAATAATGTATCTTTTAACAATCGCATTCTCAACATGTCCTTCCACTTTTAATGACTTATGTACATACGCACCCAGGTCTGTCTGCTCCTGCACCTCCATAACATTTGATCATCATTCACAGATTGACAGTCCTGTCCTCCCAGGAATACCATCATGCTTTGAAGAATTCTCTTTTACGGATGGACTGCTAAATTACTCTTACTTTTCTTTTGATGTTTTATAAATAGTTTCCTCAAACATAACCTTAACTTCTCTTTTAACCTATTTTCCTATTTCTCATATTCTCTTTTCAGTTTTTCTTTCTTATTATTGTCTCCTATTCAATTGATTGCTTACCTCATGACATCTTTCTATCAGTTTTCTTGTTTTAATAGAATATAATTATTCTGAACTCTGCAATTTGTTTTTTTACAATCCACTGTTGCAATGCCAAAATTTGTTCAAGTGTCTTCGTCCACTTCTCAACCAGCTTACTTTTCATTTTTCTAACTGTCCTCATCCCTTCTGTCATTTTGGCTTTCTACTATCTTTTGCCCTTTCTACATGATCTTAAATCTTACCGTCCTGGTACTGTGCCCAACTCAATATCGTTCATCTACCTGATCCGTTATATCACCCATCGCAAATCCAGCAATCCATCTATCTTTTTATGCCTCCTACCATAATACTTAAGGAGTCCCGTACACATCTTAGAAATTCTAGCCCCTTTGCTCTGTTAACTTCCTTTCTGTCCCAAACAGCAAATTGATAATTAAAATCTTCCAGAAAAGTAATTTTCTTATTCCTGTCTAATCGAACTGCAGTTTTCTTTCATTTGCTTCCCATGGTTGGAAAGTTTGTAATAAACCCATAATAATGTGATAAGCTTTTTTTTCTCTTTAAATTCCAATAAAAGTTGACACTTCATCAACAGGATGTTTTCACTCTTTTATCAATATTGCCATCTGTCTCTTTCCCTATATTTCTAAACAAATTCTATCTGAATGTGTTTATTTTCCATTCTTGCCCAGTTTGCAACTAGGGGGTTTCTGTTGATGCAATGAAGCATTAGTAGGTCTCCCTGTAAAATATTTGCTTCAAATTCACCAAGCTTATTTCTCATATTCTGTAAGTTGCATTACATGCACTTGGTCTGAACCATCCCTTTTACGTTGGTATTTTCCACAATTAAAACAAATCCATCCTTCTTACTAATTTGCTTTCATCCCCATCTATTTCTCTCTTTTCTATTAACTGATTCTGATTGGTCCCTTCAGCTGTTCGCAGTAGGCAGAAAGAGAGTACTGGCTGTACTCGATCTTACTAAACTCAGAACATTGTTTCCAACATTAGATGTGATTTTGCGATGGGATAGCAATTATTGAACAATCCAGAGCGTACTAAGAATTACACTAACAACCAATTTAGGATTGTGTCAGGCTCACAATGTGGTTCATTTATGCTTGCTAGAAGCTACATATATTCATGTGCAGGGCCCTGTCCTCTGTAAGCAGAAAGAACATATTCAGGTATTGTGTCTTTTACAATTATACAAAAACATGGGGGAAACAACGGTTCCCCATAGCAACGCCTTGACCAATCAGAGCCAACTTTCCTTTTCTCAATCTTAACAAGTTTGGGGATAACTGTTTCCTGATACACTCTTCATAACAACACAGCAACCAATCAGAGTCCACTTGCCAACCAAACAGCACCCTTTTCTCATCAGTATAAATTGTTGTTCCCTTTGAAATGTGATATTCTTACATTTGTCCTGATGAGTGTAAAACATTGATTAAAACAAAAGGCTTCAACAACATGTCTTTTTTAATACTATACTCAAGTGCTGTACCACCAAGCGACTATTTGAATTATTTAATCTTCCTTCCCTATTGTAGCACATGGCTAGGGGAAAAAAAACCTTGAGATTATCACGCATGAACTTTTGTTCCTAAGATTGTTTTCTAATCTCCCAAATTTATTTTGCAGGTCTACAGGCTATTGCTTATTCACATAATCAGCTCCAAATGGACCATGATAACTGATTACTCTCCCTTGACTTCACAGTCTTTTCAAGCCTATGTGACATTTTACTTATCTGAACACCTGGGAGGCAACACAGTGTGGTGTAGACTGTACAAAATCACATCTAACTATGAAACCCCCACTTATTAATGATTTCTAGTCATGTCAATAAATCACTCCACCGCCCCCTCCCCACCCCACATCCCACAAGCAGCCTCCTTTTATTGAGCCATCTCCTGATGCATTTAGATATTTCTTTGAGGCTCCTGCCATAGTACTCATTTTCCCCAGAGGGAGCTAGAGCTTCAAGCTTGTTTCAAAGCATAAATTGTTTTGGGTGTTTCTATCATGAATCTTTCCTTGTTGTCTTTTTCCGGTTCTTAGGTAGTCACTCAGTCTTCCTTAACCTGCTCCCTCAACCTCATTGTTGTGACTACTCTCTCAAACTCTCACCCAAAAATTGCTCTCTTCCTGGGAAATTCTCAGTGTACTAGCCTTTCTCCATCTCCTTATTCTGAGATTTTGAGATCAAGTGATGCGAGTTGGTGACTCTTCCATTTCCTTCAAAGAATCTTTGTCGCTTATATTGTTATTTTTAATTTCTCTGGATCCTGTCACAAAATGTTTATGATATTTGCTTCAAGAATGCTTAAAATGTTACTATTTCGTGTTGAATTGTGATAATATTTCTCTCGACTGTTACGACATTTTTATATTTTTCTCACAAACAGGACTCTGTAGCACAGAATATGCTGATGTATTTTAAATTTAGCACAAATCAGATACTTGATTACTCTAGGGTGTGCACAAAAAAGTACATATTTGATAACTGGCTATTTCTACTCCTTAACAGGTACAGGCATTGATTTGGATGCGTGACAAAGAAATCTGTGTGGAATAAACTGCACTCCAGCAAATTGTGCTATGAAGGCATTATGTAGGATTTGACGTGTTTTGATTTTTAGCAAGTCCTCTCTTATTGTTTCCATTACTGTAGTATCATGTGCAGCAGTGTGTACATATCGAGAACTTAATGCAAGGGATCAATAACCACAAATGGATCAGTTGTAGCATCTCATTTCCAAGCAAAAAGCAAGAAAATCAGGTCACCTACATTTGCAATCATGTAGAGTTTACATGTTTTTTTGCTGTTAAGCTGTTACAGTGATAATTTCAGCCTTTTCTGAAAGACGATTAAATATCTGAAAGCATCAATGTTTTTGCGTCTCATGTTTGCTGTACATTTGCTGGTTCTGGGTTTTGTCTCTATTTCAGGTTTGTGATTTGAACCTGGCCGAGCACCTCCTACAAATGGGCATTGTCCTTGACAGCATGTGCTAGTCAATATCTACCAATGGTTATATGTGCACACATCCGACAGGGATTGCTGGACAGAAACAATCAACAACAGGAATTTTTGTCACCATTCTGGCCATTTTCCCACCCTAATCTGGGTTGCTGAGAGCAGTTCTAAGCTTTTCCATTGTTTCCCCACTCTAATCTCGGTTGCTGAGACCAGCTTTTCCATTGCTTCCCCAGTTGAGATTGAACCCCAAGATTCTACCTGGAACCTTGATAATCTCTTTCGTTCATCCTTTCATGTCTTATATCAAGGCTTCAGAAGAGGCTCAGTCATTTTTTTCTCTCTGCCTGTTTACTCTGTGGGTATAGTTTTCCAATTAGGGAACCTTGTCCAGTGGGAGTCCTTATCTTAAAATCCATAGAATAGAAGCTCTACAGTGCAGAAGGAGGTCATTCAACCCATCGAGTCTGCACCAGCCACAATCCCACCCAGGCCCTATTCCCATAACTCCACATATTTACCCTGCTAATCCCCTGACACTAGGGTCAATTTATCATGGCCAATCAACCTAACACGCACATCTTCTGAGTGTATACTGTACACTTCAAATCATCCAGCTGTATGTTCCCAGTGGAAGGCCTTACTTTCAGAGAGAGTAAAGTGAGACCATAATCCCTCAGCAAATGCTAAGGGAGACGAATAAATTATATAGCATTTTCTTTTTTAAAAGCAGGTGTCTTTAATGTGGATTTTTAAATCGCGAAGGGCAGGCTACAGAAGCTGATTTTTGCAACATTTGTATCAAAGCCTAGTAGTCAGTGTTCCAACCTAACAAAACAGGCTTTTGAATTGGACCAATGAGTTTAAAGCGAGCACGCAGAGACACAGAACCAATGGAATTCAAATGTGAGGGTTGTTGACAGCCTCAAGCCAGATCACAGGAATACTGTGAGGTAATTCCAGGTATATAAACCCAGAAAAGAGGTGATAACAGTTAGAGTATGCTTGCCACCTCGGAAGGAGGGAAGGCGAGTTTCTCATGTAAACCCTGCAGTTTCATGCATGTTTCCATAAAATCACCATCTAAATAGAGATACCACCTCAAAGTGTTCCAGATGAGAGCATCACCAGAGAAGTTTCATGCTTCCAAAAGATGCCTGGTTGTATATTATTTGAGAGTGACTGAATTCTGTAATGATTTATTTCATTATTCCTGAATGAACAACATCCTTTTGGGATTTTATTCCATTTGTTAATTGCTTTAATAAGGTTGTCACCAATTTTAAAAATAAAGACCTGTTTATTGTTCATGATAGAGAGTGTCAGATCCTGCATTAATTTACCAAAACCAACAACTTCCTACTACCTCACACACACTTGTATAAGATTATGAGGCAAGGTATATATATCCCTTTGGGTGGTTCCAAAATTGAGCAGGGGAAAACATCACCTCCACGTTGTAACAACCCAACCAGCCATCCTGGCAGCCTGGAGAGGTCCTCGAAGATCCCTGTGTTATTCGAGTGCCCCAGGATGAAGCTGTCATGCATGGTCCCCGGGTAGCATGCACACACATGCAGGATGTGGAACAGGTGGTCGCACACAATTTGGACATTGAGGGAGTGGAACCCCTTGTGTTTAATGAAGGGCAGTCCCTGATTCCACAGGGCTCACAGAGCGATATGCGTGGTGTCTATAGCCCACTGCACCTGCAGCATATCAGCAATAGCAACGAAGCCTGCAGACAGGGCACCTTGTTGTGCCTGGCCCGGGTCAAACTGGATGGAGTGGGATGCCCAGGCATACAGGGTACCCATGACCTTGAATGGTGCATCGTGGTTCCGCAGGAGTTTGAATAGAGATCGGCCACTGATTCCATTTTGGATAGAATGAGCTCCAAGCTCTGCGCAAAACCCCTGCCAGGTTAGTGCTATATTCTTCCATGCTCCTATGCAGGGTTACTGACAGGCTTTCTGTTGCACCAAGCATTCACTTATCTACACCCATCAGCCATCACCCAGCTTGGACCAGCTAAGTTCTTATCTGAGAACTCTGCAGCAAAACTAGTGCCCAGTCTCATCCTTTGGCAAGCTGTGCTATCCTTTCCCACGTCCTGGCTCTTGTTTAGATGCCCAGTGCCTCAGCACATATAGATCCTGCTCCTAACCTGGTTTGTAGGTTATGCACAGTTCAAGTATCTGAGTTGATGGCTGGGACTGTGACATTGAACGATGGTGTCTCTTCACCTTCACTTTCTTCTTCCTCTTTCTCCATGTGCCGGGCAGTTTCCTGTTCTTTTCATCTGAAATAAAAATGAGGGACAATTGGATTGGTTTTGGAAGTACAAATTGTCTACTTTTGACACTTTTGAAAGTAAAAAGTGTTGACTTACACCATTTGCAGTTTTCTCTGCTAGAAATGATCGAAGGATGAGGGAGAAGTGGAAAGAGAGGAGGTTTAAGAATGCAGTACCCTCATCATCAATCACTCTACCCCCTCTGGTGGGCACAATCTCAGCAATATTCTGCCCTGCCCAAGACCGCAAGAAACTACAAAAGATAGTGAATGTAGCCCAATCCATCATGCAAACTAGCCTCCCATCCATTGACTCTGTCTCCACTTCCCGTTGCCTCGGCAAAGCAGCCAGCATAATTAAGGACCCCATGCACCCCAGACATTCTCTCTTCCACCTTCTATAAGACTATAAGACATAGGAGCAGAATTAGGCCACTCAGCCCATTGTGTCTGTTCCGCCATTCATGGCTGATATTTTTCTCACCCCCATTCTCCTGCCTTTTCCCATAACCCCTAATCTCCTTATTAATCCAGAACCTACTTATCTCTGTCTTAAAGATACACAATGACCTGGCCTCCACAGCCTTCTGCGGCAAAGAGTTCCACAGATTCACCACTCTCTGGCTGAAGAAATTCCTCCTCATCTCTGTTTTAAAGGATCGCCCCTTTAGCCTAAGGTTGTGCCCTCTGGTTCTACCTTTTCCCACTAGTGGAAACATCCTTTCCACGTCCACTCTATCCAGGCCTCGCTGTATCCTGTAAGTTTCAATAAGATCCCCCCTCATCCTTCTAAACTCCAACGAGTACAGTCCCAGAGTCCTCAACCGTTCCTCTTACGACAAGCTCTTCATTCCACTAATCATTCTTGTGAACCACCTCTGGACCCTTTCCAAGGCCAGCACATCCTTCCTTAGATACGGGGCTCAAAACTGTTCACAATACTCCAAATGGGGTCTGACCAGAGCCTTATACAGTCTTTGAAGTACACCCCTGCTCTTGTATTCTAGCCCTCTTGACATGAATGCTAACATTGCATTTGCCTTCCTAACTGCCGACTGAACCTGTATGTTAACCTTAGGAGAATCTTGAACAAGGACTCCCAAGTCCCTTTGTGTTTCTGATTTCCGAAGCATTTCCCCATTTAAAAAATAGTTTTTGCCTCCATTCCTCCTTCCAAAGTGCATAACCTCACACTTCTTCCGTCGGGAAAAAGATACAAAAGTCTGAGGTCACGTACCAACCGACTCAAGAACAGCTTCTTCCCAGCTGTCGTCAGACTTTTGAATGGACCTTCCTTGCATTAAATTGATCTTTCTCTACACCCTAGTTATGACTGTAACACTACATTCTGCACTCCCTCCTTTCCTTTTCCATGAATGGTATGATTTGTCTGTATAGCGTGCAAGAAACAATAATTTTCACTGTATACTAATACATGTGACAATAAATCAAATCAAATCAAAATTAAAAATCAAATCAAAAATCTCTTCACATTATCTCCAACATGGTTGTGCAAACGCCTCCACTTGAGTTCTTTCCTGTTGTTTTCTGTAATGGGCCATTTTCTCTTGGAAGAAAGAGAAAAGTGCATCAGTGAGGGTTGTGCAATATGTTGGGGTGATGTATCTGTTGTAGTTGAATAGCTGCTAGTGTCTGTGGTGTGAGGTTTGGAACAGTTCAAACTGTGTAAGTGTGTGGTAAAGCATATGAAGGGCTGGGCTGAGTCCTGATTGACAGAGATTTGAGGTAAATTGCTGAAGTTGGCAGGATATGCCATTTGAATGTACTAATCTGGACAACTCATGTTGTCCTCTGGGAGCGGACCTGCGGGGTGGAGACTGTGAGCGGTGAGAGAGAGAGCGCGGACTGTGAGTAAATTCTGGGGTTTTTTTTTGTCTAATTTTCGGGAGGTTTTTTGTAATTAACGGAAACCGGAAGGCCGCATCGCGAAGCCTGCCGGTAGCTGTAGTTTTTTTTTTCTCTCACTTACCTTATAAGTACTCGCCTCGGGGTATCGGCCTCAGTGTTCCTCTGGGAGCGGACCTGCGGGGTGGAGACTGTGAGCGGTGAGAGAGAGAGCGCGGACTGTGAGTAAATTCTGGGGTTTTTTTTGTCTAATTTTCGGGAGGTTTTTTGTAATTAACGGAAACCGGAAGGCCGCATCGCGAAGCCTGCCGGTAGCTGTAGTTTTTTTTTTCTCTCACTTACCTTATAAGTACTCGCCTCGGGGTATCGGCCTCAGTGTTCCTCTGGGAGCGGACCTGCGGGGTGGAGACTGTGAGCGGTGAGAGAGAGAGCGCGGACTGTGAGTAAATTCTGGGGTTTTTTTTGTCTAATTTTCGGGAGGTTTTTTGTAATTAACGGAAACCGGAAGGCCGCATCGCGAAGCCTGCCGGTAGCTGTAGTTTTTTTTTCTCTCGGGCCCCTAGCCCTATAAATTGGTGCAGAGGAGATACCCGATCCTCTACACTGGTAGAGGATCCCACCCTTCCATCCTCCTCTAACCTAATTATAAGTGTGGGGAAGTTTTTTGTTTTCTTTTTTTCTTGCTGGTAATGGCTTCAGGGATGGCAGTTCAGGCAGTATGCTGCATCTCCTGTGGGATGTATGTGGTGAGGAAATCCAGTAGTGTTTCAGGAGATTTTAGTTGTAAGAAGTGCATTAGATTGCAGCTTCTGGAGGAGCGTGTAAAGGAGATGGAGGGGGAGTTAGAGGAACTCCGCATAATTCGGGAGGCGGAGGTGGAAGTTGATAGGAGTTATAGAGAAATAGTAACTCCTAGAAATGAGGCTTGGGTCAATGCCAGGAGGAGGGGTAAGAAGCAATCGGGAAGACAATCCCCTGGGGCGGTTCCCCTCCATAATAGGTTTTCGGTGCTGGAGGCTACAGTTGAGGAGGAATCAACTGAGCATAGAGAGCAGATCTCTGGGGGTGAGCCGAGTGAGAAAGCTCAGGTGGTTAGGGGCTGTAAAAGACTGGGCCTTGTGATTGGGGACTCCACAATTAAGGGGACAGATAGGAGGGTCGGAACTAAAGGTAGGGACTCAGGGTTGGTGTGTTGCCTACCAGGGGCTGGGGTCCGGGATGTGTCTGACAGGGTATTCAGGACTCTTAGGGGGGAGGGAGATAAACCACAAGTTATTGTGCATGTGGGGACACACGACATAGGGAGGATAGGGGAAGGGGATATTAGGCAGGGATTTATGGAGTTGGGGTGGAAACTAAAGGCCAAGACTGACAGAGTGGTTATCTCTGGACTCTTGCCTGTACCACGGGATAGTTTAGAGAGGAATAGGGAGAGGGAAGGTTTGAATTCATGGCTGAGGGGATGGTGCAGGAGGGAGGGGTTCAGGTACTTAAGCAATTGGGGCTCGTACTGGGGAAGGTGTGACCTCTATGAGAAGGATGGTCTACACCTTAATCAGAAGGGGACCAATATCCTGGGGGGTAAATTTGCTAAGGCCATGCAGGGAGGTTTAAACTGATTCGGGGGGGGGGAGGGATCCTGAGTAGTGGGGCTGAAAGTGAGGGATGCATGGATGGGGACTGCAATGCACGGCATTGCAGAGGTGGGGTGGAGCAGGGTTTGAAATGTGTATACTTCAATGCCAGGAGTATTCGCAATAAAGTGGGTGAACTTGCAGCGTGGATCAGTACCTGGGACTTCGATGTTGTGGCTATTTCAGAGACATGGATAGAGCAGGGGCAGGAATGGATGCTGCAGGTCCCGGGGTTCAAATGTTTTAGTCGAAGTAGGGAAGGAGGTAGAAGAGGGGGAGGGGTAGCATTATTGGTCAGAGATTGTATCACAGTGTCAGAGAGGAGGTTTGATGAGGACTTATCTGTTGAGGTAGTATGGGCGGAGATTAGAAATAGGAGAGGAGAGGTCACCCTGTTGGGAGTCTTTTATAGACCTCCTAAAAGTTCTAGAGAGGTTGAGGAAAGGATTGCGGAGTCAATCCTGCTTAGGAGTGAAAGTAATAGGGCAATTGTTATGGGGGATTTTAACTTGACTAATATTGACTGGAATTGTTATAGCTCTAGCTCGTTAGAGGGGTCAGTTTTTGTTCAAAGCGTGCAGGAAGGTTTTTTGACTCAGTATGTAGACAGGCCAACTAGAGGTGAGGCTATATTGGATCTGGTGCTGGGAAATGAGCCAGACCAGGTGCTAGACTTGGAAGTTGGTGTGCATTTTGGTGATAGTGACCACAATTCGGTTACGTTCACCTTAGTGATGGAAAGGGATAGGCATGAACCTCGGGCCAGTGGTTTTAGCTGGGGGAAGGGTAATTATGAGGCTATTAGGAGAGAATTAGGAAACATAGGTTGGACTAGGAGATTACAGGGACTGGGAACGTCCGACATGTGGAGTTTTTTCAAGGAGCAGCTACTGCGAGTCTGTGATAGGTATGTCCCTGTCAGGCAAGGAGGAATTGGTAGGGCTAGGGAACCGTGGTGCACCAAAAAAGTTTCTTTGTTGGTTAAAAAGAAAAAGGAGGCTTATGTTCGGATGAGACGTGAGCACTCGGGTAGTGCACTAGAAAGCTTTAGATTGGCTAAGAGGGAGTTGAAGAGCGAGCTTAGAAGGGCTAAAAGGGGACATGAGAAGACTTTGGCGGATAGGGTTAAAGAGAATCCTAAGGCGTTCTATAGGTATGTCAAGAACAGAAGGTTGGTTAGGGCAAGTTTAGGGCCAGTTATAGATGGCAGAGGGAAGTTATGTGTGGAACCGGAGGAGATTGGTGAAGCATTGAACCAATATTTCTCTTCGGTGTTCACGCAAGGGGACATGAATATAGCTGAGGAGGACACTGGGTTGCAGGGGAGTAGAATAGACAGTATTACAGTTGATAAGGAGGATGTGCAGGATATTCTGGAGGGTCTGAAAATAGATAAATCCCCTGGTCCGGATGGGATTTATCCAAGGATTCTCTGGGAGGCAAGAGAAGTGATTGCAGAGCCTCTGGCTCTGATCTTCAGGTCGTCGTTGGCCTCTGGTATAGTACCAGAAGATTGGAGGTTAGCGAATGTTGTCCCATTGTTTAAGAAGGGGAACAGAGACTTCCCCGGGAATTATAGACCGGTGAGTCTCACTTCTGTTGTCGGCAAGATGTTGGAAAAAATTATAAGGGATAGGATTTATAGTTATTTGGAGAGTAATGAATTGATAGGTGATAGTCAGCATGGTTTTGTGGCAGGTAGGTCGTGCCTTACTAACCTTATTGAGTTTTTTGAGAAAGTGACCAAGGAGGTGGATGGGGGCAAGGCAGTGGACGTGGTATATATGGATTTTAGTAAGGCGTTTGATAAGGTTCACCATGGTAGGCTTCTACAGAAAATGCAGATGTATGGGATTGGGGGTGATCTAGGAAATTGGATCAGGAATTGGCTAGCGGATAGGAAACAGAGGGTGGTGGTTGATAGTAAATATTCATCATGGAGTGCGGTTACAAGTGGTGTACCTCAGGGATCTGTTTTGGGGCCACTGCTGTTTGTAATATTTATTAATGATCTAGATGAGGGTATAGTTGGGTGGATTAGCAAATTTGCTGATGACACCAAAGTCGGTGGTGTGGTAGACAGTGAGGAAGGGTGTCGTAGTTTGCAGGAAGACTTAGACAGGTTGCAAAGTTGGGCCGAGAGGTGGCGGATGGAGTTTAATGCGGAGAAGTGTGAGGTAATTCACTTTGGTAGGAATAACAGATGTGTTGAGTATAGGGCTAACGGGAGGACTTTGAATAGTGTGGAGGAGCAGAGGGATCTAGGTGTATGTGTGCATAGATCCCTGAAAGTTGGGAATCAAGTAGATAAGGTTGTTAAGAAGGTATATGGTGTCTTGGCGTTTATTGGTAGGGGGATTGAATTTAGGAGTCGTAGCGTTATGTTGCAACTGTACACAACTCTGGTGCGGCCGCACTTGGAGTACTGTGTGCAGTTCTGGTCCCCACATTACAGGAAGGATGTGGAGGCTTTGGAGAGGGTGCAGAGGAGGTTTACCAGGATGTTGCCTGGTATGGAGGGGAAATCCTATGAGGAGAGGCTGAGGGATTTGGGATTGTTTTCGCTGGAAAGGCGGCGGCTAAGAGGGGATCTTATTGAAACATATAAGATGATTAGAGGTTTAGATAGGGTGGATAGTGATAGCCTTTTTCCTCTGATGGAGAAATCCAGCACGAGGGGGCATGGCTTTAAATTGAGGGGGGGTAGTTATAGAACCGATGTCAGGGGTAGGTTCTTTACCCAGAGGGTGGTGAGGGATTGGAATGCCCTGCCAGCATCAGTTGTAAATGCGCCTAGTTTGGGGGCGTTTAAGAGATCCGTAGATAGGTTCATGGACGAAAAGAAATTGGTTTAGGTTGGAGGGTCACAGTTTTTTTTTAACTGGTCGGTGCAACATCGTGGGCCGAAGGGCCTGTTCTGCGCTGTAATGTTCTATGTTCTATGTTCTATGTGAGATCACCAAACTTCTCCCTGTGCTGCTGCTGCTTCCAGTTTCTCACAGCTACACCCCTGGCATTAAACCTCATCTCTCTCTCTTCCCACTGACGTTTTCAGGATGATGGGGTTTTGGGAGAGAAAGGCTATGTAGCCTCTGATGATTGGGCCCACAACCAGAAGATCATAGATTTAAAATGATTTGGCAATATAGCTTGAGGGGAGATGAAGAGAAAGCGTTTTCACCCAGAGAGTTGTCAGGAACTGGAATATTCTATCTGAAAAGATGGTGGAAGCTGAAAGAAAGTGGGAAAAGAAGCTAGCATTTATAAAGTGCTTTTCACTGTCGTAGGAAACCACAGAGTGCTTTCCAGTCAGTGACATAGGGCAGGATTTTCCTGTTGCACTTGCGCTGAGACCAGAAAATCCCACCCGAGGTCAAAGGACCTTTAAATGGTCCATTAAATATTCCGCCCCTCCCACGACAATTTCCACGGCAGTCAGAACTGGAAAATTAACCCCATACTTTACTTTTGGAGTGTAGTTGTGGTTGTAATACAGGAAACATGGCAGCCAATTTGCACAGTAGGTGTCCACAAAGAATAATGTGACAATTAACTTTTTTCTGATGTTTATTGAGGGTTAAATATTAGCCAGCGCACCAAGTCCCATCGTCTTCAATATAGTGGTATGGATCTTTTACATCTATTCAAAACGAACACAAGATAGTCTAAATCTCACTTCTGAAGGGTGCAGCATTCCCTCGGTCCTACATTTGAGCCAGACTTGAACCAGCAATGTTCTGACTTATAATAGGCAAGTGTGCTGGCAACTGAGCCACCACTGTCACAAACATTTATTCTGTAAATAATTTTACAAGGGAATTGGAAGGGTATTTGCGGGTGAGGATCTTACAGGGTTACAGACAAAAAGCAGGATGTGGGACTAAACACAATTATATGACATAAATGGATTTCCAAAAAGCATTTTATAAAGTGCCACATAATAAAGTCAACAAAGTTAAAGCCAATAGAATGAACAAGATGGTAGCGACATGAATATAAAATTAGCTGAGTTACAGGAAACAGAAACTAGTGATGAACAATTGTATTTTGAATTGCAGGAATATATATATAGTGGGGTTCCTGGGGGTCAGTGTTAGGACTCTTGCTTTCCATAATATAAAGTGATGGCTTAGACTTGGCTGTGTAGGACATAATTTCAAAATGTGCAGATGACATAAAACTTGGCAGCATTGTGAACTGTGAAGGGAAATATGTTCAACTTCATGGGGAAACAGACTGGCTGGTGGAATGGGACGAAAAATAACATTTAACACAAAGCAGGGAAAGTGATGCATTTTGGAAGGTAGAATGAGGAGAGGCAGTGTAAAGTAAAGGTACAATTAGAATGGTGGTGGAGGAATTACATGTTACATGTACACAAATTAATGAGATGGCCAGGCAGGTTGAGAAAGTGGCTACAAAGGTAAATGGAATCTTAAGCTTAATAAATAGAATAGATTACAAAAGCGAGGAAGTCATGATGAACTTTTATAAACATAGTTCAGCCTCAACTGAGTATTGTGTCCAAATTCTGGGCATTGCACTTTAGAAAGGATGTGAAAGCTTTTTAGAGTGGGTGCAGAAAAGATTTACAAGAATGATTCCAAGGTTAAGGGATTTCAGTGATGTGGATAGGTTGGAGAGTCTGGGGCAGTTCTGCTTAGAGAAGAGAAGATTGAGAGGAGGTTTGATAGCTGTGTTCAAAACCATGAGAAGCCTGATTAGAGTAGATCAGGAGAAACTGTCTTCATTGGTGCAGAAGGACCAAGAATCAAGGACACAGATTTAGCGGAATGGATAACAAAGGTGACACTGCGAGTAATTACGATCTGGTGAAGGCAGATTCTGTTGTGGCTTTCAAAGGAATTTAGATAAGCACCTGAAGAATAAAATTTGCAATGTTAATGATGAATGTGTCAGAAAGTGAAGGAGAATAGCTAGGGATCTGGGTGTCCTTGTATATGAATCACAAAAAATCTGCATTCAGGTACAGCAAATAATTAAGAAGGCCAATGGGAAGTCCTTTCTTGCAAGGGGGATGGAGTATAAAAGTAGAAAATTCTTGCCATAACTGTACAACTAGGACTTTGGTAATATCATACCTAGAGTATTGTGTACAATTTTTGTATCCTTACTTAAAGAGAGATATACTTGCATTGGAAATATTTCCGAGAAGGTTCACTAGGTTGATTTTGGTATGACTTGTTTGCCTTATAAGGAAAGAAATGATCATTCTTACCTTGATACAAGGCCCATGTGAATCATGTTGCCATGGGAAGGATGCAGAAGGAAGCCACTCTGAAAATCCGGTGTCTAGCTTTCTTAGAATTTGACCGATAGTGGCTTGAGTCTGCCTGGATCCAGGAGAGAGGGAACAGCTAGAGGTCAGAGATGTCTCCAAGGCTCACCATGCAAGAATGCAAGTGGAAGCTTCTGCTTGAATTGAAAAGACTAAATTTGTGGGGCATTAAATGAGACTTGAAGAGTTGTCCAGCTTGGTTTAGAGGAAGTGTGTCCAGGGAAATAAAATCTTAATTCTAAGATTGCTAGTTACCAGGCTGAGAGAATTAAAGAACAAGAATAAACTATTAGAAGCCAAGAATCACTTTGAATTGATTCTGGGAAAACTGAATGTCTTCATAAAGGATAATGTAAAGTATACCTGTGAAGTATATTTTTTCAGCTGGCTAAGAATAAGAAGGTGAGCAGATTCAGCCTAGAGCCGACTAGCCATGTGTCTGCAGCACAAGAACGGCCTATGTTTTAAAGCAGAAGTTGTCGACAAAGATAGTATTTAGTGAATAGTGCTTTTAGATTGCTGTTACTGTAAATGTTTTAAAATGATTTGTCATTCTTTCAACTATTACCTGGAAGGTAGAATTTCTGTTTTCATAGGGACTAGTCCACAGTGCCACCCAATCTCTTATTTCTCATGTGGAATAATGTAATCATTGAATCGTAGAAACATAGAACACGTAAGGAAGCCATTCAGCCCATTGTGCCTGTGCTGGCTCATTAAAGAGTTTAGAGGGAGGCGATTCAGCACATAGAGTCATAGAGGTTTACAGCATGGAAACAGGCCCTTCGGCCCAACTTGTACATGCCACCCTTTCTGTTTTAAAACCCCTAAGCTAATCCCAATTGCCCGCATTTGGCATCAAGCTGATATCAACACAGGAAAAGCAATTTAGCTCATCATATTTGTGACATCATAAGAATTAGGAGCGAGTGCAGGCCACTTGGGCCATTGAGCCAGCCCAAGGCCAGCACAGGCCCAATGGGCTGAATGGCCTCCTTCCATACTCTCTAAAAGAGTATAGAGTATCTATGATTCAATAATTATCCTGTCTCACCTTTTCACACGAGAAAAAAGAGACCGGGTGGCACTATGGATTAGTACACTGTCCTTTCACCTCCTGGGTTTGAGTTAAAACCCAAATTCAAGAGGGTGTGACAAACCTACATGAGATTAAGGTGAACAGAATCAGCCAAGAGCCTAATAGCCATGTGTCTGCAGCACAAGAATGGCCTGAATGTGCTATCTGTTTCAGAGTCCTCTCAAGAATAATTGGTATAGGAAATGGAAAAATCAGACATTTTGAAATGGTGATGTTCTGAGATTTGGATTAAGCTAAATATGATGCTAAATCTGCAGCTAGTCTTGGTAAACCAGGTTTCAGAGCCTACAACATGCAATCTATTATTTACTGGACCTGCTGATCACTGCATAATATTCTATTTCAAAATGCATTGGAAAATTCTATATTGTACCATATTAAAACTAAAACCCTTAACAAAATCTATGTGCAACACCTGTTATGTCTATGGTGGTTGTTGAATACATTCAATACCAAGTAATATTAGCTGCTATATACAAAGGCAAAACACTGCAGTTGCTGGGAATCTGAAAACAAAATGCAGATACTGCAGGAAAGTACTCAGCAAGTCAGGCACCATGCATGGAGAGAGAAACAGAGATAGTGTGCGGGATGATACAGCCTCGCTCGTCCTGAAACCATAAAATCCCATCAGATGTCAATGGACCTTCCCATTGTCTGCCCCTCGCCCACTCCGATTCCCCTGGTGGGTGGGGTGGTAAAATTCCAGCCAATATTTCAGGTCAGTGACTTTTTGGATTAATACCAAAACTGTTTGCACCTGCATGTAGTTACATACTTTGGCCTCCAAATGTCACTGTGTAACAGTGATGTGGAGATGCCGGCGTTGGACTGGGTAAACACAGTAAGAAGTCTCATAACACCAGGTTAAAGTCCAGCAGGTTTATTTGGTCGCAAAAGCCACGAGCTTTCGGAGCGCTGCCCCTTCGTCAGGTGAGTGGGAGCTCTGTTCACAAACAGGGCATATAAAGACACAAACTCAATTTACAAAATAATGGTTGGAATGCGAGTTTTTACAGGTAGTCAAGTCTTAAAGGTACAGACAATGTGAATGGAGAGAGCGTTAAGCACAGGTTAAAGAGATGTGTATTGTCTCCAGACAGGACAGTTAGTGAGATTTTGCAAGCCCAAGCAAACTGCAACATTGTCATCAAACCAGCAGACAAAGGAGGGGCCATCGTCATACTGAACAGAACGGATTACTGCAAAGAACTGTACCGACAACTGAACAACGGGGAACACTACAGACAGTTACCCGCAGATCCGACCAAAGAACACACCTGTCAACTCAACAGACTGATCAAGACCTTTGATCTGGACCTTCAGAGCACCCTCCGTGCTCTCATCCCACGTACTCCCCGCGTTGGATATCTCTACTGCCTCCCGAAGATACACAGGGCAAACACACCCGCCCGTCCCATCGTATCGGGCAATGGGACCCTGTGCGAGAACCTTTCCGGCTATTTCGAGGGCATCCTGAAACCCATTGTACAAAGAACCCCCAGCTTTTGTTGCGACACTACGGACTTCCTACAGAAACTCAGCACACATGGAGCAGTTGAACCAGGAGCACTCCTCGTCACAATGGATGTCTCGGCACTCTACACCAGCATCCCCCACGATGATGGCATTGCCTCAGTACTCAACGCCGACAACTGCCAGTTTCCAGATTGATGCGCATCAATTGAACACGAGGCACGAAGCTTCGGTAAAAGAAGGCTTTTATTGTCTAACAATGGAACTAATAGAACGTAAACACACTATCCCAGACTGACGAGGTCCCGCCCGAGCAGGGGGTCTTATACCTCTCCCAGGAGGCGGAGCCCGACTGGGATGTGCCACAACAGTAACAACCACAGGTGTATCAATCCCACCCTAGCCCAACAACAACATTAGAACAATCCCACAGTGGGAACACCCTAGCCCAACAACAACATTAGAACAATCCCACAGTGGGAACCAACGATGGTTCACCACATTCACCCCTCCTTTGAGAACAAAGGCCGGCGGGGTACGAAAACAGACTAAAATGTCAACAGATTATAAGTTCAGACGGTCTGGAGGACCGCACCGTCGTTGTGACCTCCTCAATACCGGCGGTGACACCGGAGTAGGTGCTTGCGGTGGCGTTCTCCCCAAAACAGCGTCCAGCTGTTCTCCCATGGACTCACAGGCCGGTTGACCCTGATGAAGCGGTAGTGCAGGGGATCCCGGTACATTCTGCGATGGCGCCGACCTCCGGGGCTCAGGCAAGCTGTGCATTGGAGTAAAACTGTTAAGCACTGGTCCCGGTGCTGTCCGCGCCACGTCCGGGGGAGAAATAAGTGATACGGGATTCGTCACTGGGGGTATGGGAGCGACAGGAGTTGCTACGTCCCCTGCGGGCGCCAGGTCTCGGATCGAGACTGTGTCCTCTCGCCCGTCAGGATATGCCACATAGGCATACTGAGGGTTGGTGTGGAGGAGGTGGACCTGTTCGACCAAGGGGTCGGACTTGCGGGCCCTTACATGTCGCCGCAGAAGGACGGGTCCTGGATACGTCAACCAGGCTGGTAAAGATATCCCCGAGGACGACTTCCGAGGGAATGAGAACATCCTCTCGTGGGGAGTAGCATTGGTTGCCGTACACAGGAGGGAGCGAATGGAGTGAAGCGCATTAGGGAGGACCTCCTGCCAATGGGAGACTGGAAGGCCTTTGGACTTCAGCGCCAATAGGACAGCCTTCCAGACTGTAGCATTCTCTCTTTCCACCTGTCCATTACCCCTAGGGTTGTAACTCGTGGTCCTACTGGAGGCAATCCCGTATGAGAGCAGGAATTGCCTCAAGTCATTACTCATGAACGACGAGCCCCTGTCGCTATGGATATAGGTGGGGTACCTGAACAGGGTAAAAAGATCACGGAATGCCTTGATCACCGTGGCAGTCGACGTGTCCGCGCAGGGGACAACAAACGGGAATTGGGAGTACTCATCTATTATGTTCAGAAAGTACACGTTCCGATCTGTTGAGGGAAGGGGGCCCTTAAAATCCACACTCAGCCTCTCGAAGGGGCGAGTGGCCTTGACCAAATGTGCCCGGTCAGGTCGGTAAAAGTGCGGTTTGCATTCCGCGCAAATCCGACAGCTCCTTGTCACCGACCTGACGTCCTCCACCGAGTAAGGGAGGTTGCGGGCTTTGACAAAGTGGTAGAGCCGAGTGACCCCAGGATGGCACAGGTCATTATGGAGGGTGTTCAAGTGATCCTCCTGCATAGTAGCGCATGTTCCGCGCGAGAGGGCATCCGAGGGCTCATTGAGTTTCCCTGGACGATACATGATATCGTAGTTATAGGTGGAGAGTTCAATTCTCCACCGCAAGATCTTATCATTCTTGATCTTGCCCCTCTGCGTATTGTTGAACATGAACGCCACGGACCGCTGGTCCGTGATCAGGGTGAACCGCTTTCCCGCCAGGTAATGGCGCCAGTGTCTGACAGCCTCCACAATGGCCTGGGCCTCCTTTTCCACCGCTGAATGCTGAATTTCGGGGCCTTGGAGGGTGCGGGAAAAAAACGCGACGGGCCTGCCTGCCTGGTTTAGTGTGGCGGCCAGGGCGAAATCAGATGCATCGCTTTCCACCTGAAAGGGGATGGATTCGTCTACCGCGTGCATCGTGGCTTTCGCGATGTCGTGTTTCAATTCCTTGAAGGCCAATTGGGCCTCTGGCGTGAGTGGAAAAGTCGTGGACTTAATAAGCGGACGGGCTTTGTCCGCGTAGTTGGTGACCCACTGCGCATAATAGGAGAAGAAGCCTAGGCATCTTCTCAGTGCTTTTGCGCTAGCGGGCAAGGGAAGTTCAGCAAGGGGGCGCATACGGTCTGGATCAGAGCCAATGACCCCGTTTTCCACCACGTACCCAGGATGGCTAACCGGCGCGTACGGAATACACACTTCTCCCTGTTGTAGGTCAAATTCAGGCGAGATGCAGTGCGTAAAAAGTTCTGGAGATTTGTGTCATGGTCCTGCTGATCACGGCCGCAGATGGTGACATTATCCAGGTATGGGAAGGTAGCCCGCAGCCTGTTCTGGTCCACCATTCGGTCCATAGCACGCTGGAAGACCGAGACCCCATTGGTGACACCAAATGGAACCCTAAGAAACTGATACAGACGACCATCCGCCTCAAAGGCCGTGTAGTGTCGGTCCTCTGGGCAAATGGGGAGTTGGTGGTAGGCGGACTTAAGGTCTATGGTGGAGAACACCCGGTACTGCGCAATCTGATTGACCATATCAGATATGCGCGGGAGGGGATACGCATCCAGCTGCGTATATCGATTAATGGTCTGACTGTAATCAATGACCATCCGGGGTTTGTTCCCGCTCTTGACCACCACAACCTGTGCTCTCCACGGACTAACACTGGGCTGTATGATCCCTTCTTTGAGGAGTCGCTGAACCTCAGATCTGATGAAGATCCGATCTTCAGTGCTGTAACGCCTACTTTTAGTAGCGATGGGCTTGCAGCCTGGTACCAGATTCTTGAATAAAGAGGGTGTGGTGATCTTTAATGTAGAAAGATTGCATGCGGGGCGCATTGGACAATTTGGAGACTGCAGCTGTTCCCCTACTGTCAGCGAAGGGAGTGGCCCACCGTACTGTAGGATCACACTCTTCATGTGTACCATAAAGTTTAGTCCGAGGAGAATTGGTGCGCAAAGATGCGGCAACACAAGGAGCCTGAATCGCTCGTAAATTGTGCCTTGCACTTTCAAGGTTACCACACAACGTCCTAGCACAGGGACAGACCGGGACCTTGATGCCATAGAGATTGTCTGTTTGGCAGGTTGAATCTGGAGTCCACACCTCTTTACAGTGTCAGGGTGAATAAAGCTCTCAGTGCTCCCGCTGTCAAACAGACAATAAATTGCACGACCATTTACCTGTATATCCATCATCGAACAGTCAAGCCTGTGGTGCTTAGCCTGGTTCAGGGTGATCGACGCCACCGTTGGTCCGTGAATGTCACTGCAGGCAGCTGAGGTCGATGCTGAGGACCCCTGCTGGTCGCTCATGGTCATCGTCGACCAAAATGGCCGCCCCCATGAATCGCACATGGTTGAGGGCGCGAAACATAGCGACTCCTGGTGGTCATCCTCCTCCGACTCCGTCGACCACAATGGCGTCGTCCTGGACTCGCACGTGGACGAACCCCGTGAGTACTTCGACGACGATGGTGATGATCCCCGTTCTGAAGGGTCACAGGCTGCACTGCCGTTCTTGGGCTTCGATCTGCACACCTTCGCATAATGCCCCTTTTTACCGCATAGGTTACAGACCACCGCTTTAGCAGGACACTTTTGTCGTGGATGCTTGGCTCCTCCGCAGAAGTAGCACCGCGGGCCGCATGGGGCTGCAGCCATCGTTGGGTCCACATGGGAGCACGCCATAACACTGCACTTCGAGCCCGTGGGGCAAGGAGGGATTTGCGACTGCTCCTGCCACGTTGTCTCCACGTGGTCCTCCGGATACAGGACCAAGCTCTTCGAAGCCGCCTCAAGCATTTCAGCTAATTCCATAGCTTGGGTCAGGTTGAGATTCCCCTTTTCTAGAAGCTTGAGACGGATGTATGAAGACCCTACCCCTGCCACAAACGCATCTCGGGCGAGGTCATACATGTACTGCTCAGCCGACACAGCTTTGCAGTCACAGCCCCTGGCAAGCTGCAAGAGCTCATTGGTGTAATCCTCCATGGTTTCGCCCAACTGCCGACGTCGTGTAGCGAGGAGGTAACGAGCGTGGATCTCGTTGGGAGGTTTCGTGTAGCGCTTTTTTAAAAGCTCGAGGGCCCTCGGGTAAGTGGTGGCCGCACGGATCACGAGGTAGACTGTGTCGCTTACCCTCGCATGGAGGACCCGGAGTCTGTCATCATCTGTGGTGACCGCTGCGGAGGCTGCCAGGTAGTCTTCAAAACACTTCAGCCAGTGGTCGAAGGTGTTAGAAGCGCCCACCGCACGTGGATCTAGCGTCAGACGTTCTGGCTTTAGGATTTGCTCCATACTCTCCTTTCTTTTTCCCTTCCGTCGAGAGCTTAATGTTAGACAATAAAATTGATGCGCATCAATTGAACACGAGGCACGAAGCTTCGGTAAAAGAAGGCTTTTATTGTCTAACAATGGAACTAATAGAATGTAAACACACTATCCCAGACTGACGAGGTCCCGCCCGAGCAGGGGGTCTTATACCTCTCCCAGGAGGCGGAGCCCGACTGGGGTGTGCCACAACAGTAACAACCACAGGTGTATCAATCCCACCCTAGCCCAACAACAACATTAGAACAATCCCACAGTGTGAACACCCTAGCCCAACAACAACATTAGAACAATCCCACAGTGGGAACCAACGATGGTTCACCACACAGATGCAATTTTACAACTCATCCGCTTCATCCTGGACCACAATGGGCCTGATTTTACCAACAATTTGCGCCCGTTTTCGGGCGTGAAATCGCGGTAAAGTCGGGTGTGAGGCCTTTATCGCGATCTGCACCCGCGTCTGCGCAGATCGCCACTTTACCGAGACCCGCGAATGGCGGGGATCCGTTCTGCATGCATTTAAATTGAATTAATGAACTGCCCGCCCAACTCTATCAGCATTTTCCCCTTTACACCACGTTTGCCGATCCGGAACCACGCCGTTACGGACCTGCTAAATAAAAGTCTGAGTCGGGTGCCCCAGCCTCTGAAGAGCGCGGTCAGAGCTTCCAACGGCTCTCTGACTCAGATCAGTGGTGGGGGGGAGGAGGGAGGCGGGTCAGATCATTCTCTGGTTGGAGGGGGGAGGAGGGGAGTGAGGCCAGATCGTTGTCTGGTTGGGGGGGGCGGGGAAGAGGAGGAGGCGGGTCAGATGTATCTCTGGCGGCCGGGGGGGGGGGGGGGGAGGGGGGGGGGAAGGGCCGATCGTTGTCTGGTGGTGGGGGGGGAGGGCCGATCGTTGTCTGGTGGTGGGGGGAGGGGAGGCGGGCCAGATGTTCCTCTGGAGGGGAGGGGGAGTGAGGCCAGACCATTCTCTGCAGGGGGGAGTGAGGCAAGTTCGTTGTCAGTGGGGGGGGCGGGGGGAAGTGAGGCCAGATCGTTGTCTGGGGGTGGGGAGAGTGAGGGAACCATGGTTCACGAAAGAGGTGGAATGTCTTGTGAAAAGGAAGAGGGAAGCTTATGTAGGGATGAGGAAACAAGGTTCAGATGGCTCGATTGAGGGTTACAAGTTAGCAAGGAATGAGCTGAAAAAGGGGCTGAGGAGAGCTAGGAGGGGACATGAGAAGTCCTTGGCGGGTCGGATCAAGGAAAACCCCAAGGCTTTTTACTCTTATGTGAGGAATAAAAGAATGACCAGGGTGAGGTTAGGGCCGGTCAAGGACAGTAGTGGGAACTTGTGTATGGAGTCAGTAGAGATAGGCGAGGTGATGAATGAATACTTTTCTTCAGTGTTCACCAAGGAGAGGGGCCATGTTTTTGAGGAAGAGAAGGTGTTACAGGCTAATAGGCTGGAGGAAATAGATGTTCGGAGGGAGGATGTCCTAGCAGTTTTGAATAAACTGAAGGTCGATAAGTCCCCTGGGCCTGATGAAATATATCCTAGGATTCTTTGGGAGGCAAGGGATGAGATTGCAGAGCCTTTGGCTTTGATCTTTGGGTCCTCACTGTCCATGGGGATGGTGCCAGAGGACTGGAGAGTGGCGAATGTTGTTCCTCTGTTTAAGAAACAGAATAGAAATGACCCTGGTAATTATAGACCGGTTAGTCTGACTTCGGTGGTTGGTAAATTGATGGAAAAGGTCCTTAGGGATGGGATTTACGACCATTTAGAAAGATGTGGATTAATCCGGGATAGTCAGCACGGATTCGTGAAGGGCAAGTCGTGCCCCACAAATTTGATTGAATTTATTGAGGAGGTAACTAAGTGTGTTGATGAAGGTAGGGCAGTTGATGTCATATACATGGATTTTAGTAAGGCGTTTGATAAGGTCCCCCATGGTCGGCTTATGATGAAAGTGAGGAGGTGTGGGATAGAGGGAAAGTTGGCCGATTGGATAGGTAACTGGCTATCTGATCGAAGACAGAGGGTGGTGATGGATGGAAAATTTTCGGATTGGAGGCAGGTTGCTAGCGAAGTGCCACAGGGATCAGTGCCCGGTCCTCTGCTCTTTGTGATTTTTATTAATGACTTAGAGGAGGGGGCTGAAGGGTGGATCAGTAAATTTGCTGATGACACCAAGATTGGTGGAGTAGTGGATGAGGTGGAGGGCTGTTGTAGGCTGCAAAGAGACATAGATAGGATGCAAAGCTGGGCTGAAAAATGGCAAATGGAGTTTAACCCTGATAAATGTGAGGTGATTCATTTTGGTAGGACTAATTTAAATGTGGATTACAGGGTCAAAGGTAGGGTTCTGAAGACTGTGGAGGAACAGAGAGATCTTGGGGTCCATATCCACAGATCTCTAAAGGTTGCCACTCAAGTGGATAGAGCTGTGAAGAAGGCCTATAGTGTGTTAGCTTTTATTAACATGGGGGTTGCAGTTTAAGAGCCGTGGGGTTATGCTGCAACTGTACAGGACCTTGGTGAGACCACATTTGGAATATTGTGTGCAGTTCTGGTCACCTCACTATAAGAAGGATGTGGAAGCGCTGGAAAGAGTGCAGAGGAGATTTACCAGGATGCTGCCTGGTTTGGAGGGTAGGTCTTATGAGGAAAGGTTGAGGGAACTAGGGCTGTTCTCTCTGGAGCGGAGGAGGCTGAGCGGAGACTTAATAGAGGTTTATAAAATGAAGAAGGGGATAGATAGAGTGAACGTTCAAAGACTATTTCCTCGGGTGGATGGAGCTATTCCAAGGGGGCATAACTATAGGGTTCGTGGTGGGAGATATAGGAAGGATATCAGAGGTAGGTTCTTTACGTAGTGAGTGGTTGGGGTGTGGAATGGACTGTCTGCAGTGATAGTGGAGTCAGACACTTTAGGAACATTTAAGCGGTTATTGGATAGGCACATGGAGCACACCAGGATGATAGGGAGTGGGATAGCTTGATCTTGGTTTCAGATAAAGCTCGGCACAACATCGTGGGCCGAAGGGCCTGTTCTGTGCTGTACTGTTCTATGTTCTATGAGAGTGAGGCCAGATCGTCATCTGGGGGGTGGGGGGGAGTGAGCCAGATCGTTGTACAGGGGGGGGGGGAGGGGGAGTGAGGCCAGGCCATTCTCTGTGGGGCGGGGAGGGAGTGAGGCCAGATCGTTGTCTTGGGGGGGGGGGGGGAGGAGGGAGGCGGGTAAGATGTATCTCGGGGAGAGGGGGGTCAGATGGATCTCTGGTGGGGGGGCAGATGGATCTCTGGTGGTGGGGGCAGATGGATCTCTGGTGGGGGGACAGATGGATCTCTGGTGGGGGGGCAGATGGATCTCTGTTGGGGGGCAGATGGATCTCTGGTGGGGGGGGGCAGATGGATCTCTGGTGGAGGGGCAGGGGGGGCGCTGCCACTCTGCGGGTGATCGGTGGCTGGGAGGGGGTCAGGGGTGGCAATCGGTCTGGGTAGTGGTGGGGGTGAATAAGGGACACACACACACATCACTGTCCCCCTTATCCACCCCCCACTACCCAGACCAATCGCCACCCCTGCCCCCCTCCCTTCCCACCGATCGCCCGCAGAGTGGCAGCAGACCCCCCTGCGCCACCCCCGCACCCCCACTAGAGATCCGTCTGCCCCCCCCACCAGAGATCCATCTGCGCCCCCCCCCCCACCCCGAGATACACCCTCGCTCCTGCTTTTCACTCCCAGGACGCTTTCTCTGCTTTCTGCGGCTCGGGAGCGATCCGACACGGGTGCGCTTTTTCCAATTTTTTTCTAACTGCGCATGCGCAGTTCAGAGCTCCGATCGTTCCGGCAGCGCTAAGCCCCGCCCACAGCGTGAATCGGACTGGAGATGGCTGAGAGCATATGGGGGCACCTGAAAGCGGATTTCTAAGTCGGATCTGTACTGCACCCAGATTCGGCACTTAGAATGAAAATGTCTTCACCTTCAACAACCAGTTCTTCATCCAGACACACGGAACAGCCATGGGGACCAAATGTGCACCTCAATATGCCAACATCTTCATGCACAGGTTCAAACAAGACCTCTTCACCGCTCAGGACCTTCATCCGATGCTATACACTAGATACATCGATGACATTTTCTTCCTTTGGACTCATGGTGAACAATCACTGAAACAACTATATGATGACATCAACAAGTTCCATCCCACCATCAGACTCACCATGGACTACTCTCCGGAATCAGTTGCATTCTCGAACACACGCATCTCCATTAAGGACGGTCACCTCAGCACCTCACTATACCGCAAGCCCACGGATAACCTCACGATGCTCCACTTCTCCAGCTTCCACCCTAAACACGTTAAAGAAGCCATCCCCTACGGACAAGCCCTCCGTATACACAGGATCTGCTCGGATGAGGAGGATCGCAACAGACACTCCTGACGCTGAAAGATGCCCTCATAAGAACAGGATATGGCGCTCGACTCATCGATCGACAGTTCCAACGCGCCACAGCGAAAAACCGCAACGATCTCCTCAGAAGACAAACACGGGACACAGTGGACAGAGTACCCTTCATCGTCCAGTACTTCCCCGGAGCGGAGAAGCTACGACATCTTGTCTGGAGCCTTCAACATGTCATTGATGAAGACGAACATCTCGCCAAGGCCATCCCCACACCCCCACTTCTTGCCTTCAAACAACCGCACAACCTCAAACAGACAATTGTCCGCAGCAAACTACCCAGCCTTCAGGAGAACAGTGAGCACGACACCACACAACCCTGCCACAGCAACCTCTGCAAGACGTGCCGGATCATCGTCACGGATGCCATCATCTCACGTGAGAACACCATCCACCAGGTACACGGTACATACTCTTGCAACTCAGCCAACGTTGTCTACCTGATACGCTGCAGGAAAGGATGTCCCGAGGCATGGTACATTGGGGAGGCCATGCAGACGCTACGACAACAGATGAATGAACGCCGCTCGACAATCACCAGGCAAGAGTGTTCTCTTCCTGTTGGGGAACACTTCAGCGGTCACGGGCATTCGGCCTCTGATCTTCGGGTAAGCGTTCTCCAAGGTGGCCTTCACGACACACGACAATGCAGAGTCGCTGAGCAGAGACTGATAGCCAAGTTCTGCACACATGAGGACGGCCTCAACCGGGATCTTGGGTTCATGTCACACTATCTGTAATCCCCACGACTTGCCTGGGCTTGCAAAATCTCACTAACTGTCCTATCTGGAGACAATACACCTCTTTAACTTGGGCCTAATGCTCCCTCCACTCACATTGTCTGTACCTTTAAGACTTGATTACCTGTAAAGACTCGCATTCCAACCATTACTTTGTAAATTGAGTTTGTGTCTTGATATGCCCTGTTTATGAACAGAACTCCCACTTACCTGATGAAGGGGCAGCGCTCTGAAAGCTAGTGGCTTTTGCTACCAAATAAACCTGTTGGACTTTAACCTGGTGTTGTGAGACTTCTTACTGTGTAACAGCTCAGGTTTTTGAGTCTTCATAGCCTGCAGTTGCCATATTGTTATGGAGGTGAATTTTAAATTTATATAAAATTTCTTGTACTTTTTTTGGCTTCGTCTCGCTCCCTGGAAAATTGCCACCTCGCCCCTCCCCCCCGCTTGCTTTTATGCTGTTCCATTGGGATCCCGTGATCCTCTCTGAGGGCAGCAGACCAGAATCTGCTCTCAGATTCTTTTAAAGCCACATCCTGATTATATGCTCCAATCCCACATGCTGCTCCTTCCCCTGGCCTGACCTGGACCCCAGCCTTCCTGTTCCCTGCATTTACCATAAGTTTATCCATTGGCTGCACACTTTTTTCTCCAAGTTTAAGTTTATTTATTAGTGTCACAAGTAGGCTTATGTTAACACTGCAATGAAGCTTCTGTGAAAATCTCCTAGTCGCCACACTCCATCTGTCGCCTGTTCGGGTACACTGAGGGAGAACTTAGCATGGCCAATGCACCTAACCAGTGCCTCTTTCGGATTGTGGAAGGAACCAGAGGAAACCCACGCAGACACGGGGAGAATATGCAGGCTCCACACATGCAGTGACCCAAGCCGGGAATTGAACCCGGGTCCCTGGAGCTATGAGGCAGCAGAGCTAACCACTGTGCCGCACTTGGCCCTCTTTCAATGTGCTTTTTGATGCTGATAACTGCAACCCACGGGGCACTGTACCCCTCACATTAGCATCTGATTAGCAGATAGGAAGCAAAGAGTTGGCATAAATGGGTCTTTTTCTGATTGGCAGTCAGTGACTAGTGCGGTGCCGCAGGGTTCTGTACTAGGACCCCAACTGTTCACATTGTATATTCATTATTTGGCAGCACAATGTGGATAAATGTGAGGTTATCCACTTTGTTAGCAATAATTAACACAGACTATTTGTTGAATAGGTAAAAAAATTGACAGAGGTGGATACTCAGCGGGACCTTGGTGTCTCCATGCATCAGTCACTGAAAGTAAGTGCGTAAGTACAGCAGGCAGTAAAGAAGGCAAATGGTATGTTGCCCTTCATAGCGAGTGGATTTGAGTATAGGGGTAGGGATGTTTTGCTGCAATTGTGTTGGTGAGGCCACACCTGGAGTATTATGTGCAGTTTTAGTGTCCTTATCTGAGGAAGGATGTCCTTGCTATAGAGGGAGTACAGCAAAAGTTTACCAGGCTGATTCCTGGGATGGCCGGTCTGTCATATGAGGAGAGATTAAGTTGGTTAGGATTATACTCACTGGAGTTTAGAAGAGTGAGAGGGGATCTCATAGAAACTTATAAAATCCTAACAGGGTTAGATAGGGTAGATTCAGAAAGAATATTCCCAATAATGGGGGAGTCCAGAACTAGGGGTCATAGTTTGAGAATAAGGAGTAAACCTTTTAGAACCGAGGTGAGAAGAAATTTCTTCACCTAGAGGGTGGTGAATGTGTGGAATTCATTACCACAGAATGTAGTTGAGGCCAAGACGTCTGATTTCAAGAAGAAATTAGCTCTCGGGGCTAAAGGGATCAAGGGATATGGGGGAAGGGAGGATCAGGATATTGAATTTGATGATCAGCCATGATGAAAATGAATGGCAGACTCAAAGGGCCAAATGGCCTACTCCTGATTCTAGTTTCTGTGTTTCTATCATAACATGTTCACCTGCGGTTTTTTTAAAAAATCATTCATGCAGGAGTTACTGCTTGGGCCAGCATTTACTACCCATCCCTAATTGCCCAAGAACTGAATGGCTTGATAGGCTTTTCTAGTGGGCATTTACAAGCCAACCACACTGCTGTGGATCTGAAGTCCCATGTAGGCCAGACCAGTTAAAGATGGAAAATTTCCTTCCCTAAAGGAATTAGTGAACCAGATAGGTTTTGACGACAAATGATAACAATTTCATGATCATCATTAGACTTTTAATTCCAGATTGTTATTGAATTCAAATTTCAAACTCTGGGTCTCTGGATCACTTGTCTAATGACAATACCATGTCCCACACCTTCCATTGACTGCATTTGGACAAGATCATTTCCCATTGGTCAATACTTTGATCTCTATGCTTACGCACAACAAGGTATCCTCTTAGTTTGCTAATTCATTGCCTCTTCCTCAAACAAACTGTTCCCCCCTTCTTCAGATTGAGCAGAGAAAGCAGTGGATCCCCATTGTACCAGGTAGGGAATCTGGATTTTTCAAGCAAGACTTAGTTTTGTAGTTTTAACAGATATTGATTTGATTTGATTTATTATTGCCATA
Organism: Mustelus asterias; assembly: GCF_964213995.1. NCBI lineage: Eukaryota > Metazoa > Chordata > Chondrichthyes > Carcharhiniformes > Triakidae > Mustelus > Mustelus asterias. Next base: position 29,848,954 of record NC_135817.1, on the reverse strand, counting down.
TGTATTGGTATACAGTGAAAAGTATTGTCTGTTGCATGTTATACAAAGCATACCATACATAAAGAAGGAAAGGAGAAGATGCAGAATGTAGTGTTACAGTCATAGCTAGGGTGTAGAGAAAGATCAACTTAATACGAGGTAAGTCCATTCAAAAGTCTGATGGCTGCAGGGAAGAAGCTGTTCTTCAGTCAGTTGGTACGTGATCTCGGACATTTGTATCTTCTTCCCAACAAAAGATGGCGAAAGAGGATATGTCTTTGGTGCGTGGGGTCCTTAATCATGCTGGCTGCTTTTCCAAAGCAGTGGGAAGGGTAAACAGAGTCAATGAATGGGAGTCTGGTTTGCGTGATGGACTGGGCTTTGTTCACAACACTTTGTAGTTTCTTGTGGTCTTGGACAGAGCAGGAGCCATACCAAGCTGTGATACAACCAGAAAGTATGCTTTCTATGGTGCATCTGTAAAAGTTGGTGAGTCATAGCGGACATGCCAAATTTCCTTAGCCTCTTGAGAAAGTAGAGGCGTTGGAGACAGCATCAACAATGTGATGAACATCATCATGAGAGGTGCCTTCATGGATGATTCTTTGCTGAATTTTCTTATATAATAAGCAGCTTGGTTGTTGGATAAGCAGAAATTTGAGTCTTTGCTGGATGGATAGGAAGTTCTAGGACCTCATTTGAGTGGCAAGGTATAACTGGGAATAATGTGTGAGTTTACTGTTCACCGTCCGCCACACAGGAGTTTGCCAGATAGACAAATTTCCCTTCATTAACCTATCTAATCCTATTAAATGATCAAAACCAGCCCATGAGACCACATTGACCATGGCTTACATTAATTGCTACTTATGAGCAGAATTTTCCCCCAGTAGCAGGAATCATGGGCAAGGACACAAAATGTGGAGTGATGGGGAAAGTCAGATTCCCGCTGGTGGGAATTTAATTTGGATTTTCCTGACAGGTTGATGGTGGATTGGCTTTCCTCCTGATCCATGTTGGGAACCACATTTGCAAGTATTTCCATACCATGAATACTCATTAAAGATCCAACTCACTGGAATCATGTTCTCCCGGCAAATTAAGTGCCCTGCCAGTGGATAATTTGACCAGTCTGATTCACAACCATTTATTAGTGGCATGCAACTAGTAACCTTCATTTCACTAGTGACTTTGAGGTATGTAGAAGTTGCTTTTGCCTAGCTTTAACAGCGGTGCTGCCATATCTCACTGATGCTCAAAAGGCCATTTGGCTAAGATCAAGCATCAGATCAAGCCCATGATGGGGTGCATTGCCTTATTGTGTCAGCTTGGATCTTGTATGTCTCTCTTGTGGGGACCGTGAATTGGATTCAATTTAAATTTGGAGCAAGTAAGGAATGGATTTGTGTTTGCCTGGTCCACTCTGAACATTGGCTTTGTAACTTTAAGAATGGAGTAAAAATATTTTAAAAATTAATATTGCTGATTCATTATTTCTTAATTTTCCTTTATAAATTCACCAGACTTACTCTGTAGAGGACCAATGCTAGCATTAGCCACACTATTCCTATTTAAATACTTGTGGTAATTTTTACTATCTGATTTTATATTACTAGTTACTAGCTTTCGGAGCACTGCCCCTTCATCAGGTAAGTGGGAGTTCTGTTACAAACAGGACATATAAAGACACAAACTCAATTTACAAAATAATGATTCTCTTGATTGTTCTTGATTGTTTCTCTTGTGGGGGACCATGAATTGGATTCAATTGAAATTTGAATTTGGTTTTTGGAGCAAGCCAGGAATGGATTTGGGTTTGCCTGATCTACGCTGAGCATTGCCTTTGTAATTTTAAGGATGGAGTAAAAATTTAAATTCAATTTTAATTGTCAGGCAAGACCAGGTGAAGGGAATACCACAGCGGCATGACTGGTATAAGGTGATTGCAGCACAGGAGGGAAGGGGGAATCTGCAGTCTATAAATTGGGAACTAGTAAGTCATGGGGTGATATTGGATGGTATCATGCAGAGGTATTTTATTATTATTATTTATTAGTGTCACAAGTAGGCTTACATTAACACTGCAATGAAGCTACTGTGAAAATCCCCGAGTCGCCACACTCTGGTGCCTGTTCGGGTGCACTGAGGGAAAATTTAGCATAGCCAATTCACCTAACCAGCACGTCTTCCGAACTGTGGGAGGAAATCTGAGGACCCGGCAGAAACCCATGCAGACACGGGGAGAACGTGCAGACTCCACGCAGACAGTGACCCAAGCCAAGAATCAAACCTGTGTCTCTGGTGCCGTGAGGCAGCAGTGCTAAATACTGTGCCACCGTGCTGTCCCAACTACCCTAATAATTTTTGGCTGAAGTCATGGTGATCAAGGCGCAGCTGAGCACTGTTAATGTGTTAAATGCCAGTTGAAAGAGTTTGGCACCTTAATTCAGAGCGCATTCCTACGAGAACCCATTAAGGCTTGGGGCAACATTTGATTGCAACGTTTCATTTGAACTTCAGTCTTTCTGGAAGGCTAATAAACCACATTATAGAGTAAGAGATGGATGTCACTTCCCCATTGTCCAGAAGGTGGCTGCCTTTCATGCATTGTTTCTTTTATCTTTTTTCTAAAAAGAGGCACACTGTTAATATTACAAAGAAGAAACCTCCTAAGATCCCAATGAACTGAGAGCAAAGCATTGTACAGGTGTGGCATGGATGGGGTTGGCAATGTGCGCAAGCGCAGGACCTGTTGAGTGCTTTTAAGTGTTGTAAGTGGGTCTCCTCCCAGAGTAGAAACAGGAGAGAGGAGCTGAGAGACAGGAACAGTTCAGAGCGAGGAGCTCAGAGACACACACGAGTCAGGTGAGCCAGCTAGATCTGCCTTGCCACAAACTGAACTGAGCTCAGTGCGCTTATTTAGTACTTGCTGCGTGGATTGCTTTGTTTGCTGTTTCATCTATCAGTTTTAAACAATTTGCGAGCACTTTTTTTTTGCTTTGAAATATGTTTGGATTGTTCATTATCCGTCGCTGTAACTTGAAGTTAAAGCGCAGGAAAGTGGTTGAAATTCCAGCAACATCAACTTTTTTAGCTCAGCTGGTAAAACTTTTCTTAAGTTCTATTAGGCTGTTCTCTGCTTTCTCATCCTGCCTATTTTGCGAACAGAGCTGTATTTTGTGATATTTCAAGGCGGGTTTTTTTTTCACCTGTTAAAACACTCGAAACCCGTCCTGTAAATAGATTCTGCCTATTGGGTGTGGTGTATTTGGATCTCTCCTTTAATGTGTCTTTAACCTATTCTTGTGATCTAACCAGAACACTAGCACGTAATTTAGGCGAGGTTTTGGTTTAATTTTTTTCAAAGTGTAAATGACCAAATACTTTTGTTATTAATGGCCCTGGTTGCAAATCCTTTCCCAGTTGATGACTTGGATTGTTGGTATTTGTCTCTCTAAGAATGTTGGTGAACCTGTTACCACCTAATAGTCTCTGAGCTGCAGGCATGTTTTTTTTTATCTAGGGAGGGGAGTTTGGGGATGGGGCTCTACATTGGAATCTCAATGTTGGGTTAAGATGTGTAAATATGATCACCTTTCCACATTGATTTGTATAAGATGTCAGTTAAGTTGTGACTTTATTTGGGAGTTTTCTCCATTTTAAAAGCTGAAGGCTCCTCCCAGCTCTTGAAGGTGTTTGGTTATGTAGGGGTGGAATTATTTTGGCTGCTGGCAGTCCTCTGATATCCATCAAAGAAGTAATCACTTGACCAGGAGGCCACTGATCACTTTGAGCTTGGTGGCCAAATCTTGATGATCCTAGCTGATCTCTCCAACCACCCAAAGGGAGAGTAACTGAGAGTTACACATATGCTCACTTTTCCATATTTGATTTTCATCGCTGCGCCTTCAATTATCTGTGCCTTGTATTGAAATCACATCTACCCTTCAATGTGCTTTAATAGCAAATTATTTGATCAAGCATTTTATCATTTGTTGATATGAACTCAACGGTGAAGCTCTGTTAAAATACAGAGACTGCTTTACTTGCTGTCTGAATACAGCAATTGTTGTCTTGGCTGTGATCATTATTTTTTTATATATCACTCATAAGATGAGTGTTGTTAGGTAGGCCAACAATTGTCCATCTTCAGTTGCCTGTGTGAAAGGCAACTGAGCTGCCTTCTTGAAACATGATGTGGAGATGCTGGCGTTGGACTGGGGTAAACACAGTAAGAAGTTTAACAACACCAGGTTAAAGTCCAACAGGTTTATTTGGTAGCAAAAGCCACACAAGCTTTCGGAGCTCCAAGCCCCTTCTTCAGGTGAGTGGGAATTCTGTTCACAAACGGGGCATATAAAGACACAGGCTCAATTTACATGAATAATGGTTGGAATGCGAATACTTACAGCTAAAGAAACAAACAACGTGATTGGAGAGAGCATCAAGACAGGCTAAAAAGATGTGTATTGTCTCCAGACAAGACAGCCAGTGAAACTCTGCAGGTCCAGGCAACTGTGGGGGTTAAGGATTTGTAACCCCCACAGTTGCCTGGACCTGCAGAGTTTCACTGGCTGTCTTGTCTGGAGACAATACACATCTTTTTAGCCTGTCTTGATGCTCTCTCCACTCATGTTGTTTGTTTCTTTAGCTGTAAGTATTCGCATTCCAACCATTATTCATGTAAATTGAGTCTGTGTCTTTATATGCCCTGTTTGTGAACAGAATTCCCACTCGCCTGAAGAAGGGGCTTGGAGCTCCGAAAGCTTGTGTGGCTTTTGCTACCAAATAAACCTGTTGGACTTTAACCTGGTGTTAAACTTCTTACTGTTCTTGAAACATTGCAGTCCATGTGATTTAGGAACGTGCAGTCCCAATCCTATTGGGAAGGAAGTTCCAGGATTTTGACCCAGAAACAGCTCCCAAGTCAGGATGGTGTGAGACTTGCAGGTCACTCATCCACAGCCCTCCACCTTCTAGGTGGTAAAGGTGAATATAGGAAGTGCTGTCAGAGCCTTGATGAGTTGCTACAGTGCATCTTGTAGGTGCACACTTTTTAGTACTGATAGTCATTGACGTAGCCATGTTTCTATTGGGATATTTGATTTATTATTGTCACGTGTATTAACATAGTGAAAAGTATGGTTTCTTGTGTGCTATACAGACAAAACATACCGTTCATAGAGAAGGAAATGAGAGAGTGCAGAATGTAGTGTTACAGTCATAGCTAGGGTGTAGAGAAAGATCAACTTAATGCAAGGCAAGCCCATTCAAAAGTCTGACAGCAGCAGGGAAGAAGCTGTTCTTGAGTCGGTTGGTACGTGACCTCAGACTTTTGTAACTTTTTCCCGAAGGTGGAAGAGAGAATGTCTGGGGTGCGTGTGGGTCCTTAATTATGCTGGCTGCTTTGCTGAGGCAGCGGGAAGTATAGCGAGAGTCAATGGATGGGAGGCTGGTTTTCATGATGGATTAGGCTACATTCACTACTTTTATAGTTCCTTGCTGTCTTGGGCAGGGCAGGAGCCATACCAAGCTGTGATGCACCATAGAAAGCATTCTTTCTGGTTGTATCTGTAAAAGTTGGTGAGTCGTAGCTGACATGCCAAATTTCTTTCGTCTTCTGAGAAAGTAGAGGCATTGGTGGGCTTTCATCACTATAGTGTCGGCATGGGGGGACCAGGGCAGGTTGGTGATCTGGACACCTAAAAACTTGAAGCTCTCGACCCTTTCTACTTCGTCCCCGTTGATGTAGACAGGCACGTTCTCCACTATTCTTCTTGAAGTCGATGACAATCTCCTTTTGTTTTGTTGACATTGAGGGAGAGATTATTGTTGCCACAGCAGTTCATCAGATTCTCTATCTCATTCCTATACTCTCTCGGCATTATTTGAGATCTGACCCACTACCTTGGTGTCATCAGCAAACTTGAAAATTGAATTGAAAGGGAATTTGGCCGCACAGTCATAGATGTACAAGGAATATAGTAGGGGGCTGAGAACACAGCCTTGTGGGGCACCGGTGTTGAGGATTATCGTGGAGGAGGTGTTGCCTATTGTTACTGATTGTGGTCTGTGGATATATGTGGTCATTGGCTTAATTTTGTTTGGCAATGCATTTGCTACACTGTCAATCATGTCTGGGTGCGCTGTGAACTCATTTGTGATTTGAAGCCTTGTGGTGCGTGAATAGAAATCATTATATAAAACATGACTTGAGGATTTTTCACCTCCCGTGGGTTTTTAAAAGATCCTTTAATAGCAAGTATAAAGAAGTGGTAAGTGTACTGCCTTTCTCTGCTACTTTGAACCGCATACTTGGTTATACTTATTCCACAACAGAGGAACCATCTGATTCTAGGTTACATTCTGAAACTAGTGCAGCACGCTCTTTCTGGAGATTAAATACCACTGAAATAGACTGGTAATTTTAATATGCCAAATATAAAGGCGTTTTAAAACATCAGGTGTTTTCTCTTCCCTGTTTTCTATTTTAGCTGATCAAAAATGGCCAAAGGAAGTTCTGGAGTGAGGGTTTTCCAAGGATTACTCATTTTCGGAAATGTGGTGGTCATGGTATGTATTGACTGTTTTATGCAAGTATGCGTGCATGTTGCTGTATTTAAGAATTGCATTGGAAGCAAGGCAATCAGTTGTAGAAAAATTGTTTTTGTAATTTTTTTGCATATCTCTATTATTTCACATTTCCAAGTTATTACCACTGACTGGCACATGATTCAATAGGCAAGATTCTCCAGCCTCCATCTGTATGTTTCCTGTTGGTGGGAGGCAACATGCTGTTGCTAGCAGCGGGATTCTCTGGTCCTGCCACTGTCAATGGGATTTCCCATTTGAAATCTGTGGGTAGAGAGGTGCTGCTGACGGGATTGGAGAATCCTAATGGCATGAGCGAACGGAGACTTTTTGCTGTCTACATCAAATTGCATATCAACTTCAGGAAATTGTCTGACAAGTAGCAGCGGTTCCAGTAGTACTAGGCCTCTGGGATCAAGTATTGCAGATGTTTTCTTTATAGTGGAGTTTCCAACCCTCCAGGACAGAGACGAGGAGGGATTTTGTCTGAGGGTAATGAATCTGTGGAATTCTTTATCACAGAACATAGAACATAGAACATAGAACATTACAGCGCAGAACAGGCCCTTCGGCCCACGATGTAGCACCGACCAGTTTAAAAAAAAACTGTGACCCTCCAACCTAAACCAATTTCTTTTCGTCCATGAACCTATCTACGGATCTCTTAAACGCCCCCAAACTAGGCGCATTTACTACTGATGCTGGCAGGGCATTCCAATCCCTCACCACCCTCTGGGTAAAGAACCTACCCCTGACATCGGTTCTATAACTACCCCCCCTCAATTTAAAGCCATGCCCCCTCGTGCTGGATTTCTCCATCAGAGGAAAAAGGCTATCACTATCCACCCTATCTAAACCTCTAATCATCTTATATGTTTCAATAAGATCCCCTCTTAGCCGCCGCCTTTCCAGCGAAAACAATCCCAAATCCCTCAGCCTCTCCTCATAGGATCTCCCCTCCATACCAGGCAACATCCTGGTAAACCTCCTCTGCACCCTCTCCAAAGCCTCCACATCCTTCCTGTAATGTGGGGACCAGAACTGCACACAGTACTCCAAGTGCGGCCGCACCAGAGTTGTGTACAGTTGCAACATAACGCTACGACTCCTAAATTCAATCCCCCTACCAATAAACGCCAAGACACCATATGCCTTCTTAACAACCTTATCTACTTGATTCCCAACTTTCAGGGATCTATGCACACATACACCTAGATCCCTCTGCTCCTCCACACTATTCAAAGTCCTCCCGTTAGCCCTATACTCAACACATCTGTTATTCCTACCAAAGTGAATTACCTCACACTTCTCCGCATTAAACTCCATCCGCCACCTCTCGGCCCAACTTTGCAACCTGTCTAAGTCTTCCTGCAAACTACGACACCCTTCCTCACTGTCTACCACACCACCGACTTTGGTGTCATCAGCAAATTTGCTAATCCACCCAACTATACCCTCATCCAGATCATTAATAAATATTACAAACAGCAGTGGCCCCAAAACAGATCCCTGAGGTACACCACTTGTAACCGCACTCCATGATGAATATTTACTATCAACCACCACCCTCTGTTTCCTATCCGCTAGCCAATTCCTGATCCAATTTCCTAGATCACCCCCAATCCCATACATCTGCATTTTCTGCAGAAGCCTACCATGGTGAACCTTATCAAACGCCTTACTAAAATCCATATATACCACGTCCACTGCCTTGCCCCCATCCACCTCCTTGGTCACTTTCTCAAAAAACTCAATAAGGTTAGTAAGGCACGACCTACCTGCCACAAAACCATGCTGACTATCACCTATCAATTCATTACTCTCCAAATAACTATAAATCCTATCCCTTATAATTTTTTCCAACATCTTGCCGACAACAGAAGTGAGACTCACCGGTCTATAATTCCCGGGGAAGTCTCTGTTCCCCTTCTTAAACAATGGGACAACATTCGCTAACCTCCAATCTTCTGGTACTATACCAGAGGCCAACGACGACCTGAAGATCAGAGCCAGAGGCTCTGCAATCACTTCTCTTGCCTCCCAGAGAATCCTTGGATAAATCCCATCCGGACCAGGGGATTTATCTATTTTCAGACCCTCCAGAATATCCTGCACATCCTCCTTATCAACTGTAATACTGTCTATTCTACTCCCTTGCAACCCAGTGTCCTCCTCAGCTATATTCATGTCCCCTTGCGTGAACACCGAAGAGAAATATTGGTTCAATGCTTCACCAATCTCCTCCGGTTCCACACATAACTTCCCTCTGCCATCTATAACAGAAGGCTGCAGTGGCTGCGGCATTAAGTCTGTTCGAGGCGGAGAGATTTTTAATCAGTGAGGGAATCAAAGGTTAAGGGAATAAAGTAGAGTTGAGGATTATCAGATTAGTCATGATTTCATTGGGCCGAATGGTCTACTTCTCCTACGTCTTACAGACACAACTGTACGCAACCCTGGGGAAAAAACAAAATCATTGGGAGATTAATTTTTTTTGTCATTTACTTTAAACCTTTTCTCGTTACCAAATATAAAAATATTGGGGGAGGAGAAAAGGCAAAGGCTTATCTATCGGGCAATGAGTCTTTTTGCTTTTCAATTAGCAGAGGAAGGCAGAACGTCAAGGATGGGTGTTGGCCGAATAATGGTTGGAGTGTGGGGGGAGCAAGTCATGTGATGAAACTTCCAGGAACACATTCACAGTTGACAACCCTACTTCAAATTAATCCAATTTGTTTGCTTCCTTGTACTGGTACCAATCTAGTGAATTAGCTGAATCTTAACGAGTTGGCATAAAATTACTCCCAAATTTCAAATATGCAAAATATCTGAGCTTTCTTCTCCTACAGCACACGTGTTTGATCTAGTCTTTTTTTTAAAGCCACATCTTTCTTTTCTTCCACTATGAAAACAGCCCTTGCAAACATTTAATATTGAATTTTACAATTCCCCAGAACCAAACCCTAATAAATCTTTGTTACTGTACCAGGTTATTATGCTTTGAATTGCCTGATACTGACTTCTGTCTCGTTTTCCTCCTAGCTGAGGTTTCCCACACTTGCTCTCCCATTCCATAAGAAGGCATATGGTGTCTTGGCGTTTATTGGTAGGGGGATTGAATTTAGGAGTCGTAGCGTTATGTTGCAACTGTACACAACTCTGGTGCGGCCGCACTTGGAGTACTGTGTGCAGTTCTGGTCCCCACATTACAGGAAGGATGTGGAGGCTTTGGAGAGGGTGCAGAGGAGGTTTACCAGGATGTTGCCTGGTATGGAGGGGAGATCCTATGAGGAGAGGCTGAGGGATTTGGGATTGTTTTCGCTGGAAAGGCGGCGGCTAAGAGGAGATCTTATTGAAACATATAAGATGATTAGAGGTTTAGATAGGGTGGATAGTGATAGCCTTTTTCCTCTGATGGAGAAATCCAGCACGAGGGGGCATGGCTTTAAATTGAGGGGGGGTAGTTATAGAACCGATGTCAGGGGTAGGTTCTTTACCCAGAGGGTGGTGAGGGATTGGAATGCCCTGCCAGCATCAGTAGTAAATGCGCCTAGTTTGGGGGCGTTTAAGAGATCCGTAGATAGGTTCATGGACGAAAAGAAATTGGTTTAGGTTGGAGGGTCACAGTTTTTTTTTTAACTGGTCGGTGCAACATCGTGGGCCGAAGGGCCTGTTCTGCGCTGTAATGTTCTATGTTCTATGTTCTATGTTCTATTCCCTACATTGCAATGGGATTAAGTTATCACTCAAAGAGCATTTCTGTTTCTTAATAACTTGGCTCTCTCTAATCTTAAATCCAGAATGACTTGATGTGAATTTGAATTTTTCTCCCAGCTAACTCTTGGTATTCTAAGTATCAATTTGCCTTGTTAAAGAAAATAGCTGCCCAGACAGTGGAAGCAACTATTTTAGCCTATAAATTGGGTGGAAGCCAAAGCAATCTTTTTTTGACTGAGAAGGCTATCTAAGCTAAGACTTCCCTAATACCTAAATCCTATTCAAGAAATTGTAACGCTTTTTATATTTTCTGAGTGGCAGTAGGTTTCCTTCGAAATGAGATTCCCATGCTTGGTATTGAAGATGAAATTATAGGTGTGTTCTCATAGGGTGGTTCCAACATTTCCCAATTGCTGCTTGGGAGTGGATGGATTTCTTTTAATCATCTTTTGATGTGTATAAGCGTAAGGAGGAAACTGAAATAACAAATGCCTGTACCAGTAGAATAACTAACATTGGTATCTGATTAATGTGAACACAAAAGCTTTCTTTGTGTAAGTGATATTTAGTCATTTATACCGATTCAGAAGTAGTTGAAAGGCTGCTCTTTTGCACTTGTCTATTCAACAGGATATTTTGATTAGATTTTAAATAGTATATTTCAAACTTGTATAATATATTTAGTGAAGGGTGTATAAGAACTAGGAGTAGGCCATCTGGCCCCTCGAGCCTGCTCCGCCGTTCAATAAGATCATGGTTGATCTTTTTGTGGACTCAGCTCCACTTACCCGCCCGCTCACCATAACCCTTAATTCCTTTACTGTTCAAAAATGTATCTATCCTTGCCTTAAAAACATTCAATGAGGTAGCCTCAACTGCTTAACTGGGCAGGGAATTCCACAGATTCACAACCCTTTGTGTGAAGAAGTTCCTCCTCCAACTCATTCCTAAATCTGCTTCCCCTTATTTTGAGGCTATGCCCCCTAGTTCTAGTTTCACCTGCCAGTGGAAACTACTTCCCTGCTATCTTATCTATTCCCTTCATAATCTTATGTTTCTATAAGATCGCCCCTCATTCTTCTGAATTCCAGTGAGTATAGCCCCAGTCTACTCACTCTCTCCTCATAAGCCAGCCCTCTCAACTCTGGAATCAACCGAGTGAATCTCCTCTGCACCCCCTCCAGTGCCAGTATATCCTTTCTCATGGACTCCAGCTTTGAGCTAGAAATGAGTAAGGATTGTTAACACCTTCTGCTGCACTTCAGTAACTTAATGGTGAAGGGACAGTTCAGGCAGGGAGCATTCCACATGCAAAGCGTCTGTGTGCTGAGCTGATCAAAATCATGGTAATTGGTGCCATAAATGGTTAATGCTCTTGGATGCTGGATGATGCTGGAAACGTGAGTGGGAGAGATCAGATATTACAATTATGGGGAAGATATCCTCGCCCTCAATTTAGGATGCGCTTGACAAATAGATATTTGACAGGAATGATAGGCTTTTTAAGCTTCACCCACTGGAAGATTAAATACATTTTTGTAATGGGGTGGTGAGTGAGAGAATTAGTAAGTGTTCATTGAGTATTTCAATGGACATTTTTATAATGACGGCTACATTCCACGTTCTTTTTTAATGCTTTCCACACCTTCTGGAATTTGCCAGTGATGTTCCTGACTAGTCTAGTGATCCTCCTAACTAATCTCCATGAAATCAGTACAGAATCTGAAGTTCAAATAATGTGCTTGATCTCTGGAATTTGATTATGGAAGAATAATCGTTGGCTAGTTTCATAGCATTGGCTCTTTTTAGTTAGAATTTCTTTCTGATGTTTAGCTGATCTCTTCAGCTGCAAACTAAAAGACTGGTTCAGTCCTTTAAGTGGTGCCTCAGTCCTAAGATGAAATGTTTCCATTTGTATGGTGAGTTGCATTTTGAGATAAAAGATTAAGAACTGTCCACTAACCCTCTCCTCCTTCTGTTTGCAGTTATGTGGCATTGCATTAATGGCAGAATGCATTTTTCATGTTTCGGATCAGCATGGGCTCTGGCCTTTACTTTCAGCTGCCAACAATGATGATATTTTTGCCGCAGCTTGGATTGGACTTTTTGTTGGCTTCTGCCTGTTTGTACTGAGCATTGTTGGCATATTTGGAATCATGAAATCGGCGAGGAAGGTTATCTTAGCAGTAAGTTTCAATTCTTCCCAGCTTGTTGTGATTTATGAATCACTTCTACCATTTGCATTCAGTCGTGGGTTTGCCTGTCCCAGTGCATTATCAGGCATGACCTACCTTATTTTTTCAGAAATAAGGCTATGAGCATTGGTTTCAACCTGAAACACATCCTGAGTATAGTTTCCTTGAACCGAGCACTTTTCCAATCTAATTGTGGGCTTTACCACATGCACAATGAATTGTCAATAGTTAATTGATGCATTGGGAGAGATTTTTCTGCCCCACTGCACTAATTGAGAAGCAGGGTGGGAAGTATGAACGAAAGGTGAAAGATTGGGCTTGCGTCTGATTTCTCACCTAATATTGTCGGCTCTGTTCTGCTGATGTGCCTCGCACCCGGGAAGGGCGTGACGCTGATTTAAGCATTAATAAGATCATTTTAATATTATCAGTGAACCTGGGCTCACTTAGCTTTCTGACCTTGCCGGTGAAGGTCTTGACTGACGAGGATCACAGATGGTCCCCAATGGGGACCGATGTGATGGCCTCACTGGTGAGACTGGAGGCTTTTGAAGCCCCTGTGTAGTTGGGGGCAGGGCTGAGCAGTGCCCCTTGTGGCACTGCCCACTGAGCATGAAGGTGGGGGTGGTCCATGGGGGCAGGGGGGAGAGAGGGGATGAATCTCTGCATCAGTGGTTGGGGGCTGGTGGTGGGGGGAGGGCGAGGGGTGAGAGAGGTCGGCGATATCTGGCGGGGTAGTGGAGGAGAGACTGTCAACGTTCATGAGAGAAGATGGTTGGAGGGAGCCCCTGTGGGAGGTGAGCAGATCATCTGGTATACTGGGAGGTCGGGTGCATGCGCACTGGCAGCGTAAGCAGTCTTCTGCTGGTTTCTCTGGCAGGATTAGTCTCTGCCCACTGTCCTATTGGCATGAATCTCCTAACAACAATGGCTCGTTGAGTTGTTAAAACCATCCGTTTTAACACTTCAAATTTTGGGGGAAAATTCCGCCCATCTATGTGTATTCCTTTTTATAAAGAAATGAAAGAACAGTCAACTTTTGATTTTAAAATTGACTTTCCATGGTATGATGGATTTAATTACAATTACAGTTGCTATGGTGCATACCCAACTAATGAAGGCATTTAAGTCCCAGCATGTCTGCCGGAATGAAACATGCACCCTTTTTATGTAAAATCAATCTTGCTAGTGCAACTATTCTGATTAGCAAGCTGTTAATCAAGAAATGTGCAGTGATTATTTTGTTCACTGCAGTTTTAAGGTGCATACATATTTCTGTCCTGTTTTTCAGTACATTATTTTGATGCTAATTGTCTACATCTTTGAAGTTGCTTCATGCATCACAGCTGCAACACACAGGGACTATGTAAGTAACCTTTCTCATTCATAGACAGCTGTATATTCATGTCATTGCTGAATATAAGGATCACAATCTGTAGCTAACTGGTGAAATTGCCTCTTGGCTAATGGATTGAAGTCCTACCTGGAACAGATCATGGAAAATCCAAGTGTATGATTGTCATTTGATATAAGAATTTGGCCATATTGGAAATCATTAAGATGATGGAGCATAAATTAACATTGTTATAACATAAAGAGTTTAAGTGGGCTTTACTCTGCCTCTTGCCATCTAGTAACAAACCTGTGTCCCTAATGACTGTATTGGCTGCCCAAGGTTAAGGAGGTCTACTTGGGATACTGCTGGGGTACCTTTTATCTAAGTATGATTTGCAGACACAAAGTGAATTGGAGCTTGCAAAAGTACTATAACCTAAAATTGAAGTATTTTCCTTGGATTTGTAGGTGTCCAGAAGATTTGATTTTCATTCTACAAGTTCTGATGGAAATCAAAAATAATCCAAGTTCAGCTGAGAAGATTGAACAAGTTTGGCAGCAAACATTTTGAAAACACTTGTGACTAAAATGGGTTCTGTTTGACTTAATTGATTATGGCCTTGTCACCTGGCTGTGGACATATCCAGTTTGACCTGAGCTCCAACACAATGGTCCAGATCTTCTGTTCTCTGGAGGGTTGTACCCTGGAGAATTTATAGATAGTTGAAATCAGCATCTGAAAATTCAAGTTAGCAATGGTGGGGAAACACGAGCACTGCATACTGATACCTTCCCAAGGAAAATACCCTCGGAGATTTTCTCAGTAGCAGGAGGCAGTGTGCTGTTCACTGGTTCTGGATCCTCGGGTCCTGCCATTATTGATGGGAATTCCCATTGAAGCCGCCCCACGCCACTGGAATCCTGCAGTGGGGGTACACCACTGGTGGAAATTCCACTGGCGTGAACAGCTGGAGAAGTCCGGCCACATTTATACCTGTAGGTATACTACATGTGTCTACATGAGGTACATGTAGTATGTACCTCATACTACATCAGAACTTGTAGTATGAAAATCTAACCTTCTGGACACCTACAAATCCAAGGAAAATACTTCAATTTTAGGTTATAGCACTTTTGCAAGCTCTAATTCACTTTGTCTGCAAATCATACTTGGATAAAAGGTACCCCAGCAGTATCCCGAGTAGACCTCCTTAACCTTGGGCAGCCAATAGAGTCATTAAGGACACACAGGTTTGTTACTGAATGGCAAGAAGCAGAATAAAGCCCACTTCACACTGTTATAACATAGTTTAATTTATGCTCCCTATCATAATTTCCAATATGGCCAAATTTTTGTATCGAATGACAAGTGGAGGTGGAAGGCAACACCTCCATTTGTTGCCCATCTCAAATTGCCCTTGGATAGGTGATCCTTTTTTTTAATCTTTGGAGTTCCTTTCAGTTGGACTTTCTTGTGGGTTAGAATAGCTTGTATATTTTTTTAAAACATCTTCCTAAAAATTTTTTTTGCAGTTAGTTCCAAACTTCTTCCTCAAGCAAATGCTCCAGTTGTATGACAACAAGAACTGGCAGAATGACGATCAGTTCAGAAACTACATGGGTCTCACCAAATCTTGGAATCGTGTCATGACTGAGGTAAGTAAGGCAGGATAGGGGAAAAGAGCTTGTATACTGATGAAGTAACCTTTAAGTGATATTAGGATGGAACAAGTAGAGATGCGAAAACTAAAGTATGTATGACTTTCTCAGGATCAAGAAGTCAGGGTTTGAATGAAAGTTATTGGAATAAATCTTATTACTTTATACAATAGTGTAGGACAGAAAATGGATCTCGATGAATGTTTTTTTTCTTTTGTGGGGATGGATGGGCAGGCTGGTAAGAACTACTGATTATCGAGATTCTAAATAAAATACAAACAATAATACATTATCAGTATTTTTGGAAGATCGGTCTACACCTCGGATGAGACAACAAATTCCTCTTGTGGGTCATCGGTGTTCATTTGCAAGTGTGACTCAAGTCTTATCCCACTTTTCAAGCAAAAAAAATTTCTAACTTTTCTTTGGTCTGTTTATCTTCTAGCTGTGTTCTGACAATCTGTTAAGCTGATGTTTTTATTTGTCGGGTAAAATTCCCTGGCCTCCCCTCAGATTTTCTCAGTAGCGGGAGGCAGCGTGCTGTTCACTGGTTCTGGATCCTCTGGTCCTGCCACTACTGATGGGAATTCCCATTGAAGCCACCCCATGCCACTGGAATCCTGCAGTGGGGGTACACCACTGGTGGAAATTCCACTGGCGTAAACAGCTGGCGTAAACAGCTGGAGAAGTCCAGCCACATTTTCAGAATTACTGTATTTCTAACACTTATTTCACCTAACTCTAAGTGTAAAGTTGCATTAAGGTATTTTGTCACATTATGCAGGCAATCCACTAGCTGTTTAAGTTTTTTTTCCAGCTCCTCCGTTGCTGTGAGAAAGAAGGAATTGTTTGGGAGTGGGTGAAGGAAGGATGATTTGCTTTATCATTTTTTTTTCTTGTCAGGAGACAGCATGTCTCTGAATATTTTTTTTTTCTTCACTCCTTGCAGAGTAATTGCTGTGGAGTAAATGGACCAGAGGACTGGATTAAGTTCAACTCTGCATTCCGATCGACCCACTTAGATTCTGACTTCCCCTGGCCTCGAGAGTGTTGTGTAACCGACTCATTTAACCAGATCAAGGAGTTGGATGCTTGCAAACTTGGTGTTAATGGTTACGTTCATAGTCAGGTAATGTAAAGATTGGATTATTCAACTTCCTTACCACAACTGTACAGGGCATTGGTGAGACTGCGCTTGGAGTACTCTGCACAGCTTTGATTTCCTTACTTGAGGGATATAAAGCTAATTTCTGGGATGATGGTGTTGTTTTGAGGGTATGGACTTCTAGGGATAGGAGGTCAATTGAGGGATTGCTGGGGGGGCCTTAAGAAGAGGGTTCCTCCAGACAGAAGGGGGCTTCTGATGGAAGCACCCGCTTCCCATCCAAGATTGAATTTTGTCTTTCTAACCCTAACATGAGGCTGAGTGGCCATGAGGTGCCCTTAACAAGAGCAAGAGTAGGCTTTCCGCCAGAGACCCTGCCCACTCCAATGTAAGATTCTACCCCTGGAATTAAGAATCTAATGATGACCATGAAACCACTGCCAGTTGTTGTAAAAGCCTATCTGGTTCACTAATGTCCTTTAGGGAAGGAAATCTGTTGTCCTTACCTGGTGTGGTTCCAGATCCACAGCAATGTGGTTGACTCTTAAATAGCCTCTGAAATGGCCTAGTAAGGCACTTGGGGAGGGGCAATAAATGTTGGCCCAGCCAGCAATCCCACGAATAAAACTAGCCATATAAATATGTGGTAAGAACAGGTCAGAAACTAGTAATCCTGTGGTGAGTAACTGATTTCCTGACTCCCAAAGTCTGTCCACAATCTACTAGGCACGAGTCAGGAATGCTCCGCAATGTTCTTCACTTGCCTGGATGAGTGCGGCTCCCAGAAGCTTGACACCATCCAGGACAAAGCCTACTTGATTGGCACCACATCCACAGGCTCACTCCCTCCACCACTGATGCACAGTGATTAGTATTGTGTACCATCTGCAAGAACTTGCTGAGTGGGTGGTAGTGATGCAAGGAAAGGAATACACAAGGGTTGACAAGTGACATTCTATGAAACCACTTGCAAAGGAGTTTGTGACATCAGTTTTGATTATCAACTCTTCCTCATACAGGGGTTAGCCAGAAATGTCAAGAACCAATCACAACTTCCTTGTGGATAGAAAAGGGAAAACCAGACTCTTGTAAATGATGATAAAGATGCAGTGTAAGAATAGAGTTGGAAATTAGCTTGAAATTGAACAAGGTGACTCACGTGTCATATTGTTCATTTTTAAATTGTATAAAGATTTGAATAGCTGTTCTGAGTTCCTATCCAGTTTTATCTGACTCTTTTGGAGAGATCAAAGAACTGTGTGCAAAAAAAAATTAACATCTGGTGCTGATGTTGCCACACTGGGTAACAATGCAAGTCAACTCAAAAGTAAGTACTTTAGATGTGTTTATGGAGTAGTTGGCACAATGGAATCTGAGAATGTAACTACGGCAGACCCAAATTTGCAACCATTTCCAGTGCCGGGTTTTCCACCTTTTTGTCCATATTCAATGAGTCTGTATTCTACAAGTAATTCCTTTTGTGGTCCGCTCCCCTAACTGTACATGAAATACTACCATGTGTTCATTCTGTTCAACATGATCAATGAATCCAAAGGTGGAAATGTCAATTCCATGACCCATGAAGTTTGGTATTTTATTTGTATACTTCTTTGAAAATTGTTACACAATGCAATTGCTTTTCTAACTTGCCTTTCAATTTTTTTATTGCAGGGATGCTTTGAATTTATCTCTGGTCCTCTGAATAGACATGCTTGGGGTGTGGCATGGTTTGGATTTGCTATCCTCTGTTGGACTGTAAGTGATCTTTTATGTGCCTATTTTACTGATAGTTAATTCATCATCTTGCATGCAAGTTTCAGTGCTGTGTGATAGTTCAAGTTTTAGTTGTGCACAATCCCTCAAAAACCTTGAGTGTGATTTACTTGGTCTGTGTGGTAGCTTGCAGGCTGCCATGTTGTTTAGTGTGAACATTGAATGAAAGCTGCTTGTCCATCTTCTGAATATCCCTTGGTTCCATCAATCCAATCTAATCATTGCAACTCACCATGATATTTAGTAGTTTTTAAACCTGGTGCTGGATATAAAGCTAAAGCTGCAGATAGCTTTATTTTAACATGTTTTAGATTTTCTTAATTGCTTTCTCTGCTCACTTTTTTTTCAAAACATTTTCTACTGGGTTTTGGCTCCATTTGGGTGCAACTCTCAATGACCATTCACGTGTTGCTTAATTGTGATGTCTGCATTATTCAGCTGTGGGAGTGGAAGAAATCACCACTAAACCCAGCTTTGATTTTTGTGTATGCCTTCCAGTCTGGATTGCTAAATTCCACTTTAAGTTTGAAATCTTGTATTTCCCTCCATGGCCTAGGATGCTGGGCAAACTTTGGAGATCTGAGGTACTCCAATTGTTTCAGTATAGATTCTAGTCTACATGGCACAAGTAATTGAGCAATGAAAGCAGGCTGCTTTTGAATGTTTTGTTTACTGACGCAACAGTATGTTACCAAGTAGACAATATGCAGAAAATGGGCCTCTCAAAAAGCTCTCTTCAATCTGTAACTATTGAATTTAATTGAAAATGATCTATTTGCTTTATTTTACTCGAGGCTCATGTCTCTTGGGTTGAGTCATGGCTTGGGCTGAGGAAAACGGTGAAGGGCAGGTCTGAGGGAAAAGGAAAAAAATGAGGGCTGTGGGTTGATGCTCAACTCCTGTCTAGAAACCAAACTCTAGGCTGACATTGTCATGGTTGCCTTTTAAATTGCTTGTGAAACAAAGAACATTGCACTTCAGACAGGAAGCAGGGTATTTCTATGGCATCTTAGCTATAATTTATTCTACCAACATCATGACTAAACATTAGCACATTTTTATTATCTTGAGAACAACTTTGGGTAATACTGGAGGAATTGCTGCTTTGGTGCGTTTTAAATAGATAATTTGGCATGAACTTTACACAAGCTGACTTGTTTGTTTTTCTTGTTTCAGTTCTTTGTCCTTGCTGGATCAATGTACTACTATGCTATACTGGAGAATTAAAGCATGGCACTGGACTTCAAATATATGGACTTGAAATCAAATGTGTATGCAGTCCTGCCCCTCATGTGGCAATACTGAGGACTCTTAACTGAACCTGTGAAGTATTGGGAGTAGTAATCTATTGTATTCAGTTGATAGTCTCTTACACCTCCACCTGTTAGCCTGATGAAGGCCTTTTTTTTAAATAGTTGTAATTTCTGCCTTTTTAAGTCCTATAAGTTTGTTAAATAGAGAAATAGTTCTGAAAACTGCAATCCTCTTGTATCTGACATTCAACCCAGCAATTTGTTGTTTTTTGTATGTCCTGAAACTAGCTTCACCATAAACAGTTCACCTCCCTGTAACTTATCAGTAGGTGATAAGAAGAGTAGGTATTTCAACCAGCCTTCTAAAGTGACTTCAAATTTGTAAGGGTTGGTGAGTTAGCCCTTACAGATTGGAGGGTAGATGAGCCATGTTCAACTCTGAAAATAGCTCATCTGCTTTTTAGCTACATTAGTAATTGGAATTCAGAGTATTATAAAATTAAATTTTTCCCAAGAGGGGACAACTTAGAAAGAAACTTAAAACTATTGTGTAGCAGAAAAGTATGAGCAGGCTTCATGGTCTAATCTTCTCCTTCTTACTGTACAATTTAAATCTACATGTCGTCATCACTCTCTTGAGCAATAAAATGATCTGTGGCAGTGGTCACTTGTGCAGTGTATAACTCCACATGTAACTTTAGCTGATATTTGCTGACATTGAGGTTGTCCATGTAAAAACACTGAAGACATTATTGGAGGAAACTTAAATGCAAGTACTGCTTATAGGCGATAATGTATTTGGTATCTTTCCACCTCTTCTGTAAAAGGAATATTAAACATGTAATATATGTATATTATGGGGTTTCTTTTATATCTTGTCTAATGTATGAAAGCATTTAATTTTTAAGAATAAATTATTAATCTTCAGGGCAATGTGGCAGTTGATTGAATGAAACTTGGGTGCTTGGAAAGCTGGACTATGTTGAGCTACGGAATTCTTCAATAAACCAGGATCATCATCTCTTGCATAACCCCCTCAATGGTATCACAGAGCACCATTTTGCTCCAAATGCAGTCCATTTGGAAGAATGACACTTGGACAGAGCTGATTGAGATGCTCATAGCGAAGGCATTTAACAATCTAACTGAAACATGGTTCTTCAGTTTTGATGTGCTGGATTCTTATTGCTACACTTGGATTTCTGGAATTTAAATTATTCCTGCTGGAAATAGGACCAAATGTAAATCTTGCTCCTCTGTCTTTGATCAGAAGAATGTGTTTGGAGGGCAACAACTTCACTAAGCAGAATTCTGAAATAGTGCAAAGCAAAACAATTGTACGACTGAAGGAGGGATAGGTGTGGAAATGGAAAACGTGGAAGGTTTTGAGGAAATTTCATGTCTGAGTGGTGGAGAATATTTCAGAAGCAGTTTGGGACAAGGATTTTTTTATTGTTAGACCAGCATTTATTGTTCATTCTAGATTTCCCTTAGTTCATTCTAGGTTTACCTTAGCTTGAAGAATATGTAGAGTTCATGAAGTCAGTTGAAATAGATGTGCTAAAAATGAATCTGGTTTGAGGACAGAGCAGAGGTGAATAATTCAGTTTAAGTAAACCAAGTCAAACTGAGAGAGCACATAGCCATGGGTGAGAGTTTTGAAGAACAAATGGAAAATATTGCATAGACAGATTTGAGTCTAGGGCTGGAAGGAAACCAGAAGTTGAAAATAGCTTGGGGTATTGATGGAGGCTGAACAATATTGCTCCTATTTTACCAATGAATTGAAAGGTTGTAATTTTGTTCACTTTCTTTGCACAACAAACCCAATTAGTTGCAGAAATGTATTCATTGTTTGTGTAATGCAGGAACAGTGATTTGGGAGAAGTCATTGCAAGCTTTGTCTGGCTAAGTATTAAACTTAAGCATGTTTGAGTATGAGCCTGTGCATAATAAAAACTTTGTAAGGATGCTGTGTTTTTAAGAGACAATGGGGTATGGAGCCAATGGAAGTAATCGGACTGAGTAGCTTCTGTTCTGAGTGCCGTGGGGTAATCTTAATGCTGTTTGTTTTTTTACCTATAGCCTTATCTCTATTTTCAATCATTTTAACATGTTGAAAATTGTGCTCCCTTTAATCCAAGTTGCACTTGTAAATGTGGCTATGGCTAGGTGTTGTTGCATTTGATCCTGCCCACTTGATTTCAGTGATTCTCAATCTTGGTTGAGGGTGGGTACTGTGCTTCCATTAAAACACATTGAGTTCCATGTTAATAACAGTTTGGAAAAGACTGCTGTACCATTTTTTTGACCTAGTACATTGTGGTCAATCTCAGCATACCCCAGAAAACCTTCCAAAGATGGGAAGGAGAGCCTTTAATTGTATACAGATTCTAAGTGGTTGCAGTCTCTTAATGATACTCATGTGACTTTGACCCTAACATTCCTTGGTCATGTTTGGTTCCCTGTGGTGAATCTGCAACACACACTAAATGAACTGACACTTATCTGGTGGAGGTTCAGTGCCATCAATGCTGTGTAAAAATGAAGTTTGTTGTCAGCTGTCCTCAATTCAAGGATGTCTACTTGAGATTGAGGTTTTTTCCCATGGATGATCTTTCAGGTTGATTTCTTGCCCTGCAGACTTTTTAATCATTGAGCTATCACAAGGTAATAGGATGCAAACTGTCGGATTTCTTGCCTTGTCTGCCTCATTTTAAGATATTTTGGTCTTGACATGATGTAGTTTGGCAAGTTGTTGCTGCCATTTTGAACAATTGGGAGCAAGTTCCCCCCAAAGCCCACACTATCATGTTTCAAGTAGAGCTTCAGTGTCTTTCAAGTGTTTTTTATCTTTCCCTGGAATACTGGCCATTGAAAAAACAGGGGAGGTGGTGGATCCAGACACTGTCCAGTCCATCAGGGTTAATTTTGCAGGAGTTTGGTCTGAATACTTGTAAAGCTGGAGGTAGTATTTAGGAAGTGTGGTTGGTTGGAAAGTAGTACAAACTTTTTTTTAAAGCCAGGAATAGCTGAAGGTTTTAAGTTTAGGGCAGGAATGTTTCAAGTTCAGTGAGTTTGCTGAAATGGACTTTGGACCTTTTTTTTGAGGGGGGGGTGGCTAGAATCTGCCCCAGTAATGAAGTTGAAAAGTAAACCTGGTGAAGACAAAGGTGACATCAAGCACACTCGTGTTTCTTAGGGGGTGAACATTATGATGGCACCCAAAACAAATGTATAAATAACCCTTGACACAGCACTGAGTTTAGGGCAGTTGCTAAACTGAAGATTTAGTTGATGTGTCACCAGTTCTCCGAGCAACAATTGCTCCACAAGGAAATTTAACACCCTTTGTTCTATCTCTTACAAAATGCTCCACGTGTTTCTTTTCTGAAATTGGATTTAATAGTTTGAGGATATGTTAATGTATTGCCACAAAACCATGAAAGGAAACTCCTGATGATTGAGGGATATTGCCATATATCTTTGCAACTGTTTGCATATCTTTGCATCTTCAAACAATCAGCAGTCAATGTTACAATTGTCTTTTCAAAAGCAATTATAAATACATTATGCTCCATTGATGTCTCATCACCTGCTGGTTGCAGCCTACTTCTGACTTCAACTTGGAAGTTGAATTCAACTCTCTATCACGTTCTTAACTGGTTTGACATTGCCATTATGTAACAGGTATAAATTACAGCCACTGTGACGGGGAGGGGTAAAGACAAAAAAATACTTGCGTTTATATAACCCTTTCACAACTACTGGCTGTTTCTAAGCACCTTGCAGCCAACAAAATGCTTAAGTGCAATAATTGTTGTAATGTGGGAAGCACAACAACTAATTGTACACAAGAAGCTCCCAGAAACAGCATATGCTCAAGTCCTGGAGTAGACATTCACAATTTTCTGACAGACACAGGGGTGCTCCAAATTGAGTCAGATTTAAAAGATGCATGAGGGGGAAGAGATTTTTATTTTTTTGAGGTTCAAATTGGCCTTGGGATAAAATATGAACCATACAATTTGTTTCATTGTTCAGAATAGGGTGAGGTATGGATAGCTTTGGTACTTGGTTGAATCCCAACCAATAATTAAAGTAATCAAAGTTGTGGTAATTTTCATTGGACTTCATTCAGTCACTACAATTTCAGTGGAAGATGATTCCCTTGTTCCTGTTGGTTGAAAAGTAAAAGTTTATTTATTAGTCACAAGTAAGGCTTACATTAACACTGCAATGAAGTTACTGTGAAATTCCCCTATTCGCCACACTCCAGCACCTATTCGGGTCAATGCACCTAACCAGCACATCTTTCAGACTGGGAGGAAACTGGAGCACCCAGGGGAAACCTACGCAGAGAAGGGGAGAATGTGCAAACTATGCACGCACGCGCGCGCGCACGCACACACACACACACTGACCCAAGCTGGGAATTGAACCCGGGTCTTTGGCGCTGTGAGGCAGCACTGCTAACTACTGTGCTGCCCATTATTGTTGCATACCAGTAGCCTCTCAAAAGCAGCAATGCTCTATAGTTCAGTGCCACAGTATTAGAGTAGTGATGTATCTTGGCCTGAGAGGGCTATTTAAAAATAAATGACTTTATCTCAAAAAACTTGATGTGCAATTAACTGCTTTGAAGGATTTTAAAGTTGGAGCCTGGTGATATTTTCCTTGTAAAACTTGAAAGGGATTGCTACTCTCCTCTCTCTCTTCACCTCCCCCCCCCCCCCCCCCCCTGCCGCCAACATGCTTTTTGTCTTTGAGATGGCAGGTGTGTAATAAGACAAATGAAAGGGGAAAACTAGGGCGTTATAGACAAATGCTCCTGATATCTAAGAGATTACGAGTTAACTGAACAGGGTAACTGAGCTGCTGATCAAAGAGAGCCAGTACGGATTTTTAAAGAGTAGGTCCTTCCTGACTCAGTGTTTTGCAGAGCTGATTAGAGTAGTGGACTACCCGAAATATTTGATTAAAATTCCTTAAAGGAGGCTGTTAGCTGAAGCTCTTAGACCTAAAGGCAAATTATGAACATGGTTCAGAAATTGTCAGAGCAGCTGGAGGTAATGGGAAGATACTTTCATTCAGGTCTCAGCTAGATAATGGTATGTGAAGTCCATATTTGCCCATGATACAACAATATATTGCAAGCTGTATAGACAGAAGCAGAAAATTACAAAAAGATATTAATAGTAAATAGGCAAATCTGAGGCCAATGGATTTTGATGTATGTGAACAGAAGGGTAATAAGGATAGACTTCATAAATTGTGGAAGGGTAGAAATAGTGGCAGTCCGAAGAGACGACTAGGGTTCCGGTTAGACAGATCATTAAAATGTCATGAACAGCTACAGAAAAATAACAATTATTGAAGAAATGTTGGCTTTTATATGGAGATGACCAGAATACAAGAAGTCATGCCACAGCTACACAAAGCCATGGTTAGAGTGCACCTGAACTATTGTATTCAATTCTGGACAATGCACTTTAAGTGAATATATTGGCTTTGGAGGGATTGTTGCGTAGATTTATTAGAATGATAGAACATATAGAACATAGAACAGTACAGCACAGTACAGGCCCTTCGGCCCACGATGTTGTGCCGAACCTTTTCCAAAACCAAGATCAAGCTATCCCACTCCCTATCATTCTAGTGTGCTCCATGTGCCTATCCAATAACCGCTTGAAAGTTCCTAAAGTGTCCGACTCCACTATCACAGCAGGCAGTCCATTCCACACCCCAACCACTGAGTAAAGAACCTACCTCGTACATCCCTCCTATATCTCCCACCACGAACCTTATAGTTATGCCCCTGAGTAACAGCTACATCCACCCAAGGAAACAGTCTCTGAACGTCCACTCTATCTATCCCCCTCATCATCTTATAAACCTCTATTAAGTCGCCTCTCAACCTCCTCCACTCTAAACAGAAAAGCCCTAGCTCACTCAACCTTTCCTCATTAGACCTACCTCCAAACCAGGCAGCATCTCCTTTGCACTCTTTCCAGTGCTTCCACATCCTTCTTATAGTGAGGTGATCAGAACTGCATACAATATTTCAAATGTGGTCTCACCAAGGTCCTGTACAGTTGCAGCATAACCCCACGGCTCTTAAACTCAAACCCCCTGTTAATAAACGCTCACACTATAGGCCTTCTTCACGGCTCTATCCATTTGAGTGGCAACCTTCAGAGATCTGTGGATATGAACCCCAAGATCTCTCTATTCCTCCACATTCCTCAGAACCCTACCTTTGACCCTGTAATCTGCATTCAAATTTGTCCTACCAAAATGAATCACCTCGCACTTATCAGGGTTAAACTCCATCTGCCATTTTTCGGCCCAGCTCTGCATCCTATCAATGTCTCATTGCAGCCTACAACAGCCTTCCACCTCCACCTCATCCACTACTCCACCAATGATGTGTGGGCTCCAGGTGTTAAATTACAAAATGAGATTATACAAATTAGAGTTTTATTCCTTTGAATTTAGATGGTGAGGTGGTAATTTGATTGAGTTTTTCGAGGTATTATAGGAAACTGAAAGGATATATATGGAAAACTATTTCTGTTGTTTTGGAGAAACTGGGGTTAAGGACAAAGTTTGGTTCCTTGGCAATGGAGCAGATGAGCCATGCAATAGCCTGTGGACTTTGGCGGGACTAGAAGATCCCACCAGTAGCCAATGATTTGCTGCATCTGCTGCAGGAAAACCCGTCATGGGGGTGAATGGGGTGGAAATCCCTGCCATATTCTGTATAAAGTATTGCTTTATAATACCTCCCCAGCAGGCAAAATGAAAAAAGACTAGAAAAACGCAACAGCATTTCATGGCAACGTTGTTTGAGAAAGAGAAATAGATGCATATTCAGACTCAAACATTCACACACATGAATCTCACAACTCCTACAGCAAGCATGTTTGCAACAGCTGTTGTCTGTTCAACTTTGCATTTCTCATCATTGTCTTTGGATGAGGCACAATTATAATTAAATCTCATATGAGGTTCTGTTCCAAAGAAAGAAAGCCCTTGCTTCGAAATGCTGATGCTTTCTTTTCCTCTTTCTCCTTGTAAATTCCAGTTTGGTGTAGTCCAGGGGTTTGGATTTTCAGTAGTGCACAGTCTTTTAAAACTCAACCTGTGGTTTCCCCAATAAATGTCATTTTCAATACAAGGCATAACTTTATAAGAGGGATAAGGACTGGAATGTGGGTGATCAAGCATGATCTCAGTGAATGGCAGGACGGGTGCAAGAGACTAAATTGCATACTCCTGTTCCTATGTACCTATACCCATGGTACATTTTGCGCAGCTTTTGAGCCTAGGTGTGTAATAATACTCTAGCTGTTTGGAATGAGTGAACAGTTAGAAGAATCTATTCTGTATCTGGCAGAGGGAAGGATTCCATCGAGAGGCCTAGTAGACAACAGAATGCAAATATAAGGGATTTTATTCACCTGAGGACAATAGGCCTGAATTTTCAGACCAAGCGTAGAGGTGATTGCCAGCACTTTGACAACTTCCCCAGCATTCTGTAAAGCCTGACTGATTCCAGGAGCATTATGTAATAGATGCCACATATCATTGGTATTTGGTTCTTGTACTGCTGCTTGCCAGTGTGAAGACAGTGGGCTCTGTCGTGCCCGTTTTTCGGCACCTGATGGTCAAAAATGCTGCCCAAGCTGCTCATAGTTACTTCTGATAGGATGTGTGCCAGATGCCATGTTGGTAAAGGAGTTTGCATGTATGGATGTACATCCAGTCATGGATGTAATGACTGCTGGCAGCATGTAAAGCAGGCAGATTATGATGTCAATCAGTGTGCAATCCTGATTTGATACCAACACTTCAGTTTGTGAACTCTAGCCTATGCAACTTCACATAACTGAACACAATGTTGAATGGTCTGACTGTCCAGCCACCCCCTGACAGTGAGCTCCTCCTCCATGCCCAAATACAGCCGGACCGGGACAACAGTCAGGCTTCTGCTGGTATGTGGCCATCTCCAACAGGGAGAGTCTAACCACCCTCTCTTGGCATCCAACAGCCTTACCGTCACAGGATCCCACCCATCATCAACATCCTGCTCACCACGGACCAGAAATTTAACTGGAATTGTCACATAAAACCATGGCTAGAACATCAGGTCAAAGGCTGGGAATTCTGTGCAAAGTAACTCGCCTCCTGATTCCTCAAAGTCTGTCCACCATCTACAAGGCACAAACCAGGAGTGCGATGGAACATTCTCCACCTGCCTGGATAAGTGCCATTCCAACAACACTCAAGAACATCGATGCCAACCAGGTCAAAGCAGCCCACTTTATTAGCACCCCATCCACCACATTAAACATTCACTCCCTCCATTACTGGTACTCCATGTTTGCAATGTTTACTAACTGCAAGATGCACTGCAACAATTCACCAAGATTTCCTTCCAAACCACTTATAGACACAGTGCAGATCTTGATCATGGGACAAAAAAACAGTGGGAGGTCACCATAAGATCTAGAAGTGTTGAAGACGTGTACTTCATCCCAAGAGTTCGACCAGGAAGCAGCCTGTAATTATCATAGCATCAACTGTGCAGAAGGAGGTGATTTGGCCCATCGACAACAATCCTACCCAGGTCCTATCCCCGTAAACCCACATATTTACCCTCCTAATCCCCCTCACACTAAGGGGCAATTTATCATGGCCAATCAATTTAACCCCCAGAACTTTGGGAGGAAACCGGAGCACCCGGAAGAAACCCAAGCAGACATGGAGAGAATGTGCAAACTCCACACATACAGTGATCTGAGGTCGTAATCGAACCCGGGTCCCTGGCACTGTGAGGCAGCAGTGCTAACCACTGTGCCATCGTGTCACTAATCGAAGCTGGAAAATTAGTACGACCAATAGACCAGTTACTGGCTGAGCAGGGGTCAGCAGCAGTGCGGGGGAATAGGATGTAAGCTGATCTTACTTTTAAGTTTAAGCAGCAGAGAGACAGCAGCTGAGCCTTGGGATGTAATTCAGTGTTGTCCATTGTGTAGTCTTGATGTCCAGAGAGGCCTGGCAATTTGGAAGCCAAGCAAACAAAACTTCCAGAACCCATCAAGGAGAACAGACAAAAAGCATTATACAGCAAACATCCAACAACACCCTGGCTTTGGAGGTGGAGACTTGTGCTCCAAAACTAGCCACAGCCCTCGCAAAGTTGTTCCAGTTACAACACTGGCATCTCCCGATAGCTATGTTTTGTCCACAAGAAACAGGGCAAATGCATTCTGACAAAATACTGCCCCTTTCATCTACACCCAATCATCAACAAATTGGTGAAAGGTGTTGTGAATAGAGCTATTAAGTAGCACTTACCTGCTCATTGACACTCAGTTCGGGTTCCAGCAGGACCACTCTGCTCTGACCTTCATTACCTTCATCCAAAAATGGACAAGAGAGCTGAGCTCAAGAAGTGAGGTGAGAATGATTGTCCTCAACGTCAAAGCAGCATTTGACCGGGTCTAGCATCAAAGTGTTCCAACAAAACTGGAGCCAATGTGAATCAGGGGGAAACTCTCTGCTGGTTGGAGTCCAAAGATGTGCAAGTTAGATTGAATGGCCAGGCTAAATTGATCTTTAGTGTCAGGGAAGTTAGCAGGGTAAATATGAGGGGTTACGGGAATAGGGCCTGGGTGGGATTGTTGTTGGTGCAGGCTCGATGGGCCAAATGGCTTCCTTCTGCACTGAAGGGATTCTATGATTCTACTCTACTGTTCTATGACATGCTGTGGTGAACCATCGTTGGTTCCCACTAGATAGTACTGAGCCACGGTCTGGCCAGTACTACAAGTATGTATATATGTTGCTGTTGGGGCTAGGGATGGGTTGTTCTACTTGTTGCTGTTGGGGTTAGGGTTGGGCTGTTACACCTTGTATTATAGTTATTGTGGTACATCCCAGTCGGGCTCCGCCTCCTGGGAGAGGTATAAAGGTCTCTGCTCTGTCTGGGACCCCTCAGTCTGGGATCGTGTATATAATCAGTAGCTGCCTTGTTACAGCAAATAAAAGCCTTTATTTCCTGAGCATCAAGCCTCGTGTGTGATAACGCGCATCACATGCATAGGAGCAGTGGTGGCTTAAATTAATGGTTAGCTTGTAGTTAAAGCCAAGGGAACATTGGAAGAGAGGAGATTGAGGAAGTAAAGAAAAAGGATCATGGTGGATGCGGCCAAGAATACGAGCGCACATAAGAACTTCCTGAGAATCTGATTGTCCAGAAACGATCTTGATTCCAATGGTTTTTGTTGTTTGATATTCTGCCGTAATCACTCACGTGGATTTGGGGTGCAACTTTTGCTTCTCTACGTTTTGCTGTTGCTCCCTTTTCTTAAACCACTCTGCCCCCCATTTAATCACGGATCATTTCCTTCCCTCCCCATTTTCTTTGTCTTTGTTAGTCTTGATATGCTAACCATCTGTAACATCCTCCTAGCAACTTGGTTCTGGGCAGAGGAGCACAGTGTCCAATATCTCCACTTTGTGAATGCTGTGGATGACACATTCAGATGATTATCCGACAGTTGTTAATCTAAAATGCTTTCCTGTTTGGATTCAGTGGGCAGTTCATTTGGTTGAGAAATAGGAATGCTTTATTTGCAAACATTCTTACAGATGACGTAAATTGTGGCGCACTCCTCATCACAGCCTTCAGGCAATACCTGCAAGGTTCTTTATGCCACTTCTTGGGTGTGCCTAGTGTGATGCACTGGGCTGGGTCGGAGGTTAGCTGTAATCACAGTTTGTGATCAGAAAGGGGCAGTTACAAAAGCAGTAGAATTTTCCTCCACATCATACACCACACGGGAGAAGACCTATCTTTATAAAAGCTAAAATCCCACTCCCCTGCACTCCTTACACAGCCCCGCAAAATTCTTCCTTTTCTGGTATTTACCCAGCTCTGTTTTAAAAGTTACTGAAGGGTGTTGAATCTATTGCCTGTGGAATCAAACCCTGATGTGAATCACCATTATCTTTAGCAAAGGAGGGAAGAAATTATCTTTGGGTGGAAAAGTCAGCCATTTCCAAGATTAAAACATGAAATATGTGAGCAGGAAACATTGAATGATAAAACAATGCCAGCACAAAGAGCTGAGTTGGTCTCTTCCTTTGTATTGTCTCCTCTTCTTAATGGTGTTTTCGAGGGTGCAGCAGACCTAAAGTTCAGATTATTTACACAGGCCCTGGTTTGGGAGTTGTCAGATGACAGTACTCTCAGTTATTGCTGCTCGACTGGTCAGGCAGGTTTGGCAGAAACTACACCAGGCGCCTGAATAGGTTGCTTCATGGCAGCTCCCTGATGTTTGGCTTTACATTCCCCACCTTCTGCAGAGAACAGGCTTCACCTGGTTGTTACAGTCAGCTGTTTTTTTTCTTTATTGTTTTGCAAATTCTAACTTTTATGTGTCCATTCACAAGTCCCAACAGCACTAAAGAGGTGTGGTTTACACCTCTGCCTGACCCCATTACAGAGTAGTCCCTGTGTATGGATTAAAGCATCAGATTCTTTGCAGAGCAGATGCCCAATATAAACAGATATATCAGGCCTAATTGCTCCTCAGCCTTTTGGCTAAGATCAAGTGTAGTATCGACATGCTGTACTTGGTTGAAGTCATAACGTTACATTGTGGCTTCATTTGAAGCAATTTTTAAAAGCGGCATCTCAGCCTTTTGGCTAAGATGCAAATAAGATCAAGCCTTGGAGGAGGTGCAATGCCTACTCCAATCAGCTTGGATCATGTAGATCAAGCCCAAGACAGGAGGTGAGAGGCCTGTCTTGTCAGCTTGGATCGGGAATGTTTCACTGATGAGACTCTGAATTGGACTTGATTGGATTGAATTGGATATATAAACAAAAAAAAATGAGGCCTAATTGCTACCACCATGCGCTGACAGGAGACACATTAAAAGATGCTTTTCTATGGTACTGAATTTAGTACTGCCAGCTCCTGATTCTAGGATCAAGATTAAATTTGGCAGCTATCGCTTCTCGGCCTTTTGGCTAAGATCAAGTGTAGTATGGATTGGATGCTGCACTTGGTTGAGGTCATTAGGTTACAGTGAAGGCAATTTTTAAAAGCGGTATCTCGGCCTTTTGGCTAAGATGCAAATGAGCTCAAGTCTTGGAGGAGGTATTGCTTTCCCTCCTCCAATCAGCTTGGCTCATGTAGATCAGGCCCAGGACAGGGTAATTGGTTGCTTGCCCTGTCTTGCCAGCTTGGATCGGAAATGTCTCAACTTGTTGAGACTCTGAATTGGACTTGATTTGATTGAATTGGAAAAGTATAAAAAAAAATTTGGCAGCTATCAGGTTGACAATGTTGGCCGAGTTGCAAGAGTAGGTACCGTGTACCTGGTAGATGGTGTTCTCACGTGAGATGATGGCATCCGTGTCGATGATCCGGCACGTCTACCTGATACGCTGCAGAAAAGGATGTCCTGAGGCATGGTACATTGGGGAAACCATGCAGACGCTACGACAACGGATGAATGAACACTGCTCGACAATCACCAGGCAAGACTGTTCTCTTCCTGTGGGGGAGCACTTCAGCAGTCACGGGCATTCAGCCTCTGATCTTCAGGTAAGCATTCTCCAAGGCGGCCTTCACGACACACGACAGCACAGAGTCGCTGAGCAGAAACTGATAGCCAAGTTCCGCACACAT
Organism: Mustelus asterias; assembly: GCF_964213995.1. Classification (NCBI taxonomy): domain Eukaryota; kingdom Metazoa; phylum Chordata; class Chondrichthyes; order Carcharhiniformes; family Triakidae; genus Mustelus; species Mustelus asterias. Next base: position 29,816,637 of record NC_135817.1, on the reverse strand, counting down.
GAGGACGGCCTAAACCGGGATGTTGGATTTATGTCACATTATCAGTAACCCCCATAGCTTGCCTCCTGGGCTTGCAGAATCTCACTAGCTGTCCTGTCTGGAGACAATACACATCTTTTTAACCTGTGTTTAATGCTCCCTCCACCCACATTGTCTGTATCTTTAAGACCTGGCTGGCTTTAGGGATTCGCATTCTAATCAGTATTCCGTAACTTGATTTTGTGTATCTGTGCACTGTTTGAGAGCACATTTCCACTCCATCTGACGAAGGAGCAGCGCTCCGAAAGCTTATGGTATTTGCTACCAAATAAACCTGTTGGATTTTAACCTGGTGTTGTGAGACTTCTTAATGTGTTCACCCCAGTCCAACGCCGGCATCTCCACATCATGCCAATTTATTCACAGCAAGGCCCCACAGGCAGCAAATGAGCGGTGGATAATAAATTAAACGTTTTGTGGTATTGCCTGAGGAAAGACTGAACTCAAGAGTTCTCTGCTCTTTGTAATATGTGACCTTTTACACACACCCAAATTGGCAAGTCAGCTTGCCAGTTGAACACTTCATCTGGACAACGTGTCTCTGACAATGGAGCACTGCCTTGGTGCTGCATTGAAGTGCTTGTTTAGATCCTGTGCTCAAATCCTGAGAATGGCAGCTTGAACCCACAACTTTCTAACTCAAAAGACAATCTTGTGGCCAGTCACTCAAACTGACACTGTTTACATGAGTCCACAGTTCTACCAATGGGGCTAAGAGATTTGGATTTAATTTTCTGAGCACAGGATGCTGGCTTGTGGATACTGGAAACCGCAATTGGAACTTAAACAGTATCATCCAGAATTTCGATTCGCGTTCTCCTGATCTCTGGCTGTGATTTCAACAGAACATCTGTGGAACCTCTGAAGAATTGAGGAGAAGAATTAAAATGGCATTTTCTCCAGCCTGTCCCATCGACAGCCACCAACATTAAAATGGGAGGTCAGGAGAGTTCCCATGGAAATTAGATGTAAGAGGGGGAGCAAAATCACACAGGACCTAGATATGCCAGGTATCCAGGCAGTTTCTGATAGGCTGAATAGAACATCCATCTACCCTGCAGCATGGTCTCTGAGATCAGGCGGCATTGGACGAGACGGATGGCTTCTTCGCTGCAATTCCTGTGCATCTATCTACTTTCTCTACAGTGTTCTGAGCATGGGGAAGAGATTAGCATTCCAATCGTCTTTGGGACAGTAGTGGGACTCACCAAGATCTCCAGCCTGAAAGAACAACAACACTCACAACCTCAACATATAACCACATGAGTATTGCTGAAAAGGAAAACTTTTTGCCTTGCACTCACGAGGACAACCAATGATTGCCAACTTCTTTTCATTGTTGTTCCCTTTGAGATTTGGTTATCTTGCACTTGTGTTCTGCTGAGTGTAAGAAGAAAAGGTTTGACAGCAAGTCTCTTTTTTCAGCACTCTACTGCTTGGTCAATGGGGTAGGTTTTATGGAGGGTCTTTCAGGAAGACAGCATTAAGGTTGAGAAGTTGAGGGGGGAAATTCCAAAGTTGAGGACCTCAGAACTGAAGGCATAGCCACCAATGAGGGCAGCACGGTGGCACAGTGGTTAGCACTGCTGCCTCACAGAGCCAGGGACCCTGGTTTGATTCTCGGCTTGGGTCACTGGCTGTGTGGAGTTTGCATGTTCTCCTTGTCTCTGCGTGGGTTTCCTCCAGGTGCTCCGGTTTCCCCCCACAGTCCAAAGATGTGCAGGTTAGGTGCATTGGCCATGCTGCATTCTCACTCAGTGTACCCGAACAGTTGCCGGAGTGTGGCAACTAGGAGACTTTCACAGTTACTTCATTGCAGTGTTAATGTAAGCCTACTTGTGACACTAATAAATAAATAAACAATGGCAAGCTGAGTAAAATCAATTGCCTAGGCAACCCCCTAAAAAACCTGAAGCATGTGCATCACATTTTTTATAACTGGCCCATGGGACTGACCACTTGCGATGTGGCTGCTCCTTTTTCAGGGGAATATACCTGACAATCCATCTCCTGCTCTCTTCCTCTATTAAGTGTTTAAAATGCTCTCTTAATATGGGTGTTCTCTAAAAATATTTCAATCAAGTGATCCCATTCTGATTCTGAATGAGCCAACAGTTGAGGAGTGGACGTCAGCAGTGACCAGGATCCCTGCCCTGCAGAACTATTGGTGAGGGAGGCTACACAAGGATTTTCAGACCGCAAATTCATCATCTTGTTCTTACTCATTCTCTTTTTGACTTTGTGTGGACCTCCAAATTCCCTCTTTCTCAATCTTCAGGCTTTTGAAACTCAAACTGGGGGCCACTTTGTCACATTTATCTGAGTTATCTCATCTCTTACTTTTTTTAAACAGTGCTACTGCCTTGCTTGTAATCTGAACTGATACTTGTGCAGTACTGAGGGGGTGCCGCACTGTCAAAAGTGCTGTTATGTAAGGTGAGGCCTAGCTTAGAGTGGGGTCTGAACCCTTGTCCCTGTGACTCAGAGGCAAGACTGTTACCAATAAACATTTAATTTGGAGAAAAGCCGGAAGTCTTTCCCTTTAGGCCTAGTTAATATTTATCCTTTAACAAATATGGCTAAAACTACAAGTAAAATGTATGTCTGGTTATTCATTTAATTATTTCTTGAGAAATTTTGTTGTGCACAATTTTTTTGCAACATTTCACTTCATTACAACAGTAAGTGCATTTTGAAATACTTCATCGGTTGTGGAGCACCTTTGGACATTCTGTAAAGGTGCTTTAAGACACGGTCCTTCTGATCTTTTTTATAGCCCTGGGTGTCTTCTAAACTTGGCTTCTCGATTTTAGGAAACCCTAAGCTGGAAGTGAGAAACAGAGCGAAAAACAAAAACAAACTATCAAACATCTTACGTAGCGAGGGGACGGGATCAAGGCTATAGTAAATTAATTCAGAAAGGATGAAGAGAAACACCAAGGTTATTAAATTGAATTTAATGGATAATACAAAGGTGAGTTGTAACGTAGTTTCACACCTGCTATGCCCAACCAAACAAATTTGTGCTGTTGCCATGGCAACATGGGTGAGGCCAAATGAAGGCAAAGCACTGGCAAATTATAGAATCCCTACATCGCAGAAGAAGGCCATTTGGCCCATTGAGTCTGCACTGATTCTCTGAAAAGCATTTTACCCAGCTCCGCTCCCCACTTTGTTCCTGCAATCATGCACATTTAACATGGCTAATCCCCCTAATCTGGATATCCTGGGACACCAAGGGGCAATTTAGCATGGCCAATCCACCTAACCTGCACATCTTTGGACTGTGGGTGAAAACTGGAGCGCCAGGAGAAAACCCATGCAGAGAGAATGTGCAAACTCCACACTGACAGTCACCCAAGGCTGGAATTAACCTGGGTCTCTGACGCTGTGAGCCCACAGTGCTAACTGTGCTGAACGTTGAGCTGTGTCGTGCTGTATTGAGCAGAGTCAATAATGGCCTGAGATCAAATGCCAACACCTCCCTCCCACAGCCCCCTTGCCACATTTCTCAGAATGTCAAAGGGGATAAGAAGACTAACAAAACAAATGGACTACATAGAACAGGAACTCACGAAAAAAAAATTGAAAATCAATTGAAAACATTTTGGTGGCAGAAGGATAAAAATAGGAGAAGGAACGAATTAAGATATGAACATGAGATTAGAAATCAAATCTAAAAGAAGGACTAAAAAGCAAATTAGACCTATTAGAAGTATTTTTTAATAACCTTAAAGTATAATTTGGTAAAATTCAGCCTTGCTATGCGTTGGTATGCATCATCAGCACATCTCATAATACCATGATGGCATCCATGATGATGTGGGTGTACAATTTCCCGATGTATACACCAGGACTGTATTTTACATGTTTTGGCATGTTTTGGCAGGGGTGGGCATGTAAAATAGGACAGGTGCCTACCCGTCACCTTCCCACCCATACCTGAGCTCACCCACATAATTCCGGGGAGGGGGGGGTGGTGGAATTAGCAGCCCACCCACGATATTCAAATAAGTAATCAATGGTCAATTAGGCTTGTTAAGAGCCAATTGACCCTGATAATACACTGCAATGCCATAAAAGGTTTGGTGTGGGCAGCCGGGTGGGAGCAATTTTTTTTTTATCCAAGTTTTTCAAAGTGTAGGACGTAAGTGGGCAAGGGCGAGGGGGATATCTATCTTTGGGAGCTTCCCTTTGCCATTCAGCTGCTTCCTGAAGATCAAACGCACCCCACTTCCTTCCTATCTACTTGCAGCCTTAAATCTATCCCCCCTCAACGTCCCACTGACCTACCAAAACCTTCTCCGTCCAACACCACGGACTTACCTGCTCCGGGGATCCATGGGCCTTCTTATTCTTAGTTGTTGCAATCCTGCCAATGGACACTGATGCAGTCTTGGGCAGGACTACTCCCCCCCCTGCCCTCCCCATTCCTCCCTCCCCCCCGCCTGCCCTCCCCGTTCCTCCCTCCCCGTTCCTCCCTCCCCCCTTCCCATGACCCCTTGTATTATCAACCCCAGGTGTTTTGTGGCAGAATTTAGATATATAAATGAGATGTACAGAACAGGAAAAACAGGACTTGTATTTAGAGAGCACTTTTTGTCAATTAAGTGCTTTTGAAGTCTAGACACTGTTGTATATAGGGAAATGTGGCAGACAATTTGTGCACAGCAAGCTTCCACAAACAGCAAGGAGCAGGTCATCTGGTTCATTGGTGGTGTTGATTGGGGGATAAATATAGACCCAGTCATCAGAAGAATTCTCCTGTTCTTGCAGCACTGTGAAATCTTTGACGTCTCCCTGGGAGGGGTTTAATGGGTCTGAGTTGTCACTATGTGATGGTTCGCCGTGCTTTTAACAAGTTCAAACTGGGATCAGCACAATAGCAGGTGGAGTCATAGCTTCAAGGCTGGACCTTTTCAAGGTCCAATTCCTGATACACATCCTCACTAAGGAGCATGAGTCAGAGATAAAAAATATGGGCTCATTTTGTCCCTTTCTACAGTGTGGCTGCAGACTGGGTCAGAGCTTCACAACTACAAAGGGTCCATCATTGAAACCATCCTCCCCTCCATTGACTCTGTCTACACTTCCCACTGCCTCGGAAGAGCAGTCAGCATAATCAAGGACACCACGCACCCCGGACATTCTCTCTTCCACCTTCTTCCATCGGGAAAAATGTGCCAACGTCTGAGGTCACGTCTCAAGAACAACTTCGCCCCTGCTGCCATCAGACTTTTGAATGGACCGACCTCGTATTAAGTTGATCTTTCTCAACACCCTACCTATGACTGTAACACTACATTCTGCACCCTCTCCTTTCTTTCCCTATGAATGGTATGCTTTGTCTGTATAGCATGCAAGAAACAACATTTTCACTGTATACCAATTAAATTTTAAAAACTATTTCTTTGACACTGAAAATAAGAGAAATGTTTATCTCCAAAGCATTATCTTATACAGGTAAAAGCGGAAGGTGATTGGAAATATTTTGGTGCAACATTTATATTTTAGAAATTTCAAGGAGACCCACTCAAAAACAAATTCCCCCAATCTAAAACTGGAAGAGCAAAAATCCTTATATCAGAAATTAAAGAGAGGCCTGAATGCGGATTTGTTTATTTGGCAATTTATGGAGGCAATGTGACTGAGTCTGACTGGTGGAGTAAATCTTGGACTAAACACCTATTGACAGTGTCAGGAGACAAGTCTGACTACATTCCTTCCACACCCTATGAAGAAAAGACGGCCACTGCTGAGTAAAATGCAGGAATCTTTGGAAGATTCTGGAGAGGTGTTCTGGGTTATTCTTTAACACGTTTATTTAATTTCTTAAAAATTGAAAATATAATCTGCAACATAATGCTGGAAATCTGAATCACAAAGAGAACATGCTGGAAATCCTCACCAGGCCATTCAGCAGCATCAAAAAGAGAAGAAAATCAAGTTAACATTTTGGGTGTAACCCTTTGTCAGAACCAATCTTGTCATTTCTTTTTGTTATTTAATTCTTTACCAGTTCGAACTGATTCATTGCAGTGATCCTCTCGCTTTCTCTCTAATCTCTGTGTGGTAAAATCTTGTTACACCAGGATCAGTCTGGTAGAAAAGGACACTCTGAACATCCCTTCTCTAGCACTTGATCTGTTCTGTTGTCACTATTCATGATGGGTTTGCTTGAACACCATGAAGCCGTCTTGTTGAAGTTACAAAGGAGTCTTTATTAACAGTACTGAATTATGTACATATACATCGAGGGTAAAGGAGAGCTCCCCATACTATTCGTTATATGTTGCTACCTATTGCTAGGCTGGGCTTTAGCTCTAGGTCATGTGCCTTTTTAAATCATGATGTGGAGATGCCGGCGTTGGACTGGGGTAAACACAATAAGAAGTCTCACAACACCAGGTTAAAGTCCAACAGGTTTATTTGGTAGCACAAGACACTAGCTTTCGGAGCGCTGCTCCTTCATCAGGTAAGTGGGAGTTCTGTTCACAAACACGGCATATAAAGACACAAACTCAATTTACAAAATAATGGTTGGAATACGAGTCTTTACAGGTAATCAAGTCTTAAAGGTACAGACAATGTGAGTGGAGAGAGGGTTAAGCACAGGTTAAAGAGATATGTATTGTCTCCAGCCAGGACAGTTAGTGAGATTTTGCAAGCTCAGGCAAGTCGTAGGGGTTACAGATAGTGTGACATGAACCCAAGATCCCGGTTGAGGCCGTCCTCATGTGTGTGGAACTTGGCTATCAGTGGCTGGAGATAATACATATCTCTTTAACCTGCGCTTAACCCTCTCTCCACTCACATTGTCAGTACCTTTAAGACTTGATTACCTGTAAAGACTCGTATTCCAACCATTATTTTGTAAATTGAGTTTGTTTCTTTATATGCCCTGTTTGTGAACAGAACTCCCACTTAACTGATGAAGGAGCAGCGCTCTGAAAGCTAGTGGCTTGTGCTACCAAATACATCTGTTGCCCTTCTTAAATCTCTATGTGGGCGACACTGTACTCAGTCCCATGCTACCCCTTTAGGTACTAGATCCTTATACCATGGGGTGGCATGATGGTGGGACTGCTGCTTCACAGTGCCAGGGACTCGGGTTCGATTCCTGGCTTGGGTCACTATCTGTGCGGAGTCTGCACATTTTCCCCGTGTCTGCGTGGGTTTCCTCTGGGTGCTCTGGCTTCCTCCCAGAGTCCAAAAGACATGCTGGTTAGGTGTATTGACCATGCTAAATTCTTCCTCAGTGTACCCATACAGGAGTGTGGCGACTAGGGGATTTTCGCAGTAACTTCATTGCAGTGTTAATGTAAGCCTACTTGTGACACCAACAAACAAACTTTAAAACACAGTACTAACTGGTTCATTTGGCCTCCCTCTGCACATTCACATTCATCAACCTCTCCTGTGCCCGCAATTAAATCTGTTGTCCTGCCTTTCCTTCTTTTACTGTTAGCTCCTCCCCTGCCCATGCCATTTTTCAACTCTTCCAACATATCAGCCCTCATGCTGCAATACTTATCAATTTTTACCCTGTACTTGCTCCCGATCTCATTTGACTATAGGCGAGCCACCACCCTGCTTCCGGGGTTCTCTCCTACCGCTGCTGCTTTTCTTGACATTTGCGAAGCTGTACCTTCAGTTATTGTTCTCTGACCTTTCAAAAATTCCATCAGTGTACCTGCTTCAAAACCTCACCTCAATGACTTTTCCTAACTTCCTTTTATCCAGTCATCCCGTCTCCAATGTTTTCCATCCTAAGTTCTATAAATATGCCCTTGTCATCTTCCAAACAATCTCTCCTGGAATCTCTTTGGTTTACTTTCTTGAGGTGTTTACAATGACTAAAAGAGGTAGAGTAGACCTTCAGAGAATACCCCATTGACTTTGGAAGATCCCGCCACCAGCCAATGGCAAGCTGTCTCCGCTGCCACATAACATGCCACCCAAATCTCACCCAAAATCTCCTGGCTGGAAGTTTTGGGTCTTGGCATGTTTGTCTGCGTGTTTTTCCTAGCAGTTTCAGAGATTTTCAAGTGATCTCGGGAAGATTTATTTATTATTTCCTTAGGATCTTCCAGACTCCCAAGAAACATTTCCAATAAGCAGACCAGAGGGCCTTCTAGCTGCAGCACCACCTCAACTTCCTCTGATGGAGCTTGTTGCTTATAGATCGGGTTACCACACAGCCAGACACTTTCTTGGTCTCCTTGACCTCAATGGACTTCTCTGAGATCACTGGAGATGTTATGACCTTTGATCCCTGATGCGCGATTAAATCACTCGGGAGGCTAGATTGTACCCGGGAAATAAAGGCTTTTATTACTGACAAGAATGGAGCACACTATATACAATACAATCCCAGACTAAAGGGTCACCAGGCAGTGCAGTGACCTTTATACTTCCCCAGGTAGGCGGAGCCAACTGGAGTGTACCACAGAACAATATCAACAGGTAGAACAGCCCAACCCTAACCCCAACAGTGACAACAGTAACATATCTACAAATACCCATAGTGCTGACCATCCATGGCTCAGCATTCATAGTGGTAACCAACTATGGTTCACCACAATCGCGTTGGTCATTAGCGAAGAGCAGCTTGACCCTGTCCAGGGACAAAGTGGGGATGATACCCACAGTCACTGGTCCTGATATAAGATCACACTCCCGATGTATTCGATACAGAGGAATGGACATGTCCCCTCCTTCAGTCCCCTTTGTAACACCTTGGGACTTACTGCACTCTGTGGTGGGAAGGTCATGCCTTTTCCCAGCAGTACAGTATGGCTGGCTCTGTATCTCTCAGTACCGCTACAGGCTTACTCGCTTTATCCTGGGGAAAGATGACCAGCCCTTCCTTCGGATACAGAATCCTGGTAATTCTCAGAGATTTATTTAACCTCATCCGCACTCTCAGGAGTGACCCTGCAGGGATTCACAGCCACAGTCAGAGCCATAGTCTAGTCTTCTATGCCCTCTGACTGACTCCCATTCTCTGCACAGGGTGTATGTGCCCCAATAAACCCCACTGGCTTTTCAAGAAAGGAGACAAGATATCGAAAGGACTACAGATCACGAACCCACTCAGGCCAACCTATAACACAAACTACGCTGAGAGACTTTGCCATTGCACCTCTCTCACACTCCTCAGCCACCTCATACACCAGCTTTACAGCAGACACCAGCTTTACAGCAGACACCGCAACCTGGAAACCAAGATAGAGTCCATATTCTCAACTTGCGCTCAGGATGCAGACCAGCTGCGAAACACTGCCAAGCAGACGAGACAACGGAACTACGCCATCTGCATGCACACCAAGAACAGGAAACTTGAGAAACTCGGCATCACCACCAGCAGCAACCAAGCCACCCCCGGTACCACAGTAGAAAACAGTACCACTGCAGGGAAGTCCATTGTCACCTTGTCGGACTACACACTTCAACCAGACAAAATCGAAGTTCTCAGCCTCGGGCTCAATTTCTGCCCCACCACCAAAATAGACCCCATTAGTCTCGCTGTGGACACAGAGGAATTAATCAGGCGAATGAGGCTGCAGGAGTTCTTCCACAAACCCCAAGAGGCCAACAGTGAACACAATGAGACAGCCAATGAACCGGAACAGCCAACAGAGGGATCTGCGATGCAGCAAACAAGAGGAAAGAGTCGAATTGCTCTCCTCCGGAAGGCCGCTGCCTTCGACTCAACATGTATGCCCAAGCCGTCAGGAGGTGTGTCAAAGTCAGATTCATCAGCCGCACTCACTGGACAGCCCCGAACGTCACCCAAGCACAACGCAATGCCATCCGCGCTCTCAAGACCAACCGCAACATTGTCATCAAACCAGCAGACAAAGGAGGGGCCACTGTCATACTGAACAGAGCAGATTACTGCAAAGAGGTTGTGGTGAACCATCGTTGGTTCACCACTGGGGTTGTTATTGTGTTACTGTTGGGCTAGGGTGTTGTTGTTATGGGGGTTGTTCTATGTTGTTGGGATAGGGTGTTTACCTGTCCTAAGTGTTATCATGGCACACTCCAGTGGGGTCCCGCCTCCGGTGGCAGGGTATAAGACCCCCTGCTCCGGCAGGACCCCTTCAGTCTGAACGGGTGAATTTGTGTTAGTAGTTTCATTGTTAATGTATTAAAGCCTTCAGTACTAAAGCCTTGTTTCCGGGTGCTCATTGAGGTGCATCAGAGGTGTACCGACAAATGAACAACAAGGAACACTACAACAGTTACCCACAGATCCAACCAAAGAACACACAGATCAACTGAACAGACTGATCAAGACCTCTGATCCCGACCTTCAGAGCACCCTCCGTGCTCTCATCCCACGTACTCCCCGCATTGGAGATCTCTACTGCCTCCTGAAGATACACAAGGCCAACACACCCGGCCGTCCCATCGTATTAGGCAATGGGACCCTGTGTGAGAACATCTCCAGCTACGTTGAGGGCATCCTGCAACCCATTGTACAAAGAACCCGCAGCTTTTGTCGTGACACTACGGACTTCCTACGGAAACTCAGCACACATGGAGCAGTTGAACCAGGAGCATTCCTCGTCACAATGGATGTCTCGGCACTCTACACCAGCATCCCCCACGACGACGGCATTGCTGCAACTGCCTCAGAACTCAATGCCGACAATTGCCAATCTCCACATGCAATTCTACAACTCATCCGCTTCTTCCTGGATCACAATGTCTTCACCTTCAATAACCAATTCTTCATTCAGACACATGGAACAGCCATGGGGACCAAATTTGTACCTCTTCATGCACAGGTTCGAACAAGACCTCTTCACCGCACAGGACGTTCAACCGATGCTATACACTAGATACATCAATGACATTTTCTTCCTTTGGACTCATGGTGAACAATCACTGAAACAACTATATGATGACATCGACAAGTTCCATCCCACCATCAGACTCACCATGGACTACTCTCCGGAATCGGTTGCATTCTTGGACACACGCATCTCCATCAAGGACGGTCACCTCAGCACTTCAGTACCGCAAGCCCACGGATAGCCTCACGATGCTCCACTTCTCCAGCCTAAACATGTTAAAGAAGCCATCCCCTACAGTCAAGCCCTCTGCTCAGATGAGGAGGATCGCAACAGAACCTAGACGCTGAAAGATGCCCTCTTAAGAACAGGATATGGCGCTCGACTCATCGATCGACAGTTCTGACGCACCACAGCGAAAAACCGCACCGACCTCCTCAGAAGAAATACAGGACAAGGCGGACAGAGTACCCTTCGTCGTCCAGTACTTCCCCGGAGTGGAGAAGCTACGATATCTTCTCCGGAGCCTTCAACATGTCATCGATGAAGACGAACATCTTGCCAAGGCCATCCCTACACCCCGCACAACCTCAAACAGACCATTGTCCGCAGCAAACTACCCAGCCTTCAGGAGAACAGTGACTACAACATCACACAACCCTGCCACAGCAATCTCTGCAAGACGTGCTGGATCATCGACACAGATGCCATCATCTCACATGAGAACACCATCTACTAGGTACACGGTACCTACTCTTGCGACTCAGCCAACATTGTCTACCTGATACACTCCAGGAAAGGATGTCCCGAGGCATGGTACATTGGTGAGACCATGCAGACGCTACGACAACGGATGAATGAACATCATTCGACAATCACCAGGCAGAAATGTTCCCTTCCAGTCAGGGAACCCTTCAGCAGTCAACGACATTCAACCTCTGATCTTTGGGTAAACATTCTCCAAGGAGGCCTTCACGACACACGACAATGCAGAATCGCCGAGCAGAAACTGATAGCCAAGTTCCGCACACATGAGGACGGCCTCAACCGGGATCTTTGGTTCATGTCACACTATCTGTAACCCCCACGACTTGCCTGGGCTTGCAAAATCTCACTAACTGTCCTGGCTGGAGACAATTCACACCTCTTTGACCTGTGCTTGGCCCTCTCTCCACTCACATTGTCTGTACCTTTAAGACTTGATTACCTGTAAAGACTCACATTCCAACCATTATCTTGTAAATTGAGTTTGTGTCTATGTATGCCCTGTTTGTGAACACAACTCTTCACTCACCTGAAGAAGGAGCGAGACTCCGAAAGCTTGTGCTACCAAATAAACCTGTTGGACTTTAACCTGGTGTTGTGAGACTTCTTACTGTGCCAACCCCAGTCTAACGCCAGCATCTCCACATCATGGCTTTTCATGTAGCCTCCAGCTGTTGGACTGGATGTGCCCTACCTTTCGCCAGTTAAACACACAGTCTTCTCAGCCTCACTTTTCATTTCAGCACCACCCTTTCTGTCCTGAGGAAGCCTCCTAGCATTTCCCTCTCTCCCATGGGTGCTCAGTTTCTGATCTCCGCCTCTATCCTTCCTTGGGGGTGACTTGAGGAGAGTCTCTTCTGGAACAGGGGTTTGTGGATCAGCTGATAATCACCAGCCAGTGCGGCCTCTGTCCCTCTAAGTGTTTTCTTGTTGTGAAGGGTATAGAGTTTTTAAACTCTTCAAGGACAATTATTTCAAAGCGGATTTTGTACGCGGCTTCTGAGTGCCTGTACCCACTGGTCAAAAGCAAGTTGTTTATGCCTTTCAAATTGCAGATATGTCTGGGCGGGCTGTTTCCTGAGGGAGTGGAATTTCTGATGGTATGCCTCCAGCACTAACTGTACACACTTAGTGCGTACCAGTGAAACTCTCCTCAGGCAAAAGGGAGTAAACCTTGTGACCTTTCCCTGAAAGTTAATCAGCAGTGATAAGGTTGGACCGGCCACTTTAACCGCTTGAAAGAGATAAAGAAGGCTTCCACCTCTGTTTCATCATACTGTGGGGTTAAAGAAGCAAATCAGGTTGCCTCAGTCTTTGAGTCTGAGCTAGTGGTATCTTCAAGGGATACCGCAGGATTCCTTCCCCTTAGTCTGAGTTAAACTCCCTTCTTTCTCTGTGTCCTGAAACACTCTTTTCTCTTTGTGTCCTTTCCTGCCTTTCCATTTTCTCTTGCACTCTTTCCTGAAATCCTTTCTCTTCTATCCGTGCCCTATTCTGTCCTTATTCTCTCTTTCAGCCTCCATTATCTCTGCATTCACAGGAGATTACAGTTCAGTTTTTGCATTGTCTGTGTGTCCAGGTGCCACATTCTGTGGTCTCTCTCAGGACTGAGTATAATCCACACAGGAACTTTCCAGACAGTCACTTGAATTACATTCTCAGGATTTACATTCTCAGCCATGTTTGGCTTATTTGTCCTTTTTTTAAAAAACACACTTAAAAGTTCAATGTGTCTTTAAGTAATTTGGGCTATGGTCTGTTGGCATGACAACGTACTTTGCCTCATTATAGACGAGGCAGCTCCACATCAGAAAGGCTGAAGCCTCTTGCTGGAATCTCAGCTTGTCAGATGGTGGTTTCATCTCCCTTCCTGTTATTCATTCAGACTGCACCTGACTGCTCACATTTTTAATGTCCTAACCTCAGCCCTGAATGGAGCTTCAAATCACTCTTGCCATCCACCATCAGGACCATTACAAATGACATTGCAGCATCGCCCATCTAGGACCCTGGACCCTATCCCGTTTCACTTTTGTGATCCCCAGAATGGCTTCTTCTGATGATCTCTTCTTCGAAATTCTAAATTCTACCGAACAAAACCTCATCTCAGTCAGAGCTCCATTATTTCATACACGGTTCCACACAACGGTGAGAGGCACGGTGGCACAGTGATTAGCACTGCTGCCTCATGGCACCAGGGATTTGGATTCGATTCCTGGCTTGGGTCACTGTCTGTGTGGTGTTTGCACATTCTCCCTGTGTCTGCATGGGTTTCCTCCGGGTGCTCCGGTTTCCTCCCATAGTCCAAAGATGTGCAGGTTAGGTGGATCGGCCAGACTAAATTGCCCCTTAGCGTCAAGGGGACTAGCTAGGATAAATGCATTGTGAGCGGTGCAGACTCAATGGGTCGAACGGTCTCCTTCTACATTGTAGGATTGTATAAACACCAGACCCCAATTCTTTTTCATCTCTATTTGCTTTGTTCTCCAGTGCATCAACTTGAAAGTCCTTGCTCTCACTTCCAAATCCCTGCCTGGTGTCCCTGTCCCCTGTTCAGCACCTTTGTAGAACCCTATAAGCCAGTGTGTACTTTGCATTTGTCTGACTTTAAACTGCTGGGTTCCTTCCGCTATTCCAGGATTCAGCCAGTTCCCTCGTCATGCTTTGTGATGGCAAATGCTGGATTCAGATCAGAAAATGGAACATTAGCTTTTCCAATCTCTCCCTCAATAGCGTCGAGGAATTAAACTGTACAATCTTCCTGTCTGGACACCTCAGCCACTTACTGGAGAAACCGAATGAGCAACGGTAGGAGTTCACATTCTGTCTTTTGTAGTTCCTGACCGGATTGAAAATCCAGGTGGTTCTAGAAGTCAAAACATGGGAATAGTTTTACGATTCAATCATCTCACTTTGCTTTTACAGGTTTTCAATAGGACGGTAAGAATGTTTGTGACATCCTTAATTAGTAAAACTGGAAACACTTACTTATAATTGCAGCCTGTTCCATCGGATTCGCACTGACGTTTTAGTATCTCAGTAACAACTCCTGGAGGGGCACGTGTTGGATTTAAACTGTAAGCATATTCTCCTTGTCTATTTTAAGTGGGGGAAAGGGGAATCAAAGATAACGGGCTGAGACCCTGATGGGTTTAAAGCTGTTTTGATGGAACAGTCAGGTGGCACAGGGTTAGTGCCAGTCACCAAACATGAAAAGGCACAAAGAGTGACCCCTTTGGGACCCCTCTAATACAAGAGAAAAAAATCACATGGCCCAATCAAATTAAAAGAATCACATCATAAATATAAAAGAGGGGCGGCACAGTTGTTAGCACTGCTGCTTCACAGTGCCAGGGACCCAGGTTCGATTCCTGGCTTGGGTCACTGTCCGTGTGGAGTCTGCATGTTCTCCCCGCGTCTGCGTGGGTTTCCTCCGGGTGCTCCAGTTTCCTCCCACAGTACAAAGGACGTGCTGGTTAGGTGCATTAGCCATGCTGAATTTTCCCTCAGTGTACCCGAACAGACATCGGAGTGTGGTGACCAGGGGATTTTCACAGTAACTTCATTGCAGTGTGAATGTAAGCCTGCTTGTGACACTAATAAAGAAAGAAAAAGAAACTTTCAAACTAAATCATAATGTTGTGTTGATAAACCACTCACTGGCATACTTAAGCTCAATTCACAACTCGGCAATATGTATTTGAAGGTATTTATCCTGCCCCACCCCATTTCCTCTGTTCTTCTCTCAGGTTATGAAATGGTTTGTGATCCGATGATGAATGTGTGGATGTCTTCCGTTGCCCCATACATCGGAATGCCCCATCGTTACTTGTGTCAAGGCTGCAGGAAAAGCTGAAGTCTGACAAACTTGCTTCCTTTGGGAGAGAATGGGAAGACATTACAAACGTTAGATAACTCACCTCAGTGGATGTCAAACATGAGTGGTTGTTGCCTTGAACATAAATAGTTCCATGATGGTGCTCTCACTGCTCCTGTACTCTGCGCTGTGAGCTACCTCTGCTGGCACAGTTGTGCTACTATTAAAGGGATCTGCAATCACTCTGAACTCATCCCACTAAGCTGTTGGGGCCAAAACAATGGGGGGGGGGGGGGGGGGGGGGGATGCAATTCTCCCAGCCCACTGTGCTGCTGGAGCAGCGTGGGCGGGCTGGGAAATATCAACAGAGGCTGTTTCGCAGCATTCCCACTGGGCACCACGGCCTCCGGGTGTTTCTCAGCCAAAGATTTCTGATGTAATCAACTCTGCGCCAGAAATCTGCCGGGGCTGGGGGAGGGGCTGAAACTGTTGGGGGGGGGGGGATCGGGAGATCGGGGCTGACCGGGTTAGGGGGGACATTGGGGCTTGCCCAGGACTCCATCGATCTGTGGGTGGGAGGGGGGGGGGTCAGAGGGGCAGTGATGGGGGTTGTGGGGCTGGCCAGCAATCTGTCTTCCCAGTGACCGGGAGGCTGGCAATATGGGGCCACAGTGTTGACAGATCGGTGCATGTGCAGTGGCTCACTCAGTGCTATGCTGCCAGCCCTTCGGGTGGGATAGGCCCCGCCCCTTGATTTCTAGAGGGAATCCCACTAGGGCACTCAGCAGCGCTCAGAGTGTTGGAGATTTGTTCTGAAAATCATGCTGATTAAACCCCCGTTTTCATGTGCATTGGGGACTTACAATTTTTTTGGGAGAATCCGGGGTGTATGTGTTCAAGAAGGAGTTAGATTTAGCTCTTGGGGATAAAAGGATCAAAAGATATGGGGGGAAAGCAAGAACAAGTTACTGAGTCGGATGATCAGCTATGATCTTAATGAATGGCAGAGCAGGCTTGAAGGGCCAAAAGGCCTCTTCCTGCTCCTATTTTCTATGTTTCTAAGTGTGAGAGGCAATGATATTGAAGCAGTATGACATTTTGAGTGAGATTTTTAAAATCAAAGATGTGCATGTAAGTGTGTGTAAGCTTCTTCCCTGCTGCCATCAGACTTTTGAATGGGCCTACCTCGTATTAAGTTGATCTTTCTCTACACCCTAGCTATGACTGTAACACTACATTCTGCACTCTCTCCTTTCCTTCTCTATGAATGGTATGCTTTGTCTGTATAGTGCACAAGAAACAATACTTTTCACTGTATACTAATACATATGACAGTAATAAATCAAATAAAATAAAATCAAATGTGGTTCTGATCAGGAAGTGGTAAAGTTGGAATAGACATAGCCTGTTTAATTTAATTAATTCCTGATTTTACTGATTGCTATAGGGCAGGATCTTCCCTAAATTTGGCAAAAGCAAACACTGTGCAGAAAAAGTGTTGAAGCTGCCGGCATCAATAGTGGCTTTCTCCCTTGTATTGTTCAGGACATAGAAAACAAAACAGCATGGGGTGGTCCCACAATGTTACGTCGGCAGGGCCAACCCTGCCAGTAACTCTGTTTTTCGAACACCAGAGCGCCATTTTTAAAGACTGCTCCAGTGCACAAAGGTTCCCTTGGCTCCCCGGGGCGTGTTGCGTGGGGGGGAGGGGTCATGTGAGCCATTTAAGGGCTCAGATAAGGCCGCTTCCCATTGCTGCTGGCACTTTTCCAACATTGAGAGGGCCCTTGCTGTGCAGGGAGATTGCCTGATTAAACCTGTCCGCTTCCCAGCTAGTTTCCAATGGGAGATAGATTGGGGAGGGGGGGGGGGGGGGGGGGGGGGAGGGTGAGGGCAGGGAGGGAGGGTGTGGGAGGGGGGTGAGGGTGTGGAGGTTGGGTGCTCAGGAGCTTCCTTTATGGCAGCTGGATTTTCAGTCAAATGACCAAGGAGCTCTAAGAGTCATCTCCAAGGAATGGTGTTTGGCTAAATGATCTTGTTAAGTCAATTGAAAGGGGAGTTTCCTTTCTTAATCCAGAGACATGCTGTAAAAAGGAGAACCTCTCAAATGCAATCCATATTTTTGGGGAAGTCTAGTGAAAAACAAATAAACCTAGAAGTTTTACAGTATTATCTGTGGAAAATATCTACTGAATTGATAAGAAAACTCAGTCATTTTAAGGGAAGAGAATTCTCCATCCTCCACAATTTCAGAGGAACATTATATCCAAGGTGAGCTAGATGCCCAAACCTCCACTCTCTGTAAACATTTGGCAGGAAAATCAGGACATGGGATACATGTTGGTCCTTTGAAATATTGTCATGCATGCTATGATGACATGACTAACATAACATGTGTGCACCTCAGAACTGTGAGGAATTGAAGTGCTGACTTTCCCTTACAATGTGCTGGGAAGCATTTGAAAAAGTGATTTAAATTGTTAATTTTAGATAGTTCTGCCAGTGTTATGCTAATAGTTACTCTGACAGATTTAGAATAAAACCACTTCTAACTTCAGCTTAACTATTTTAAATACCCAGACGAAGCCCCGTATGGGACTCCGTGCCCCCCAAATCCCACACACGCCCCCTGCAACTAAGGAACCCCCCCACAAGGTATACCCCACTCCCCACCCCCAAATCCTATCCACTTACTTTAGATACTTACCTTCTCCCTGGTTTATTATTTTAATTGGGATGTTTAAACTCACCTACTTTACAGCAGTTAATTTTAAAAATTCATTCTTGGCTGGCTGGCCAGCATTTATTACCCATCCTTCGTTGCCTAAGGGCAGTTGAGAGTCTTCCATGAGGGTCTTCCCAGATTTTGGAGGCGGCTGTTTCAGATCTTCCACTCAAGACAGTTGCAGTCATATCATCATAAATCAGTTACAGAACTGTAAGAAAATGTGTTGGACACCCAAACCTTTGGAGCACAATCAATCCACAGTGTTTCTGATTTACTCAGTCAAATGCTTTGGTCAGGTTGATAAATGCAATGAGGAGTTTCAGGTGTTTTTTCTTGACATTTTTCTTGGATTAGTCTGACAATAAAGAACATGTCAGCGGGTCCTCTGCGAGTCTAAAGACACTGTGTCTCTGGGAGGATTTCCTCAGTAAGAAGTCTCACAACACCAGGCTAAAGTCCAACAGGCTTATTTGGTAGTACAAGCCACAAGCTTTTGGAGCACTGCCCCTTCATCAGGTGAGTGGGATTTCAGTTCACAAACAGGGCATATAAAGACACAAACTCAACTTACAAAATAATGGTTGGAATGCGAGTCTTTACAGGTAATCAAGTCTTAAAGGTACAGACAATGTGAGTGGAGAGAGGGTTAAGCACAAGTTAAAGAGATGTGTATTGTCTCCAGATGGATGAATCGGCTGATGAATTCCTCAGAAGACAAAACACGGGACACAGCGGACAGCGTACCCTTCGTCGTCCAGTACTTCCCCGGAGCGGAGAAGCTATGACATCTTCTCCGGAGCCTTCAACATGTCATCGATGAAGACGAACATCTCGCCAAGGCCATCCCCACACCCCCACTTCTTGCCTTCAAACAACCGCACAACCTCAAACAGACCATTGTCCGCAGCAAACTACCCAGCCTTCAGCAGAAGTGACAACATCACACAACCCTGCCAAAGCAACCTCTGCAAGAGGTGCCGGATCATCGACATGGATGCCATCATCTCACGTGAGAACACCATCCACCAGGTACGCGGTATATACACTTGCAACTCGGCCAACGTTGTCTACCTGATACGCTGCAGGAAAGGATGTCCCGAGGCATGGTACATTGGGGAGACCATGCAGACGCTACGACAACGGATGAATGAACACCGCTTGACAATTACCAGGCAGGAGTGCTCTCTTCCTGTTGGGGAACACTTCAGCGGTCACGGGCATTCAGTCTCTGATCTTCAGGTAAGTGCCAAGGCCGGCATCTCCACATCTTCAGGTAAGTGCCAAGGCGGCCTTCACGACACACGACAACGCAGAATCGCTGAGCAGAAACTGATAGCCAAGTTCCGCATGGCCTCAACTGCGATCTTGGGTTCATGTCACACTATCTGTAACCCCCACGACTTGCCTGGGCTTGCAAAATCTCACTAACTGTCCTGTCTGGAGACAATACACATCTCTTTAACCTGTGCTTAACCCTCTCTCCACTCACATTGTCTGTACCTTTAAGACTTGATTACCTGTAAAGATTCGCATTCCAACCATTATCTTGTAAATTGAGTTTGTATCTTTATATCCCTGTTTGTGAACAGAACTCCCACTCACCTGATGAAGGGGCAGTGCTCTGAAAGCTAGTGGCTTGTGCTACCAAATAAACCTGTTGGACTTTAGCCTGGTGTTGTGAGACTTCTTACTGTGCTTACCCCAGTCCAACGCCGGCATCTCCACATCATAAAATAATCTGTCAGAGAGTGGGTGCAGACTCGATGGGCTGAATGACCTCCTGCACTGTAATGATTCTATGATTCTATGGACTTTTGGGCCTTGCAATGTCTTGGTGTTAAGCAGATGTTCACCACTGATTGAACAAGTCGATGATCTGTCCAACAGGATTCAGTCTCCTTCATGGATCAAGTGATATAGACATCATTGACCTGAACCTGGGTACGTGATGGCAGAGTGGCATTGTCACTGAGTTAGTAATCCAGTAACTCAGAGTAATGCTCTGGGGACCTGGGTTCGAATCCAACTGTTGCAAATGGTGAAATTTGAACTTAGTAAAAATCTGGAATTAAAAGTCTAATGATGATCATGAACCCACCTGGTTCACTAATGTCCTTTAGAGATGGAAATCTGCTATTCTTATCTGCTCTGGCCTACACTTGACTCCAGACTTTTAAATGTCCTCTCAGATCAAGGGCAATTAGGGATGAGCAATAAATGTTGGACCAGCCATTGACACCCACATATGATGAATTAATAAAAAACAATGACCCATACTCCAGGAGGTACCAGTGCTTCGATCTAGGATGCCTCCATGTGGTTTTGTATTTCTCCTTCTGACAGAAGAGGGTGCTTGTTGCAATGAGACCGTGCTGAGCACTTTGTCAACAGGAGGACATCATTTGCACTGGCTTTTCCCACCCTGTTTTTCCCAATGCTTCTGCTCCAGTTATCAAACTCATGGCCAACTTTGGCATTATAGCCCCTCAGAATTATGATCTTTTCTTCATTTGGGACGGTGGTGGAAAATTAATCATGGTCAGAAGAGAACTTTTATTTCACATCAAGAGTCGGGGCATAAATGCATTGATAATGTGGCATATTGGTTCGGTCGGAGTTGTAGGTGAAGTGCCATGAGCCTCTTAGGTAAACAACAGGAGGAATGGGAGCTGGGGGGGGTGGGGTGGTGGGAGGAGAGGGCAGCAGTGCCTCTAAAATCCTATTCTGGGATGGCAAAACCAACTCTGTGGACATGAGAGTCGCTGCCAGCCTTTCATTTCCAATAGAAGACATATCCCCTGCTTGTTCCTTCACCCAAGGAAGGCGGGTTTCACTGAGGGCAGCAGAGCCTTGACAGCTTAGGTCATACGATTGGAATCCTTCTTTCTGGACAGTCATTTTTTAGATTATCCATGTGTTCTAACATTCCGAGTTTTCTTTGTTTCCACAAAGATGATGATCCCGCAGGGTGTGGTTGTCAAGCTTGCAGAAAGTGGGAGAGATTAGTTTTAGGGTACCTTTTCGAGCCCCTCACCATCTGGGGTGAGCAGAGGGTACCCTGAAGAGGATTGCTCAGTCACAAATGCTGCTTTCCATTGATATCACTGTCCCAATAAAAGTGTCCAACGACCTTCATGCATCAGTGGCCTGCGTGCAGATTCTTGATTGCGGCAGGTTCACAATCCCGGCCCCGTCACCAATTCTCCATTTCCACAGAACTTGGGAAATGGATCCTGGTAGAAGTCTGCATGTAATTTTGTTTCATTATAGGGACCTTGATGCACCATCATTGTACATGAAGGGGATTAATAACCATACTAATAATTATGGAGAAAAATAATAGCCACATTAATAACTGTGTCCAGTGAAAGGTTTAACAGGGACAAATCACAAAAGCCTACATAATGTTTAACTGCAGGATAGTAAGCAGCTAGTTCCAGATACCTGACCTTCAGATAAAGAGAGAAAGATGCTATGGGAGAAGGCCTTTAAATCATGCATTGGACAAGGGAGTGATCCATGTTCTAATATCCAGACACAGTTCAACCGCCTAAAGATAGGGGAAAACAATATTGAATTGAGGCAAGTAAAAACATTACGTCAATTGGATAATTAAGCTAGTGTAGATTGATTGTGATTGGTTTTAAAAACTGTACTTTTATATGATATTACATTAATTAATAACTGTGATTGAATGGAGATAACTGAATTTTTCAGACTGAATGGCTTTTTTCAGGGTCCTTTGGCTATTGTAAAATTCATCTTAAACCACTCTGTTACTTTGTCTGGCTACTTAAGGGGAACAATAATTTTAAATGCAACAGGAAAATCTTCATAACAGTCCCATACCAATCCACATGCTCAGGTTGTGTTGGTAGTCGGATTTCAATGATAATGAACCACATTGTCTGGGACCTCCTTGCCCCTGCAGCCTTTTCAGCCAGTGAGACATGGTCCTCCTTCACCTGTACTGCTGATGATCACTTAGTGGATTGTATTTTGACTGGCACCTCTCCCCCCCCAAACCCAGCCTTTCCACCATGGATGTCCCTACCAGGAACAAAGAGCTCCCTATGGTATCACTCAAGGGTTTATCGGAGCCTACAAGCCTCTCCATCACGTCAAGGTGGTGATCCACGAAGGGCCTACTGAAGTACGAGTTAATTAAGTAACTGGGAGTGCATCACAACAAAAAGGTGCCCTCTCAGCCACTTTTTAAATGCTTTACTGAAATAATAAGCTGCCAGGCCTTCATTGTGTGGGACGGAAGGAAGAAGTGTGGAGTCACACTATAAGGTGAACTTATGCATAACCCCCACCCCAGCAGGCAGGGAAAACCTGTAGGCCTACCAGCCTACTATCGGGTGCTCACTTCCAGGTCACTGATTTGCATCCCATTGCGTTTGGAAATTGAAAGATCTCATTCAGCTTTCATTAACTACTTGCAACAATGTTTTTTTATGGGCTTAATTGTGTGCTCACCTCATGACTTTCTGGGGCCTAAATAGGATCAGGAAGCTGGCACACCAGCCAGCATATGAGTTTCTGACCCTGTCTGTCTCCATTTCCCACAGTGAAGGGACTGAAAATTCAAGCCATTGAGTAACCGATACATCAAGATTCACGATGTGAAATAAATAAAAATTGCAAAATGTTTGTGAAGTATACTGGTATTCGAAAATTTTAATTCTCAGATTTGGAAAACAAACTTAGATTTAATATTTGACAATATAGAAATAATTTCCATACATGAGACAGATATAAACATTGAAACTGAGATGTTGAAGCATTTACAGAAACATTGGTGTTGTCTATCCTCTGAGATGGCTGTATCTAGATAAATAATACAGTAGTACATCTATTGTAGATTATCTGCTTTGGCCAAATGTGAGTGACACAATTCTCCATGGCTTGGTTTTCTATGAGGTATAACTGGATCAGTATAAACTTGGAAGATGCAATAATTTGAACTGACACTTCTCTATCACCAAGGGTAATAAAATAACAGGTAAAATAAGCAATAACAGAACAGTGTGGTTTGCATTGTTGATGAAAAGTAAATCATGAAGTGCATTAGCCACCAATGACACGCAACTTCATGTTCATAATACTTATAGCAAAATGTCTCCATTCATCTTCTTACAAGATTTACTACAAGGTGCAATAAATATTACAGTAATGTAACCCTTTTAGCAAATCACACAGGGACATCCATTCTATTGCTGTGAGAGAGGTGAACTGTCAGTAAGATGAGTACTATACAATTTGACAGTGACCACCTCTCACTCATATTCATTGCACACATTTAGTTTAGAGAAAGCTTACATATTTTCAAAGAACTTTTTGACTATTACTTTATATATTTTGGATTTATCCTTATTCATTTGAACATCGTTAAGTTGCAATCAATGCCAAAGTTAAGCTTGTACTCTTTGTTTATTAAATACTTGAGCTGAATAGCCTATATTTCTCACCTTGTACAAGTCCAGCTACTTTACATCTTTTCACGCCTGCTCATCCAAATGAACATTTTAAAACTTTGACAGGCTCTTGAGCAGGGGGGAGTGGCGGGGGTGGGGGGTTGGGGGGAGTGGGAGAATACATACAGATAGTGACGGAAAGATGTCACAGAGAAATAAATCTTGTGCAGCCAGTCTGAAGATTGTAGATTCAGCAAAGATGGTCATTCGATTTGCCTGCCACCCCTATTTTCAAATATCATGGACCTCCTTTGAGGCTGGTAGAAACAACTTGTTGAGGTCTCCAGCCTCTGCCCACTTTTTGGCATGCTCATTCGACTTCGAAGAGTTACAGCTGGCTCGGGACCTTTCTGACTGTCATTAAGTTCATGTGGGGAGCTGCTGGGAACTGAGTGATCCAATTCTAACGGCGACTGCTGCTCAGGGCTGCATTGTACTGGACTAAGGTGCACCTTGCTGGAGTCTATGGGAGAAGGCCGTTCCACACTAGGCCAGGGTGGGCTGAACAGGATGAGGCTTTGAGGCCTGCCTGACTTTGACCTGTGCTGTGCATGCCGCATAAAGCCAGGCTTTTGTTGCACTGGAGATCGTTCCACTCTTGAAGGGGTTGGACTGTCGGATACATCTTCTCCATTTGCTTTGCACGTTCTTTTCACCATTGGTGCGGCTTGGGTGGCTTTGGGCTGAGGTGAGGTGTCTGGTGAAACTGTACAGCTTCCACGTTCAGGTATTGGAAACTGTGGGAGACCATTTTCTTTCCCATCTTTACATTCAGCTACTGAAGAATTCACCAAAGAAGAATCTGGTTTATTTTCGTTCTCAGGACGACTCTGTTCACATAGTGTAATAGGTTGCAAAATCGTTAACACTTTATCCAGAGGAAGAGAGGGAGCAGTGAGATTATTTTTTGGCAAAGGTTGAGGGACCTGGGTAAACTGCACTTTTGGTGGGATGACAGGAATAGCTTTGACTTGACATGTCTTGATCATGTAAGTCATTCGAACAGCATTGACACCAATTGGGATTGATTTAATTGGATGGCCATCAGATAAAAGAGACTTGTCATTAACCATGGGGTATAAAACAAGTAATGAGGCCTTATCATTGGACTTCAAGCAGCCTTCCTCATTTCTATCAGGCATTATTCTTATTGGTTCACTTTCTGCTGACTTTGAACATGGCGTTGCCCCTGTGCTTATAACACACAAACTCTCTGAGTCCTTTGATGATAATGAATTGTCTTCAGTTAATGACACATGTAGCTGGTTACTTGTAGAGATTCCTTCAACTTCTTCTGGGAAAGTTACAGATTTAGTTAGACTAGAGCCATTTTTTAAAGACTCATTGCAGATTTGTGAAGAAGTCTCTGAGATGTGACTGTTCGAGTCAATATTGTTGCTAACAAATTGAGATGAATTATTGTTAAGACCATCTGGAGATATTATTACCTCCGTACAAACATCAGGGGATAATGCATTCTGCCCTTCACCTGGTGTCACAATTGGTGACATTAATGTCAAACATTCTTCCCCATCTTTCATAGCTTCTTCCAACTGGGATGAATGGGAACTAGGCTGGTTTACTGTGTCACTGTCTGTCCAGTCTTCAGGTAGGAGGAACTCACTGTTATCGGCCTCTGATGCTGCACATTTCTGATTTGACTGAATATCTGTCAATTGCTCCTTTTGATCACATTTAGCATTGGAAACATTCACTGTTGTACGTTCCTTCAGTACGCTGAGGACATCTTCTGAACATATTCCTGAATGATTAACATCTGTGTTTGAGGTTGATTCAGGTTTGTTAGAGATATTATCTCTGATGCAGGCTTCCGAGCACTGAAATTCATGGGAAACATTTGGACATTGATGCTTTTCATCTGAAGTAGGATCAATTAAATCATCTGGATTAGATTCGGGATTCTTTGAGATGAAACAATCAGTGGAAATTCCTAAGCTTGCTACTGGTGGGCTCTCGACTGGCATTGTCAAGATATTTTCATCTGTTATCAGTGGACTAAGCTCCACCTTTGAGCAATCACATAACACGGGCTCGGTAGATGTACTCTGTAGAGGTTGAATCAGACTAGGATCAGATATCTTGGTGCTACTTCCTTCACTTAAATTTACATTATTTAGGGAGTTTAGGCACAGTTCTTCTGTGTTATTCTCAACCATTAGAGGTGGAATTTGTGAGAACAGGTCAGGAAGACTGTGTATTCTTTGATGTCCTTTAAACTTCAGTTTCACTGGGGCATCAGCCAGAGGCTTGTTCTCAATATCACTCTTGTCATGTGACTGAACAGATTTTTCCTCCACCTTTTCTGGAAAGTTGTCCATCGCAGTGAACTCCTCGGGTTCAGTGATTACGAGCTCCTTAGCATCTGGCCACAGCTGATCCATAAACTCCTTCGCAGAGGATCCGGTGTCCTACGAAAATACACACAGCACAAAGAAGCATTTATTTTGTACACTGAAATTGGGTTGTTAACATTTGTTAATTGCTTTTGCTGATGAAAAATGAAATGCTTCAGATGATGAGGGAGTGTTGCTGCCAGTCATTATAAGCCTCTGGGTTTCTAGATATTGGTCTGAGCTAAGGGATAGTTTAGTTGAGTAAGTGCACTGCCTCATGTTCTTAGACATATAGATCAGGAAAGTTCAGTGGTGGGATCATGCTGGGTTAACTAATCTCAGTTAAAGGAAAGAATTAGATTGATCCTGGAGTACTGGGAAGGAAATCAAGCAGGATTCCCACACCCAAGTGCTGTCCAGTGACTCCTGTTGAAAAATACACATGTAGCTATGGAATATGCCTGTCTTTGATGTTGCTCAGAGTCAAATCAGCAGTCAGCACCCTGTCCTACCTTAGGCATGAAATGTGGGCAGGCAGGTGAAGTACCAGACGGTTGTGAGTACTTATGGAACTGTACTTCAGCTTGAGTCACCACATTCAAAAAGAGAAAGAACTGTGGATGCCATCTTACCGTTCATGCTCCGCTCCTGCTGAAGCGAAGACAGAGATTTTGCCGACAAGCCAAATCTCTATTCACTGCAGCGGGCTGGGAAAATCCTGCTGGTGTGAATGGTCTGAAAATTCCGGTCTCCGTCTTTATAAAGTATCTTATTAGCACATCAGGATGTCTCAAGATGCCAGATAACCAACAACCGGATACTTCGGAAATGCAGCCACTGATGTCACATGGGTAAATGTGACAGCCAATCTGCAGGCAGCAATGTCCCAGGCAATCTGCAACTTCTGATTGAGGGAGGAATGTTGGCCAGGGCACTGAGGAGAACTCTTTCAGTCTTCTTTGAATACCGTCAAGGGATCCTGTACATCCACCTAAACTGGCAGGCCCTTAATGGGCTGAACATCTCATCTAAAAGATAATGCCTCCGAGAGCCCAACACTCCCTCTGTTCTGCACTGACATATCAACCTAGATTTTGTATTCCTGTAGTGAGACTTAAAATGACAGCCAAATATATGACACAGGTGAGAGTGAGTTAAACTGGCACTGCAGGAAAAGAATTCAAAATTATAAGACCTTGAGCTCTCCAAGGGATGCATACTGAGAATTTAAGTGTGGAGATTAATGGCCTTCACTAAATTTTCTGTCCATCCATTTTAACGATTGGAAGTTCAGCAGTGTTTATTGGATTCAGTTCCAAAGATGAGTCATATTGGACTTGAAATGTTAACTCTGTTTAACAGATGCTGCCAAACCGACTGAGTTTTTCCAGCATTTCCTGTTTTTATTTCAACGGCATCTATTGCTCTCTGTGCCTGAATTTCCGGTATAAGGGACTGCCAGATCTGCTCCAGGAGCTTGAGTTGTGGAGCCTGCCCTTACATACCAATGACGTGGAGATGCCGGCGTTGGACTGGGGTAAACACAGTAAGAAGTCTAACAACACCAGGTTAAAGTCCAACAGGTTTATTTGGTAGCAAATGCCACTAGCTTTCGGAGCACTGCCCCTTCGTCAGGTGACCTGACGAAGGGGCAGCACTCCGAAAGCTAGTGGCATTTTCTACCAAATAAACCTGTTGGACTTTAACCTGGTGTTGTTAGACTTCTTACTTACATACCAATGACAATGAGAAGACAAAGTATTCTGTACCCATTCCTTCCACTAGAGGACATCTGTGCTACACAACAACAGAAGACTGATAAAGCCCTTTCAGTCAAGATATTGATCTAAAAATGATATTTTTCCCAAAAAGCATCAAAATGCTGTGGTGCAAAAAAAATCGTTGGAAAGCTCTGTTTGTAATGCAGTGTAAAACGCAAATGTTTTTTGGATTTTCCCCAAGAGTAAACAATCCCACTTGGATTAGAAAACGGAGAATTTTTGCTGAGGGGCAATATCCAAGTGGTAAATGCTGATTCGCAGACAAAGGAAGGGAGATGGGTTATCCCACCACATTTTCCAGGATCAAACTAATTGAAATATTCCAAAAAGGAGACTTGCATGATTGTACCACTTCTGACGGGATGTTGTATGGGGGAAGAGAGGCGTGGGGGGTGTTGCAGGTTTCATTTAGAGGTTTGCAGCAGCATCAAGGGGCCACACTATAGCAAAACCAATCTAGGCAGTTCAACTTCAAGATATCTGCTTGAAAAGTGACTGTTTAAGGCAGTTGTGACATTTTCAGTGGCATTGTGGCACACTGGGGGTGGATGTAGACTGCAGCTAGGAATTGGATTTTGTGATGTCTTAGCACTGTTAGTGAAGTCTAGGCGGTGGCCTAGTGGTATCATTACTAGACTATTAACCCAGTAACTCAGCCAATGTTCTGGGGACCTGGGTTCGAATCCCGCCACAGCACATAGTGGACTTAAAGTTCAATAAAAAATATCTGGCATTAAGAATCTACTGATGACCATGAAACATATCAAAACACCATCAAAACCATTGTCGATTTTCAGAAAAACCCATCTGGTTCACTAATATCCTTTAGGGAAGGAAATCTTACCTGGTCTGGCCTACATGTGACTCCAGAGCCACAGAAATGTGGTTGACTCTCAATTGCCCTCAGGCAACTAGGGATGGGCAATAAATGCTGGCCAGCCAGTGACGCTCTTGTCCCATGAATGTATATAAAAAAATTATTCTGGTGTGGATACCAGTGGGTGGATGGCAGGTGTGTCCTGTCAGGTCTGACCGGCCTGGCCTCTCTCTGTTATAGTCTTCATTTTCCAAAGGGAGACTTCCCATGGGAAATCATTGCGGCCTCTGGAATTGGTGGGTATAGGGGGAATGGAAGCCCAGGAGCATGAGGCACAAAGAAGCATTTCTCAGCAGGTTTAAAGGAACAATTAAAATTGGCTGAAAAATCAACTTTCTATGACCATGTTTAAAGTACCTGCTGAATGTCTGAATCACCTAGAGGACTGAATATCTATCACCTAGCAACACTGAACAACTGTTTAATATGGGTGTGTTTGATACTTTTGTAATGAGTGGGAATGACGTGATGGAAGATTTATGATGACATGAATCATTGCTGCCTTATTCAAAATCAGTCCGTATAGTTTCGGGATGGTTCTGCTGGATGTGGCAGCCAGAAATCAGGTGGGTACTGGATTGGGTAGCGATCTGGAACCTATGCCATTTCCCTTCTCCTGCCCACTGGAATACCCACTGAAATAGTTTGGATGGGATGACTCAGAATATGTTGGATGAACTGTCATTGTTGGCATCTGGCAAACAAAGATTCCTCAACCTAAAAGCACAAGCTTTGTATTCTTGTTATAATGAACCTTGTCATGTGTGAGTCTTGTAAATGTCAGCAAATTATTCCGAACTGAAATTAGCAGGGATTTGTTCCAATCATGTCCTTTTCCATAAACAGTCACTTCCAGCAGAAGTTACAGGATTAAATCCTGGGAAGACCGTCTGACCACATTAAAGGCACTATATAAATTGTAAGTTGTTGTTTTACGGCATAATTTGGTGGGTACAAATTCCATCATTGGGGGTCTGAAATTCTGAGGGGACCTTCTTTTGAAGAAAAGACTCCAGCAAATGACATTGGGAATAATTGTGTTGGGAATTCTCCCCAGATGTGTATCAAATTCAGCTAGTGAATCATTCTGCCACATAGGTTTCCAGTTTGATCCCTGGCTTGTACTGATTTCAGCCAAAAGCACCTGATTTTCTGAAGTATATAATGGGCAACTGAATCAAAAGGACCTGTTCTGTTGTCTCACCCAAGATCAAAACTCCCCAAACACGTTAACTGATTGTACAGTGGAACATCTAATTGTTCTGCAATAATTCCAGTGAATAACCAGGAAGGTGGAGGCTTCACTGTAAAATATAATTGACACCCATGTGGAACACTTTCGACATCTCTATTCTACAGTGCCAGATCTGAAAAGTACTCACGTTCTGCCAAATGATTCAAAATGGTAATGTTCTAACCTGTTTCGTTGCCAGTTGCACTTCTGTATTGCTGATCGAAGCTCTTTGGTGTCCATTTTCACACGATTCGCTTGTTAGGGGAGTAACTGATGGATGGGTTTCATCCCGCTTTGTTTTCTCAGGGAGGTTTGGAGAAGTGGGTGAGTTGGACGATGGTGTGATGGGCTGCGGTGGATCAGAGTGTTGACATGTGGGATTTGGGAAAGGTGGCAGCTGATTTTGTGACAGTGAATTTGAGGAATCAGCAAGGAGCTCAAGCTGCAATTGGGGTTTTTCAATTTCTTGGTCATCTAAATAAGAGAAAAAGAAAATGGATTTTTGGATTTAGATAAATGTAATGGATTAAAGTATCCAGAGACGCCTAGCAAACTGGCCATTTAAATCTATTCCACCTCTCCCAATATAAGGTATTCTGTAATCTTCCAGATACTAAAATTCTATTGGCGATGTGTCCAGCGATGTAAAACAAGAAGTGAAAAATCTTTATTTTGACAATTTGAAGAAATTGAAAATGATAAACTATTAATCAATGTAATTTTTTGAAATGACACGATCATTTCCCTCTTCCTCTCCCGGAAGGTTTTTACTGTTTTGAAAATCTTCATTCATCTGCGATAGTTGAATGTTAAAAGGCTAACCAATGAGGAAGGACATTGTAGCCAACTTCAATACTGTCCTCTTCTAATAGTAACTCTTTCCGACTAATCACTCCTTAACAATCAAAGAAAGTGCACACCTCATATCTTGATTTCTATTATTTCATATGAAATCATGATTTCTATGATTTTGTGATTTCTATGATTTCATATCTCTCCTCTAGGCCACTGAGACCTTCAGTTCTCACCCTATTTGCCACCAAAACTGTTCACAAAAGGGAAATAAATAAGGGATAGAAGATGGAAATATTTCCTAAAAAGTACAGTTTAATAGGTGGTATTGTCACTGGGCTAGTAATCCAGAGACCCAGGGGACCCAGGTTTGTATCCCACCATGGCAGATGGTGAAATCTGAATTCAATAAAAATCTGGAATTAAAAGTCTAATGATGACCATGAAACCATTGTCGATTGTTGTAGAAACCCATCTGGTTCACTAATTTCCTTTAGGGAAGGAATTCTGTTGTCCTACATGGTCTGGCCTATGTATGACTCCAGGCCCACAGCAAATGTACTCACTCAAGGGAAAGTAGGGATGGGCAATACGTGCTGGCCCAGGCAGCGACGCCCACATCTCTCAATCAATTTTTTTTAAAAATCACAAAACCTTTAGGACATTTATCAAGAGATAGCTTTCTGTGTGTTTCATGTTTAACCAAACTGATTTTAACAAGAGATATAACAATGAATCAATTTAAAATCTTACAGTTGACTGACTACTGGAAATAAACAAACATAGCCAGCTTATTAATACTTTACTTGAAGCTAGCACAATAAGGTGCTAAACACATTTCATGGGCATCACTCAGGAGGAGAAACAGAGTATCCATTCAGAGTGTGGAACATACCATTCAGTTCGTGTTTTTCTGAATTGGACTGCCCACTGGGCGGATCTCCTTCCCCCTCTATGGTTCTGGGTAGAGTACTGCCTTCATCTTGTGATGTTCCATTTGCTGATTCTTGTAGACCTGAGTCTTTCAGATTTTGTGCTTCCTTACAGGTTGTGGTGCTGGGGCTGATCATTCCTGAGATACGTAATGGCACAGACACAGAGAAAGGCTCGGAAATATTCAATGCCATTGGCTTTCTGTGATGTCGTGGTGATGCTTCAAGGGGAAACAGGTTACTTGGGAAGTTAGATTTTGTTGAAGAATCATTGGGATTTGTTGAATAAAACAACCGCCTAGTCTTCGGTGATGTTGGTTCTGATTTATTGAAGGAATCTCCACGGAAAACCTTCAGCTGCTCTGGTTGTGCCCTGAATGGTGCTGGCTCCTTGGCAGATGTTTCTTGACCAACATTACTAGCACATCCTCCAATAGCCCCAATGAGATCTTCCTGATCCCAATCGCTGTGCCTCCTGCCTAGACTGTACGAACTTCCTGAACCGAGTGTGTGGGATTTCAATGATGGCGAGAGGCTTCCTCCAAGAACAGCAGCATGTTTAAACCGACCTCTCTTGTCGTCATCTAAGAAACAGAAATTGTTTTAAAAGTTTATTTATTAGTGTAACAAGTAGGCTTACACTAACACCATCCACCAGGCATCTCCACATCATGACTCTCCAAAAAGATGTCCCGAGGCATGGTACATTGGCACTGCAATGAAATTACTGTGAAAATCCCCTAGTCGCCACACTCTGGCACCTGTTTGGGAACACCGATGGAGAATTTAGCACGGCCAATGCACCTAACCAGCATGTCTTTCAGACTGTGGGAGGAAACCAGAGCACCCAGAGGAAACCCACGCAGACACGGGAAGAACATGCGGACTCCCCACAGACAGTGACTCAAGCCAGGAATCGAACCCGGGCCCTGGCATTGTGGGACAGCAGTGCTAACCACTGTACTACCTGCAGCCCCAAGAAGGTTTGAAGTAAAATGTTGTACAAATTAGATTTTTAACCTTGTGGTCTGAGTTCTTTTCCATTTCACCCCCCTTTTGGTATGGAAGCATTTTACTCAGCTCTCCTCAGACCATGAGCTATTCCCTGAACAAGAGAGAAGGGGAATGACTTATTGTTGGACATCTATCTCACTTTTTAAGTTGGTATATGTAATGCAGTCGCATCCAATTTTCTTATGTGCAGCTTGGGATGTTTTTGTGATGATAAAGGTGCTACATAACAACAACTTTCATTTATCAAGTGCATTTAACCAAATAAAACACTTCACGATACTTCACAAAAACATTATAAAATAAAATATAACCCAAGACATATCAGGTGAATTTCGGTCAAATGGCTGAATGCGTGGTCAAAGAGATAGGTTTTTAAAAAATGCAGGAGCGTGTGTAGGAGAAGCATGTTGTTGTTGTAAATTATTACAATAGAACCAAGTGTGAAATGCCACAATGGGAAAATAAAGGCGTGTCACTTGAACTCAATGAATGGTAAAAGGGCTCCAGGGCTTTTATCAACTCCCATCCAGTTGCTATGGTACAGCAATCAAAAAGAAAATAGCATGTTGGACAGAATATCAAACCTGCAGAGTTCAAGTTCAGAAAATGCCATGTTAAAACTAAACAGAACTCTAACACGGTCAGACTACACCTTGATTAATGGGTCCTCTTTTGATCATCAGGACAAAGAGAGACATCTAATCCCTCAAAGCATTGCAAAGAAAAGCCAGAGGGATATTCTTGGTGTCAGACTGAGTTGCCAGAAGAAATTGGAGAAAATTAGCCTTATACCTAAAAATTAAGTGTACAATAAGTGTACAACAAATAAGTGATCGGAGAAAATTGGAAATGCTTGTATTACTTGTACCATAAGGTTGTGAACAGTGTACACATGGGC
Organism: Mustelus asterias; assembly: GCF_964213995.1. Taxonomy (NCBI): domain Eukaryota; kingdom Metazoa; phylum Chordata; class Chondrichthyes; order Carcharhiniformes; family Triakidae; genus Mustelus; species Mustelus asterias. The sequence continues at coordinate 29,783,124 of NC_135817.1, read as the reverse complement.
CGGAATTCTCCAATTCCGTACGCCCTGCCACCACTGCCAGCAAGAACGGAAAATTTGGCGTGCAGCCAAATCTCTTTTCAATGCAGCAGGACTGGAGAATCCCAGCTGCGGGCGAGGTCAGAGAATTCTGGTCAAAATAGTCCAGAACCAAGGGAGCACAGGTGTAGATTGGTGAAAAGTACATTTAGGACACATGTCAGGCAGTAATTCTTCACAGTGGGTGTTTAGCACAGGAACAAATTTCTAGGTAGAGCGGGAGGGGCAACAAACATGGAGTCTTTTAAGAAACAATTGGATAATATAATGGGATTTGCAGGTTGAATAAAATAGGTTGGATCGATTGGTGTTACACATTCCAATTAACCTAATAATTTTCCCAATCGCAGCACCGGTCTGACTAACACTAGGATTTGTAGGGAAATGGGGAAGGGCAGAATTAGTACTATTCCATTTCTGACACTGGGAGCCCATTTCTTGAGACACATTTGTTTTTATTTTTCTGTTTAATCTAGCTTGATTCATGACCAGAGAGAATATTTCATACCCTCTGCCAAAAATATGGAATTACTCGTTTCATTAAATACAAAATAATGAAAGAGAAGAAGCTGAATTGATGCCAAGATGTCTTCAGAAAGAAACTTTCATTAAGAAATCCAACTGTCATCTTAGTAATACTAGAGGAAAAAGTGCTTCTCAAGTATGGAGATTAGTTTCAGTAAAATGATTACTTTAATTCCACGGTTACCAAGTAATACAAGTGAAGTAGCTTAATGAGTAATTGAAACAATGGTGTGATGCTCAGTCATTGGTGGGTCCAAGATTTGAACACTGCAATGTATCTAATCAACTGCTACAATGGGTTTCTGTATCCAGCTTCAGTGCCTTTAGGACATTAACAGAAAAATTGCCCTCACCAACTTTTACAGATGCACCACAGAAAGCATTCTTTCTGGTTGTATCATAGCTTGGTATGGCTCCTGCTCTGCCCAAGACAGCAAGGAACTACAAAAGGTTGTGAATGTAGCCCAATCCATCACACAAACCAGCCTCCCCTCCATTGACTCTGTCTACATTTCCCGCTGCCTTGGCAAAGCAGCCAGCATAATTAAGGACCCCATGCACCCTCTTCCACCTTCTTCCGTCGGGGAAAAGATACAAAAGTCTGAAGCCACGTACCAACTGACTCAAGAACAGCTTCTTCCCTGCTGCTGTCAGACTTTTGAATGGACTTACCTTGCATTAAGTTGATCTTTCTCTACACCCTAGCTATGACTGTAACACTACATTCTGCACTCTCTCGTTTCCTTCTCTATGAACGGTATGTTTTGTCTGTATAGCATGCAAGAAACAATAATTAATTGAAACATTTATATCTGGAGGAGGGGACTGAGTGTAGGGTAACAAAGTTTGCAGACGACACAAAGATAAGTGGAAAAGTGAATCGTGTGGAGGGCGTAGAAGGTCTGCAGAGAGATTTGGACAGGCTGAGTGAGTGGGCGAGGATCTGGCAGATGGAGTATAATGTTAACAAATGCGAGGTTATTCACTTTGGAGGAAATAATAGCAAATTGGATTATTATCTAAATGGAAAAAAATTGCAACATGCTACTGTGCAAAGGGACCTGGGGGTCCTTGTGCATGAGACGTAAAAACCCAGTCTGCAGGTGCAACAGGTGATCAAGAAGGCAAATGGGATGTTGGCCTATATCGCAAGGGGGATAGAATATAAAAGCAGAGATGTCTTGCTGCATCTGTACAGGGCATTGGTGAGGCCGCAGCTGGAATACTGTGTGCAGTATTGGTCCCCTTATTTGCGGAAGGATATATTGGCCTTGGAGGGAGTGCAGAGAAGGTTCACCAGGTTGATACCAGAGATGAGGGGTGTTGATTATGAGGAGTGACTGAACAGATTGGGTTTGTACTCGTTGGAATTTAGAAGGCTGAGGGGGGATCTTATAGAGACCTATAAGATAATGAAGGGGCTGGATAGGGTAGAGATGGAGAGATTCTTTCCACTTAGAAAGGAAGCTAGAACTTGAGGGCACAGCCTCAAAATAAAGGGGGGTCAGTTTAGGACAGAGTTGAGGAGGAACTTCTTCTCTCAGAGGGTGGTGAATCTCTGGAATTCTCTGCCCACTGAAGTGGTGGAGGCTACCTCGCTGAATATGTTTAAATCACAGATAGATGGATTCCTGATCGGTAAGGGAATTAGGAATTATAGGGATCAGGTGGGTAAGTGGAACTGATCCACTTCAGATCAGCCATGATCTTATTGAATGGCGGGGCAGGCCCGAGGGGCTAGATGGCCTACTCCTGCTCCTATTTCTTATGCTCTTATGTTAATACATGTGACAATAATAAATCAAATCAAATGACAGGAAAAGATAGAATGAATCTGTGAGCACTGCTTATTAATGATTTGTGCTTCTTTTAATGTTAATTTTCTTCCCTTATATTCCCAAGCTCAGCAGTTTAAATATTAAGTGCACTGAATTATACCACTGGTGTTCACAAATGAAAGAAGACTCAATAGGAGTAGATGAGACACTTCTTAGAAAAGGATGCCAAGGTGATTCCGAATTCTTTGTTTGTTTTTCTTTACACAAGGATCCTCACAATGGCTTTCTCTTTACTGTATCCCACTGCAGGTAATTTGCCAGTCAAGCTGTAATGGTCTTGGGGTGATGTCAGGCAGAATGGAATGCTTTCTGAGTGTGTTCTCACATTGCAAATGCTGCAATTTTTAAATTGAACTTTTGGTTATGTTAATCTGGTGCATTGCCTTTTACAACACTGCTGATTTCAGGATGGATTTAACACTAGGTTGCACTCCATTTTCCTTCATAAATATGAGAATGTGAAATAACTCACTGGACAGAATATCTTACCATCTGTTGACAAAGAGCAAAGGGACTCCATGCTCTTAGCAGGTCGAATCTTTGCCTTCTCTGTTTGAACACAAAGAAAGAGAACAGAGATCTGGTCAGTGAGAAATATGGTCGGAATAATAAAACTGGGGAGTCACAAGACTACCATTTAATAAGTATGTTCATACATTACACACTCTGAGCAAAGCTTGATCATTTATGCTTATTTAACATTGTCCTGTACCACAATGTTGGGTTGTAACCTTTCGCTGTTAACCTTGGCTTGGTGGTAGGGAGGCCAGACGTCCGGCTTCAGGCCGGACAGTCCGGCTTTTGAGCACTCTGTCCTCCGTCCGGCGCCACCGCGAGCCGGATGTTAATTTGTCCTCCTTTTTTGGGTCTGACTAAAAAAGGCCAGGCGCTCGGCTCTTTCCGGAGGATTTCCGAAGTCAGCTTCATTCCGTGGAGTGCCCGAAGGCCGGTGACGCAACCTCCGCGCCTCCGAAGATGACGCAATGCTCGGTTGGAACGCAGCGCCCTCGGCTCATTCCGATCGGTGGCCGAAGATGAGTCGGGAGTGCTCGGGTGGGTGGTGACATTCTCGGCTGTGTGGAGGCGCTTGCTGAAGCTGACGCAATGGGTGAGTGTCCAAGCGCTCGGCTGTTTCCGGAGGGATCCGAAGATGAGTCGGGGGGAGCTCAGATGGTGATGCGATGACGTTCTGGTCTGAGCCGGCATGTTGCCAAAGATGACGCAGTTTGGCGGGGGGGGGGGGGGGGGGGGGGGGGGTGGATGCAATCGGTCGGAGCAGCTCTCCTGGAGATCTTTGGCTATTTCCGGCGGGTGGCCGAAGCTGACTCGGGAGGCGGGGGAGAGGCTGCCGAGGATGACGCAACGGTGCGCTCGGCTGTTTCCGGACGGTTTCCGATGATGACGTGACGCGGGGAGGCTGGCTGAGTGGATGTTGTTGTTGTTGGCGGGCGGCTGGGGCCTGTGTGTGTGTGTGTGTGTGTGAGTGTGCAATGTCCTCCTTTTTGGAAATTTGGAAATGGCCACCCTACTTGGTGGACACATTGGGGATGGAATTTTCCCATCCCGCCCACCATGAGATCGTAGCAGGTGGAGGTGGACTACGCAAAAGTCTGTTGACCTTGGGTGGGAATTTCCGGCCTTGGGGCGATCACGGCCAGAAAATCCCACCCATTGTCATCTCTGAATCAGAAGGTTGTTAGTTCAAGTTCCAGAGACTTGAGCCTATAAGCTGAAAGCCCAGTGCAGTACTGATGGAATGTTGCATTGTCAGGGGTCCATTGCTCAGATTAGATGTTAAGCTGAGGCATTAGCAGCCCACTCAGATGGCTGGACAGCAGTTGCTGGCACTGGTTGAGAAGAGCATGGGAGTTCTCCTGGGAAACCTGGCCAATATTTATCTCTCAACTAACCTCCCAAAAACAGATAATCTGGTCAATCTCTTGCTGCTTGTAGAGCTTAGCTGTGTGTAAAGTGGCTGGGTTTCTGTACATTACAACAACTACCACTTCAAGTGAACAGTTCTACAGTGGCTATAAAATGCTTTGGGACATCCTCAGGTCATAAAAGGTGTTATATCAATGCACATTCTTTCCAAGAATTTGTCATATTAAATTCTGTAATGTTATAAAGGATTTTAATCATGTTTTGTGAAAACATCTGATTTTTGTAGTTTTAGGAATCTTCTAGGGCTTCTGTGCCAGAATGAAAAACAATCATACATCAGGCACATTGGAAAATAACCTGTGTTATTATAAGGAAATGTCAAATACAGCATACATAGCGGCATTGTTATATCTCCAGTAGTGCCTTTCCAATCTACCATCTTGCTACAGCTGAATACAGTTCTGTCATTTTCATACTATTTCAGCCCATAGTTAGACCTTGTGAGTACCAGGATCTCAAACTATAGAGACATTAGCATGTCTGAAATAAATTCCTGCTGCAAAGTGGCAGCAGGACCCTCACCCCCACTAACCGTCCCCATAGATCCTGCCCCCTTGGCACTGCCTGATGCCTGGTTGGCAGTGCCAAGGTGCTCCCTGGGCATTGCCACTTTGCCCCTTTGGAAGTGCCGGGGGCCAGGCTGGCACTGCCAAGCTGGCAATATCTTGGAGGCACCCCCGCTTACCCCATCCTGGTGGGGCCTCCAAAGCCCCTCTTCACTCCAGCAGGGGCGGCCGCCAGCTCCCCGTTTGTGGGGAGCTGTTATAAACCCTGCTGGAGTGAAACACTCCTGGTGGGTTGGGGCGGGGAGGGAGAGACTTAAGTCCCAGGCCCGCTAATAAGATTAAAATAGCAATTTAGAATTCCGGCAGCCGGAGACACGCAGAAGCAGTGGCGCCCAGCGGGAAGCCCACTACACGGCCTCCGCTTATGTCCCCCAGCCCGCTGCACTGCTCTAGCTCCCTACATTTCAATTATTTGTTCTGCCAATTTGCATAATGGAGCAATTTCCCTCCTGTATTCTCTGTGCTTCTACAGAAATCTATGGAAAGAGTCAGTCGAGATGGGGGGATGAAGAGAGATAGAGGGATTGTGAATTGTTAAGGGGCAGCTGATTGGCTACTGCCTGTTTTATGCCCCTTCTACACCAGATGCTCAAAGTTCCAATCATACGCCGGAATTTTACCGCCTCACCCGGCACGGGAATCGGAGCGGGCAAGGGGCGGCAATGGAAAGGTCTGTTGACCTCGGGCAGGATTTTACGATTTTGGGACGAGTGAGGCCATAAAATCCCACCCTGTGGGCTCGATTTTACCATTTTGATTCTAAGTGCTGAATCTGGGAGTGTTTCAGATCCGACTTGTAAACCCGTTCTCTGGCGCCCCCATACGCACGCTGCCTGAAAAAAATCAGCGATTCTGAATAGCGCTGCAGAATCCTCCCTCATCCTCCCCTGCCACCAGAAATCCATCTGGCCCACCTCCTCCTCCTCCTCACCCCCAACAGAGAACGATCTGGCCCGCCTCCCTCCTCCTCCCCCCACTGATCTGAGTCAGAGAGCCGCTGGAAGCTCTGAACTTACCTCCTCAGAAGCTGGAGCTCCCGAAACAGACCTTTGTGGACCATGTCTGTCTGCACCGAATCTGGATCGGCGAACGCGGTGATAAAGGGGGAAATGCCGGTAAGTTTGGGCGTCCAGCCCATTAAGTCAATTTAAATGCATGGAAATGCCCTTTTCAGGTATGGTGCCGATCGCGGTCATTTTAGCCGCTTGGCAAAGGGGGAATGGGCGTGGAGGCAGGCACGGATCGCACTACTCACCTCGTACCCGACTTTACCAAGTTTTTATGCCTGCAAATGGGCACAACTTGTTGGTAAAATCGGGCCCTAAGTTTCCTTTTATTTCCCCAAACTGTTTGATAAATGCAGGCCTGTTGCGATCACTAAAATGATTGCCACCAGGTGTCAGTATTCTCCTTACCTGAAAATTGACATCCTCTCACAAACACGCTGCCATTCCTGTTTAGTTTACCCTTTGAATCATTTCCTGATCGTCCCAGGTTAAATATGGATTTCCATTTCTTTGTTTTTGCAGGAAGTTTTCTCCTGGAAGAAGAGACATTGTCCTTACAGTTCATTCACAGGCATAACAACATGCCTAGTTTATATTACATATGAAAACCTTTTACAAAATGCAAGTTTAAGTCTTTTTTATTACTGTCACAAGTAGGCTTACATTGACATTGCAATGAAATTACCGTGAAAATTTCCTACTTGCCACACTCTGCCGCCTGTTCGGGTACACTGAGGGAGAATTTAGCATGGCCAATGGACCGAACCAAAATGTTTTTCAGACTGTGGGAGGAAACCAGAGCACCCAGAGGAAATCCACACAGATGTGGGGAGAAAGTGCAGACTCGGCACAGAGAGTGACCCAAGCCGGGAATCAAACCCGGGTCCCTGGCGCTGTGAGGCAGCAGTGCCAACCATTGTGCCATTGCGCCGCCCAGATGTACAATTTCAACTCAGTTCTGAATTCCAGGATTCCCAGACAAACCAAACCAATGGAATGTAATTGTTCCGTATGAGCATCACATGGGACATGATGGTACAGTCAATTAGTGCATTGTCACTTCCACTGCGATGATTTCCACTGTCAGCTGAAAACATTTACCTAACAAAGTATTGTCGTTCCAAGACTATCACTCCGCATGACTACGTGCAGAGTTGCACCCCCAAAGGCAACAACCTCATTCCACCTCCCAGTACTGATTAGTAATAAGCCCACACTCGGCTATCTACCTTGAATGAGTGCAGCTTTCATCCCACCTCCCTGTGTTACAGGACAACAATTAAAAATGCAAGCAAAGGAATATGTATCAATGATAACTTGAACTCCACATCGTTTTCACAGAATTGTGCAGTACACTCCCCCATAACATCACTGGAGAGCCCAGAATGGCATTTATCAAAATGAAACGGGATTTATTCAGCAAATCAGTAGCCCTAATATTATCCCGACATTCTGCAAACCTCTGTTGTTATAAATGAGATAAGCCTCTAACTTGCCATGAATGGTCCCCTGTTGGTTAGTAATCAGGATCAGGATCAATGGCTTATTGTCTTTGAGTCTCTTCCTCCCATAGGGCTGCTGCAGTCAATTGCAGAGCTCCTCCTTAGCACCTCAGCTGAAATCAGTGACCTCAGTAGAGGCTGGATGTTAAACCGTATGGTTCAGTTGATCAAACTTATTTAATTAAACAGCATCATTCACCTGAATTGACATTCAGCTGTCGGCTGTTCGCGAGTTGTTGTCTGATAATAACTTGTATTTTCCTTCCTTTGGTTTTCAGAAATGCATGCATTTTCAAACCATTTTCTCTCTCTCCCTATCCCAGATAAACATCAAAGGGAGATAGATTGCCTGCCGGGGTAACTAGGCAACAAAACTAAATGCTGATTAGCATGTTAAATCATGGAATGTTATAGCACAGCAGAAGGCTGTATGTTTTCCTCCATAAGTCTCCTAGTCTACTTACACTTTAGTACCCTGATGCGCGATATAACTCATGAGGCTAGAGGTACTCGGGGAAATAAAGGCTTTTATTGACTACAACAATAGAGCTACCATATATAATACACGATCCCAGACTAAAGGGTCCCAGACAGAGCAGTGACCTTTATACCTCTCCCAGGAGGCGGAGCCCGACTGGGATGTACCATAAGAACTATATTACAGGTAGAACAGCCCAACCCTAACCCCAACAGTAACATGTAGAACAGCCCAACCCTAACCCCAACAGTAACATATATACAGACTCATAGTACTGGCCAGACCCTGGCTCAGCACTACCTGGTGGGAACCAACAATGGTTCACCACATTCACCCCTCCTTTGAAAACAAAGGCCGGCGGGGTACAAAACACAGAACAATTGTTCATCAGTCTATAAGTTCAGACGGTCTGGGGGACCGCACCGTCGTTGTGACCTCCTCAACACCGGCGATGACACCGGTGTAGGCACTCGCGGTGGCGTTCTCCCCAAGGCGGTGTCCAACGGCTCCTCCAATGTCTCACGGGCCGGTAGACCCCGAGGTGGTGACAATCCGCTGAACTCGGGCACGCCTTGAAGTGGCGACCATCTCCTGGACTCAGGCAAGCTGTACACGGGAGTAAAAGGGTTAAGTGATGGTCCCGATGCTGCCCGCACCATGTCAGGAGGGGAAACAATAGTTGGGGGGTCTCTAACAGGAGGTATGGGAGCGACAGGGGTTTCCAAGCCCCCTGCTGGTGCCAGGTCTCGAATCGAGACTGTGTCCTCTCGTCCGTCAGGGTATGCCACATAGGCATACTGAGGGTTGGCGTGGAGGAGATGGACCTGTTCAACCAAAGGGTCGGACTTGCGGGTCCTAACATGTCGCTGCAGGAGGACAGGTCCTGAGTACGTCAACCAAGACGGTAATGAGGTCCCAGAGGAAGACTTCCGAGGGAATGAAAACAGTCTCTCATGGGGAGTAGTGTTGGTTGCCGTACACAGGAGTGAGCGTATGGAGTGGAGCGCATCAGGGAGTACCTCTTGCCAACGGGAGACTGGAAGACCTTTAGACCTCAACGCCAGTAAGACAGCCTTCCAGACTGTAGCATTCTCTCGTTCGACCTGTCCGTTACCCCTTGGGTTGTAGCTCGTGGTTCTACTAGAGGCAATCCCATATGAGAGCAGGTATTGCCTCAAGTCATCGCTCATGAACGACGAGCCCCTATCGCTGTGGATGTAACAGGGGTAACCGAACAGGGTGAAAAGATCACGAAATGCCTTGATAACCGTGGCAGCGGTCATATCAGAACAGGGAATGACAAAAGGGAATCGTGAGTACTCATCAACCACATTGAGGAAGTACATGTTCCGATCTGTCGAGGGAAGTGGGCCCTTAAAATCCACACTCAGTCTTTCGAAGGGACGAGTGGCCTTAACGAGTTGTGCCCTGTCAGGTCGGTAAAAGTGCGGTTTGCATTCCGCGCATACCCGGCAGCTTCTGGTTATGGACCTGACATCCTCCACCGAGTAGGGTAGATTCCGGGCTTTTATGAAGTGGTAGAGCCGAGTGACCCCCGGATGGCAGAGGTCATTGTGGAGAGCCTGCAATCGATTCTCCTGCATACTAGCGCATGTTCCACGCGACAGGGCATCCGAGGGCTCGTTGAGTTTCCCTGGACGATACATGATGTCATAATTATAGGTGGAGAGTTCGATTCTCCACCTCAAGATCTTATCATTCTTGATCTTGCCCCGTAACGTGTTATTGAACATGAACGCCATGGACCGCTGGTCCGTGAGCAGGGTGAACCGTTTTCCCGCCAAGTAATGGCGCCAATGCCGGACGGCCTCCACAATGGCCTGGGCCTCCTTTTCCACCGCCGAATGTCGAATTTCGGGGCCTTGGAGGGTGCGAGAGAAAAAGGCGACGGGCCTGCCCGCCTGGTTAAGTGTGGCGGCCAGGGCGAAATCAGATGCATCACTCTCCACCTGGAAGGGGATGGACTCATCGATAGCGTGCATCGTGGCTTTCGCGATGTCAGCTTTTAGTTTTTCAAAGGCCAAACGAGCCTCTGGTGCTAGGGGAAAAGAGGTAGACTTGATGAGCGGACGGGCTTTGTCCGCGTAATTGGGAACCCACTGTGCGTAGTAAGAGAAGAAGCCTAAGCATCTTCTCAGTGATTTTACGCTAGTGGGCAGGGGAAGTTTGAGGAGGGGATGCATACGGTCTGGATCAGGGCCAATGACCCCGTTTTCCACCACGTATCCGAGGATAGCTAGGCGGCGCGTGCGAAATACACACTTCTCCCTGTTGTAGGTCAGATTCAGGCGAGATGCAGTGCGTAGGAATCTAAGAAGGTTGGCATCGTGGTCCTGCTGGTCATGGCCGCAGATGGTGACGTTATCCAGGTACGGGAAGATAGCCCGCAGTCCGTTATGGTCCACCATTTGGTCCATAGCACGCTGGAAGACCGAGACCCCATTTGTGACACCAAAAGGAACCCTTAGAAAATGGTACAAGCAACCATCCACCTCAAAAGCCGTGTATTGTCGGTCCTCTGGGCGAATGGGGAGCTGGTGGTAAGCAGACTTTAGGTCGATGGTGGAGAACACCCGGTACTGCGCAATCTGGTTGACCATGTCAGATATGCGTGGGAGGGGATACGCATCCAGCTGCGTGTATCTGTTAATGGTCTGACTATAGTCTATGACCATCCGGGGTTTGTTCCCACTCTTGACCACCACGACCTGCGCTCTCCAAGGACTAGCGCTAGGTTGCATGATCCCTTCCTTGAGGAGCCGCTGAACCTCAGATCGAATGAAGATCCGATCCTCAGCGCTGTAACGCCTGCTCTTAGTCGCGATGGGCTTGCAGCCTGGCACGAGATTCTGGAATAAAGAGGGTGTGGTAATCTTAAGCGTCGAGAGGCTACAGATGGAGCGCGTTGGGCAATTTAGAGGCTGCGAGTCTCCCACTGAAAGCGGAGGGAGTGGCCCACCGTACTGTAGGGTTACACTCTTCAAGTGGACCATGAAATTTAGTCCTAGGAGTATTGGCGCGCAAAGGTGCGGTAACACCAGGAGCTTGAAGCTCTCGTAAACCGTGCCCTGCACCGTCAGATTTACCACGCAACTCCCTAGCACGGTGACAGACCGGGACCTTGACGCCATCGAAATTGTCTGCTTGACAGGCTGAATCCGGAGGCCACACCGCTTCGCGGCGTCTGGGTGAATTAAGCTCTCCGTGCTCCCGCTGTCAAACAGACAATAAATCGTGCGTTTGTTTACCTGTATGTCCATCATGGACTTGTCGAGTCTGTGAGGCTTTGCCTGGTCCAGGATGATCAACGCCACCGTTAGTTCGTGGGCGCCACTGCAGGCAGCTGAGATGGATGATGACGACCCCTGCTGGTCATTCGCGGTCGGTGCCGACCAAAATGGCTGCCCCCATAGGTCGCACGTGGGCGATGGCGCCAAAACCAGCGGCCCCTGGTGGTCGCGTGTCTCTTGCGACTCTGTCGTCTGGAATGGCGACGTCCTGGCCTCGCACGTGGAAGAAGCCCTTGACGATGCCGACGACGAGGAAACCGGCTCCGGGGAGTCACACGCCGCACTGCTGTTCCTGGATGGAAGTTTGGATCGGCATACCTTCGAATAATGCCCCTTCTTGCCGCAGGCGGAGCACAACACCACTTTAGCAGGACATCGCTGCCGAGGGTGCTTCACTCCCCCACAGAAGTAACACCGCGGGCCGCCTGGAGCTGCTGCCGTCGTCAGGCCCGAGGGTGGGAACGCAATCACGCAGTTTTTTGGTCCCGCTGAATGAAGTGGGGTCTGTGACTGCCCCTGCCACGCTGTCTCCACGTGCTCATCGGGGTACTTCGCCAGACTTTTGGAGGCCGTTTCTAGCGCATCCGCTAGCTCTATGGACTTAGTGAGATCGAGATTACCTTGCTCCAACAGCCGAAGGCGGATGTAAGACGAGCCGGTTCCCGCCACAAATGCATCTCGAGCGAGGTCGTTCATGGTCTGGTCTGCCGACACTGCTTTGCAGTTACAGCCCCTGGCTAGCTGTAGGAGCTCGCACGCGTACTGTTCCGTCGTTTCGCCGGGCTGCCGCCGTCGAGTGGCTAAGAGATATCGAGCATGCATCTCGTTCGGCGGTTTAATGTAGCGCTTCTTAAGAAGCTCGAGGGCCCCTTTGTAGTCGGTGGCCCCACGGATCGCTAAATATACATCATCGCTTACCCTCGCGTGGAGGACCCGGAGTCTGTCGGCATCGGTGGTGACCGCTGCGGAGGCTTCGAGGTAATCCTGAAAGCATTTCAATCAGTGGTCGAAGGTGTTCGAGGCGCCCGCCGCACGTGGGTCCAACGTAAGCCGTTCGGGTTTAAGCATTTGCTCCATGTTCTCTGTGTCGTTTTTTTTTGTTCAACGAAGAGAGTTCAATTGTAGTCAATAAAATTGATGCACGATATAACTCACGAGGCTAGAGGTACTCGGGGAAATAAAGGCTTTTATTGACTACAACAATAGAGCTACCATATATAATACACGATCCCAGACTAAAGGGTCCCAGACAGAGCAGTGACCTTTATACCTCTCCCAGGAGGCGGAGCCCGACTGGGATGTACCATAAGAACTATATTACAGGTAGAACAGCCCAACCCTAACCCCAACAGTAACATGTAGGACAGCCCAACCCTAACCCCAACAGTAACATATATACACACTCATAGTACTGGCCAGACCCTGGCTCAGCACTACCTGGTGGGAACCAACAGTGGTTCACCACATACCCTTTATTTTTTCTCTTTTCCAAACAGCTGTTTAGGTCCCTTTTGAAAGACTTTATGGATTTCTCTAGCAGTGATTGCCACATTCTAATTACCCTCAGTGTAAACATGATACTACTTTTGCCTTCTGAGATCTCATAATATCTCACATAGACAATGAGCATTGTTAGGCTATTTGATTTTCATCCATGTGTTCAAATCATCCCTTGGTCTCACTGGTCCCTATCTCTCTGTCAGACCCACAAAGCTCTGAAAGTTCAGCAGTCCTCCAATTCTGTCCTGTTGTCCACTTTCTTAACCCAATCATTGGTGGTCATGATTGGCCCAGAGCTCTGGAATTCCCTCACCAAACCTCTTTGTCTCTCCACCCCGCTCTCCTTTTCTAAAACAGTACCACAAACCTGGTGTTTGACCTGGTGTTTGCTTGATACTGTCCCTGGTTATTATTTCTTATCCCTGGCCCACTGGAACTGAGTTGTCAGCTTCCTTGGGAACTGAATACAGCAACTTGCTGCTCTGTGTGGTTAGTTCCGACACCGCACAGCATTAACAAACTTCAAATCATTTTTAAAGTTCAAAATAATTAAGCGGTAACAGATTTAAGTGAAACCACCCTCGAGAGCCTAAATTTTTAGAAAAGCTAAGTAACTAATGCAAATGGCATAGCATGTCTAATGCATTGTTTCCCACTCTTTTATATATCATGAACACCTCTACGCTATGAAACCATGGTGAGGAACACATCCCATTGTCTCTGTCTTCTTCCCTGACCGGAAACTTTGTTTTTAACTTCTGCATGTCCTCTCACCTGTTTGTTTTTATTTTCTCTCTGTCTCTGTCATTTCTCTCAGGGTTTTTGTGCCCTTTTTGAATTTTCACTTCTTGTAGAGGTGCAAGTCCTGAGGTTTTTAGCTCCAAGTCCTGTTGGTCATGCACATGGGACTGACCAACACAAAAAATCAGAACCACACACGTGCGGCTCTTTCCCAGCCCAAGATTCATTGGGTCTTGGAGATGCCAACCACAGAACTGAAGATGAAGGTTAGTTTTAGTTCTTAAGTTACATGAATTTTTAAATCATAGAATCATAAAACCTCTACAGTGCAGAAGGAGGCCATTCAGCCCATCGAGTCTGCATTGACAACCATCCCACCTAGACCTTATCCCTGTAAGCCCACGTATTTACCCCGCTAACCCCTCTAACCTACACATCCTGGGACACGAAGGGGCAATTTAGCATGGCCAGTGCACCTAACCCGCACATCTTTGGATTGTGGGAGGAAACCTGGGCACCCGGAGGAAACCCACGCAGACACAGGGAGAACAAGCAAACTCCACAAGACAGTGACCCAAGCTGGGAATTGAACCCAGTTCCCTGGAGCTGTGAGGCAGCAGTGCTAACACTGTGCCACTGTGCCGCATATGGAATCTTTTTTGTGGCACAATTAGGGGGTTTTCATGGCATACCAGTGTGCCATGGCACACTGGTTGGGAACCACTGCGAAGGTATAATGTGGGAGATGCAGGGAGAGAAGCTAAATTCTGTCTGGGTATGTGGACTGTGGCACGAAAGGAATCGAACTGGAGAAGTGTGCTTACCTCGGATCTGGCAGATCAATGACTGTATGATAAATAGTCCCAGCAGCAGGTCCGGTGTCCATAGGAGCAGATTGCAATTTTTCAAGACGAGCAGGATGGTCCGGTCTCAGAGTCCTGGCCTGGGCTTCCTCCAAGGTTAAAAGCTTCATCGATGGCGATACAATAGGAAGTGACTTGCATTTAGCAATAGGATTGTGTACTGTGGGGGAACATCATGTTGAAAAGGATAATCATGTTTACCAAGATGTACACTCCTTGTGCCTTCTGTTCATTCACATACATTATAAATATACCGTCCGGAAGCATCTACATTCTGAATTTAGATGACAACCCCAAAAACCATTTAAAAGAACCCCTTGTACCCCATTTATCCAGTTGGTGATGAACTGGAATATTCCTAGTTCCATTCGACCAAGTGAAGCATGAAAACTAGGTGCCCTGTCCGCTCAATCGACTGGGCTCACAGATCCCAGGGCACTATTTGAAGAAGGGAAAGAAAGTTCTCCCAGTGTCTGGGCCGATATTTATCCCTCAGCTAAAACCGTTAGAATATATTACACAGCCCTTATTTCATTGCTGGTTGCGGGAGCTTGCTGTGCAAATTAAGGCATTTCCTATGTTACAACTTTGCTGATACTTCAGAACTACTTCACTGATCATGAAGAATTTTGGAAGCCCCGAGGTCATGAAAGGCCCTATATAAATGCAAATTTCTTCTTTTTTACACTATATAACCATGGGGCCAGGATAGCATTGCACTAAATTTCACAAAGCAAGTAACCTTTAAACACCAAGTGCAATTTAAGATTGTCTTATTTGCTAGGATGGTGTTTCAACTCCAGTACACAACATTTAAAGGGAGAGATTTTCCTTATTAAATTTCAAATGCTGGGTGAACTTCCAATTTACACTTCACTTTCAAAGTAAAAATATTCTAATTTTATTTAAGCTTTCTGTTCCTTCCCGATTTCCTGTTCTACTGGAAGTGGTGATTCATACTGAAGTAGGGTTCCACAGGTCAGAGTGTCACTCTGTCATCTCAGCCATTGTCCCTTTCTTCATCTTTGAGCTTGAACATTATAGTGTGATTATTCGGCCACCGGGGCATCACAGCCCAGCATAATCCTTCAGTCACCCAACAAGTAGCAGAGGGTTGTACATAAACCATAAAATTATGCGATCGGATATGAATGTAATATGTTCATGTGAAATGTCAAGCTTAATAGAGGTCTTGACCGATTTAAAGTAATGCAGAGGATTTTCAGACAGATGTTTAAAGCATTTGCATGCTAGTTTCCCACAGTATCAGAACCATTGGAGTTCATGTTAAACCCTCAGGAACTGTGGGAGGGAGGATGTTAAAATTTCAGCAAATTGACCTCAACCAGACTCCAACGTGTCCACTTCCAGGCAGGGAACTAACATGCTGTCGAGAGGTGGGTTGATAATTTCTATGTTTAATGAGGCTGTTGCTTCAAATTTTACCACAGTTTTAAAGATAATTGTGGCAGATCAGGGCTCAGAAAACCCAACATCTGGAGGGGGGTGAGAGTCCAACAAAGTAGTGCTTTAATTTCCAGTACTGCTTGTGTGTCGGGAGGGACGGGAATGCTCTACACCACAAGCTAGCACGTTTATCTTCCTCCAATTGCCTGCCCCACTCATCCCCCATCTCACCCCAAAACACCATATTGCCCCCAGGCCTTCCAAATTTTTCCTAACCTTTAATCTTTCTTTGAACTCTGATCTCCCATTTGGTCTTCATTTGCCAGCCCCACCCAACCTCTCTACCATCCCTCCCTTCCTCCATCCCTCCCTTCCTCCATCCCTCCCTTCCTCCTTCCCTCCCTCCTCTGGCCTATGATGCAGGCCTTTCCATGTGACAGCCAGCTAATATCTCAATCTGATTTGCTGGAAAATGGGGAAGAAGCATCTCAATGAGGTCCTATTGTTAAATATAGCAGGACCTTCAGGTTCCCGCTTTTCTGTATTTCATATACACGCTAACTCCCCTTACCCCTCCCCTCCCCCACTCCCTTCCAACTCCTCATAATTATTGGGGCTGCAGTGTTTCCACATGAGTCACTGAATAAGCAGGAATGGGATTGGCCTTCTTGGCTTTTTTTTCTCCCTGGAGTCACGCACGTGCAGCTAACTGCAACATCTCTATTTTCCCACTTGTTATACCACAGTGACTGCATTTCAAAAGATAATTAATTGGCAGTAAAGTGCTTTGGGACCACTGAGGATGTGATAAGGCACAGTAGAAATGTAATCTCTTTCTTTCTAGTTCTGATAGCGATTAGGCAATTCAGCAGGGACTTGGGCTGAATGATTCAGTGCATCACATGTCATATTCAGCCACCGATCAGTCAAGGATAATGTGGTTGGGGAGTGGAGAACTGCGGCCTGATTTTTAGCCTCTACTGGGGCTGTTAACAGAGACAGATGGACACTAAAATTACCCAACCAGCCTGCGTGCTGGGCCTCTGATTCCATCCCACCCAGAAGTAGGAAGGGATGGTAGTGTTACCCACCCGGAAGTGGGAAGAGATGGTAAGGTTACCCACCCAGAAGCGGTGGACAGCTGACTAAATTAATTAATAAACTGTTGACAAAGGCTGACTTGGATTTTCCAGTCAGCTGGTAGGGGAAGACAGTTTAACTCCCTGGTGGCAAACCAGGAGGCCGACTCTTGAGGCAGGCCTAGAGGCCCAACCTGTTGCCTGCTAAGTGCAGGATAGCCAGAGGCTGCCCCGCAGTTTGCCTCCCCTCTCCCACCCCGTGGCCCATTGGCCCTCTAGCTTTGGCAGCCAGCCTGCTGTCCTGAATTGGATAGCAAGCTGGCTCTTTGGCCACCACCAGGGAAAGGCAGTGTCTGTTGCCCACACAATGTGGGTTTCTGATCCACATTTGAGCCTGATGGC
The DNA here is from genome assembly GCF_964213995.1 of Mustelus asterias. NCBI lineage: Eukaryota > Metazoa > Chordata > Chondrichthyes > Carcharhiniformes > Triakidae > Mustelus > Mustelus asterias. The sequence goes on along the minus strand of NC_135817.1, from coordinate 29,765,925 downwards.
ATAGTTTAGAAGCTCGCAGGGAAAATCCTGCCCTTTGATGTTGCTGCTTCGCTCCTACCTTCAGTGTCCTGCCCAGGATGCACTTTGTTGCTAATGAAGAGTTGATTGACATGATTCAGGATGAATTCGATTACAATTGACTGAACCCGGACTTCCAGAAATGCTGCATCGTTGTTATATCCAGACCCTTCTATTTCCTTTGATCTGTGCAAAATATACATGACTGTAAATGCCACATTAAAGTCTTGATGTTGTATTGCATTTCAGAACAAAACATGAATAGCCAAGACTGAAATAATGATTTTGTCCCATTTTTCATTAATCTATTCTTGTTTTTAACCTGAATTTCCTCTGGGATCCTTTCACTTCCAAGTAATTTACTTTGTTAGATTTGTTTTATTGAGCATGTCTAGGTCATGTTGCAATACAGAATATATGCCACTGTGGATTACATTTGTAGGCAGCACCACTACCCTCTAAGATATCTCAGCTCCTTCAATTCTGGCCTCCAGCATACTGACTGATATTAATCGATCCACTGTTGCCACGGCCCTAAGCACTTGAATTCCCTCCCTAAACATTTTAAATTCTCTACGTCGCTCTTATCCTTCATGATGCTCCTTAAAGCTTACTCCTTTTGACCAACATTTTGATTAACTGTCCTAATAACTCCTAATATGGTGGGGTGTTACATTCTTTTGATAATGCGCAGGTGAATTGCCTTGCGACATTTAATAACATTAACGGTGCTATATAAATGCAAGTTGTTCTTGTTGCACCGTGCTGTGCATTTGGGTGATCTGACAGTCTTGCTGATGTATCTAGGTGGGAGGATGAGTGACAGGTGGCATGCTGTGCACTGGTTTGGGTGGCGTTGTTCACAGAGTCTCACAACAGCCTGTATGGGACAAATGTTCCTCTTCCTTCACGAGGGTGCATTGTACTAAAGTATCCTCCATTTTTCTGGCCATCCTGTTAAAGACCCTATTTGTTGCTTGGTCTCATGCTGAGGTCAGCGTGGTCAAAAACATCCGTGCCTTCCAGCTGTTAAATGAATGTGGGAATTGTGGTGACCTTGATTTTTAGGTTTTTTCCGAACCTCCTTTTTGCTGCACACTTCCCGCAGCAATTTTCCCATCAGACAGTCGGATCTGCTCGTCAGGTGCAGAGAGGAGAGTGAGGTGGGAAGTTGGCAAAACCCATCCATTTCCATGGCAGCGTCAGGCACAGCTAGACATGGTTACAATATTTTGGGGAATCTGCAGAACGTCTGGGGCAGCATTGTGGGACAGTGACTGGATGCCAAGGATCTCCACCCCAATGCCCACTTCATTATCACAGGGAACTGAATGAAAACGTAAATGCGCCCTGTACAGTGCCTTCAACCTGGTAAAATGTTCCAGGAAGTGCATCTATGTTTGGCGGGAAGGAGGAAACATCCGGCATGTGGGAGGCTTCCAAGTGTAAGTTGATAGGGATTCAGGACCGGCACATTCCTATAAGGATGAAGGATAAGTATGGCAAGTTTTGGGAACCTTGGATAACGAGAGATATTGTGAGCCTAGTCAAAGAGAAAAAGTAAGCATTTGTCAAAGCTAGGAGGCTGCGAACACACGAAGCAAGTGTGGAATACAAGGAAAGTAGAAAGGAACTTAAGCAAGGAGAAAGAAGGGCTAAAAGAGGTCATGAAAAAGCATTGTCCAGCAGGATTAAGGAAAATCCCAAGGCTTTTTATACATATATAAAGAGCAAGAGGGTAGCCAGGGAGAGGGTTGGCCCACTCAAGGACAAGGGAACGAATCTATGCATGGAGCCAGAGGAAATGGGTGAGGTATTAAATGAGTACTTTGCATCAGTACTCACCAAAGGGAAGGACTTGGTGGATGATGAGTCTGGAAAAGGATGTGTTGATAGTTTGAGTCATGTTGAGATCAAAAAGGAGGAGGTATTGGGGTTCTTGAGAAACATTAAGATAGACAAGTCTCCAGGGCCTGATGGGATATACCCCAGAATAGTGAGAGAGGCAAGGGAGGAAATTGCTGAGGCCTTGAGAGAAATCTTTGTATCCTCACTGGCTACAGGGGAAGTCCCAGAGGATTGGAGAATAGCCAATGTTGTTCCTTTGTTTAAGAAGGGTAGCAAGAATAATCCAGGTAATTACAGGCCGGTGAGCCTTACATCAGTGGTAGGGAAATTATTGGAGAGGATTCTTCGAGACAGGCTTTATTCCCAATTGGAAATACGTGGACGTATTAGTGAGAGGCAACATAGTTTTGTGAAGGGGAGGTCATGTCTCACGAACTTGATCAGGTTTTTTGAGGAAGTGACAAAGATGATTGATGAGGGTAGGGCAGTGGATGTTGTCTACATGGACTTTGACAAGGTCCCTCATGGCAGACTGGTGCAGAAGGTGATGTCACATGGGATCAGAGGTGAGCTGGCAAGGTGGATACAAAACTGGCTTGGTCATAGAAGACAGAGGGTAGCAGTGGAAGGGTGCTTTTCTAAATGGAGGGCTGTGACAAGTGATGTTCCTCAGGGATCAGCGCTGGGACCTTTGCTGTTTGTAATATCTATAAATGATTTGGAGGAAAATGTAGCTGGATTGATTAGTAAGTTTGCAGACGACACAAAGGTTGGTGGATTTGCGGATAGCGATGAGGACCATCAGAGGATACAGCAGGATATAGGTCAGGTGGAAACTTGGGCGGAGAGATGGCAGATGGAACTTAATCCAGACAAATGTGAGGTAACGCATTTTGGAAGGTCTAATACAGATAGGAAATATACAGTAAATGGCAGAACACTTAGGAGTATTGATAGGCAAAGGGATCTGGGTGTACAGGTACACAGGTCACTAAAAGTAGCAATGCAGGTGGAGAAGGTAGTCAAGAAAGTATATGGCATGCTTGCCTTCATCGGCTGGGGTATTGAGTTTAAAAATTGGCAAGTCATGTTGCAGCTTTATAGAATCTTAGTTAGGCTGCACTTGGAATATAGTGTTCAATTCTGGTCGCCGCACTACCAGAAGGATGTGGAGGCTTTGGAGAGGGTACAGAAAAGATTTACCAGGATGTTGCCTGGTATGGAGGGCATTAGCTATGAGGAGAGGTTGGAGAAACTTGATTTGTTCTCACTGGAGCGACAAAGTTTGAGGGGAGACCTGATAGAAGTCTACAAGATTATGAGAGGCATGGACAGAGTGGATAGTCAGAAGCTTTTTCCCAGGGTGGAAGAGTCAATTACTAGGGGGCATAGGTTTAAGGTGCGAGGGGCAAGGTTTAGAGGAGATGTACGAGACAGATTTTTTACACAGAGAATAGTGGGTGCCTGGAACTCGTTGCCAGGGGAGGTAGTGGAATTGGATACGATAGTGAGTTTTAAGCGGCGTCTTGACAAGTACATGAATAGGATGGGAATAGAAGGATATGGTCCCCGGAAGGGTAGGGAATTTTAGTTAAGTTGGGCAGCATGGTCGGTGCAGGCTTGGAGGGCCGAAGGGCCTGTTCCTGTGCTGTAATTTTCTTTGTTCTTTGTTCTTTGAGGGAGAGGGGAACTCTGAGCATCAGAGAAAGAGAAGAAGCAGAAGAGAGCAGCACTAGAGTCCTGAGGAGATATTGTTGAGAGCTGGAGGGGTTTTGAAAGCAATCGCAGAATGTGAGGACCTGAGGGTTAAAACCTCTGTTATCAATGATTAAGGTGGCAGGAGATGCACCTCAGATCACTAGATCACAAAAAAGCTCTTATGCCACTTGACTGCTTTTCTTTTGTTGATTATAGAAAACAGTTGTTTCTGCTCCACAGGTGTGGGGTTAAAATGTCCCCTCGCTTTTTGGTGCATCACATGCAAGATTTTGCCATTGACCACACACACTGGTAAGCCTTGATTTCACTGTGCTGCCTGAGCGGGGCCTCAGGATTGAGAAGCTTTGAGTTGGAGCATGTCAGACCACACATCGGTCTTTCCTGTTTATAAACAGTGTCATAACACTGGTTCGACAGTTTATTCTAAAATGGGATTTGAAGAATCATTGAGCATTCGAATTAGTCACTCCAAAAACCTTGGGTCATTTGCATCTGATCCCAGTGAAAACATCTGAAGGGGATTTGGCCGCCTGTAGATGATCTCATTTTTGTGTTTGCTTTGGAGCCATTCGGTGGTTACTTTAATGTGATGCTGTAATGGTTTCAGTAAGTATGCAATTGCTTTTCCAGGTCAGAGTTTCAAGTTGCTTAGTGGTGAGGGGGAGGGAGCTAATCTCCGGGAGCCAATGGGGGTAATTTGACTCTCTCCACAGGAGAGATCAAACACAGATAGAGTGATCACCTTATTGAACTCCTCTCTTCAGTCTGCAAGCTTCACCCTGAGTTTCCAGTCATCTGTCATTTTAATTCACCATCCCACTGTCTGACCTCTCGGTCCTTGGACTCCTACATTCTTCCTGAAGCTCAATGGAAGCTTGAGGAATAACAAGTCGGCACTTTTCAGCCTTCTGGACTCAACTTCAGTTCAACAATTTCAGATCATAAACTCTGCTCCCATTTTTTCAGACTTGAAGGAACTTTTAATGATTCTTATTTTGCTATTCACACCTCCTCTAGATCTATATTTTGTTTCTTCACTGTCCTGTAACCAACCCCTTTTACACCTATTCAATCGCTCCTGCCGTCCCCTATCACAAACCTCGGTTCCCCACTTCTCCCTTCCCCTGAATTCATACTTGCTTATGACATCTCTCACTTTCCCCAGCTTTGCTGAAAGATTAATTCTGTTTCTCCACTGATGCTGCCTGAGTTGCTGAGCATTTTTAGCATTTTCTGATTTTATTCAGATTTCTACCATCCACAGATCTGTGGTATTTTGTTCTTGTGGTCATGTTAAATGGATGATGGAAATAAACATCAGGAATGTTGTAAAGTGGGCAGCCAATTCTCTGTCATCCATTTTATACAATCATACAAAGTTAAAATTCCCTAAAGGACATTAGAGTTTTTACAACAATCAACAATGGACTTTTAATTCCAGACTTTTGTTAGATTCAAATTTCACCACCTACCATGATGGGATTTGAACCTGGGTCCCTGGGTCATTAGCCTGGGTCTCTGGATTACTAGTCCAGCGACAACATCACTACACCACCACCTCCCCTGACTTGCAGTTATGTTGTGGAGATGCCGGCGTTGGACTGGGGTAAACACAGTAAGAGTTTTAACAACACCAGGTTAAAGTCCAACAGGTTTATTTGGTAGCTACCAAACTCTTATTGCAGTTATGTGGCAGTTATGTGGCAGCTTTAACATGGTAAAGCCTCCCCTTCACTGAAGCATCATCAGACATAAATTGACACCAAAGCCCATAAGGTGACCTAATAAGGTTGTGGGAGAGAGGGGAGGGTTTGAACATGCTGATGAGAATTTTAAATCTGTAGCGTCGATCAACTGAGAGACAGATTAGTTCAGTCAGCACAGTGGAGATGGCTGAATGGTAGATGTGTCAATTCAGATTCAGGCAGCAGAATTTTGAGTGAATTCAAATTGATGGCGAATGGAAAGTGAGAGATATTTCAAGTACTGTGGCAATACCCAACTCAAGTTTGCTAATGAGCTATAACATAGACATTAATCCACATGTTACTATAACGTCTTGTTTAATGTATCAGAAGATTTTTCATCCTCTAAGTTTGCTGTTCCACTGCACACAGAGTTATAAATAGACTGATTTAGATTCGGATTTCAAAGGCTCAGGTACCAACCTCAATAAATTAGGAGCCCAGACAAGGGCCAGGTTCCTGGAGTGCATGTTCGTCTTGGTGCTGAATGAAGCGATATGTGTCAAATGCTTGATCAGGTATTCCAAAGTTCTACAAGAGGAAGGTGAAAAAGCAAAAAGAAAATATGAACGAAATTATCACCATTTTATGAAGTGATGATGTCTGTTTGATGTTCCATGTTAAACATAGATGCTCTGATCATATGAATACATATATTTACCCAATAACGTATTCACAACTGCGATATTCAATATATTGATGTTACAGTGCAATGGATGCAGAGATTTCAGTGGAACCAAACCAGATATCAAGGCTTTGGGCCAAGTGATGGTAAATGGGATTAGGTGGGAGCTCAGGTGTTTCTTGTGTATCGGTGCAGACTCGATGGGCTGAAGGGCCTTTTCTGCACTGTATGGTTCTATGATCACCAAAGTTTAAATCATGCAATTTGAGTGTCAATCTATCTAATTTATCTAATGAAGAAAAGAGCTTGAGAAATCCTCCGTCCATACACTCTTCTCTCTTTCTTCTTCAGTTCTTTACCTGAAGGCAGGTTGATCCCAATTGAAATGGAGTTGAGCTCACGATCTTACCAACTGGCAGAGCTGGCTCTAATGGCCGAATGGCCTACTGCTCAGTCCTGTTTCTATGACCCATGCTGCTACAACCTCCCCCATAGGTAGGACAAGGAGGCAGTCCTGAATCCAACCCAGCCAGAACTGATTCCTGAGCTGTCAGCACCAACCTGACCCACACTGGCTATCCCACCAACCATGCTAACCGCCATTCCTGGGCCACAAGGCCTCCACTCCTCCCTTAAGAGTTACCAAATAGACCAAGCTGACCTTGGTTGTGTGTTTCAAAGCTATACAATATCTTTGGGGAAAAAACATCAATAAATAAACATTTAAAAAGATGACAATTTCCCTTTCCCCTCCTCTATTTTAATTGCATTTTGTGCCTGAATTGTCCCATGGGGTCCTTTCACCTTGGAAAACTTCTGTTGCTGAGAGATTGGTTCCTGTTGTTAACTGTCTAAAAAAGGCTCCTTGCACTAAAAAATACAATGCTTGGTTCTGAATGATCACTGGAGATTTGTTTGACGCAGTATTAACTTATAGAGCCTGCTTTTATTACCTGTAATGCGGAGGAGGTAACTCTTTGATGACATTTTGGATTCCGGTCAGCTGCTCCTCCTCTGACTGAGCAGAAACTGCTTCCTGTAGGTGAAGACAACAGAAGTCAGTGAAGCTTCTTGGAGTAAAATTGCACCAAGGTGCCGATCGCTGTAGACTGGAGAATGGTAATTGGTTGCTAATTGAAGAAAGTTACTGAAAATCGTATCTGATATTGGCTGTCTCCCTCGGTATTGAATCAATGCAGTACATTGACACCAGATCCATGCTGATCCAGTTAAAACTCTTCTCCTAGTTATTGTTGCAGACAAGTTGAACCTCATTCTATTTTACATGTCAAAACTGTTCTCTGGATATTATTTGGTTTCAGAGATCATTAGTAATTAATATATATATATAAAATAAACATTATTCATAGATGAAGGATCATAGAATCCCTACAGTGGAGGACGCCATTCGGCCCACTGTGTCTGCACCGACAACAACTCACCCAGGCCCCATCCCCACAACCCCACGCACTTACCCTGCTGGTTCCCCTGAAACTACGGGGCAATTTAGCATGGCCAATTGACCTAACCTGCACTTCTTTGGAGTGTGGCAGGAAACCGGAGCATCCAGAGAAAACCCACGCAGACACGGGGAGAATGTGCGAAATCCGCACAGATGGTTACCTGAGGCCAGAATTGAACCTAGGTCCCTGGCGCTGTGAAGCAGCAATGCTAACCACTATGCCACCATGCTGCCCATGTCAAGCTCATTTAGCCAAGGTTGATTGAAATTTCAGAGATGCTCAGTGCCAAGAGTGGTGACAAATAGCCAGTGTGCCAGTGTGTGCTCATCCATGTATGAATATTTATTTCTCTCTGATGAGGTAATCGAGAATGAGGGGACGTAATCTTAAAATTAAAGATAGGCCAGTTACCAGGGCAATCAGGGAGCAGCTTCTCACATGAAGTGTAATACAAACCTAGCACTCTCTCTCTCCCAAAAGGCAGTGATTGCTGGGTCAATTGGAGTTTTCAAGACGGTGCTGGATGGGTTTTCGTTATGTTAATATATGAATGAATATCATGGAGCTAGGGTGGGAAATAAAGTTGAGGTACCGATTCAGCTATGGTTTAATTGAATGCTGGACAGGTATGATGGGCTGAATAGTCTACCTTTGTTCCAATGTTCCTAAGTATATCCCTGTGAGTGTCTATGAGCACTTAGCTTCGTGACTGAATTTGTGCTAGTGTATCCATACATTTGCTTGTAGATGAGCCCATGTCCATGTATACACATGTGTGCATTTGTGCCAATGTATAGAAATGTTCTTGAAATGGTATGGGTGAGTGCACATTTGAATATGCCTGTATGGGCATTACTATGTGTATTTATGTATATTAACAAGCTATTTTTAAGGCAGTAACTTTGAATGAATTCTTCCCCCTCTTTCTCAGCTCAATTACACAGCATGATGAGAACTCTGAATGGACTCCCCTGTAAGGTACAGGACTAAGGACAGCAGAAATCAAAAACAAAATACAAGGGGAAGGCAAAAAAACAAAAATAGAAGGTTACACATCCAAAACTAGCAAAGTGCAATAGCTGTGCATGCTGCCACCCCTGCCAAAAACTAAATTCTCATTTGAAGAGGTCTACTACACAAACCAGTCCCTTGAGTCATATTACACCAGATTTTATTGGTGTGACCCTTGGCCAAAGTCATAAAGTTTAGGCTTTGGACATTTCGAGTGGGATTAGGTGGCCAGTAGATGGTCTTGTTAGATCAACCCAAATCACCTCAAGTTAGGCACATAAGTGTCGACATTTTCTAATCTATGTTGGTGGAATGGGGCCTCCATAAAATTTACCCTGATGTGTGTGTGTCTTTGACCATGGACCTGCACTTCTCCCATCCCTGATGGAATTAAGGGCAAGACAAAAAGACAAGGATTAATAGAATTCTTAAAGTAAACGTAAAGCCTCTATGATAAGTAGCTCCTGTGGGAAAAGTCAGTAAGTCAGACATAAATCTTTCAGATTTGCTGAGGTCTTTGCCCTCCAATACTTAACATGTAACGAATCCAAATCTCTCTTAGATTAAGCAAAGGGGGAAATATGGAAGGTGCCAACCTATGGGGAATTATTGATGGATACATATAAATCTCCCATTAGTCCTGTATCATCAGAGGTTGGCCTCTCATTCCTCAGAGGGAGGATTATCACACAGGGAGTTGACCTCTTTGTCGGGACAATGTGTGCCCATGTTCCACAGTCAGGCATTGAGCCTTAAAGACTGATCGCAGCTCAGGCATTGTGAGATAGCACCATGATTAGTTAACACCAACAGGTCAACACCAACAGCTTGCCACCACTGCACCTGCCACCCCACCTCACCACCACTGCTGCATGTGAATAAGACCATGCTAATTATGATCTTCTGCAGATCCTCTGCCTTCCCATAGATCGAATTCTCTGCTAGCACTCATTTCCCATGTTCACATACCCAAACTGCTGGAGGATTACCAGCCATCTGTAGGATTGAATCCCTGTACAAGTCACTGTCCTTAGGGGAGAAGGGATGTGGAGACATTTAAAAAGACAGAAGAGAATGTGTACTCACTGTGAATTTTTTGTAGAGCTCATATGTGAGAAGAGGATTGGGTAGTTCGCGGAAGTAGAGCTTGCAAAGGGAGCCCACACAATGGATATCTTGCAGATACACTTCCTTAGTCAAGTCAGGATGTTGCTCTGTACCAAACTCCTGCCTGCAATAGCAGGCACAAAGTCATTATTATTTGAGGTCTTTACATGAAGGTTGCAATAATGAGATGATTAGTTGGACTACCGTTTCAACGAAAATACATGGGAAATTGCTTTCATCACAAGTGATTACCACCAGCTCTGCCTGAACGACAATGACATAAGGTGACAATCTTTTCCATTGATGAATGAAACTGTAATGTTGCAATGGATTACTTTTGAGAAATTGGAGAAGGGATATCGTCCATAGTGGAGGTCACCATCAAGTTCATGAGACTAAAAACCTTATATTTTGATGGCTCTCCTCAGGAAAAAAAAGTCTTCAAGGGCTTTATACATCAGAGGGAAGGAAAGGAGAATGCTGAGCAGCAAAGGATGTGTTATTAGGTAAGGTAATCAGGGGATATGAGGTAATGTGGGTGGATTAAGCTGAGGCAGGATATCATAGAATGGCACTGAATGGCCATTCTGTTTGTGAACAGAATTCCCACTCACCTGAAGAAGGGGCTAAGAGCTCCGAAAGCTTGTGTGGCTTTTGCTACCAAATAAACCTGTTGGACTTTAACCTGGTGTTGTTAAACTTCTTGCTGAATGGCAAAGCAGACATGTGTGGTTAAATTGTCTCCTCTTGCTCCTATGTTCTTCAGAGGAAAACCAGAAGTTGAAGAGGGACAGAGCAAGTATTAGAGTTTCAAGGAGACATTTGAAAGTGGAAGCGAAGGTCAAGATAGAAGAATGTAGGAAGATGACAAAAGCAAAGGTTTCTGTAAGGATGACTTTTCAAAAATGCATTCATTGTGTGTGGAGTTCACTTTCATCCCCAAGAGGCAGTGATATATCCAATGTCAGAGAGTGTAGGTCCATGCTTAGCTGGGGGCGATCATAGGGTAAGGTGGGAAAGGCAATGAGGAATTTAAATACTGAGGAGAAGATTCTCATAATGAATCTACTACGGCACAGAAAGCAAAGGAAGCTAAGTTTAACTAGGGCTGGGTGCTGGAGTGAGCCTTCATTGTGGGAGCAGGTGAAGAGAGAAGCATCCTGCTTTCATACTGAATGGAAGTGGGGAGACAAAACTGAAAAACCAATCCTCAAGGTGATAAAACTATGGAATAGGGTCTCAAGATGAGAAAGGGATGGTGGTGCCAATATTTTTCAGATTTAAAGAAGTGATCTTGATAAGACATTGGTTGTGGATAGGCCAGTACCACATGAGTGCTAGTGGGAGAGAAAGGGTTGGCTGCTGTTTGACAACATTGAGCTGGAGAAAATTTGGACTCACCTTAATTTACTTTTAAATAGGCAGCTGGAAAGGGTAACAACACTGGAATTGATTATGAGGATGAGAGAGAAAGCGGCTAGATGATGACACCGTGGAACTGCCTGTTAATGATGAATCAGAGGGGTCCAAGGTGAGAGCCTCAAGAATGGAGCCAGATACCATACAGGAAAGGGTGAGTATTAGTAAAGTCAGTAAGAAGTCTCACAACACCAGGTTAAAGTCCAACAGGTTTATTTGGTAGCAAATACCATAAGCTTTCGGAGCACAGCTCCTTCGTCAGATGGAGTGGATATCTGTTCTCCATACTAGTATTCTGTAACTTGATTTCTGTGTCTGTGCACTGATGGAGAACAGATATCCACTCCATCTGACGAAGGAGCTGTGCTCCGAAAGCTTATGGTATTTGCTACCAAATAAACCTGTTGGACTTTAACCTGGTGTTGTGAGACTTCTTACTGTGCTTACCCCAGTCCAACGCCGGCATCTCCACATTATTAGTAAAGTTACAGTTACCTTCTGTTGATTCATTTAAGTTCCTTAACTTTTAATAAAAGTTGTTTTTGGTTTGCTTAAGGAGGGAACATGCTTTTCCAAAGACCATTGGACCTGATTTTAACACATTCAAACCTCCTCACTTGCACAGAGTTAACAATGTGCTGATAAATAGTTAATTTTACAGGTCGACTTGTGGGAAGTTGATGATGTTTTGAGCACCCACTGTCACCATTTGGCATTCGCAGGCTCTGTGTAGCATTTTGGAGCAATAAATTTCCTCCATTTGCCCAAAGATTGTCCTCAGTCTGAAACTCAGATCAACATTCCCCCGCTCTCAGTGAAACAAGTGTTCAAATTTCAACCTTTACTGCCTAGTTAGGTGCAGTTGTGTGTCTGTTAGAAACTGGGTATGGATGTACCAAATCCAATACATTTTAAAGTTTGTTAAAAATGTATTCGTGGGCCATGGGCATCGCTGGCTGGCCAGCATTTATTGCCCATCCCTAGTTAACCACGTTGCTGCGACTCTGGAGTCACAGGGAGGCCAGCCAAGTAAGGATGGCAAATTTCATTCCCTAAGGGACATTAGTGAATCAGATGGGTTTTTCCGACAATCGACAATGGTTTCATGGTCCTCAGTCGATTCTTAATTCCAGATATTTTTTACTGAATTCAAATTCCATCATCTGTCATGGCGGGATTCGAACCCGGCTCCCCAGATTCTGGATTAATAGTCTAGCGACAATCCAACTAGTCCATCACTTCCCAAGAAGTACAGTGTTATATATCACAATATAGAAAGGATTTAAATATAGAAACATAGAAAGGAGGAGGCCAATTGGCCCTTCGAGCCTGCTGTTAGAATTTTAAAAGCAATGGAAAAGGTGGTGCATAATCACTAAGGTGTTATCAGGGGCGGGGTGTTCTTCTGAAGAAAGACTGTAAAAGTTAGAACTTAGAGCTGTGGTTATCTGATAATGGTCTTCAAGTTTAAGAAGCAAATTTACCAGTCGAGAATCAGTTAAAATTGATCAACAACTTCTAAGCAGCTGACTCAGCCTCAAGGAAGCTGATGTCTGGCATATAAAAACAAGTAGTTAGACAGTAATTTAGTGCCTTGGGATGTTTTACTGGGCTACTGAACAACTCCTTTCACTGAAGGTTCCGCTCGGCCCAATGAAATGGAGTTCAGTTCAGAGCCTGGTTAGTGTTTCATGTATAAGGGCAGCAATCTTCTTCAGCTTCACTGTCTGTCTCAGTGAGAGGGTGGGACTTTCCTCACAACCCACCGTGAGTTTTGCAGTGGTGGAGGTGGCCCGCCATTGGCTGGAGGTGGGATCATCTGGTCCCACTGTTGGCAAGGGGGTTTCCTGTTGAATGCACCCCTCACCACAGAGGGGTGCGCCGTCAGCGTGACAGGAAGAGCCCATCATGTGAATGGCTGGAAAATACCAACCAATCTTTATTGAGCTGCTTTGAAGATGACAGCCTACAGTGAGCTTGCCTCATGGCAGAGTCACATTACTGCAATAAGTTAGGTCAGACAAATAGTACTGTTGGGTTTCAAAATCCTAACAATTATAGTCGCAAGAGGAGACTGATTATATTTTTAACAATGGCTGCCAACTCATCTCTACAGCATTTTCATGACTTGGGAACTTTGCTCTGACCTGCCATTGGAGCACCATGGTGTTGCTCTGATTGGCCGATGTCTCTGGATTTCTACAGCACCAGTGAAAATTCTCTCTTAACCCGAAACATAGATAAATATATAGAAAATGGAAGCAGGAGTAGGCCATTCAGCCCTTCGAGCCTGCTCCAATAACATCTAAATGTTGGAAATACTCAGCAGGTCAGACAGCAGTTGTGGAGAGAGACAATGACATTCATGTTCCATAAAATTAATTAAATATAATCTTTATGGGAGCTGCGGTAACGAAGAGTAGGACAGCAGAACCACAATGATAATTCATCTTGACCTGAAATGTTAACTCTGTTTCTCTCCACAGCTACTGCCTGACCTGCTGAGCATTTCCAACACTTGTTGTTTTCATTATGTAACTAAGCACCCTTTCCTTTTAAACTATGTTTTCAATTTACACACAGATATCTATTTTCCTGAAATTACAATGCACAGAGCCTGGACCTGGTCAAACCTTTCCTCAGTCTCTTGATATTGCTCTGTGTTGACTATGTTATCTTTCAAAATAACTTTGTCAAAGTTTTTATCAAATTGCAGTTCAGTGCTCTTTCTTGTCAATTGCTTCCAGGCTGCCAGGCTGCTGTAAGACATTAATTATGGCATCTTTAAAGTTATTTTGTTCAGCATAATGACTTTAATTGAAGTTGGCCTGTTAGAATATGAATTCCCTGATTAAGGGCCAAATTGGTGGGCCAATCAGAGAGCCTCTTGCTTTGCATTTAACCAGGAGTGTCAGTTCCTCTGGGACTCCTAGTGTAGGCTGCGAGCTGAAAGCACTCTGTATGCTGTTGTCAGACTTGTAAATAAAGGGATTTTGGTGAAGGGACTTCTGCCTCTGAGGACTTACTACATTCAATAACATCAACAACTTACATTTCTGTCGCGCCCTTCAGCAGAGTGAAACTTCCCAACGTGTTTCACAGGAATCAAACAAAATTTGACACCAAGGAGATATGAGGGCAAATGAATAAAATCAAGGAAATCAGCCTTAAGGAGCAGAGAGAGCATTAGCGAGGAGGAGAGGTTTAGGGAAGAAATTCCAGAGCTTGGGACCAGGGCAAAAGAAAGCATGGCTGCCAATGGTGGAACAATAAAAAACAGTGAAATAGTAAAGAGGCACTGTATAGGTGGGAATATTCAATAAACCTTTATTTTCATGGAAGGCAAACATCTGGGAGTGCCATTCTTATCATGATAACAATGGGCATTAGGCACAAGCCAACATTGCTTTGACCTGACTCATGCCATCACATTCTGTGCCTAGCAATCAATGGGAGAAAGATTTGCCAGATAACTTTCTTCATGAAATGTGGAAGTGATCCCGACTGTTATTATTTTTAACCTCAGTTACTGTTTTGCTTCTTGGAAATGATTCTTTTAGTATAAGGCTATTGTATCCTGTAACATGAATGGGAGCCACAGGGAACATTCATACAGGAAAAGGACAATTGCGGTGCAATGGGCTTTGGTGCAAGTGTAGATATTGGAGGAGGTGGTCCAGATCTCCAGTTGAAAGAATCTCTTAAAATGCGGACCATGAGAGGGATTTTACAGCCTCACTCGCCCTAAAACTGGAAAATCCTGCCCGTGGTCAATGGACCTTTCCAAGGTCCACCCGTTGCCCGTTTTGATTCCTGTGGTGGGTGATCAGGAAAATTCACTCCCATGTGTCCTGGTGTTTCATTTTCCTTTGTTTGCAAGGGACTGCTGCCACTCACCCCTTTCCAATACCCATCAGTTACCGAGATTCGAAATGAGTGAACATTACTGACAGTTTTAGCGTAAACTCCCATCTGCATCACTCGTGGATTTAGCAGAAAGTTTACAGTTTGCATATTGAAAATTGCTTTGTTGAAGTTGTGATCTGGGATTCACAGTGGTGCAGAGTCAATTGTAACTTACAAAATCGGAGAAATACTTGAAAAGGGAGGATCTGTAGGCTTATGCGACAAATTGGGCAGTGGGACTCATACACAGCTAGTACTTTCAATGAGCTAGCACAAACATAATGGGCTGATTGGCCTCCTGCACTTATAATCTAAGTATGCTGGCAGGCAGGCCTAGAGCCAGCAGCTAAATTCACTTGAACTGAAATTGATCTCTATAGTTCCCGGAGCCATCCATGCCTGGAATGGATCAATATGACCATCATCTGCACTTTATCTGTTATTGTGAGTGGGAGCATTGGTGAAATTAATCATACAGTCAACAAGCATCTGTGAATGATCACAATTCACCAAAGCTGCACAGACATTGATGGATCAGCCCTTCAAGGGCTTGCCCTGGTTCTACACTCAAGAGTGGTTGGAAACCTAACAGACCCAACTTGCATGGACTTGCTCTTTCGCAGCAATGACCTCAATCAAGCACCAACCTCAAAACAAAAGTTTCTGAGATCAAAAGATCAAAATGATTATTTGGTCTGCAATAATGACTGCGAGACATGTCGGTCGAATACCTCCCTGGGAATAAACAAGCAGGGGCTTTAACAACTGGTTTTGTGAAGTCACAAACAGAGAGAAATCATCAAAGTCACCTGGAAAAGAAATGCTGGAAAACACAGTAAGGAATCGCTCCCTGAAGCTAAGAGTGCCTCCAACAAAGGATAGTATCTGAACTTCCAATTAACTCCAGGATTTTAAATGAAAGCAGCTCACCTCAGATGGCTGGCACATTCAACAAATTATGCCTCACAGATATGCAAAAGAACTCCTCATATATTCTCTAAACTTTTATTTGGGCTTTAGCTTACTTACTTCTGATATGGGTGGCACGGAAGCACAGTGGTTAGCACTGCTGCTTCACAGCTCCAGGGACCTGGGTTCAATTCCCGGCTTGGGGTCACTGTCTGTGTGGAGTTTGCACATTCTCCTCGTGTCTGCGTGGGTTTCCTCCGGGTGCTCCGGTTTCTTCCCACAATCCAAAGATGTGCGGGTTAGGTTGATTGGCCGTGCTAAAATTGCCCCTTAGTGTCCTGAGATGCGTGGGTTAGAGGGATTAGCGGGTAAATATGTAGGGATATGGGAGTAGGGCCTGGGTGGGATTGTGGTCGGTGCAGACTCGATGGGCCAAATGGCCTCTTTCTGCACTGTAGGGTTTCTATGATTCTATGATCTCTGTGAGTGTCATTGCATCATTATTATGTTTTCTCATGTTTAGTAACTGATAAACCTACTTTTTCTTAGACACAAGAAAACCCAGTTTGATTAATTCCTTATTAACAAATTAATACATTTGGATTAGAAAAGGCATTGATGGAGAAAATAAGTTTGTTGTGACCAACCAAGGGGGCTGAAAAAACAGGGAAGTCAATTTACTCCTCCTCAACTGGTCGTAGTCGGTGATGATCCAGATATCCCAGCCCCATTTCCATCTCTGTTTATTTTCAACGGAGCAGAAAAGGGGTCGGGTCGGGAACACTGCATGCTGCTGCTGCCTAGAATTTGCCAACACCATTCTGGAAGTGGTCATTTCAGAACCTCTGCAACTTTCAGCGAGACAGCCGCATTTTGAGTTAATTTTACTGAAGTGAATGTTGGCAGTGTTGTGACTGGGAAAGGTAGGTGACCATTAAATAATGTGGTTGCAGAGTTGTTGCTTCTGACAACTGGTAAGCTGTCAAATGTAAGAGCACCATTGTAAAAGTGGAAGGTCTTCAGTAGATCACCCACTGGATAAAATGCTATTCTGCCTTGCACAACATGAAAGGCATAGCTCAACAACTAATTGTGTAAACTTTTTCCATGACTTTCACACATTTGTCATAGAACAGCTCATCTATCTGTTTTGCTGTTTGAAAGGTTTGACAGATATCTGCCTTTTTGGTAATTTTCAGAGGCACTAATTGATCCTGTACTGCAGGATTTATTTACACAGCTGTCTCGGGGAATGTGAGTTTTATTAAGTTGATAGATTTACAAGCTTCTAAGGGGATTTTTAAAAATGCCTATTCAAGTGGTGTTTGTTTTTCTTGACAGATTTATGAGCTTTTCAAACCTTTCCAAATGTTATTATAGGACTTGTGAGCTCTATTTATAAAGTGGAAACTGGGTTATTGGCTTGAGGAGGAGAGAATGAAGGTGGCTGGGCAGGGTGAAGGGATTGAGCAGGATGAAGGGGGAGTGAGGAGGGCTGAAGGAGGGTTGCGATGGGTTTGATTGGATCGGAGGGTGATACGGGTTAGGGGATGAGGGTAAGGCTGATGAGGGTGTGGGTGGGCTTTATAATGAACTTCAGAACTGGGCTGATATCTTTACAAACAGAGGTGGGTCTTTTAGCCTGGCTGCTTTGACATAGGCCCACCTCTGTCTCTGCCTTAGCCTGACCCCAGGCTCTCCCTGCTTCCTCCTGGATGAAAATCCTGCTGATGGGCACTGCCAGGATGGAGGCAGGATGGTGATGTTGGGAAAATTTCTAACCCCTGATTCCTGCCTCAGGGATGAAAATCCAACCTGTTTCTCTGTAAAATGGCTCGGGATGTTTAAGCCCTAGAATGAATGCAAGTTGTTTTTTGTGCGGAAAGTGTATAGGCATGGCTGAAAGTCTCATACCTAGTTCACTAACTAACTGGGAGCGCGGAAAATGTCCGATGCAGCAACTCTCCAAACTTTTCTGAACTGGGTTAGATGGGGGTCAAGGTTCACTAAGCCACTTGGAGTGTGGGAAAATAATGTCTGGTTTGCGGACAATACCGGTATTTGGGCATTTGCAGTACCCTATCTATATTGTACAGCTATTGCAGCTTTCTGTCAGATAGGAACCATATGACATGCCATATTGGTAGTGAAAGCAGCCCACTGTGGTTTCTTTAGTAAAACTTTGAGATTCCATCGGTTGTAATTAAATATGTTGAAGCTTGGATAAAAAATGTATCCTGTAATGAGCATTTAGATTAAAAATTCTTCTTGTAGCACTTGCCAGTTTACTTTTCATTTTGATCTAAGGTTTGTGAATATTTAATAATCCATGTCTTTTTGACTCATGGCTGTAATTCTTTATTTATCTATTTATTTTGTTTTAAGTGTATTTTCACACTATTTCCCTTTGGGGAATAGTGGGAGAAGTGCTGGAAGGACACCGAGCTGATCATCAGCCAAATTAACCACATTATGAACGCTCCTTCTGCGGCCAACAAGTCCTGGTGTTGGACTTGAACCTGAAGCTTCTGGCTCAGGACACTATTAGTTAATGGGAGATGGGCACTGCAGGCAAGGCCAGAATTTATTGCCCATACTAACGGCCCTTGAAAAGATAGTGCTGAGCCACCCTTTTGAAACACTGCATTCCTTGAGGGAGTGCCAAGATTTTGACCCAGTGATGATGAAGGACTTGCAATATATTTCCACATCACGATGCTGTGACATGGAGGAGAATTTGCAGGTGCTGAAGTTCCCATTCACCAGCTGCATTTTTATTTCTGTGGCATGAGTTTGGGAGGTGCAGTCCATAAGACCGTAAGATATAGGAGCAGAATTAGGCCATTCGGCCCATCGATTCTGCTCTGCCATTCAATCATGGCTGATAAGTTTCTCAACCCCATTCTCCCACCTTTTCCCATAACCTTTATTCCCCTTACCAATCAAGAACATATCTATCTCTGTCTTAAATACACTCAATGACCTGGCCTCCACAGCCTTCTGTGACAATGAATTCCACAGATTCGCCAACGTCTGGCTGAAGAAATTCCTCCTCATCTCGTTTCTAAAGGGTTGTCTCTTTATTCTGAGGCTGTGCCCTCGGATCCTAGTCTCTCCTACTAATGGAAACGATGTCAAACTATGACTATTGTTACATTTTGGGCCTTTTCTCCCAACACCTATTCTTGAAGGATTGCATGAGAAAAATTGCACTAGATTGAGATAAAGGCTGCACAGTCAAGTCACAATTGTGGTTCAGGTCCTCGTATGAAGATTATTTTCTGTTCTAGGGTCGGTTTGAGCATTTTTTTTCTGAATCTATGTTTGAGGGCAGGAACAAAGCTGAACAAACACAGACGGGTTACTTGCTTTGCTAAATGTGTGGCAGGCAATTATTTTGAATCGGGCTGTCAGTTATGAAAAACACACACGACCCATAGCAAGAAGCGAAAGAGTGTGTGAGTGGCAGTGTCTGTTCAATGTACTGAATTAAGTTATTGTAAGGAAGTCAAAGCAATTGGCAGATTCACAGGAAAAGATGAGGTAGACTGGCTCATTGTCAGAAAAGATTAGAAGACAGAAAAAGACCAGGTTACCTATAAAACAATAGCTTATTATAGTGTTTACTCTAGAAGATCACATACTTCCTACTGTAAATATATAACTGTATGATGCTAGTTATTGGATGAGATGCTTCTTTTTTGCCCCTTTATTAAATTTGCTTCATATTTTAGATTTAAGCATGAGGTCTGATGGAACATACCCTAACTCGTTTTACAGACTGAAATCATCTTAAAGAGGCAAGTTTCTCCTTTGGCTCTGGTGCTGTGAGAGCAGTTTGCTGTTAATTGCCTTGCCTGTGTTACCATAGGGGGTCTCTGGATTTCAAGGGAAAATTGAGTTTTTGCAGAGGCACGGAGCGCTGGAACTCATCCACGACAGCTGAAATAATCTTGCTTTTGAAGGCTCAGAAGCCCCGGAAATGCAACAAAATGGCTAATGCATTTTCAATAAACAGACGAGAAAGGCTGGGATTTTCCAGCTCTGACATAGCAATTCCCACCACAGCAGACGTGATTAGCCAGCCAAAGGTCCACTGTCTTTGATGGGGCCAGAAAATCCCACCCTATTAGATAGCATGCTTGATTTCCCTTTCCACTCTCATCCATTACGGGTAACAGATGGCAAATTAAACATTTTGCACAGTTACCCAATGCCCCCGCACTCACCACCCACTCCTTTTCTCTAAACTTTGTTGAGTTTCAATTTGCATAAGCATAGTCTAATGATTAACCCCTGATGACAGTAAATCATCCATTGCCCACCATGGTCTCCTATCACCTTAGATGGTAGAAAAGAACACAATGCCAGACCATTGTACAGGCTAAAAGTAATATCCGGATTTATTTACAACTGAAATGATACGTAGAAGCAAACAAGCATAAGCAAGAAGATGGAGACGACAGTGATTAATGAGCATTGGAAACAATCCAAGAGGGACAGCAATCCAGCTGGTCTCTTTCTCACTTGAGCACATGATAATTCAGTGCAGTAGTGACGGAGTGCTGCATTGTTCTAGGTAGTGGATTTTCAATAGACGCTAATGAGACCTCCACTGTCTGGTCAGTTGGTTGTAAAATATCTCGAGGCTCTATTTGTCAAAGCATTCTCCTTGT
Organism: Mustelus asterias; assembly: GCF_964213995.1. Taxonomy (NCBI): domain Eukaryota; kingdom Metazoa; phylum Chordata; class Chondrichthyes; order Carcharhiniformes; family Triakidae; genus Mustelus; species Mustelus asterias. The sequence continues at coordinate 29,745,479 of NC_135817.1, read as the reverse complement.
TTCATGGCCACCATTTTTCCCTCAACTGACACCTTCACAACAACCAATCCAGTCATTTATACAATTGCCATTTGTTGCACGAGCTGAGATATTTGCCTCAAAAGTAACCCATTGGTTGAGGAGCACTTTGGAATATCCTGAGGACATAGTAAAAATGTGATGAATGCAAGTTGTTTCTCTACAAGCAAGACCCATCTGGAGTCTTTCAGAATGATGAAACAGCACCATTTCTCATTCCCTGGTAGAAACTCTTTCAGGGTGAGATATTAGACATTGCAAAAGCTCGATGTGCCCACAGAGCCAGGGTATCTGTGCCAGAAATAAAGGACTACTCAAAACCATATGTTTTTGTGGTGTGAATCCCCCATGACCAAGGGGTAATGAATGAAGAAGTTCCCATGGAATGTTAATGAGAAACTCAACACACATTGTTTGGGTTTCAAGAATCTGAGTATGCGACACAAGCAACTTTATTTTAATTAACTTACTATGGAAACAAACATTTGAAAACGATGGCAAGGAGAAGAGCAGCTGGCAATCTTCCCATGACCCTGCGTGGCTCACACAGATCACAGGGTTGATTTTGACATTTGCGTAACTGACTAGTCAAGTGTACCTGTTGTGAAGTAGCAGCCGCAATGGTGAGGCACTCATTAACCTCAGGATAGGGAGCTGGTGTACAGTAAGGAGGAGGGGTAGGAAGGGGAATTGGGGAGGAGTGGAGAGGGGTAGTGGGGGAGGGTAGGGTGTTCTGCTGCAGCTCGCCAAATTGAGACCTTCCAATGTTGGCTTGTTGTGGTGAGGTAAGTCTGGGCAAAGGGATCATGACCGTGGAGGGTGGAGTGCCTGGGCGGTGGATAGATTATTTTTGTTCACGATTTGAAGGAGCATGTGCTGTATTTCCCAGAACGTGCACAGAACATTCCCTACCAGTTCTAGTCCAACACTGACAAATCGCAGAAGAAAGCAGCTGATAGGCAAGCTCTTTGGGCACCCAAACCTCGGTCCATTTGAAATTGTCACCAGCATCTTCAGTGGTGTTAATGAGGCAGTAAGGCTCAAATTTGAGGCCTTTACTGTTCCCATTCACACTGGGTATAGAACTGAAAATTGACTCGAGGAAGTCTCCTATCTTTGCCTTCATTTTGAAAAATATTCTGCAGACAAAATAAGGCAAACCTCCTGAAAACCTAATTTTGCGATTAATAAAATGCATTTAATACATCAGAAATTTTTGAAACCATCTGTACCTCACTTTCACTGTTTAAAATCCCAGTCACTGTAAAACCTGAGGCCTTTCACCGGTATTTAGGAAGAAGTCACAGTAAGGGTTAGGTTCAGGACTGCTTCCACTGGGTAAGGTCCAGGCTATGTTATTGCTCTAATGCAGCTTTAAACTTGGCACCTCTGTAAGATCAAGCCCGATGCACTGATTCACATCTGGGGGTAACACTTTCCTCACCCTTGAGAAATTTAGATGCTCTAAGCCCAAATAATTTCAGGCTAATAAAAATGCATGAAACAGTACATTGCAAGGGATGCCTTACCTCAGCCTCTGAATGTTGGATGTAATTCCTGAGAGCCTGTAGACCCCGTCTACGATGCCATGTTTCTCAATGAATTCTGCACAGCTTTTGAGGACTTGAGGAACTGTGTGAAGAGAAGAAGTGGCAAGTTGGTTCAGTTCTCAATGTAATGCTTTATCTAACCTCTCTTTACCTCAGTTACCTACATTAAAATACAAGTTCCAGCGGCCTCTGGATAGAAACACATTTTTTTAATTGATCAATTTGATAGAGTACCTTTGAGTGAACCACGATCCACAAGAGAAAACAGGAATAGATTTGAAAACAGTGTCCATCCCTTTTCGTCAATCCATTTACAAAAATTCTAAAGTATTACAAAGTATTTACAGCACAGCAACAAGCTATTCGACCCAACAGGTCCATCCGGATGTTTATGTTCTATTTGAACCTCCGCCAGACTTCTTTATTTAACCTCTGATCAAATTTTCTTCAAATGGAACACAGGCCCTCGAAACAGAGTTGTATCAAATAACATTGCCCACCATAGATAATGTGCCATGCAAAGCTTCTGGCAAGTGATTGTGAGGGGAGCAATGCTTATGTGGAAAAAGTAACGGTGTTACAGGCTGAAATTTCTAAGTGCCTGCTTTAAGATAAGATGCACTGAATCAAATCATACTCAGCAACAGCTATGAGCTCATGTACAGGACTGACATTCATGGCAAAGGGGATGGAGTGTAAAAGTAGAGAAGTCTTGCTACAACTGTACAAGGCATTGGTACGACCACACCTGGAGAACTGTGTACAGTTTTGGTTTCCTTCGTGAAGAAGGGATACATATCCTTGCAGTGGAAGCAGTTCAGAGAAGTTTCACTAGGTTGAGTGGAAGGATGAATGGTTGTCTTATGAGGTAAGGTTGAGCCTGTAATCAATGGAGTTTAGAAAAATGAGAGGTGATCTATTGAAACATATTAGATTCTGAGAGGTCTTGACAGGGTGAAAGCTGAGAGGAGGGTTCTCCTATTGGGGGAATTTAGAACTCTGGGCCATGGGGCAGGTAAGGCAGAGATGGGGAGAAGTTTCTTCCCTGAGGTGGTTAATCTTTGGAAATCTCTAAGAGAGCAGTGAAAGCTGGGTCATTGAATATATTCAAAACTGAGTTTGACAGATGTTTGATTTTTGAGGGAATCAAAGGGTTACGGTAAACAGGCAGGAGAGTAAAGCCATGATCTTATTGAATGGAAGAGCAGGCTTGAGGGGACAACTGGCCTACACTTGCTCCTATTTTTTATGACCTTAGGATCTTTCTTGCCATGAAACTTGGTGCCATTATCCCAGCTCAACGTTTGAATGAGTCTGAGATCAAATGACATTGCCCGTTCAGTACTGCTGCATAGATGCATGGATACCACTTCATGCTTACTTTAAAATTATACTTTTAAAGGTAAGAGAATAACATGCAAAGGAGTCATTGCCACTTATCATGTTTGTATTCCTGTGAGAAGGCTGCAGTTATCAGTAGAAATGTGCCCCAGGAGAAAACTCAAGTGGGATCGAGGATGTCTTCAAAATGACCTGAGCAATTTCTGAAATTGCTGAAGATGTCACTTTGATTGATTTCAGATATACTGCAGGATTTAACTCCACTATCTGTGGCGTTCAGAGACTAAGAGATGAGACATGCAGTAAATAGGTTTCCAGCCTTCACTGAGGTTCCCTACAAGAATGGAAGTGTTCTCCTGGCACCTACATGGGATTGAGAAAGGGATTTAGACATTCTTTCACTCTCAGAGCTGTTTCAAGCAAGTCCTGGCAGAATTAAATAAAAAAAAACAACCCAGAAATAACCACAAAGGTCGATTAATGGAAATAAATGCAAAATAAATCTCTTGAAATAAAATCCTGGTCTCAGGGCTTGCTCTGTGCAAACAACCACCAGAACATCAAGGAGTGAGGACGGAATACAAAATACAGTGGGGAATCTCCCATTACTGTTTTCTTCAATGTTTCCTTAACATAAAGCAACAAGACCACTGAGCACAATACCGTAGCACACAACAGGGTGACTTAGAAAGTGACAGTTTCATGTGCGGTCGCACACTGAACAAACTCCGCATTGTTAGGAGTCGACACTGCACCCTCACCCTGCCACGCTGAAGTTGAGACTTCTGTCAGCTCAGGCTGGGGTGGTGGAGTGTTGCCAGCTGGAGTTGTTTGGGTTGCACCGTGTGTGACTTTGTGTTCACTGTGGCTACAAACAGCGGGATAGGAGGACGGTGAAACAAGGGACTCTTGAGGCTGTGAGACAGGATGCACATATACACACATATTCACATGATGCTCACTTTGCTAAATATCATTTTTCACTTCACTAAGAGTTCAGTTTAGAAATTCCAAGAAAAATGTTTATTGTTTGAAAAATAAACTGTCCCACCATACACAGAGAATCCCTACAGTGCAGAAGGAGGTCATTCGGCCATCGCGTCTGCACCGACAACAATCCCACCCCTATCCCTATCCCCACAACTCCACACATTTACTCCACTAACCCTCTAACCTACACATCCCAGGACACTAAGGGGCAATTTAGCACGGCCAATCAATCTAACCTGCACATCTTTGGACTGTGGGAGGAAACCGGAGCACCCGGAGGAAACCCACGCAGACACGGGGAGAACGTGCAAACTCCACACAGACAGTGACCCAAGCCGGGAACTGAACCCAGGTCCCTGGAGCTGTGAGATAGGAGTGCTATCACTGTGCCACCATGTCACCCATATCTGTGAACAATTTGCAGGGAAGCTAGATTGCAAGATCTGTAGCCAGGAATTTTACAATAAAGTCTGAAGTTTTCGGATTTAAATCTCATTCTAAAGTCTGACATATAATGCAGGTTGGTAATTCAGTGCAGTAATGAGGGAGTGCTGTGCACTCTTTTAGATAAGATGCTGAAGCTAGGTTTCACCCAGCCTCTCAGGTCAATGTAAACACAGCACAGTTTGAAGAAGAGGAGTATTCTCGGTATCCTTGGTAAATTCTTCTCTCAACCATACCAAGGTTATCTGGTATTTGCTGTTTGTGGGAGCTTGCTGTGCACAAATTGGAAGGTACGATTCCAAAACTGCTGCAGCAAATATCCTTCAAAAGCACTTCATTGGTTGTAAAGGGCTTTGGAGTGTCCTGAAGTCACAAAAGTTGCTATATCAATGCAACTTCTTTCTTTTATTGCCTGTTGTAGTTATTGCCAGGTACTGTTCCAGAGTGGTGAGAATCATGAATATATTGTCAGCTGTGCTCAGCTCTCAAAATTGGGAAAAGCAGGACCACATGCTAGTTTAACTTGACTCCTGATTGTAAAAGTGATTTAAACTGAGGCTTATATTAAGTAAGGGCCAGCACTGGTTGCCTAAATACCAAGATTAATGGTGCTTACCATTATTAATGTGTGAACGTCCAGCAATTTATGGTGAGGAAACGGTAATCCATAGACTGTGAATCACCACAAGATGCTGGGGGGTTTGCACTGCTTTGCTGTTAGCCTCATGAAAAAAGAAGCTCATCCTGAACTTCTCCATGAGTTTCATGAAATGAGTGCATTTGTGGATTAATTACCAATTAAAATCATTACAAGAGCTGGTACTTAACAACATGAATATCTTTTTAATGAGTAAATTCATGCTCTTGCAATACTAATCAACTTTTCTGGTCAAGGAAGGAAACACACTATCCTGATTTGGAAATATATTGCTGTTCCTTCACTGTTAGAATTGGGTCAAAATCCTGAAACCCCCTCCCTATCAGCACTGTGGCTACACCTACACCACATGGACTGCAGCAGTTCAGGAAGTCAGCTCACCACCACCTTCTCAAGGGCATTTAGGGATGGGCAAAAAATGCTGATCTAACCAGTCGAGACCACATTCCACGAATGAATAAAAAGTAATCAGATAATTGGAATCAAGTGACTTTGTATAATATACAGGAAGTGAACTGAAAAGAGACTAAATTAGATAGGACAAGACAAAAGCAGAATGTTACTGCATTAACGCACATTCTGTTAAAGACGCAATGCCCATCAGAAAAAGTGCATTAATTTTTTTCAATGTTATTCTCCAAGTGTGGCTTTGGGTTTGGCACTGTGGTGACCACCTCATCCCTTGTTTTACGTAATTGCTAAATAGAGATTTCAAACGGCTCTTTCCAGTGTGAGCAGGAAGGCTGAGGTCACGGGAAGTGAAAACTGGTTGTTTGTTTCAGTAGAAAAAAGCAACACGCCCAAAATGTGAATGTTCTGCTTGTGTTGAATGCAGCTTTACATTTTGCAACAGAGTTAAACCTTCCGTCTCAAGCTGTGCAATCCACAGTGTGGGAAAAAAGGAGATTTTATAGATCTATTCCTCAATTGGAGGGGATCAAAGTGTATTCCGGGAAAAATAGGGAAGTCGTCGTTTCACTCTTTCCAATAGATTTTCACTTTTAGTAAGCACATCCTCCTATAGCATATTCTATAGTTTATCAAATATACTAGCGGAGACCTGCAAACATCAAATTAGTATCTTTGTTGCAACATTACAGGATTTCTAGTTATTATTTCACCAAAAACTTTAACAGAATCAAAACTGTTCACTCTGAGAAAAACTACAATAAGTTGTCCATGCGTAAAAACAGGCCGAGGGATATTAAGCACAAAATTTGTCAAGAGTTTAGCCTTGTGACTTGTTTCTAGTCATCAAACAGAAATGTCTAATTGGTACTGTCTCCTCCTGAATTAAAAGGGAGGGTTCACATTGGTTGAACTCAATAGTATTTGAAAAATATTTCCTTGAAATCTCCAGTTATAATTTCAGCATTGAATATTTGAAGGAAACGGTTTCCTAATTACTAAAGTGGTTCCACGACAAGGCATTTGTTTAGGATTCATGCTTCACAGCGACATTATAATTGCTCTTTTGTTGAAACTGATTTTGGGGCTGAATTTTCATCCTTGAGGCAGGTAGTGAGAATTGAGATCAGACAGCAGAGCTATCAGTCAAGCAATGCTTTCCCTGGGGCTCAGCTGTTTCAGCAGTCTAATGGATTCCTGGGTTGTAAGCCAAGAAAGCATAATGAGGTTTGGCCCAGAAATTCATTAGACTATTGAAACAGCTGATCTACAGGGAAACATTGCTTTAAAGCTCTCTCTCTCTGATCTCTTCTGTCAATTTCACATTGTTTATTAAGTTAAAGAGGATTCAAGTGTTTGCAGTTTCTGCTAGTGATGCATTAAAGGGTCTGGATGACTTAACACTTTTATTAGTTTGTAGCAAAGTTTATTTTTCCAGAAAGTAGGAAGTTAGGTATGAATGACTGTTTTTAACCATTTAAAAATATTTCTTTGTCACGGTAGGATTCATTGTTTATTTACAGAATAGAATGAATGAATGGATATGGATGTGCCATAGCTTGAATGGAGGGCATAAGAGGTCATGGGGGTAGTAAATGGCATAGCTAGGGATGGAGAAGCATAGGGAGTGGGTGGGGGGCATAATTTAGCACGGGAGACATGAAGGGCACCTTTTGAACTTAACTTCCAAAAATCTCCCTCCTGCAGAGAATGATTTATGACACCTCTGAGGTGTCATGAATCATGAATCTTTGAAAAGCTGTCTCAACTTGTGGAAATTTTGGGGGGACTAGGACATACCTATAGTCTCAAGGAAGCCAGCCAGGTCAGGAGTGCAGGGCCCTGATTCATGACTTGAACCAACACACACCCTTAAAAGGTTTAAATGAAAATTAGACACTGTGGAAATGGGGTCCAGACTCTGACAAGGGTCATCCAGACTTGAAATGTTAGCTCTGTTCTCTCTCTACGAATGCTGTCAGACCTGCTGAGATTTTCCAACATCTTCTATTTTTGTTTCAGATTCCAGCATCCGCAGTAATTTACTTTTATCCAGGAACTGGCTCCTGGTTGCCATTTCCATGAAGCCTCCCCAACTCCATGAAAATCCTTTGTGTGATGGGATGCCCATTGAGATTATCCAGTGCAGGAACCCTGGAAAGTATAGACTGTTGTCATTTTCCTCATCCTCTCCCCGCTCTTTCTATCCCCATCCTTCTTATCAATTCTATCCGATCACTCATGGAAACAATCTCTCCAGCTAGCAAATGTTGTTTGGCTCTCCTTGCCTTCAGCTATTTTTTATTCTCCACCAATCTCCACTTCAAACCTGCTCCATACCCTGGAAAGCTGCCCCAAATTGTGGAAAGTTTGGGGGTATTAGAATGTACCTATATCCTCAATGGAGCCAGCCAGGTTGGGAATGCAGGGCCTGGATTTGTGACCTGAACCAACCCAAACCCTTAAAAGACTCTACTGAAAATTAGACACTGCAGAAATGGGATCCAGGAACTGGACTCACTGGGGTCCACCAACCCTACTACTACCTTGCCATCGACATTCATTGGGAACTGCATGTACATCTCGAGCTTCAGTCCTCCCGGTGCTTCACATGCCTCTGTACATGCCAAGCACTACCCACTAAATAATCTCATGGTCCTTAAAGTGACCAATCAAAACACTCCAGACAGACAAAAACTGAGTATTATTTTTACAGATTTAATTTGGGTATCAATAAATATTTTACAAAGCTGTTATAGGTGTACATTCGGAAATGTTTTACATTGTATCATGAAGAAACCATTCTCATGTTTCGATGCACTATCATAAGTATTTTATGTGAGTGTATGTTCTCATATATAATTTATGAAGTTACAGCACATCCTGCTTGTACATTTCCCATGAGAGGAATGTAGGTCAGGGGTTGAGACTGCTGGTCCCGAAGGAAGTTCCTTAGTCTTGGAGGCCTGGTGATCACCTTGGTTTGAGAGCAGTGCCCCTAATGGCCAATTACACAATTGCAGTGTAATTAGTTCCAAGTGGGTCTCCAGGAAGAGACTCCATCCTAACTGTTACTTCCCCAGTTCTAGGAGAAGACCAAATCGTACTTGTTTTGATTGGCATCTTTCCCACACATGTTTCAGCCACATGTTTCTCTTGTGAGAGAGAGTGCACTAGGTCACAGAAGAGGATACATTTTGTAGCCAGCAGCAAGTCTGCTCATTGTGAACCTTTCTCGCCAGTGAGAACACCAAGACAACACTATGAACATTTGAACTAGGAGCATGAATAGGCCATTCGGCCCTTTAGAGCCAGCTCCATATTTAATAAGACCACGGTTGATCTGATTGTGGCCTCACCTCCACAATTCCATCTACTCCGTTACCCTTTGACTCCCTTCTTAGTCAAAAATTTATCTACCTCTGCCTTAAAAATATTCAATGGCCCTGCCTCCATTGCTCTCCGGGGAAGAGTTCCAAAGACTATTAACACTGAGAGAAAAGGAAATCTCCTCAGGTGGATCCCGCCAAAGTCAGGGGAGTTTTGAACGGCTCGCTGCATTTTATGGCACTACCCCCACTGCGACGGGGCGGCAAAACTCCACCCCTCACCTCCATCTTAAATGGGCGACCCCTTATTTTTAAACTGTGTTCTCTAGTTCTAGTCTTTCTCATAAAGGCAAACATCCTCACGGGGCAGTCCAGCAGTACAGTGGTTAGCATTGCTGCCTCACAGCGCTTGGGGTTACAGGGATAGAGCCTGGGTGGGATTGTTGTCGGTGCCGGCTCGATGGGCTGAATGGCGTCCTTCCGCACTGTAGGGATTCTATGATTCTATGATCTTATTTGCTTTGGCTGAGCTGGGTCTCCTGGATTAATGAGGCTGGACTGGAAAGTGATTGTCTAGTTGGTTAACACGCTTGCCTCTGAATCACTACATTCTGTGTTCATCGCCAGGGCTTTGGCATGTAAATCAAGGCTGACACTCCAATGCAGTATGGATGGAGCAGTGCACTGCCTACATTACAGCACTGCTGTCTTTTGGATGCGATGGTAAACTGAGGCCTCATCTGCAGAACAAAATAACCCATGGCACTATTTTGAAGAAGCGAAAAGGAGTTATCTTAGTGTCATGGCCAATATTTATTCCGCAAATATCCAACACTATAAACAGATTATCTGGTGCCTATCATGGCTACTTGTGGGATTTTGCTGAATCCAAATTGGCTTCCGCACTGCCTACATTACAATAGGGATTACACTTCAAAAAATACTTCATTGCTTGTAAAGTGCTTTGGGACATCCAATGATTTTGAAAGGTGTTATATAAATGCAAGTCCTTCTATTTTTTCTTTTTTCTGGAGTGCTGTACAGAATGGTTTGATGCAGGGACATGACCAGTGCATGTGGGGAAGTGTGACCCTTTCTGGTCACAATCTCTCCAGCAGCTATCTGATAGGGAAGAATGAAACTTGTGTTTATGGAGGGGGCGCTCCATGTGATGTGTGAATCTGAGATTGGCTTTGTGCATTTTCCTTCATTTCTTGGTGTTTGTGACTCTGACACCATCTGTACTGTTTCTGTTCCTCCTGCTTCAGGCCAGGCCCCATTGTCAGGTTTCCTTTAGGCTTTGAAATTGCATCCAGGAAGTAGAGTGGATGAAAAGCTAAAGCCTTGCAGGGTTCTCGAGGTAGTATTTCAGCTGGGGATAGTGGGATGAAATATGTCAGCTAGCTGGAGGATGAGCACAAGCTCCCATGGAAGAGCTCCTGGAATCCCTTTCCCATGTTAAACTCTTCAACAAGTTGTCTTGAGTCCTCTTTGGAGTTTGCCACTGTACAAAACTAGGGAAAGGGTGATAGACCCAGATCGTTAAAGAGGAGCTGCTCCCAAGCTAAGAAGTTGTATTTGCTTTATATTTAAACTGATATTGTTGAATAATCCCTTTCATAGAGGTGACTAGCTTGAATTAAGAATCAGCATGGATCCAGTTACTGGACTTTAGCATCAGGACACAGAAACCCTCTCAATGACACTCTTCTTAAACTCACTGGTCATTTAACTTAGGTCACTCCTGTTGTATGTAATAAATCAATGGCTTTAGACAGCGAGCACTATATATGTTGGTCAGAAGGTGTAAAGTGATCTTCAGTCAAACATTTACAGAAGTTTAACTCTTGTACTAATTGAGGAATATAGAAAGACAATGAGAACACAAAAAAAAAACCAAATTGGGATATATCTGCCTTGCTATGGGGGCAATTCTCCCATCCCGCTGCACTGCATTTTTATTGCAGCGGGGGGAGAGACTCTAGCGGCCGGTTTGCGCTGAGCGTCCGGGCCTGAGCATGGAAATCTGCGTGGAATTGCCTAATGCATGCAGCCTCCCATTATCATCTATTTTGAATATCATGAGTGGGCCTGGAACTGAAGTCTGCAGGCCCGCTAGCCTCTCCCGCCAGCCAGGACTATTTCACTCCAGTGGGATTTACAGTAGCTGCCCACTTGCGGGAGCTGGTGTCCCGACCCCGCTAAAATGAAAGGGGCGGCAATCGAGGCCCCCCCCAGAGAGTTGGACGATGGGGGGGTGCCCCCTTGGCATTGGCACCTTGGCAGTGCCAGCCTGGGCCCCCGGCACTGCCTATGGGGTAAAGTGCCAATGCCCTGGGGGCACCTTGGCACCACCCAACTTTTGGACTATTATTTAAATGATAAAAAATTGCAGCATGCTGCTGTGCAGAGGGACCTGGGTGTCCTTGTGCAGGAATCTCAAGGAGTTGGTTTGCAGGTGCAGCAGGTAATTAAGAAGGCAAATGGAATTTTATCCTTCATTGCTCGAGGGATGGAGTTTAAAAACAGTGAGATTATGTTGCAGCTGTATAAGGTGCTGGTGAGGCCACACCTGGAGTACTGTGTACAGTTTTGGTCTCCTTACTTGAGAAAGGATATACTGGCACTGGAAGGGGTGCAGAGAAGATTCACTAGGTTGATTCCGGAGTTGAGAGGGTTGTCTTATGAGGAGAGACTGAGTAGGCTGGGGCTATACTCATTGCAATTCAGAAGAATGAGGGGAGGTCTTATAGAAACATATAAGATTATGAAGGGAATAGATAAGATAGAAGCAGGGAAGTTGTTTTCACTGGCGGGTGAAACTAGAACTAGGGGGCATGGCCTCAAAATAAGGGGAAGCAGATTTAGGACTGAGTTGAGGAGGAACTTCTTCACACAAAGGGTTGTGAATCTGTGGAATTCCCTGCCCAGTGAAGCAGTTGAGGCTGCCTCATTGAATGTTTTTAAGGCAAGGACAGATACATTTTTGAACAGTAAAGGAATTAAGAGTTATAGTGAACGGGCGGGTAAGTGGAGCTGAGTCCACAAAAAGATCAGCCATGATCTTATTGAATGGCGAAGCAGGCTCGAGGGGCCAGATGGCCTACTCCTGCTCCTAGTTCTTATGTTCTTACATACCCATCGGGCATAGGGCAGTGCCAAGGGGGTGGTCCTAATGGGAGTGAGGCTTCTAGGAGAACAATTAATGTTGGTGAGGGGTCCCTCTGCCACTCTGCAGTCGGGATCGGTGGGGGAGGGATGGAGACCAGCGATCGGAGCTGGCCATTGGGATGGGGGGATATCAGCCTGCTGGGGGGGTCTGGACTGTGTGGGAGGGGGTCGTCACTGCAGCGATGGAGGGGGAGGGAGTCGGCACTGTGGGGGGAGGGGGGCGTGGCGAGAGATTGGGGCTGGCCAGAGGGGCAGGAGATCGAGGCAGGACGGGTGGGAACAGCGGTTCAGGCTGGCCCGGACACATTCGAGGGACAGCGATTGGGAGGCTGGCAGTGCGGGCTCCTGCGCATGCGTTGATCTAGGCGCTGACAGCTCAGTGGCCCGCTCAGTGCAATGCTGCCGGACTCTCCAGTGGGAACAGGCCCTACCCCCTGAATTGCAGCATGATTCACACTGAGGCACTCTGCAGTGCACAGTGTGGGAGATTCATTTTGAAAATCCCACTGAAAGAACCAGCGTGATTTACTCCAATTTTCACACAAATGTGACACTTAGAATTTTTTTGGGAGAATCGTCGCTCCCTCCCCACCTCCCCCCCTCCAGCCCTCCCAAATTTTTTTCCTTTTGATTTCCAGTCCAATTTCACTTGTTTCCTGAGTGTACAGCTCAACAATGCCACAACCAGCACCAAGTTAATTAATGATCCGACAGTCTAACCAGTCACACTAATCTATTACGTAGGATGATTTAAAGGAGAAACTTGAGAAACAGTTATGAAATGTTCAGCACAAACTCTGTTGCAAGTTGTCATATTCAGTTTTACAGCTGCACTGTCTAGGTGACGCGTACAGCTTTTCTGTGAAAAAAAAGATCTGTATTGAAAGTGCATGTACAGTGATGGGTGGCCAGGGTGATTCCTCAATGTGCCTGACCTGCAGAGCTGGTCACATGTTTTTCACCTATTCCCATCCATTTTCTATCCAATGGTTCTCACCAAATCTGAGAGGCTGTTTTCTCTCTTCTCTTTAGAAATCTGGAGTACAATTGCACAGTTTCTAGTTAGGAATAAAGAGAGACTGTGGAGGGAGAGCAAATGAAAGAGACTGGAGAGAGAGTCTGAAAAGAATCATAGAATGCCTACAGTGCAGAAGGAGGCCATTCAGCCCATCGAGTCTGCACCAACCACAATCCCACCAAGGTCCTATCCCCATAACCCCATGTATTTACCTTGATAGCCCCCTGACAGGGGCAGTTGAACATGGTTAATCAACCTAACTTGCACATCTTTGGAGTGTGGGAGGAAACCAGAGCACCCGGAGGAAACCCAAGCAGACACAGGGAGAATGTACAAACTTCACACAGACAGTGACTCAAGCTGGGAATCGAACCCGGGTCCCTGGAGCTGTGAGACAACAGTGCTCACCATTGCGTCACCTTGCTACTCAGAGAGAGACCGGCTGATAGATTAGGGAGGGAGAAAGAGAGAGAAACTGGGGAGAGAGGCTGCAGAGGAGTAAAACTGGAGAGAAAAGATAGTGAAAGAGACTAGCGAAAGACAGAGAGACTGCAGAGACAAAGAAGACTGGGGAGAGAGAGATTAGGAGAAAAAGAAGATAAATATGGAAAGACTGGCGATAGAGACTGGAGTTAGAGATACTTGGGGAAAGAGAGAGAAAGGAGGGGCGGTAAGATTGAAGCACAGGGTTAATACTGCTGCTGCTCACTACCTACCTGCCTGTCTGACTGTGGTAGAATTGGAGACTGGTACAACAGTCAGCTGCTGATACAGTCAGCAGGCCTCTGGAGAAGAGGAAGAAAAACAAGTGGGTGGGGAGAATTACAAAACAAGAAGTGGTCAGTTGTACACGAGACTGGGATAACTATATTGATAAGGAGGTTATGATCAACAAGTCCACAGTATTCTGCTTTACTTGCTGTCATTGCCACAATGATCAAGTCAGCCACTATTTCAACATGAAATCAGATTGTTTCTTTCAAAGGGAAACTGTGAATTGAATTTCCCCCAAAACAAAACTCTCGCATCTTGGGCAGAATGGCTTGTAGATTGTCCTTTTGAGCATATAATGGCTGATGGCTGAAAGTAAGTGTTCATTTCCCATTTCTACTTTGTGACATTGCATCTTTTAAACTTGGCTACAGGAAAGTGGTATTGCAAAGTATTACAATAGTCCATTGGTAATGCCTCACTTACTAGCAGTGGGTCCCTTATTTGCACCAGGCTTCACTCTCTACAACGTTACACATTAATCCTTTCCAGTCATTTCCGAATCTCTGACAGTTATTGAAGAGTGGGGAAATTTTCCTGTCCATTATTTATACTTCACCAAGAGTCAGGTTCCCTGGTCATTATCAGATTGCTGCTTGTGGGATTTGCTATGTGCAGATTGCCTGTCACATTTCCTACATTACAGCAATGACCACACTTCAAAAAGTACTTCACTGGCTGCTTAGTACTTTGGGACATCCTTGAGGGAGTGAAAGGTGCTACATAAATGCAAGTTTTTCTTGTATTGACTGTGGGTTCCTGACTTGCAGGGAAGCGAATCACCCTTCGGTTCCATCTATGAGTCATGAGACTGTTGTGGTGATATCTATAGTAACCAGCTCTGGGTTGGATTTGATCCATGCTCACCACTGTCTGCATGTTTTTCTCTTGCTGTTGGAGACAACCCAAATAGGATGAATGAAAAACTGAGAGTCTCTCCCAAACTGGCTACTTGAATTGCTGCATTCATAAGTTTGAACAGTATGAGACTGTATGTTGCTGCTTAAGTTTGAATTATATTCAAAGGCACAGTATGTAGACTCTGGCCTTCATCGAAACCTACCAATAGTTCAATTCTTAGTCTCCTCGGATAGCTTTCTGAATATGTTCATTTATTTCCTTAAAGCTGGGTGTGAAAGGACATTTTTTGCACTGGCTGGTATGTGTCAATACTGCTGACCTTCTCAGTTATTTCAACCAAATTCAAGCCATGCTGTATCCTACTGCTCCAAGCTTTTCTCACCCAGAATCTAGTGACAGATCGAATTCTCAAAGTTTGCAGGCTGAGGTTATAAAGACTCTGGAGCAGTGTCTGATTTGGGCCCCTCCTTTGTCCTTGACATTATAGTTAGGGGTGAACAACTGGACAGCTCCTGTGAAGACCAAGTCCTATCTTCACACTGAGCATACCCTAAATTGTGTTGTGTGGCACTATGCCATGGTGCTAAATGGGATAGATTCAGAACCAACCTAGCAGCTCAAAACTGGGCAACCAAAAGGTGCTCTCAGCCATATTGTATTCATTCACAAAATGTAACCTCATGGCCCAGCATACCCTCCACTCGACTATTACCACCAAGCCAAGGGATTAACCCTGGTTCAATGAACAGTGCAGGAGGGCACGCCAGCAGCATGACTAAAAATGAAGTGTCAACCCGATGAAGCTACAACACAGGACTACTTGCATGCCAAACAACATAAGCAGCATATGATAAACAGAGCTAAGTGATTCCATATCCAATGAATCGGATATAGCCCTGCAGTCCTGCCACATACAGTCATGAATGATGGGGAACAATTAAACAACTAACAAGAGGAGCAGGCTCCACAAATATCCTTATAATCAATTTGCAACCACCTTCAGCCAAAAACGCCCAGTGAATGTTTCAGCTTGGCCTCCTCCAGAGGACCCTGGCATCACAGATGCCAGTCTTCGGTCATTTCGATTCACTCCACACGGCATCAAGAAATAGCTGAAAGTGCTGGATTGCAAAGACTATGGACCCTGACAACATCCTAGCAGTTATATTAAAGGCTTGTGCTCCAGAATTAGCCTTTCCCAGAACCAAGCTACAGGACCCTCAGGGGGCTTGACAGGGTAGATGCTGAGAGATCGCTTCCCCTTGTGGGAGAATCTAGAACCAGAGGGCATAATCACAGAGTAGGGAGTTGCTCATTTAAGACTTGAGGAGGAATTTTGTCTCTCAGAGGGTAGTGAACCTGTGGAATTCTTTACCGTAGAGAGCTGTAGAGGCTGGGTCATTATTTGTATTCAAGGCTGAGATAGAGAGATTTTTAATCAGTAAGGGAATCAAGGGGTTTGGAGAAAAGGTGGGAAAGTAGAATTGAAGATTATCATAACAGATCAATGATCTCATTGAATGGCGGAGCAGGTTCCGTGGGCTGAATGGCCTACTTCTGCTCCTTCACCTTATGGTCTTAAGCCACACACCATCCTGACTTGGAACTATATTGTAAGAAGTCTCACAACACCAGGTTAAAGTCCAACAGGTTTATTTGGTAGCAAAAGCCACGAGCTTTCGGAGCGCTGCTCCTTCGTCAGGTAAGTGGGAGATCTGTTCACAAACAGGGCATATAAAGACACAAACTCAATTTACAAAATAATGGTTGGAATGCGAGTCTTTACAGGTAATCAAGTCTTAAAGGTACAGACAATGTGAGTGGAGAAAGTGGTAAGCACAGGTTAAAGAGATGTGTATTGTCTCCAGACAGGACACTTAGTGAGATTTTGCAAGCCCAGGCAAGTCGTGGGGGTTACAGATAGTGTGACATGAACCCAAGATCCCGGTTGAGGCCGTCCTCATGTGTGCGGAACTTGGCTATCATTGGAACTATGTTGCCATTCCTTCATTGTTGTTGGGTCAAAATCCTGGAACTCCCTCTCGAACAGCACTGTGGGTGTACCTGGACCACGTGGACTACAGCGATTCAAGAAAGTGGCTCACTACCACCTTCTCAAGGACAATTAGTGATGGGCAACAAATGCTGCCCTTGTAAGCGATGCCCAAATCCCATGGAAGAATAGAAAACATTCTGTCAGGTTTAAGCATTGAACATGTCCAGTCTTCACATGCTGTACTTATTGATTTTCCAGTAAAAATATCGGATAGACCTTCATAAAGAATTGGAAACTATTGCAGCTGATAGCCAGCTTTCCTGTGAAAGGGACCAAACAGATCTTGGAGAGCAGTCAGACAGCACCAGCACTCATGACTCCGCTATTCTTCAGTACTTCATGTGATGTTGACCTTTCTCACCCACTGAATAAATAGTATCTATTGTACTGTGTGATTTACTCTGTCCAATCACTTTCAATCTGTAATGTTACATACTGACCTTTAAAACAATTTTTACTGTAAGGCCTTGAACTTTTCCAGGTTGCTGGATCAGTGAGAAACAATGCTCACTTGATTTTGACTTTTAATACAATAAATTCTCCTTTGTGTTAGTGAATGCTAAAATGTGTGTGTGTGTGTGTGTGTGTGAGAGAGAGACTTCACCCTATTCACTGTGTGACACATATCATTGTAACGTGCACAATGACATGACGTGACATGTATATGTGTGTATGTGTGTGTGTGTTACTCCTGAGTAACACACTCTCAGTAACAAAATTTGGAGTGAAAGTAACTTGAGGCTAGTACTTGATGCATTTGGAAGCGTAGAGTTGAAAGTTTGCTTGCATTCTGTGGTTTGAAAAGGATAATGAAGGTGCTAATAAAAGGGATGTTGTGACCTAAGGTCCCAAACCTATAGGGAGATGCTGTGGTCTGAAGTACATCACAGATCAACAGGCAAGCGATTCAATTAAACTAAGTGACTATACTATGGTTTGTGATGGGGATTAAATGAGGATGTGTGCAGAATGATGATAGATTCTGAAGTTTACTGCATCAGTGGGGTTTAGAATAAGAGTTAAGTTTACTGGTTCTCTCAGTTTATTCTGTTATTTAGGCCTTTATTTTTTTATATTGGTTTCTCTCCCTAATTTTGATGAATTGCGACTGCTGTGAATCTGTCCTGTCCAATCACCATGTATCAGCAGTGTTATATGTCAAGCATAGACAGTAGCTGGGATTTTCTGGCCCTTCCCTGCTGGCGGGATCTTCTGGTTCCACTAAAAGTGGTGGGTTTCCCGGCAGTGAGACAGGGGAGCCACGCGAAATGCCATAGGTACTAGCAGAACTGGAAGATCCAGCTGCCGGCCTATGGTCAGCTGCCTCTGCTGTCAGAAAACATGCTGCACTGAGGGACTGGTAAATTGGGCTCAGTAACTTATGTGCAGCGTGAATCTGAACTGTTGAACATGTTATGTTGATGATAAGAATTGGTTTTCTTTCAGAAATTGTGAGTCATAAATTGTATATTTTTATGGAAATCAATATGCAAAAGCTGACTTAGTGTGATGAGAGTTTAGCACAGTGCTTGCAGACAATTTACTTATAACTTTCAAAGTGAAAGTCAAACCTATTCTGCGAGAAACAAAATAAAATTTTGACGGTAATTGTAACTCCGAGAGTAGTGGCAAATTTTCAGATTGGAGGAAGGTATATAGTGGGGTTCTCCAGGGACTGGTGATTGGACCATTGTTTTGCTTATGTATGAATGGCTTAGACTTGAGTGCACAAGGGCGCAATTTCAAAATTTCGGATGACACAAAGCTTGGAAGTACAGTATTGTGAATGGTGAGGAGATAGTGATAACTTTCAAGAGGGCATATACAGGCTGGTGAAATGGGCAGACATGTTGTAGATGGAATTTAATGTAGTTGAGTTGGGGAATTTCACAGTAACTTCCTTGCAGTGTTAATGTAAGCCTTACTTGTGACTAATGAATAAACTTTAAGTAATTTATATTGGTAAGAAGGACAAGGTGAGGCAATATAAAATAATGGGTACAATTCTGAAGGGGATGCAGGAGCAGAAAGACCTATGGGTATATGTCTATAAATCATGAAAGGCAGCAGGACAGGATGAGAAAACAGTTAATAAACCATACAGGATTCTGGGTTTTATCAACAACAGCATTGAGTACAAAAAAAGCAAGTTATGATAAACCTGTGTAAAAGACTGGTCTGGCCTCAACTGAACTAATATGTCCAGTTCTGGGCACCAATTTTAGGAAAGATGTTATGGCATTAGGGAGGGTGCAGAAAATGTCCTGAGAATGGATCCTGGGATGAGGAACTTTAGTTACATGGATGGGTTAGAGAAGCTGGGGCTGTTCTCCTTGGAGAAGAGAAGATTAAGAGTGGTCTGAACAGTGTAGATAGGGAGAAACTGTTCTTATCGGTGGGAGTGTTAAGAATGAGATGACACCTATTTCAGGTGATGGGAAAAAGAAGCAAAGGCGACACAAGGAAAAGCTTTTTTATGAAGTGAGTGGTTAGGATCTGGACTCCTCTGCCTGTGAGTGTGGTGGAGACAGAATCAATAGAAGCTTTCAGAAGAGAATTGGATAACTATCGGAAGAGAAAATGTTCGCAAAGCTACTGCAAAAAGATGCGAGTGGGACCATGTGAGTTCCTCTTGCAAAGAGCCGATACAGACATGAGGGGCCAAATAGGCCAAATTCTGTGCTGTAAACATGACATGATAGATATAAATATTTTTTTCATTCTTTCAAGGACTCTGAGTTTCACTGGTGAGACTATCATGTTGCCCATCCCTAATTGCCCTTGAACTGAGTGGTTTGTCAAAGGCATTTCAGCAGGAACAAAGAACAAAGAACAGTACAGCACAGGAAAAAGTAAAGTAAAAGTAAAGTTTATTTATTAATCACAAGTAAGGGTTACATTAACACTGCAATGAAGTTACTGTGAAATTCCCCCTTTGTCCCACCAAGGCCCTTTGGTGCTGCACCTGGGCCCTTTGTCCCACCAAGTCTGTGCCGACACAGATGCCTCTCTAATTTAACAGTTTCTTGCCTCTATGTGGCCCATATCCCTCTATTCCCTGCCTATTCATGTATCTATCCAGATGCATCTTGAACGTTGTTATAGAATCTACTTCCACCACCTCCACCGGCAGTGCGTTCCAGGCATTCACTACCCTCTGTGTGAAAAACTTGCCCCTTACATCTCTCTTAAACTTTCCCCTTCTCACTTTCAACCTATGCACAGGTTAGGTTGATTGGCCATGCTAAATTGATCCTAGTGTCAGGGGATTAACAGGGTAAATATTGGGAGTTATGGGAATAGGGGTTGGGTGGGATTGTGGTTGGTGCAGACTCGATGGGCCAAATGACCCCGTTCTGCACTGTAGGGGTTCTATGATTCTATGATTTTATGTACCTGAGTAATTGACCCTTCTCCCTGGGAGAAAGACTCTGACTATCTACTCTATTCAAGTCTGTCATAATCTTGTAAACCTCTATCAGGTTCCCCCCTCATCCTCCAACACTCTAATGAGAACAACAATCCACGTTTATTCAATCTTTCTTCATAGTCCATCTCCTCCAAACCAGGTAACATCCTGGTTAATCTCTTCTGCACCCTTTCCAATGCATCAACATCCTTCCGGTACTGTGGTGACCAGAATTGTACACAATACTCCAAATGCAGTCCAATCAAAGTCTTATACAGCTGCAACATGATGTTCCAATTCCCATACTCAATGCCCCGACTGATGAAAGCCAGCATGCCATACGCCTTCTTGATCACCTTGTCCACCTGAGTTGCCACCTTCAGGGAACTGTGGATCTGCACAGCTAGATTCCTCTGTCATTTCTAAGGGATATACCATTTAATGTATACTTTCCTTCTGTAGTAGGCCTTCCAAATCACATCACCTCACATTTGTCTGGGTTAACTTCCATCTGCCATCTTTCGACCCAGGCCTCCAGCTGATTTATATCCTGTTGTATCCTCTGACAATCCTCCTCACTATCTGCTACTCCCCCAATTTTTGTATCATCTGCAAATTTATTAATCAGACCACCTACATTTTCCTCCAAGTTAAGAGTCAACCATATTGCTGTGGGTCTGGAGTCACATGTAGGCCAGACCAGGTTAGGATGGCAGATCTCCTTCTCTGAAGGACATTAATGAAGCAAATGGGTTTTAATGACAATTGGTGATAGCTGTCATTGTCATCATCACTGAGACTAGCTTTATATTCCAGATTTATTAATTTAATTCAAATTCCACCAGCTGCCATGGTGGGATTTAAACTCATGTCTCTAGACCACTTGGTGGGCCTCTGGATTACTAGTCCAGTGACATTACCACAGCTATGATATATATGATATGGAGGAATATTGACTGCAACCTATATGAAACAATCACATCTTGACAGAGAATCACAGTGTGCTCCAATTAGAAATTACAGATGTACAATCTATTTCCCCACTTTTCTAGTTGAAAGAGGTGTCTAAAAGTCAAATTAAATAATGCAGTTACTTATCCTTCTTAATGATAGATCCAAAAGGGTTCACAGCAATTGATTAGCTCCTTTCAGTGGTGCAGCACTGACTCAGTACAGAATTCTAAACTAGAGATTCACCCACAGATTTATAGGGTGAAAATCAGACTGTAATGAAAAGACTCTATCAGTCCAAGAGCGTCAGAATCTAAGTGATACAGTCCAACAAATGATAAACAGAAGAAATAGAAGCAGGAGTAGGCCATTTGGCCTCCCAAGCCAGCTCCACCATTCAATTAGATCATGGCTGATTTTCTACCCCAGCGCCATTTTCTTGCACTATCCCCATATCCCTTGATTTACAGTCTAGAAATCAATTACTCATTGGGTGGAATTTTCCTCCCTCTCCGCGGTGTGTTTTGCTGCAACGGGATCTTCTGATCCTGCCATTGACAAAGGAGTTTCCCATTGGACGCAGTCCTCACCAGCAGGAAACCTATGGCAGGAGTGTGCCATCAGCAGGACTGTAAGATCCCACCCGTGTAAACAGCAGCAAGATTTCATCATCTGTCTTAAGTGTACATAATGACTAACGTCGCTACAGCTTTCTGAGGTCAGACAATTCCAAAGATTTGTCACCCTCTGAATGAAGAAATTCCTCTTCATCTCAGAACGAAATGGCCTAACTCTTATTCTGTGGTTCTAGTCTCCCCAGTCAGAGAAATATCCTTCCTACATCTACCCTGTTGAGCCTTGTAAGACTGCTGTAAGTTTCAATTAAGTCACCTCTTATTCTTCGAAACTCAAGAGAATAAAGGCTAGGTCTCCTCACAGGAAAATCCCACCATCCCAGGACTTGTGGTGAACATTTGTTGCACTCCTTCTGTGGCAAGTATATCCTTCCCAGGCAAGAAGGCCAAAATTGTACATAATGCTCCAGGTGCAGTCTCACCAAGGCTCTGTGCAATTGTAGCAAGACTTCTGTACTCCTGTATTCAAGTCAAAATCAAAGGGATGGGCAATAAATGCCCACAATCTGAAAATGAACGAGCTCACTTAGGTCCCTTTATATAGTGAAGCATTTATTCTGTGCCGAGTCAGTATGTTGACTGTAAGTGTGGTTTCCTACTGACTGCAAAGTTGCCTCATCCTTCACCAGAATTGCAGCTGTATTGACTAATAAAGAACTTTCATAACTGAATTCAGCATTTCGTTCTATGCCCATTTTTGGTTAAACTGCCCTTTCAAGGCTCAGTTACAATAATCCATAGGTACATTCATTTATGCATGTCGACCTTCTAATATTGTTGCAATCAGGAAGCCACAGATTGTGCCAGAAAAACAGGAGGCGAGGCCAACAGGATGTACACTTTGATAAACCATCCTCAGACTAATATTGTCCTGATACGTTTTTACTAATTAAAATCCAGTTTGCGTGTGAACCTTAAGAACCATCAGCAAGGTTTCCTGGAATCCACATCAACATGAATACACATGAGCACCCCTCTGGCCACCAACATGTCACAATATCTACACTATTTTGTTATGAGTAGTCAGATCTAGGCATTGTACAAATTTACAATTTGAACGCCTGAGTTTTTCTTGGAATAGTGCGACGGTGTCTTTGCTATTTATTATCATTAACATATAGGCCAGGCTGGGTAATGATGGCATTCTTCTTTCCCTAAAGGTCATCAAGAAACCAGCTGAATGTTTACCATAATTCAAAAGCTTTCGGTCACTTTTATTTTATTCCCAGACTTTTAAAATCTGAACGCAAATTTGTAAGTTGTCACAATGAGATTTCACACAGCCTCAACCTCTGATTTACAAGTCTTGTAACATAAACACCAGGCTTTCATACCCTGTTCAGACAATTGTTCCTGATCAAGACTAAATTGGTTTTCAGTTTGCGCTTGAAGCTCCTTGGTGTTAAAAAGCCTCAACTGGAAACTTTGGCTAAATGGTCACTCATTCTGCTATGCAGTCTGGATTCAGATCTATCCCAGAGGTGAATATCGTGTTCTAAACTACTGTAGCATCTGGATTTCTTGGTTCTAATGCCAGTTGGTTCTCTTCAGTGCAAATCTGAAGCCTTTATTTATCCGCTATGAATCAGTGCTGAGCTAACAATGCTGTCTTTGTGGTCAATTGGTTCTCCCATTGTTAATCAGGAACAATGAAGCACCCAATTGAATATTGTACAAACATCCCAGCAGAGACTCATTGGAAACACAATGACAAAACAATCACAAACTGCAGGAAATGTCCGTGACCATTTCCAATGGACTTTTCCAGCCTCACTTAAGTGTGGACTGAGCAGGTTTCTTTGGAAGGGTGGCACAGTGGCACAGTGGTTAGCACTGCTGCCTCACAGTGCAAGGGACCCGAGTTCAATTCCGACCTTGGGTCATTGTGTGGAGTCTGCATGTTGTCCCCATGTTTGCGTGGGTTTTCTCTGGATGCTCCAGTTTCCTTCCACAGACCAAAGATATGCAGATTAGGTTGATTGGCCATGCTAACTTGCCCCCTTAGAGTCAGGAGTTTAGCAGGGTAAATAGGTGGGGTTATGGGGATAGGGCCTGGGATTGTTGTCGGTGCATGTTCGATGGGCCAAATGGCCTCTTTCTGCAACGTAGGGATTCTAAGATCCTGCTCCTCACAGAAAAGGAGCACTTTCATCAAAACCCTTGGGGTGGCACGATGGCACAGTGGTTAGCACTGCTGCCCCACAGTGCCAGGGAGCCGGGTTCAATTCCGGTTTTGGGTGACTGTCTGTGTGGAGTTTGCGTGTTCTCCCCATGTCTGCGTGGGTTTCCTCTGGGTTGTCCGTTTTCCTCCCACAGTCCAAAAATGTGCAGGTTAGGTGGATTGGTCATGCTAAATTGCCCCTTAGTATCAGAGGGATTAGCAGGGTAAATAAATGGGGTTACAGGAATAGGGCCTGGGTGGGATTGTTGGTGGTGCAGGTGCGATGGGCTGAATGGCCTCCTTCAGCACTGTAGGGATTCTATGATTCTATCACTTGTGGCTGTACCTGGGTGTATTGGACCACTTGGGCCTAATCTCTGGTTGGGGGCAAACATTTGTCTGATGATGGTCATGAGGCAGAGCTAGTTTGGGGACTTCTCATGATGGCTTCAATGAGAGCCAAAGTAGAAATGGTGACAATGTTGAGCAACTGGAGACATTGGTGTTCAATTGTTTGGTGTTTGATTGTGTGTGGCTGTTGACTGTGAGCTGAATGCTGTGAGTCAACTTTGTGGATGTGGTTACAGAGAAGCTGAAAGCAAACGGGAAGCATGAGAGGGCAGACATTTTCAAAGCATTGAATAAAGCTCCTATTCACACATAGAACCTGGTGAGAGTCCTCTCCGCATATCTCTGAGGCACAAAACACAATGGGCCTTTTACGGGACTTTACGGCCTCGCTTGTCCCGAAACCATTAAATCCTGCCCAACGTCAATGGACCCTCCCACTGTCTGCCCCTCGTCAGCTCTGATATCCATGGTGGGCAGGACGGTAAAATTCCAGCCAATATCTGGTGACAAGAATGAGTTGGATTTATATGTGCGAAGTAGGAAATGAAAGGATTGTTTAATACTAACTTCACAAGGGCATATGCAAAGCCCCACTCAATCTTGGCCTTTCAAAAAAATTAAAAATCAAATAAATTACACAGAACGCATCCCTTCTAACTTTGCTCAGGGAGTTCATAGAAACCTTGCTGGGGCTAGGTGGGGAAGTCTCCATCAGCTTCTGTGTGTTTGTGAGAATTGGTACACCCACCAGTGAACTGTACAAAGTTGCACTTGCACTTACCTGCCACATGCTAATAAGGTGCTCTCCCACCAATCCTACAATCACTGGCAGATTCAGTGCTGGAGGGCGGCATTGGGAATAATCCTGGTGTTATCAGAAAATAAAGCAGCAACCATAACAAAGAGAAGACTTCATTCCACAATGTTCCTAAAAAATAAACCCCACCCGGGTGCATATGTTCCTCTGGATTTAATTTAAACAAGATGAATAGATGTGAGTAAAGAGGTGAGTAAGTCTGGTAGACAACAATCAATGGCCATTTCATCTGTCATTCCCATAACTTGCTTTCATTGCCAAAATAAGTGGAAGAAAATTTTTTAAAATGTTTCTTATTAAGCTCTTCAAAGGCCTGTCTTGAGAAAATTGTGTGGGGCTACACGATAGTTAGTGTGGGGATTGGTTAGACAAAGGAAGTGCAAATTTCAATGTGTCAGTACAGTTAGTATTCATTGTTTAAAACAAATCTATATATAGTGGTGTCCAGTAACAATGCACTGACGCTATAAATAATTCTGATGTGTTTTATAAAAACATTGCTTTTTTTGATGGCATTAATTTTTTAAATACACAATAAAGCTCATTTGAAGGAAAGGTGTAATGCATGGATGCTTCAATGTGCCGCACTGAGTATGATTTAGCGCTGTGATGATGTGAAATAATTTAGCAACATTTTCAAATCCAGGTTTCTTATACGCTGTGAAGACAGCCAAAGAGACCTGTAGTAATCTGAAGTGCATGGCTAACACTTATTCTGTGATCTTCCCGGGGAAAGACTCAAAAGCAAGTATAGATTTGATAATTATCATGAAAAATGCATCTCTGCACTTTTTGAGAAACTGTTGATGTCCCCTTAGAACATTTTCTAGTTCACCTACGCTTACATGAAGGTGACTCTCTCTTTCTAAACTAACCTCAACTCCTGATTCTCACTTTAAACCAAACATCAGCCTATTTCCTTTCTGCTGACATTAATTTTTGATGATTGTCCATGTGCGTTTTTTCAGACATGTCTTAAGTCCTATTGCAGACTGCCACGTGTTTTAAATTTCTTGCAATATTGTAAAACGTATTTGAGAAAGGGTGTGCATGTGTCACGAATATGCAACCATTTAATAATTTATTATTACTTTCTTTGGCTCTTTCAGGTCACAATTTTATATAAATTGTGTATTCACGTTGCTAGCTTGGTGATGACTGTCAATAAGAAAACCATTCTACAGTATAACCAGGGTGAAATTGCCTGTTGGTGGTGTTTATGTCAAAGGTTCTCATTCAAGAGTCCATCTACAGTTCTTGAGGTTGTCAGGTTAATTGTTTTGCGGCTGGTTACTGGATCTCAAGAATTATCGTTCTATTCCACATTTTTTCTGTATTCGATCTTTCTGTTTATAATGAACATAGCTTTTATAATAATATCACAGATTTCCTTTGGGTAGGTCACATTTCAGAGCTTAGGAGGTCCCTAGAAGTGTGTTAAGATTTTCAGGCCCACACTGAAAATCGAAACTCTTGGTTTATAGACCTGCTATAAAGGTTCACTTTCGATTAATGATTATGTAATACAATATGTATAGGTAGAAAAAATATCATGTAGCACAAAAGCTACTTAACTGAGACAAATCACAATGGCAGTACAGCTGACCTACTCCGACACTTGTTAGAGTTGCACATTCTTAAGATCTGTTACACACAGGCTGCAAATTTATATTTTTAATAAATTACAAATGTATTCTTGACGAAACAAACTTCCATGGAGATAACTGGGGTTAAAGACCTTGGGATTGTCAGGAACAATTCATTAGTATGTTAGGGACAAAAGTGCTGTCACACCACTCCTGCTGTACACCAGGAGCAGAAATCCTGAACACATCCAGTTTCAGCATGGTTATCCATCTATTCACTGAGATAGATACAAACAGTAAGAAGTCTCACAACACCAGGTTAAAGTCCAACAGGTTTATTTGGTAGCAAAAGCCACTAGCTTTCGGCGCGCTGCCCCTTCATCAGGTGAGTGGGATTTCAGTTCACAAACAGGGCATATAAAGACACAAACTCAATTTACAAGATAATGGTTGGCATGCGAGTCTTTGCAGGTAATCAAGTCTTAAAGGTACAGACAATGTGAGTGGAGAGAGTGTTAAGCACAGGTTAAAGAGATGTGTATTGTCTCCAACCAGGACAGTTAGTGAGATTTTGCAAGCCCAGGCAAGTCGTGGAGGTTACAGATAGTGTGACATGAACCCAAGATCCTGGTTCAGGCCATCTTCATGTGTGCGGAACGTGGCTATCAGTCTCTGCTCAGCGACTCTGTGTTGTCTCTGCAACAGACACTTCCAGACGCTGAAAGATAAGAACAGGATATGGCGCTCGACTTATCGATCGACAGCTCCGATGCGCCACAGCAAAAAACCACACTGACCTCCTCAGAAGACAAATACGGGACAAGGCGGACAGAGTACCCTTCGTCGTCCAGTACTTCCCCGGAGCGGAGAAGCTATGACATCTTCTCCGGAGCCTTCAACATGTCATTGATGAAGACGAACATCTCGCCAAGGCCATCCCTACACCCCCACTTCTTGCCTTCAAACAACCACACAACCTCAAACAGACCATTGTACCCAGCCTTCAGGAGAACAGTGACCACGACACCACACAACCCTGCCACAGCAAACTCTGCAAGACGTGCTGGATCATCGACACGGATGCTATCATCTCACATGAGAACACCATCCACCAGGTACACGGTACATACACTTGCAACTCGGCCAACATTGTCTACCTGATACGCTGCAGGAAAGGATGTCCCGAGGCATGGTACATTGGGGAGACCATGCAGACGCTACGACAACGGATGAATGAACACCGCTCGACAATCACCAGGCAAGAGTGTTCTCTTTCTTTTGAGGAACACTTCAGCGGTCACGGACATTCGGCCTCTGATCTTCGGGTAAGCGTTCTCCAAGGTGGCCTTCACGACACACGACAACGCAGAATCGCTGAGCAGAGACTGATAGCCAAGTTCCGCACACATGAGGACGGCCTGAACCGGGATCTTGGGCTCATGTCACATTATCTGTAACCCCCACGACTTGCTTGGACTTGCAAAATCTCACTAACTCTCCTGTCTGGAGACAATACACATCTCTTTAACCTGTGCTTAACCCTCTCTCCAGTCACATTGTCTGTACCTTTGAGACTTGATTATCTGTAAAGACTCGCATTCCAATCATTATTTTGTAAATTGAGTGTGTGTCTTTATATGCCCTGTTTGTGAACTGAAATCCCACTCACCTGATGAAGGGGCAGCGCTCCGAAAGCTAGTAGCTTATGCTACCAAATAAACCTGTTGGACTTTAGCCTGGTGTTCATAGAAATCATAGAAATCATAGAAACCCTACAGTGCAGAAGGAGGCCATTCGGCCCATCGAGTCTGCACTGACCACAATCCCACCCAGGCCCTACCCCCGCATATTTACCCACTAATCCCGCTAACCTACGCATCTCAGAACTCTAAGGGGCAATTTTTAACCTGGCCAATCAACCTAACCCGCACCTCTTTGGACTGTGGGAGGAAACCGGAGCACCCGGAGGAAACCCACGCAGACACGAGGAGAATGTGCAAACTCCACACAGACAGTGACCCGAGCCGGGAATCGAACCCAGGACCCTGGAGCTGTGAAGCAGCAGTGCTAACCACTGTGCTACCGTGCCGTTGTGAGACTTCTTACTGTGTTTACCCCAGTCCAGCGCACCTCCACATCATGGCTACCATAGATACAAACACACAGATAGGGAATTGTAATAACCACATCAGGGGTGGATTTTTACCTCAACATTTTAAAATTAACCTGAAAGCCAGAAGACAGCCTCCGGAGTTGAAAAGACCCACAATTTATTTTTGATACCAGAAACACCCTGCAAGTATAAGAAGTCTCTCAAAGAGCTTCCTGTACGATATTTTTAAATGGAACGTCACAAGGTAGTGGCTTGAAGGAAGAGTGTTGATGTTGCCAATGAGGGCAACAAATTATTTATATAACCAAACATATTCATGAAACTTTGGACCTAAGGACACAATTCAATTGAAAGGAATTATACAAAGCTGATTTTTGTTTTAGCAAATTTACCTGGGGGACAGGAAGATTGCAGTTGGCGAATTAGGCAGAGTAGTTAAACAAATAGTTTCAAACACTATCTCGTTGCACAAAGGACACCAAAAAAACACATGGAAATGAAGTAGATTTTTTTGTCAGAAATCCAATTTCAGTCCATTGTTTTTCCAAAGCAAGTGTCAAAGGTTAACAATCATTCCATAGAAAACATGGAATTTTTAAGGAAACTACTATAGGTTGCTACACAGCATTAGATACAAACTTAGCAAATACATCATTTTTTTTTATAAAGAGAAAGAGCTGCAAAGGGCAAACAGGAAAAAATACTTTCAACACTTCAACTCAGTCTATCCATTGGGTGTAAGAGTAAAAGAGGCATTGTCTTATTCAGAGTCATAAATCGGTCAAAGGCATATATTTGAATAGTTTTGAGGACTTTAGTTTTAATAGTCAAAAGAACCTTGCTGCTGCCTCTGCATTTATTCTTCTAGGCTATCTATGTTGTTTTTTTTCAGATAGATATTTGATTCGTGTAACCTAGAAGTGCACAATTTAGTGACAGTGCCTAGTCCAGGCTGGAATTCCTTATATATGACATCAAAGAGATGCCATTTGATTGTCCATTACTATATAATATATCAATATTGGAACTGCACAAGCATTGCTCATGTTTAAACTGGATCTCGGATATCTAGAGTTGTAAAAGGAACCACAAAAATGCAAGTCATTATCATTATTTATTTTCCTCTTTTAAAAAAAATATATTTCTCAACATTCTGTATGCTGCTGTTTGTATTTAAAGCTGAATTGCAGTTAACTATTTGTTGTTAGACCAAGGTCACAGGAACATGCATTAGTCAATGGAAAATATTTGACCCATTTGGTAGCCGAGATCAATTGCTTCATTTCTTTCTGTACTCCCAACATGGACTGGTACAGTGCTTATATTACCAGGCCCTGATTTTGACAGGGGTGAACAAACCACACAGCTGCCTCTGTAGCTTCAGACAGGAAAGTGCCCTAAGAGAGCGCTCTGTAATGGAATCAGAATTCCTGTTACACTCATGCACAAGCACGCACATACATCCACATGCACACATTCATATTCACATCTACCTGTGTACTAAAAGAGACCGGCTATAACACAAGGCAGAGTGTCCACATGGAAGGCAAAATGTCTGGTTCATTCGAGGAAATTGGAAATATCATCATGTCTTTGTCACATCTCATTAGCATATGTAGATTGCCAACTTCTTTCCCTCACTAGCCTGAGTGTTAAAGAACAAACTGGACGAGAGGTTTGGCGAAGGATATAAAACATCATTTATTGTTTCAGAAAAACAACAAATAAACAATTTGTATGTAAATACAAAGACAAAAAATAATAATCTGGAACAAATAAACTCGTAATACATGTTTCCTTCACATGGCAAAGGAAAATTGAGTTTCTAGTTCTTAAATTATTTTACTGCCAAGTACAAGTGAGACATAATTTTGACTCCATACCTGCTCACAATATTGTAACACACTGTGGTGATAATAATATAATGTGTATGGAATCTGTTTATCTGTCAGATTGATCAGAATGATAGAAGAAGTGGTATCACCACAAAGTAAAGATCTTCACCGATTCTTCAGTTTTTTTTGGGGGGGACATTACATTTTAAACCTTACATGACATATACTGCTGTGCTCTGTTTTTCAAGTGCCACAGATAATACTGACACAGAATTTGCTAGCAAAATAACTACAAGTTTGATATGCCTTCTGTTGTTGGTGTGCATATCATTGAGCAATTTGTGGTCAGTAGGAGATACCCTATGAACTGTGAATTTCCATGCAACAGCATTTCCCGTGTCAGACCATTACCATCATGACAATAGAAGCTCACCATCGACACTACCTTGAGTTTCAAGACATGGTTGTATTTGCAGTGCTAATATGAATTAAACTCATTGCCGAAAATTATGGTTAGTATTTAACAGCTTAGGGGCTTTTAAAATGACAAATCGTGTGTTCCTGCCATCCCAAACTCTCTGGCATAGTAACAACTCAAATTGTGAAATCTCATCCCTGCAGGTAATAAATTGTTCCTATAAGTTTTTTTTTTAACTTTATTAGTTTTCTTTTCCTTTCTGTCTCTTTTTTTATTTATCTTACTTAATTCAAACTTTCTTTCTCTCTCTTCATTTCCTTTCTATATGCAATTTGACCCAAATTCACACTGTGGGCCCGATTTTACCATTTTCATTCTAAGTGCTGAATCAGGGCGTAATGCAGATCCGACTTGGAGATCTGCTTTCAGGTGCCCCCATACGCACTCAGCCATCTCCAGTCCCATTCGTGCTGTGGGCGGGGCTTAGCGCGGAAGGACCGATCGGAGCTCTGAACTGCGCATGCGCAGTTAGAAAAAAAATTGAAAAAGCGCACACGTGTCAGATCGCTCCCGGGCCACAGAAAGCGGAGAAAGCGGCCCAGGAGCGACAAGCGGGAGCGATGGCCCCCACACACATCACTGTCCCCCTTATCCACCCCCCCACTACCCAAACACATCACTGTCCCCCTTATCCACCTCCCCACTACCCAGACCGATCGCCACCCCTGCCCCCTTCCCCTCCTCACCGATCGCCCGCAGAGTGGCAGCGGACCCCCCTGCCCCCCCCACCAGAAATTCATCTGTTTCCCCCCCCCACCAGAGATCCATCTGTCCCCCCCACCAGTGAGTGATCGGGTCTCCCCCCCCCCCCCAAGGTACATCTTACTCGCCTCCCTCCTCCCCTCCCCCCCCAGACAACGATCTGGCCTCACTCCCCCCCCCAAAAAGAATGGTCTGGCCTCACTCACCCCCCACACCATACAATGATTTGGCCTCACTCCCCCCCCCCCGCCCCCTCCCGACAACAAACTGGCCTCACTCCCACCCCCCAGAGAATGGTCTGGCCTCACTCCACCCCCCCCCCAGAGAAACATCTGACCCGCCTCCTCCTCCCTCCCCACCAGACAACGATCAGCCCTACCCCCCCACCACCAGGCAACGATTGGCCCTCTCCCTCCCCCGCCAGAGATACATTTGACCCGCCTCCTCCTCCTCCCCCCCAACCAGACAATGATCTGACCTCACTCCCCTCCTCTCCCCTCCAACCAGAGAATGATCTGACCCGCCTCCCTCCTCCCCCCCACCACTGATCTGAGTCAGAGAGCCGTTGGAAGATCTGAACGCACTCTTTCAGAAGCTGGAGCGCCCGATTCAGACTTTTATTCAGCAGGTCCATTACGGCGCGGTTCCGGATTGGCAAACACGGTGGTAAAGGGGGAAATGCTGATAAAGTTGGGCGGGCAGTTCATTAATTCAATTTAAATGCATGCAAATGCATTTAAATCGTATTTGCGTGAATCGAATCGCCGCTATTCCTGGGTTCCGGTAAAGTGGCAATCTACGCGGATGCGGGTGCGGATCGCGTTAATGGCCTCACAGCCGACTTTAACACGTTTTCGCGCCCGTTTGCAATGATAAAATCGGGCCCTGTGTTTCTCTATCTTTAATTTTTGTCGATTAAGGTGCTGGTTTCATCCTTCACAGGGTCCCAGGTGTCCCAATGAGCTCCCAAACCATTCACAAGTCACACTTTCAGCAATTTTCAATGCAAAAATGTTTTCAAACTGAAGGGAAAGGGAAAAACTAAAGTCACAGAGCACACCAGGAAAGGTGGGCTTCTGATGTCATTGAATGGCATGATATTTGCATCACTTAGCCATGAAGGGCTAAATTTTCAGCTTGGAGTAGGATTTTCATTCCTGGATGTGCGGGGTGGGGAGAGGGGTGCTGTTGGTAGGGGAGTTGGGGCAGGTGCTAACTGGAGTCAGGCCTGCTGTCCCCATTAACAGCGAGGAAGGAGAAAGACAGGGGCTGCCAAGTGCCGAGGCAAGCTGGTTAAAAGGCCCAACTAGTCCGAGTTGTAATAAAGCCTTCCGGCCCTCACTCCTCTCTCTTCACATGCCCCATCCCTGCCAAACTATACCTCTCCACCCACCACCAATGCCTCTCAATGCTCCATGCCAACCTATGCTCCACACCCCCAATGACCTTTCTTATCCTCCATTACAACTTATGGAACTTCCATGCTTATTCACACAGTATACATTCTGTACGGAACCAATGAGCTCTTTATGGTAACAATGGCGGGTATGGAAAACCTTTAAAAAAATTCATTCATAACTTTCCTTACAAAACTACTTTTACTGTAGCGTCAATCACCTTGAAAGTATCAACAGCAGTAATTGCAAGCACTTGACAGCTCTCTATCTAGTGTAAATAAACAATTGAGAAAATAGATCTAAGAGAAAGATCTTTCAATCAAGCATGCTTTCCCTTGAGCACAGTGGTTTCAACAGAATCATGGACTCTTAGCCAAGCTGCTTAAACATTCTTCACTTGAAGCTGCATGTCTATGCATGCAGCAACTCACACACTTGATTGCTTTCATAAGCTACTGAACATGCTCGACCATGCAAAAAAAAATTAAAGGGACCACATACTTAACTAAATTGTCAGTGCACCAACCTCCCTCTCTCCCCAAAGAGAAAATAAGGGTACATTGCCTCACAGATAAAGAATTTATTAAAGTTATAAAATAGCATTTGATCAGTTGCACTTACAGCAAAGGATGACCAGTTTAGAGATTGCCCTTCCAATCAGAATTATCCACTATCCCTTCCACAAAATAATTATGCTGGATGGAAGTGAGACATATCATGGAGCAAGCTGAAGGTTGCAAATTGTGAGATTTCTGCGTGGGCACTTGAGCTCTGATACCTTGAACGATGACTCTACTTATCCCAGTTCGAGTGCAACGGTAATATATGCTGCTAGTTCAAGGGACAGGAAACAGACAATTCAGAGCAAGCAGGCACTGAGCAGCAAATATGGGAACAGAATGTCTTTTTGCTAATGTGTCTGATTTGTTTGTTATCCTATGTGCCTGATTAAAGAACCCACAATGCCATGATCCTTGTGACTCCTGGATTGAATTATAGCTTTCGAACTCTCAGCCCACCAGCCATATACTCTGAATTGAATTCAAGAAAATACTGTCCATTATTAAGAGATCCATTAGGTTCTACAGTCAAAACAATCTGGATCCACCATACAGCTCCACTCTGATGTGGTGGAACTAAATGGTTGATGAGAATAAATGACACTTGTCGGTGAATTATGATGAAAGATTTCACTGATAACTTCTCTGTAGTGATCATCTATTATGGATAATACAGTGCAGAATGGGAGCACTCATCCAATCATGTCTGTGCCAGCTTTGAAAGTGTTATTGGCTGGAATTCTCTGATGTCGTATGAGCTGCCACCACTGCCAGCGAGAACAGAGAATTTGGTGCTCAGATAATCTCCATTCACAGCAGCGGGACTGGAGAATCCCAGCTGTGGGCTAGGTCGGAGAATCCCGGCCATTAAATAGGGTTCCCAAATTTATCCCTTTCTGAATCTGCGTAAAATGCTCTGTCGGAGAGTCAGTGCAGAGTGGTGGCATAGTGGACAGTGAAGAAGATTATCTAGGATTGCAATGGGATCTTGATCAATTGGGCCAGTGGGCTGATGGCAGATGGAGTTTAATTTAGATAAATGCGAGGTGATGCATTTTGATAGATTGAACCAGGGCAGGACTTACTCAGTTAATGGTAGGGCATTCGGGAGAGTTATAGAACAAAGAGATCTAGGGGTACAGGTTCACAGCACATTGAAAGTGGAGTCACAGGTGGACAAAGTGGTGAAGAAAGCATTCGGCATGCTTGGTTTCATTGGTCAGAACATTGAATACAGGAGTTGGGACGTCTTGTCGACGTTGTGCAAGACATTGGTAAGGTCACACTTGGAATACTGTGTACAGCTCTGGTCATCCTATTATAGAAAGGATATTATTAAACTAGAAAGAGTGCAGAAAATATTTTCTAGGATGCTACCGGGACTTGATGGTTTGGGTTATAAGGAGAGGCTGGATAGAATAAAGGGCAAAGAACAGTACAGCACAGGAAACAGGCCCTTCGGCCCTCCAAGCCTGTGCCGCTCCTTGGTCCAACTAGACCAATCGTTTGTACCCCTCCATTCCCAGGCTGCTCATGTGACTATCCAGGTAAGTCTTAAACGATGTCAGACTGGGACTTTTTTCCCTGGCATGTAGGAGGCTGAGGGGTGATCTTATGGAGGTCTATAAAATAATGAGGGGCATAGATCAGCTAGATAGTCAATATCATTTTCCAAAGGTAGGGGAGTCTAAAACTAGAGGGCATAGGTTTAAGGTGAGAGGGGAGAGAAAGTGTCCAGAGAGGCAATTTTTTCACACAGAGAGTGGTGAGTGTCTGGAACAAGCTGCCAGTGGTAGTAGTAGAGGCAGGTACAATTTTGTCTTTTAAAAAGCATTTAGACAGTTACATGGGTAAGATGAGTAAAGAAGGATATGGGCCAAATGCAGGCAATTGGGACTAGCTTAGGGGTTTAAAAAAAGCGTGGCATGGACAAGTTGGGCCGAAGGGCCAATTTCCATGCTGTAAACTTCTATGACTCTATGACTCAGACTCGATGGGCCGAATGGCCTCCTTCTACGCTGTAGGGATTCTATGATTCTATGAATATATACCCTTTCGAAAATTACGATTGAGTCTGCTTCCACCACCCTTTTGGCCAGTGAATTCTAATTTAATACTAACCCAACACTGTCAATAGACAAAGCTCAGATTTGTCAGTCAGCTGCTTAGTTTGGCTGCTCGCATTCTTTCAAGCCCTGGCTGCCGTTATTGTGCGTCAGTTAAAAATGTTCAAACCTCATCAGATTTACACCTCAAAAAGCTGTCTGAGCCAATGAAACAGTGCATGTAAGCAACATTCAAACAGAAAATGCTGGAAGTACTCAGCAAAAACAGAGGTATAGAGTGGCATTTTAGCTCACTCAAAACTCATTGCCTTGGACAGCATTAAAATTGGGCCCAATGTTTCAGATTCTGGCATTCGCTCGGGTACAGTGCTGCTCTCATAACTGACCTGAACGCCCCATGTTCAGGAGTGAGGAGTGTGTCCAATATCCCATTTTACAACAAGCTAACCTGGGATTTGTCACTGTCGCCTTGTGATCTGAACTGGGTGCTATTTATTTGGTATGTGTCCTCACACGTGTAAAATACTCAGAGAAGTATCAGTGAAATAAGACCAGATATGAATTGTTCCATGGAATGAGTGATTATTCAGGCCAGATGGATCTCTGCTGGGGAGGGGGTGGGGGGGGGGGGGAGGTGGGGGGTGGGGGTGGGGGGGGGGGTGGGGGGGGGGGGCGGTGAGGCCCGATCATTCTCTGGTGGGGAGGGGGGAGGAGGTCAGATCACTGAGGGGGGTGGGGGGGAGGAGGGAGGCCAGATCATTCTCTGGTGGGGGGGGGGGGGGGGGAGAGCAGGGTGGTCCGCTGTCACTCTGCGGGTGATCAGTGGGGAGGCGAAGTGGGGCAGGGGGTCGCAATCGGTCTGGGTAGCGGGGCTGGGGGGGTGGGTGGATAAGGGGGACAGTATGTTGTGGGGGTGAGGCAATATCTGTAGGGGCCATCGCTCCCGGGCCGCTTTATCCACTTTTTGCGGCCTGGGGGAGCGATGTGGCAGGGGTGCGTTTTTCAAATGTTTTTTCACTGCACATGTGCAGTTCAGAGCTCCAATCGGAGCAGCAGCATTTCAGGCACGATTAGCCCTGTCCACAACATGATTCAGACTCGCGATTATTTTTCATTCTAAGTGCGTATGGGGGTGCCTGAGAACAGGTTTCCAAGTTGGATCTGAATTGCGCCCAGATTCAGCACTTAGAACTAAAATGGTAAAATCGGGCCCTTGATAGAACGAAATAGTTTGAAGCTGGAAAGCTGTGGTTTACTCTTCTTATGTGGCCTCTAAAGGAGACCTCATTAGGTATTTTTATTAATTCATTTACAGGGTGTGGGCATTGTTGGCTACACCAGCATTTATTGCCCATCACTAATTGCCCTTGAGAAGGTGGTGGTGAGCTGCCTTCTTGAACCGTTGCAGTCCCTGAGGTGTAGGTACACCAACAGGACTGTTAGGGAGAGAGTTCCAGGATTTTGACCCAGTGACAGTGAAGGAATTATGATGCATTTCCAAATCAGGATGGTGAGTGGCTTGGAGGGGAACTTTCAGGTGGTGGAGTTCCCAGGTATCTGCTGCTCCTGTCCTTCTAGATGGCAGTGGTCATGGGTTTGGAAGGTGCTGCCTAAGGAGCCTTGGTGAGTTCCTGCAGTCCATCTTGTAGATGTAATACATAGGTGCTATTGTACATCAGTGGTGGAGGGAATGAATGTTTGTGGATGGGGTAGCAATCAAGTGGACTGCTTTGTCCTGGATGGTGTAAAGTTTCTTGAGTATTGTTGGAGCTGTAGTCATCCAGGGAAGTGGAGAGTATTCAATTGCACCCCTGACTTGGGCTTTTGTAGGTGGTGGATAGGCTTTGGGGAGTCAAGAGGTGAGTTTTTTGCTGCAGGATCTCTAGTCTTTGTCCTATTCTAGTAGTAGTCACAGTCTTTATATGGCTAGTCCAGTTCAGTTTCTGATCAATGGTAACCCCCAGGATGTTGATAGTGGGGGAATTCAGGGATGGTAAAGCCAATGAATGTCCAGGGTGATGGTTAAATTGTCCCTTGTTGGAGATAGTCATTGCCTGGCACATGTGTGGCACAAATGTTATTTGTGCCATAAGCTGCCTTAATTCTGACCTCCCTGCCCTCTGAACTTCCTGCTCTTGACCACCTTGCCCACTGACCTCCATGCCATCACATACCCCTTAAACACACTACCCCTTGATCAGTCTCCCCTCTGATCTCCCTGTTGATTGACCACTCTTCTCTCACAGCTCAGTTCCCTGACTACTTTACCCTCTTGAGTGATGCTTTCATGAATGGATACACCATGATCCTTGGCTCTAGCTCTCGCAGTACAGCAACTTCTGCTTCTCTAGCTCCTCCACAGATAGAGGCACACAGACACAAGGCTACGCCTGAGTGGAACATAGACTGAATGAGGAGTTGGGGATTTGGTTCAGGTGGGAAACTTTGGTAAGTTTTTCTGAACTTTAAATTTAGTTTAAGAGTTAGGTTCTCTTCGTGTTAGTTGAATAGCCTAGTAAAAAAGGGAAATGCCTTAAGTGGCAGTTATGTGTCAATCATCAGAAAGAGGTTGCCCTCAGTAGGTGATAATTGCTCTAGCAGAACCTGTTGGACTTTAACCTGGTGTTGTGAGACTTCTTACTCATTTATTCAAGGCAGAGTTAGAGAGATTTTTATTAGGCTAGTGAGTCAAGGGTTATGGGCGGTAGACAGGAAAGTGGAGCTAAGCCTCAATAAGATCAACCCTGGTCTTGTTAAATCATGGAGCAAGTTCGAAAGGCTGGACAGCCTAATCCTGCCTCTACATTCCCCCGAAACAACTGATCAAGTCTTAGTAAACAGATTTTATTAAAGTGATAAATGTCAGAGTGACTATGTTTAAAAGGCAATTAATTACTTCACTGCACTGAATAAATGTATAGGCCACCTGATGAGCTCTTTATGGGCCCCCCGTGGAATTTCCTGAATGGTCACAGCAATTCCGACATAAGGCAATTTATAACGCAGAATTTTGTCCCTGATTTGTAGGCCATCAAAGATGTCCCTGATTTGAAGGTACACCTTTTACTGATGTTTTGTTTGCACTTCAGTCCCACGCTCCTGATCTACGGGCACCTGGTGCGGAGAGGGGCGGGTCGGGATGCCGACCTCCTCGTGAACCTGCTCCTGGGCCTGGCGAGACGCGCCATCAATAGGTCCAGGCAGCGGGCGATCGACGGGGCCGTCCATCCCGACTGTCTGCCCCTCTACCGCGGCTACATTCGCGGCCAGGTGTCTCTGGAGAGGGAGCATGCGGTGTCCACGGGCGCGGTTGACGCCTTCCGCGACCGCTGGGCGCCGCAGGGGCTGGGGTGTATTATCGACCCCGATAATCACCTTTTGGTTTGACGTTTTAAGTTTCCTTTCGACTTTGATTTTGGTTCGGGCTGTTCCCCCCTTCCTTTTGGGGAGCCGCCCCTTTTACTTTGTCCCTAAGTTAATTTGAGTTCGTTTACTTGATTGGTGCCGAAAAAGCTCCCTGATTTGAAGGCTGGGTCTAAGCTGGACAACTGATGAAGACTTTATTAGGTGGAAGCAAATCAAGGTGAATCTGTAGAAGCTGCACAATGCAGGAAACAAATCACCTTTAATTGTAATTAAGTGGCACACAGGTTTAGTAAAATGCAAAGTCCCTTACAAGTTTTAAATGTGTCACTATACTAATGAGAACATTTGTAGTAATCACTGTACTTCAGAATAGTTTAGTTTTGAACAATTTCTGCATGCAGTTTAAAAAGATGAACTAAAAGGGTAGTTACACCAATCACCAGTTCTAATAAAGGTCATTCACCTGAAATGCTAACTGTTTCTCTCCACAGACAATGCTGGACCGGCTGCGTATTTCCAGCACGTTCTGCTTTTATTTCAGATTTCCAATATCTGCCACATTTTGCTAATGTTGCAGTAATCCTGAAAGAGAAAGACTGATGCTCTCGGCTATGTTAGTGGGTGATCACTTGGTGTATTTGCATTACAATCCATTCTGATTTTAGTAGACAATCCTATTCCTTTTCAGTATACACAACTGACACCTTTAGCCTGAAAGAGTGTTACTGATAATAAGTATGCTATTGTTGTCTCTCTGAAATAAGGATCTGGATGGACGGGATTGGGAATCCAGATCTTTGAGGGTTTCATGATTTGCCGTTGGATTCCTACTTGTTTGTAGCTGTATGTGCAGAGCCAGCTACTCCACCATTCACCATCAGTGATGGGCCTTCAGCTGAGAGTGGGAATTGATTTGGAGCAATGGGAGGAAGCAGGATAAATGGGGGACAGTGGTTCACAGAGTTTAAAGACCTCTGTTGGAATGCTAATCCCCACAACCCTAATCAAATTGTAAAAGCACCTAATATTCCCAAGAAAGCCTTTAATTAACACAAGAATTTAGCCTGAAAGTTGTATTTGTTCAGTACTTTTCATTGATTTGGAGTTGCTCAGGTTGATCTGGCCTCTCTGAGGAAGGCTGTGCTTTCTAGAATCAGATGTTGATTTCTGTGTTACTTGGATCTGTGAGATTTGCTTTCCTGCCTGTTGGACCTTCTCCATTTATCGCATCTCAGATTGTGTAACAGCTCTGTTGAGCACTTCCCATTAACTAACTGTCTTATATAAATTGCAAAATACTTCAACAATAACTCAGAAGTGTAGTCTTGGGTACATTGCTTACTTTTCAAATTGTGATTCCGAATTCTATCTCCGGCTATAGCCCCTTCCTCAGTGATTGATGGTGTCATATACAGCCCTGTCTTCCCTATTACAATGAAATCATAGAATCCCAACAGTGCAGAAAGTGGCCATTTGGCCCATCAAGCTTGCACCGACAACAATCCCACCCAGGCCCTATCCCTGTATCCTCACGTGTTTGCTCTGCAAATCCTCCTTCGATCCTTGGTGTCACCAAGGATCAATTTAGCAAGGCCAATCAACCTAACCCGCACATCTTTGCAGTGTGGGAGGAAACCGGAGCACCGGGACGAAACCCACGCAGACACGGGGAGAATGTGCAAACTCCACACAGACAGCCACCCAAGGCCAGAATTGAATCCAGGTTCCTGGCACTATGAGGCAGCAGTGCTAACCATTGTGCCACCGTGCCACCTCCTGTCACCACAATCCCAGAGGACCATAGGCTGCTCTTCCCTTTTGAGGGAGAGCTGACTGGTGGTGATTTAACTTGAAGGTCACCACACCTCAGTTGAGGGGTAAGGTTGGGAAGGCAGAGCTTTCATGAATAACCTCAGCTGATATGGGAATTCAACCAGCGCTGTTGGCATCACTCCACATCACAAACCAGCTAACCGACCCCCATTAAAATATATACCCACTAAATGAATTTATATACTAAATTCGCCATTGTTCAAATCATCTCTGACTCATGAATTCTGTTGTTCAGGCCACTTTGTTACATTTATTCTCATATTTTTTACCCTCTGGCTTAAATCCATAGACCTGGAGGTTTGGGAAGGGTCTTTCTGGGCACTGTTACCAGGTAGATGTGGCAGATTAATTTATTCTGCTGAAACATGCAGCTTTCCTTCTGATTTCAATTCAAATCTGAATGGATCTACACGAATATTTTGCTGCTGTTGGCTTGACTCATGGTCAATAGTGAGTTGAAAGCCATTACAATTAGAGATTTGAGTGAGTATAAAGCACAAAATCCAGAATTAAGAGTCTAACAGTGACCATGAAACCATTGTTGATTGTCGTAAAACCTATCGGGTTCTCCAATGTCCTTATGGGAAGGAAATCTGTCATCCTTACCTGGTTTGGCCTACATGTAACTCCAGACTCCAGCAATGTGGTTTTCTCTTAAATGCCCTCTGAAATGGTCTAGCAAGCCTCTCAGTTCAGGGGTAATCAGGGATGGGCATCAAATGCTGCCCCAGCCAGCGACACCCACATCCCATGAAAGAATGAACCAAATTTGAAAAGTATAACTGATTTTTACCTACCGATCAATGAATGAATCTAATAGGAATCACCACTGAGAGAGAGATTGCATGTATGAGGAGTAAATAGTCTGTGACCATTTTCACACTTGGCTTTGCCTACTGACAGTGCCTTCCCCCTCCCCCCATCCAAACACCACCATGTGGCTATTGCCTTTAAAATTGTTTCTGTGGTTAGTCTAATTTATCTATGTTAATATGCATTTCTAAAGATTGCTCTAAATATTCTGAGAAGGTGTAATAACTAATTGATGCATGTTCTTAAGTTGTTCATTGAGCAGACAATTTAGTTGCTTCTGTCACGTGAGTGCATTTGGCTATTTAAAAGTTTCATTACTGGACCAGCAATCCAGAGACCTGAACTCACAATCCCGAGAACATGAGCACTGAGTCCCACCATGGCTGTTTGAGAATTTGAATTCTGTTCATTGTCCTATAGACAAGGAAACCTAAAATCCTTACCTGGTTTTGCTTATAGATAACTCCAATCTGCACAAATGTGGTCAATGCTTAACTGCCCTGCGAAGTAGCCCTCTGACCTAACAAGAAGTCATATCGAACCAATACCAGCAGTTCAAAAGAAGGCCTACCTAAGGACAAACAGGGGTGGGCTTGAAAGCTGATACTCTTTAGTGTCAGTATCTGTCTACTGTATATGAAATAACACAGGGGGTAACACTCATAGTAGCCTGGTGTTGCCAGCTTAATGATATCTAAAGGCAATAACTTTGGTAGATAGATGGCAATCTTTTTTTAAGTAATACAAGTATTTCAAGAAGGCAGCTCATCACCATCTTCTAAAGGGAATTAGGAATAGGCAATAAAAGTTGGTCTAATCAGCAAGGCCCACATCCCTTGAATGAATTTTTAAAAATGCTCCTCACCTGCCCTCTATCTTACTGTTGACCGCGAGTGAATTTTGAATATTCATCATAATATTGGAAAAATGCAAACAAAACAGCAGCATATTTGAAACCTGTGATCTCTACAACCTAGAACGATGAGGGTAAGCAAACAGACAGGGGCAATACCACCTGCAAGTTCCACTCAAATCCACACATCATCCTGACATGCCAGCATTTTGTTGCTCCTTCACTATCATTGAGTCAAAAATCTTGGAACTTCCTCCCTAACAGCACTGTGGATGTACCTACAATACATGGACTGCAGCAGTTCAAGAAGGCAGCTCACCACCAACTTTTCAAGGGCAGTTAGAAATGGGGAATAAATACCAGCATTGCCAGAGATGCTCGCATCCTCGGAAATACGTGGAAGAAAGGAAGACTTGTGCTTATATCGCACCATTCATGACTACTGGATATAGCAAAGCTCTTTACAGACAATTAAGTTCTTCAGCAGTGTAGTCACTGCAGTAATGTAGGAAGCACAGCGGCCAGTTTGCATTTAGCAAGCTCCCACAAACAGCACCGTGATTCTGA
The DNA here is from genome assembly GCF_964213995.1 of Mustelus asterias. NCBI lineage: Eukaryota > Metazoa > Chordata > Chondrichthyes > Carcharhiniformes > Triakidae > Mustelus > Mustelus asterias. The sequence goes on along the minus strand of NC_135817.1, from coordinate 29,702,371 downwards.
GCAGACAGTCAGCTTTTGTGCTGATGATTGAAGGATAAATATTGGTCAGAACATCGGGAATAACTCCTGTGCTCTTCTCTGAAATCGTGTCATGGGATCTTTTACATTGACCTGAGAAAGCAATCCAAAAGGCACTACCTCTGATAGTGTAGCCACCCAACAGTACTGCACTGAGTGTCAGCCTTAATTTTTGTACTCAAGTTCAGAAACCTTGTGCTCAGAGGTGAGAGTGCTATCAGTTGAGCCATAGCTGATAAAACTGATGCCATAGATGATGAGTGGGGCAATGTAAGCCAGGTAAAGGAGAAGTACCCAGGCTATGGCAGTTTATATACTCTGACTGGCAAATATAAGAAAACTATAAAAGGCATGATTGTATGAAACACCACGAAGTATTGTGATGTTTCATACAATACTGTAACCTAAAGTTTTTGTGAATAAGCTTCACGGAGAACTCACAGCTGTGGATTTTCTGTCAAAAACTAGATTGCAAGCGTTTTATGGATTGTTCCAGATACGAGTTTGGAATATGGCAGAGAATAAATACTATTTTTAGAATTTAAAAAAACAACTTCATAACTGCACAGCTTTCAAAATATTCATCCTCCTTGCTATAGGAATTGTCACAGCATATGCATTTTTGTAATGCATTATAAAGGGTGTCTGCAGAAGCCCAAAGATATTCCCAGGATGACAGAAGCAAAATCACAAATGGACCCCAAGCTCTTGAAGACAACAATTTATAACTTCCATGACTTGATGACTTGGTTTTATTTCTTGGGGACACAGGAGCTTGTAGTTTTCTGTAATAATGTTGATAACAGCACAATACAGGCACGTATGTGAGTGCAGATTTCCCTTCTTGACTAATTCTGATGCCGTTTTAATAAAGGGGCCTTTAAAGATCCACTCTGAACAATGGTTATCGTCAGTTATTTTGGAGAGTTTCTGCCCTTTTTAAGGTAAGTGAGCGATGGTAGCAGAATTAAGCGTGGAGTACTTTTCCCCAACAATGCATGTTAGCCCCAACCACAGAAGTGCCCCTGGACTGCCACAGCTTTTATTCCTCAATTAACTATCATGATGGCCACTCAATTTAGTGCCTGCTTATGCCACATGAGAGATATTTTCATTCCATTCCAATGGAAACTTGGTTGGAGACAAACCAAATCCATTTCATCGAATCCCACAGAATCCCTACAGTGCAGAAGGAGACCATTCAGCCCATTGAGTCTGCCCCGACTCTCGGACAGAGTATCTTACCCAGGCCCTCTCCCCTGCACTATCCCCGTAACCCCACACATTGCCATGGCTAATCCATCTAACCTACACATTTTTGGACACTAAGGGACAAATTAGTGTGGCCAATCCACCTAACCTGCACATCTTTGGACTCTGGGAAGAAACCGGAGCACCCAGAGGAAACCCATGCAGACATGGGGAGAACGTGCAAATTCCACACAGTCACCCAAGACCCGAAATGAACCTGGGTCCCTGGCGCTATGAGGCAGCAGTGCCAACCACTGTGCCACCATGCCTCGTATGAAGCCCTTACAAATTACTGAGATGAGATTTCCATCCTATTGGTTTGGCTGGATTTCAACCTTAGTTGCAGAATCAGAAGTGCAGCAGGTTAACCTCCTCAGTCTTCCCTAATTGACAAATGCCAATTTCACTATGCAGCAAGGGAATGCAATTCTCAAATAGACCATAAATTTGGGTTTCCCAATATTCTAGGGCCACCAGTCACTCTATTTTGAGAAAGAAGGTTGGAGTGTAGGTTTATCACTGGGACCTAAAAGAACACGGTGAAATTGTGGGTAGGGGTGTGGCCTACAAAGATGTGTTCAGGGAATGCATTTTCATTCGTGGAAATAAAAGAGACACAGCCCATTCCAAACAATAATAACAATGAGCCTTTAACATTTCTCGAGTTGCTAATAATAGCTTAACTGTAGTAGGTGTCAGTGATTGCTTTGCCTAGCTGTAGAGTGATAAATGATTGACGGTATGTACAAAGAGCTGCTGTTGGGTATCAGTTTCTGGCAGCCCCTGTCCTGATGAGATATGAGTGGTTTTAATTCAACATTACAAAAGGTGCAAGTGATTTGACAGGTCACCAGAGATCTGGTCAGCATTGCCTCATGACTGTCTGGACTTGTCGGCAGATCCAGAAGGAATTCTGTGCGAGGAAAGGACAGGATTTGATTGTCAGTGTGTAAAGTCAGAGTTATGTGACATGAAGAAAATGAGGAGATGTTAAGCATATATGCAAGAGCAATGTACTCACTATGAGAAATGGTAGTGAGGATGTTGCAAATAATATTACTGTGAGAATGAAATGAACAAGCAAGGAGATGGCAAGGGAAATGTGTTGCAGAAAGGAATTGCTCTTGGTATAAACACTAAATTGGCATTCCACCAAACCTTGCAGAGTGAACCAGTTGGTGGGTCACCAGATGAGAGACAGGATACTGTTTATGTGGACACTATTGTTGAATTCTTTGTTAGGGACAACTTAGAAAGTACAAAGCCTTCAGAGGTTGGGGAAGAGCAACAATAACTTGCATTTATGTAGTGCCTTTAATGTAGCAAAACAGCCCTAGACTTCACAGTTGGGCATCACCTATTGTTCAGATTTACTAGGATTTGCATCAGCATCTCCACACATCAATTGGTTGTGCTTAACTGTCTGATGGTATAAGTCACAAAGTCTGATTCTTACTACTCCCTTCAAAGGCAAAAGTAAACCTTTGAGGCAAAGCAGGATTGAATCTCTCAACACACCAACACATGTCATTTCTCAGACAGCAGCACAGAAACATATAATTCATAGAGGATTTTGAAAAACAAGAAAGCCAGAACCAATAACAGAGCACTGAAAATGAAAGGGTAGCATTGATGTTAGATGATGAGGAGCCAATTGGTGCGTGGCAGAGAGCTACCTACCTCATACATAACTGAGGATGCAATGGCTTGGATGAGCAATTCTGCAGGCTGGATACAAATTCTGTGCAGCTATACACCAATTTCAATCAGGGCTGCATAAGTGACTGTTGGACCCTCATTGGCATGTTCAAGGTGTCTAATGCCTGTTTCTGGTGGGTGTTCTTCACATCTAAAAGTTACCTGCTTCCAAAATGGCATTCAGCATACTTTCAAGGGAGATAGGGCACTGCAGATTGTGGTCTAAAAATGATCTTCTCAAACTTCCTAATCATCATAGAATCATAGAATCCCTACAGTGCAGAAGGAGGCCATTCGGCCCATCGAGACTGCACCGACCACAATCCCACCCAGGCCCTACCCCCACATATTTTACCCGCTAATCCCTCTAATCTACGCATCTCAGGACTCTAAGGGGCAATTTTTTTTTTTAACCTGGCCAATCAACCTAACCCGCACATCTTTGGACTGTGGGAGGAAACTGGAGCACCCGGAGGAAACCCACGCAGACACGAGGAGAATGTGCAAACTCCACACAGACAGTGACCCGAGCCGGGAATCGAACCCGGGACCCTGGAGCTGTGAAGCAGCAGTGCTAACCACTTTGCTACCGTGCCGCCCCTGGTGCTCCAAAAATGGACATAAATGCAACCAAACTTTCCATTGCATTGTGAACTGGAGTTAAATATTTATTGTTGAATTATTTTCCTCATATCTTCCAATTATCATTCAGTGAAAATGTCTCCTAGTTAACAAGCCTTTGAAAGTGGCACTTTGCCCTCTGAACTTTGGATAGAGTTGCAATAAATACCCTGAGGGCAAATACAAATAATATTGCTCCCTCCTGGCTTCTCATCCCCTGCTTTATCATAGAGTCACACAACGCAGAAAAGGCCCTTCGGCCCATCGAGGCTACCTTCTTCCCTAAAATGAGCAAACAAAAACTCGAATCATTTAACCTTCCTGAGCACCCGTCAGTAACTGAACTTGGATGGTGGACAGACATGAAACACTTTTCCTAATGTAGCATTGCACTGCTATTGCCTTTTACAAGTTTAGAAAGGAGCTCAGTGTTCAAACAAGTGGAAGTTTAATCTAAAAAAAACCATTTGTTTCCCAACAAACCGAACAGGAAGCAAAGTCCCTGGCTGACAGAGATGATATAAGCAATCTCCAGTGATTCTCCAACCAATGGGGCAGACTGATTTGCTCCTTCCTTGCACTTTTGGGTAAACAACTCGATTTGAGCAATAGCTGATTACTCATGTGTAATATATATGTATTGTTAGAGGAGTGTGCGTGTTTATACATGAGGTATTGTTCCTTCAGCAATCAGTGGGGGCTTGCTGAGTCCTTGCTGATAAACAGGATAGAATTTCTAAAGGAGAACATGATCTGCAAGAAATGTAGAGGAGACTCCCCCCACGCAATATGCTCTCCAGCCGCCCCCAGCCTCATCTGAACCCCCCCTCCAACTTTTTTTGCAGAAATTATTATTTTTTCCACCTGCCAGCAGCCGACAGTTTCCAGCCGTCAAATTCCTTCCGCGGCATCGTTGAATCGCGCAGTCACGAAGAGAAATGTGTTTGCCAGCTGTTTGGGAACCAGCCAAAGATTCTGACCTGTTGTTGGAAATCAGTCAGAACCTTTCCCAACTGCAGTCTACAGACCAGGGGGGGGGGGGGGGTGGGTGACTCCACACTGGCCCTGGCAACCCCCAATGCTAGCCAGCCTCCTCTCTCACCTCTCTAATGAGACAACTTTCTGCTGCTAGGATTAGCTGCCTGATTTAACAAAATAACTCCAGGGCACAGTGTTAGGGGAAAGAACACCGTTCCTAGAAATTGCTCTACGAGTGTAGGAGTCCCTGGCTAATGCACTGACACACATTCATGTTACTGCATCGATTGATTTGATTTGCATGAATGTTTTATTCGCTGGACTTGTCGCGCCGCTACATATTGTATAGAATAAACAGAGCGCTTGTGTGAATGCTGTTCCCCCAAACCACTTGTAGAGTTGAGCAGGGACGGAGAGGAGAGGTGGTCAGGGGATGTTCAACTGTCTGAAGAGGCAATGATTCAAAATCAACTGACTGGGATTAACCGCAAAGCCTCCTAATGTCTGGGACTTGCATGCAAATTCTTTTGAAGTTTCACATTTTGACATTATAATCAGACTGTAAAATACAAAGGACCCACTTGATTTTAAGTTTCTACCATTCCCTAGTTAGTGTTGGTACGATTTAGTTGAAGGGATAAAACACTTCTTTCACCAATGCTAGCAGCAAGAGAAGCGCTGGTTGTCATGCACAGATCAGCACCCTTCAGAAGCAGCCACTTTAAACAGAATAAAGGTTTTTTTTTACTTTACCATCTTGTCCAGAGTTCAGTAAGTAGTCGCCCAGGTCGCAACCAAACGCTGTGTCCTTCGCACCTTTTCGTTTTCCTTTCTGTTTTGCTGCCTTGTTCTTCATGGGTGAGCAAGGTGACTTGGATAATCTGTGCCTCAAATTGCTCCACACGAGAGCTGTCTGCAAACAACCATCAGTTCAGGGAGAGAAAATAAACAAAATCTCAGTGAATCTGCCTACGCCAACAGGCAGTGCAGACTCACATCCTGACACGGCGTTTCAGGCAGTTTTGGTAGCAGCACTGACTTTTGCACACTCCACATTGTGTGTGGGAAGAGACGATAGCGTTCCTTTTTCGTCCTCTCACCAGGGACAATTTAACCGCTTGGCATCAATTTCTGAAGTTCGCACAGCTCCAGATTTGTAGGAAACAAATTGGGAGACTTCTCTCCTCTCTCTTCCAGGCCCCGTTAAGACTGAGAGTTTAAACATCAGCTTCCTGTGCCTTTTTCCCCCTTCCAAAGCATGTCAATGGTTTATCAATTTGTGCTCAGGAAATGCTGTAAGAAACCAAGGAAGTGAGGCACTAAGGACAAGCGTTACTGTTAGCCGGGCCTGACAGCAGGGAGATAACGGCCCCAGTATTTAATAGTCACAGCCTAACAGGAAACCTGGTGTAGGCCAGGCTTGGTGCTCAGTGCTAAACCACATCCTGTTGCAAAGTCTCTTTCAAAACTCATACACACAAGAAAAAAAAATGTCCTATGGTTTTTATTAAGTGAACACCATAATGTTATGACATAGTTATAATTATGGAAAGGCTTTTTATCACATAGCTGACTAATAGTATTCTAACATAGCTAATTGCTCTTTAACAATATGTTATTTTGTGACCACCAAGCTGAATTACAGTGCTGGTCACAAAATATTTATTTGGTCTCCACTGCAAAATCAAATCAATGTTTAAGTTCCTCCAGCACATTTCAATTTCTTTCCTCCTAAACTTTGTGCATTCTCCTTAAAGGAACTTCTCTACGGATTGGTTGATAATGTGGATGTCCGCATTTATTCTGAATAACTTCGTGAGATTTCTCATACTTATCTACAACCTGACAAGAGGTCGAACTGAATGAACTGTGTTGATTTAACCTGCAGCCCAGAGCTAAGAAACTGGTTCCCTCCTTATACATGAGATTTCTGAATAAAATCTCAGAGAACAGGAGTAAATGACCTATTATTTGCCTGCAGATTTGCTCAATTTGTGTTGAGACAAAGTACAGCAAGTACTTATGGTCAAAATTATAAAAAAAGTGTAAAGGTTTTCTTAGTAATTAAATGTAATTTGTGACAGTGTGAAATGAATGCTGAGGGAAAGTAAGAATATGCACTTATATAATACCTTTCTATGGCCGTAGGATGTCCGAGACCACTTTGCAGCCACTGAAGTACTTTTGCAGTGTGCAGTCATTTGCTTTATTGTATGTTGAGCACTATTTGGTGTCAAGTTCCTAACAACAAACAACAATTTCTAACAAAATAATGACCAGACTAGCATTTCTACGTAATAAGTTATCTGTTTTATTCTGAGGATAAGTATTTTGACCCCCATGTAACCAAAGATGTAGGGCCAGATTCTCCAATCTCGCCAGCAGCTGCGATTCTCTGGGCCCGCTGCAGTGAATGAAGATGTGGCTGAGCGCCAAATTCTCTTCTCGCTGGCAGCGGCAGTGGGGCATGAGTGGCTGGAGAATTCCAGTCACAATCACATTGTTCATGTTGCCATTTACAGTTCCTTCATTTTTCTTCAATTCTTTGCTATGGGCTCCATTTTGTCATCAGCACCCTGGACCCTCACCACGGGAGTCATTATTCACTGTATCAGCCCTGGTTCAGTGGCTTTGCTTCTGAGCTAGAAGATCATGATTCAAAGTCCCACTCCAGAGATAGAAGCAGAACGAAACCTAGACTGACACTCCAGTGTAGTACTGAGTGAGTGCTGCATTGTCAGAGGTGCTGTCTTTTGAATGTGATATTACACCCTGTTCTTGAATGGATGGAAACAGTTCCCATGGAATGATTTTGAAGAAAAGTAGGTGTGCTCCTAACTTCCGTCTAATTTCTTTTGAATTTTTGGGTGATATGTTTATGTGCATGGCCCCTTTAAATGTTTTTGAAAGGCTGTGACATGGTAATTTAAAGGGGCTGACTCATGTGTGGCCTGCACAGAAGTTCACTGCACAGGGACTATGCTGCATAGCCACAGAGCTGCAGAGCTTACAGGAACATTGGTGAGTTCTCCCCAGCATTTGTGGCCAATTTGAATCCCTCAACCAATATCAATAAAAGATCACATGGACTTATGACATTGCTGTTTGTGGGAGCTTGCTGTGTGCAAATTGGCTGTCATGTTTCCTACACTACAACACTTTAAAAATGTTTCAGTAGCTGTAAAGCATTTTGAGGTGCAAGTCCTTTGTTTCTTTATTGATGTAAATTAGATAACTTTTCTTTTATGATTACCTTATTTTTTTCCCTTTCTCTGCTGTGGGTTTCATTGATGATCAAATCCCCAGACCCCTACCAAGGCAGGCATCCTTCATGTACAAACCTGGATGGTGAGAATCAGGCTAACAAAACATGCAGCCATTTCAGTCCTCACCCAGCAAGCACACACCTGTGCACTAGTGTATGGAAAGCGATCGGGAGCAGCAGTACTTATACTGAGTGTTTTCTTGCAGGGAGAAAGTAGGAGGTAAGATCAAATATCAAATCTTTAAATCACCCTCACAGACGCACTGTTCACTTTTTATTAACTTGCTTAGTTTGATCAGTAGCCAAATCTGTACAGTTTTGGATTTCATCAGACAGAGTTCCTTAAAGGACCCTTTTATTTTTATGGTGTCATTTCACAGGTTCTAAAAAGGAAGCCTTTTCAGAGCAGTTCTATTAAACTAATATTGGATATTACGAGGAAACTGAGAAGTATAAAATGAAAATAGGATGAGTTGAATTTAGGATCCATTTTCTGAAGCTTTGTAAACTTGAGCATTTGTATATGTGCAATCCTGACAGGTGTGAGTTGAGCCTCACAAGATATAATCAGGGGAGATAGACGTGATACCCAAGTATTACCATCGCCTGTACAAAACGCTCATTTCTTCCGTCAGGCTCTGTCCTATTGTGTTTCAGTGAGTTGGTGACGTGTGCCATGATGTCAGTCAGTGCTTGGCACTGTTTTATCTGGACTCCTGACAAGTAAGGCAGAGACGATTGTGTGGCTATTTTGGGAAGGCCATGTTCACTCCCAGCTTTTTCATTGTTTGGATAATTTCCTTTCTAATACTGCACTCTTACCAGCTCTTGAAATAATTATACTCACCGCTTCGTTTTAACACCAAATCATGAAGATTATGGCATAACTTTTACTGTGCAATCTGTGGTGTTTAGTGATGTAATTTGCTTGAAAGCATGGCCAGCAATGCACTGACCCAGTGATCTGAAACAAAATGTGAGAGAAAGATATTGATATGTTTAAGTGGGAAAGAAGCAAAACATGAGGAACTACAGACTCAACCTTTCATAGCACGGACTGGTGTAAACCGCATCTGGGTACCTACCTGTAACTTGGAAGTACTGAACATGAAGGAAGAACTGTTCTGATTATTATGTGTTGCAGCAATACAGATGTGAGACTCTTTGTCTGAGTGATTTTGTAATAAAAACAGTTCAGAACAATCTTTCCTCCACATGGACTGTGTATAACCCACCAGTTACAGGTTATATTGAACAGTAACTAGGTAAATATCTACAAGAGTCTCTCAGCTTCATGATTTTTGTTTCCTGTGGTTCTAAAAACAATAGGAAAGTAATAAGTAATAGATTCTAACCAATAATTCTCAATACAACAAATCCAGATGTTGGCAATATTCATTCATTCGGTTGCCACCTCCAGACTCAATCGCTGGAATTCTATCGCCTTGCCCGCTGCGGAATCGGAGCGGGCTTGGGGCGGACAACAGAAATGTCCGTTGACCTTGGGTGGGAATTCCCGGTCTTGCTCAAGTGAGGCTGTAAAATCCTGCCCAATAACTCTAATTAAAGCAAAGTACTGTGGATGCTGGAAATCTGAAATAAAAACAGCTCATGCTGGATAAACTCAGCAGGTGTGGCAGCATCTGCAGAGAGAAGCAGAGTTAAAGGGCAGCATTTTAAAAAAAATGGCAAAGTACCAGGTTCTGACTGAAAACCGGTGTGTTTCTCTCCAGAAACACAGTCATGTTTTCTCACCAGATCTTCTGACGCACGGTCAAAAAAATCTGGGGGCATGGTTTATGCCGTCACTCTGGTGTGGACACTGCCAAAGTGCCAGGGGGCAGTGCTCAACCTTGGCCCTCAAACCCCAGGGCCTCCAGGCACCTCCGCCCTCCCAGTGCGGTCATCTTGACTGGTTGTTGTTTTTGAAACCAGTAATGAATCGTGCTGGCATAACATTATGCTGCTGGGAGGGAGCATTCCACAGAGCTGGACAATACGATGCTGAGCCTTTTAATTATATTTAAATTCATTCAAATCAGGTTCATGTCCTTTCTGGGTGTGAACCTGATTACGTCGCCAGTGGGGGAAAGGAAAGATTTCAAACCGAGACAAAAACAGAAAAAGCTGGAAAATCTCAGCATGGCTGACAGCATCTGTGGGGAGAGAATAGAGCCAACGATTCAAGTCTAGATGACCCTTCATCAGAGTTGGTATCTCAAACCGAGATCTCACTGGCGCAAATCCCATTATGTCCCTCTCGCAAGAATTAGCAGCCATAATGGGATTTCCATCTTCGGTGCATGGGCCCACTAAATATCACCCAAAGTTTCATGTCCATGTGACCCCCTTACAGAACTGTAAGGAGTTCTATAGAAGGGTCACATGGACTCGAAGAGTTAACTCAATTTCTGTCTCCACAGATGCTGCCAGAACAGCTGAGATTATCGGGCATTTTCTGTTTTTATTTCAATTACTCCAATGCTCTCCACCAGCTTCTATCCTCCAACCCCCAGCATCCAAGACTTGATGACATATATCGTATCTTGGAACATGTCCTACTTGTCTGTTATCCCATCCTCGCTGAACTGCTCCACAATGCCTCCAGTTTCAAATTCTCATTCTTATGAGACGTAAATCGGTCGATGACATCACCTCTCCCTTTTCTTTATATTCATTTATGGGATGTGGGCATTGCTGGCAAGGCCAGCATTTATTGTCCTTTAGAAGGTGGTGGTGAACTGCCTTCTTGAATTGCTGCAGTGTAGGTACACCTACAGTGCTGTCAGGAAGGGAGGTCCAGGATTTTGACCCACCGACAGTGAAGGAATGGCGATATATTTCCAAGTCAGGATGGTGTGTGACTTGGAGAAGAAATTGCTGGTGGTGTTCACATACATCTGCTGCCCTGGCCCTTCTTGGTGGTAGAGGTTGTGGGTTTGGAAGATGTTGTCAATTAGAAACTTGGTGAGTTCCTGCAGCACATATCGTAGACAATCCACACTGCTGCTACTGTGTGTTGGTGTTGGATGTTTATTGTGGAGGATGGGATGCCAATTAAGTGGACCGCTTTGTCATTGATGGTATTGAAATTCTTGAGTGTTGTTGGAGCTGGATTCATGCAGGTAGAGAGTATTTCATCACATTACTGACTTGTGTTTTGTAGATGATGGAAAGGCTTTGGGGAATTAGGCAGTAAGTTACCCTCTGCAGAATTCACAGCCTCTGGCCTGCTCTTTTGCCACAGTCTCAATGGAGTTTTCACATTCTTCCCGTGTCTATGTTGGTTTCCTCTGGGTGCTGCGGTTTCCTCCCACAGTCCAAAGATATGCAGGTTAGATTGCTTGGCCATGCTAAATTGCCCATCAGTGTCAAGGGAATTAGCAGGGTAAATATATGGGGTTGCGGGGATGGCGCCTGTGTGGGATTGTTGTCGGTGCAGGCTTGATGGGCCGAATGGCCTCCTTCTGCACTGTAGGGATTCTATGAAATTCAACTCTCATTCCAGTGGTGGGTGACTGGGTGGCACAGTGGTTAGCACTGCTGCCTCACAGCACCAGGGACCTCGTTCAATTGAGAAAGTGGTGATGAGCTTCCTTCTTGAATTACTGCAGTCCATGTCGTGTAGGTACACCTACAGTGCTGTCAGGAAGGGAGATCTAGGATTTTGACCCACTGACAGTGAAGGAATGCTGTTATATTTCCAATTCAGGATGGTGTGTGACTTGGAAAAGAACTTGTAGGTGGTGTTTGCATACATCTGTGACTGTCTGTGTGGAGTTTGCACATTCTCCCTGTGTCTGCGTGGGTTTCCTCCAGGTGCTCCGGTTTCCTCCCACAGTCCAAAGATGTGCAGGTTAGATGGATTGGCCATGCTAAATTGCCCTTTAGTGTCAGGGGGATTAGCAGTGTAAGTATGTGGGGTTACAGGGATAGGGCCAAGGTGGGATTGTTGACTGGCGCAGACTTGATGGGCTGAATGGCCAACTTCTGCATTGTGGGGATTCTATGAATTTATGGGGCAGGTGACCTTTCTGTGCCTAATATTAGGTAAATATAAATCATTGGGGAGGGGATGGGAGCTCAGCAGGAATGCAGCACAACCCCCCCATTTTATCCCTTTGCCTGCACTCTTTCTGCTGGGGAGGGAGGATTAAAGTCAACCCTTAAATGTTCAGAGTCAAAGTCAAATTGTGGCAAATCCTGCAATGTACACAAATTCAATATAAAACTCACTTCAGCTTTTTATTTAGGTTAGTGGGAAGAAGGTATGATTTATTTTCACCAATGTCATTGTATAGCCAAGTGTATATACAATGTATAAGACAGCGAGTTGAATAAATTGATGCATATGACAAATTCTCCCAGAATCTGAACAATAACAGTATTACATACTGACAGGAGAATTCATTGGGCTCTTTCCCACATGAAGCATCATTCTCTAGCTGTCTGAGACAATCTCTTCATGTTTCTGCCAATATTAATCTTGAGGCGATCAGTTGCGCAAAGCTGACCTAGTTTGACTTGTCCTCCAATCCTTGTGCCAATGCATGTGGTGTTCACTTGGCATCTCCAAATGATGGCACAGCCAGGCAAGGAGATGCATCAGAGAATGAATGATTCGCATTGGAGTTTACTATCCTCAGTCTGGTCAGTACACATGTTTGCACCTATTTATCTCTAGAACAGGAGACTACTTAACCATTGAAGCTGGTTGAGTTCAACTCACATTTGACTTGCCAACCCATCAGGATTGTCCTGAAATCTCAATGAATTAAAGGTTAATCTCCTGCTTGCTGCTGTGTGAAATGTGGTGAAAAGTCAGAGGTGTTACTAAAAACTCATGCTTTTTTTGTATTCGCTTTGAAGCCTTTTGTTTACTAGCTTTAGAATGATTGTAGATGGAGGTAAGAAGACAGTTTGATCTGGTAGGTCGGTTGGTCATGTGTTGAAACCTCCAGGCGTAAACTGGATCAGAATTGGCAACCCGTGTGGAGTTCACACGTTCTCCCCGTGTCTACGTGTGTTTCCTCTGGGTGCTCCGGATTCCTCCCACAGTCCAAAGATGTGCAGGCTAGATTGGTTGGCCATGCTAAATTGTCCCTTAATGTCAGGGTAAGTATGTGGAGTTACGGGGATAGGGCCGGGTGGGATTGTTGTCGGTGCAGGCTCGATGGGCTGAATGGCCTTCTTCTGCACTGTAGGGATTCTATGATTCCATGCAGTTTTGGAAGATGATGTCAGTCTGTCCTGGGCTGGGGGGAAGGGGATATGGGTGGGCAACTAGAGAGAACCAGACCAGAGAACAGGCAGAGAACCCTCTTCTTTCTGTAAGATAAATGAAATATATCAAAAGGCAGACATTCATTGCCGAGGACTGGCTGACGTGATTTGTGAGGCAAGGCTGCAATGCATTGTTTTGAATTGCTGACCCTCCTCAACAGGAAAAGACTGTGTGTGTCCCAGTGGAGGCAGACAAGAAAGCAAACAAACGAGTGCAGATTGTAAAAGGCAGACACCCATAAGTGGGCCTTGAAAGGTAGGTGGGGAGGGGGGATTATTTTAAGTGATTACTAGAGAAGATCCCCTCCCCTCAACAATTCCACTGCTGAGAGCAACTTTAGTCACGGTCAGTCAGAAATTTTCATGACAAAAATTGAAATAGAAGAACTTAATATTTACATTGCACTCTCCTCAGCACAGACTGCATTTCTGAAATGTAGTCCCTGTTGTAATGTGAGGAAGCAGTGTATCAACCAATTTGTGTACCATGAGGTCCCACAGATAATTAATTACCTGATAATCTGTTTTAGTGATGTGGGATGTGGGTACCAATATTGCTCAGGGTGTCAGTGGTGGCTGCACCCCCTCGACTTTGAAATAGTCCCATCTGGAATCTTTTACATCCACTCAAAAGGGCAGACTGGTTCTCAGTTTCCCATCTCATCTGCAAGGTATGTTATCTCCCACCATTCAGCAGCCGAGATTTAAATAATCCAACCTTCACAATACCAAATAGTCCAGAAACTGCTTCAACCTAGGTTTAAACTGACATCTACTCAGAGATTTCTCCAGCATCATTTTTTCTTTGATGGCGCAGGGGGCATTCCTTTGCTTTATAAAAGTGCGCTACTTTAATTGAAAATATGTTTATTTGGAGAGTTGATGAGCTGAAAGATCTTGCATATTCTTCATCATTATCTTTGTGGCAGCAATGATGTTAGTGGGATTGTTCACAGCGGTTCAAGACAGGCATGTCTGGCAGTTAAGTGACGCCTGTTGGCTTGGCACTGAGGGAGGTTTTTGACAACCTGATACACTGTGGTGTGTTGTGCAGGGAAAGTATCATTATCATATGCAAGTAGATTTAAATGTCTCCTTGCATGATTCCCTCGCTGCTTACACCAGGATTGCCTGACCAAAGTGAAGGAGAAGCTCTGGAGCTCTTGAAGGGACATGGGCCTTATATGGATTTTTTTTGCCCAGTCATTTATAGGTGTCTTATTTCTGTGTGGGGAACATCTACGTCCAAGCAAAGCAGCTGAACAGTGGAGCATATTTTTCAAATATGTATCTGTTTTAGAATCATAGAATCTTACAGCACTAGAGGTGGCCATTCAGTCCATTATGCCTGTACTAGCTAGCTCTTTGAATGAGCTAGCCAAGTTGACCCACTCCTCTGGTTTCCCCCATAGTTCCACCATTCCTTTCTTTCAAGTATATCTGCAATTCGTTTTTGTTAGCAACCACTGAATATGTTTCCGTCACCTTTTCAGGCAATCTTTCCCAGATCATGTAGGGTGCATGTAGTAAATAAAAGTAAATCTAATAAAAGTAAAGTTTTTTAAAGTAAAGGTTAGGTGCATTGACCCGAACAAACACCGGAGTGTGGCAACTAGGGGAATTTCACAGTAACTCCATTGCAGTGTTAATGTAAGCCTTACTTGTGACTAATAAATAAACTTTAACTTTACTTTAGGGCCAGATTTGGAGAGGCTAATGGTGCTCCCATTATTTATGCACAAAAACTACAGCAACTTCAGCTGAGGGGCAGATGCATAGTAAAATGTGCAAACTCAAATTTTGCTCTCTGAGATGTGCTGCTCTGTTATTTGCAACATCTTGCTCTCTGGCTCCCAATGGAAACACATTGGACATGTTGAGTACCTTTGTAACCATGGTAGATTTCAAGTATTGCCATTTCAATGCAAAGCACATGTTTAACAATATGCCAAGTGTTAATTACTGCCAATGAACCTCTCTGGTTCTGAAAATTAATTATTGCGAATATGGATTCTCATTCCCACGGGTATTCATTTCTGTCGGGGATTTTGAATATGTCAAATTTATTACTTTCCCTTCCTATTTTTCCTCTCTCTTTTAATCCAATCTTTCTTTCTCTTGAGTTCTCTTCCTGAACTGCTGCAAATTGAATATATATGAACATACATATGAAGTAGGAGCAGGAATAGGCCATTGGACCCCTCAAGATTGCTTCCCCATTCAATAGGATCATTGCTGATCTGATTGTGGCCTCAACTCCACATTCCACCTATTTCCAATAACCTTTGACTCCCTTGTTAGTCGAGAATCTATCTACCTCTGCCTTAAAAATATTCAATGACCCTGCCTCCACCACTGACTGAGGGAGAGAGTTCCAAAGATTTACAACCACAACCCTCAAAGAAGAAATTTTTTCTCATCTCCATCTTAAATGCGAGACCCTTTAGTTTTGAACTGTGTTTCTGCAGGATTGATGCTAGGAGGCATGGAGGCTGACAAACTAACAGAGCTTTATTAACGGGGTGTGTTTGGTACAGGGTGCTTCTTTACTCTGCACAGTTACCTGTGCTAGCAATTGGTGATGTGATATTATTATGTAGTGCTCATTGTAGCTTCAGTGCTGCTTTCTTGAAATCAATACAAATACGTAACAAACTGTATTCCCTAATTCTAATCTCTCCTACAAGAGGAAACATCCTTTCAGCATCCACCCTGTCATTTCCCCTCAGGATCTTATATGTTTCAATAACATCAGCTTTCAATTTTTTAAACTCCAATGAATGCAGGTCTAACCTGTCCAATCTTTCCTTATTAGATAACCCATGTCCCCCATCCCAGGTATCAGTCAAGTGAACCTTTTCGGAACTGCTTCTAATGCATTTCTTTCCTTTCTTAAATAAGGAGACAAAAACTGTACACAGTACTCTTGATGTGGTCTCACCAATACCCTGCACAATTGTAGCAAAACTTCTTTACCTTGATATCCCATTCTACTTGCAATAAACAATAACATTCCATTTGCCTTCCTGATCATTTGCTGTACCTGCATATTAACTTTTCCTGATTCACGTACCAGGACACCCAGATCCCTCTGTACCTCCAAGCTCCGCATCCTCTCTCCATTTAAATAATATGCTGCTTTACTATTCCTCCTACCAAAGTGGACAAGTCCACATTTTCCCATTTTATATTCCACCTGCCAAATTATTGCCCACTCACTGAACCTGTGTCCCTTGCAGACTCATGTCCTCTTCACAATTTACTTTCCTCCCCGTCTCTAATATTTTATCATCTTTGCACTGTTCATTTCATAATTCTTCTGTCTGATTGGTTGATGAGATACACAAATGCTCACTTTCCTTCATTGTGACTTTAACAGTTAGTACTTTCAGCAACTTGCCACGGGAAAAAAATTAAAACCTAAACATGCAAGGGGAAATCTCGGTAACAGCAGATGCTGTTAGATATCCTGTTACAGCCAAACCTGGGCCAACAGTTTGCTGCATAAACAAAAAAATTCTCCTCCTTGATTCATTTGCCAATCATCCTCAACCTGTGTCCTCTGGTTATCGAGCTCTCAGCCGGTAGAAACAGATTCCCTCTAACTATTCAATCAAAACCCTTCGTAATTATGATCACACCTCCCCTTATCCTTCTCTGTGCTGAGGCGAACAACCCCAGCTTCTCCAGTCTCCCACAAAACTGAGCACCTGGATGCTACCTGAATTCCACATGGTCTTGTGCGAAATCTCTCTGAGCAACCTTTTTTAATGCATACATTAAATTAGCTATTGCATGTGGGTTAGAGTAAAATAAATCATAGAGAATTCAACATGAGCATGTGAAGTGTTTGCATAAAACAACAATGTTTGGAAAAGATAATGTAATGTCTGCAAAATAACCGGAAAGAGAGCTCAGCAGAACAGGAAGGCTGTAAAAGAATAGAGGATATAAAGTGGAATGCTTAGAATAGGAATCTTTACTGCAGTTTGGGGAGCCAAAAAGCATCTATTGGTAAACTTCAAAGTATTGTGCTGGTTCTCAAGTCACTGGGGGTCAATGTTACCCTGAACTCACAGGCAAGAATGATGTGGGTAGGCAGTTAAAAATCAGGCTGTTATTCACTGGCCCTTCATTTTCTCCTTTCCTGACTTTGGAGATTTTTATCCTGTCAGCGCAGATGAGCTTCTCATCAAAAGTAAGCAGCATTAATGCGAAGGGAAGAGATGTGGGAATTCAAATTGTCTGCTTTTAAACTACTGCCTGAGGTGAAAAGGATTCCCTCGACTTCCATGTATCACAAGGCCATAGGGTCACCTATGTCCATAAACATTAACTCTGCTTCTCTCCACAACTACTGCCTGACCTGTTGTAACATTTTGTTCAGGAAGTCTCATGCAGAGACTTGTAAGGTTGAACAGCTGCGTTTATTGGTAATACATAACTATTTATATATATCTGCAAGGTATAGCTCAGACTATGAGTGAACTTTATGCTTACTTCTACACAGGTCTCTGCACACTCTTGCCCCAGGTTTCTATCATATGATCCTTTACATCATATAGTAGACAGTACTGTTCTCCAGTCCCACATTACCTCTTGTTATGCCAAATAACCTTTTGCTGCACCTCCACCAAGTCTTTACCCAACATGTTTACAGTATAATAGTTCTTGTGGATCATCTATCACGGTGAAGTGTTTCTGCTGTTCAAAATATATTTTCACAATGTTCCTCCCTGACCTCTGCTGTGGTCACTCTTGTTGACAGTAACAATGAATGCAGACACACGCCTCATCTTGCAACCTTGCTACTTGAATCTCATGGATTGTTTTGGGATCCTCCACATGTCACGATGTCTTAGACTTGCACAGCTTACTAAAGTGCTGCAGCCTGTTATAATAGAAACACTGCACAGAGATTGCTGGATATTTCTCTCACCTATGAGATCTTTTGGCTTCACAGTGCTGATATGGTCTCTTTTGGTATGGTTTCCCATGGCTTGTAGTCTCCCTGACCTTTAGTTGTTTGATAAGTTGCACAGTTGGGGGTTTCTCTAGTCTATAACATGGCTTAATCTTACCATGTAAACTGGATTGGTGTTGTTGGCAAACTGCAGGCTGCCTAACTATTTGGATGGCCTTTTCTAGAGTCAGATCTTCTTTTGTCAGTAATATCGTCCAAATGTGGATCATTTGCCGCTCTGACTACTATTCAGTTATGTATGAGCTCTGATTTAAGGTTGCCATAGTCACAGCCTTTAGCCAATCTTTAAATTTTCTTTAGGAAAGAGTTCATGGCCGGAATTTTATCGTCCTGCCCGCCTCAGGAATCGGACGGTAAAGGGTCAGACCGTGGGAAGGCCCATTGACCTCAGGTGGGATCTTGTGGTTTTGGGATGGCGAGGCTGTAAAATCCCGTCCAATGTGCTCCTCAGGCTGTTGAACTTGTTGAATTTTGTTCACTCTAAAACTTTATTACGTCTAAAATTAAAGTAGATAGCAAAGGATTTCCGAATATCTTCAAACTTATCTGTAGATACATTTATTCCTTGGATCACAATGGTGTCATCGGCTATTGAACCTACTAAGTACAGTAGTGTATTCACTTGCTCAGCCTCTGTCTTCTTATCTAATCCTGAAGCTATCACGTTTCTTGAAAATTGTTTTTTGCCAAAGCCTTCAAATCTGCACCTGGTCTGGCCCTTGTATCAGACCAAATTGATCTGGTGGGGTTGACTTATTATCCATGGTTGCTTACCAGGCAAGTACAGCTTTAAATTGTGTTTAACTTTTAAAGATGCGGTAAATGTTTTTTCAATACTTCTTCCCACACTTGCTGGGTTTTGGTGGGCTCGTACAGCAATTGCAGACTTGATTTTTTTGTCATTGCTGCAAATTTTAAAAATCAAAGATTTGGGACCTTTAGACCATTTTTAGAGAATGTTAGAGTGATTAAAGGACAATTCCTGGCAGTGGTTGAGTCTTTAAAACTTGAGAGCTTTTTTCCAATGGAGCTCAGCTGCCATGTGGTACGGTGAACTCAGCATTGGGCTGGCTGTGGTGATTAATGAAACTGACTGCTCTGATTAATTAATAACCTGAAAACATTTAAAGGCGAATTCAGCATTGGAATTGAATTTTTTGCTCAACCTGGCTAGGTCTTTTGACTCTGCAAATGATGTGGATTCACATTAGACCTCCATGTGCTCTGATGGAGTCCTTTAACTGCTCAATGGACTTTTCTTCCACCTTTGAGCCAACACATCTGCAATTGAGATTCTTCTTAGCTGATTTCCGGTTGCGCCTTCGATTCAGATGCACTTCAGTCAGTCAGGATGCTGTTCTTTTAGTGTTTCCAGACTCTAGTGTCTGTCCTGCTTCTGGGTTTGTTTTTTTATTTGCCATCATGTTGTAAGAGTTTGCTCAGTAGGTCTTACAAAGATGTCAAAGGCTTATAAGGGTGAACAGTAGTGAGTATTGGTAACAAAACTATTTACATGTATATAAGGTATAGCCCAGACCTTGAGCTAACTCCAGGTTTACTTCTATTTTCTGCCTATGTTTGGAATTCATTCCACATTTTAAAAAGTTGTTAGTTAGCTGCTGCTAGTTTCTTAGATTATTAAGAGAGTATTATAACAAAAGTGACTATATTATTTACTTGATGTGAAGTACTTTAGAATCTCCTAAGATTGGGAAAAGCACCATATAAATGCAAGTTCTTTCCTTAACTATGCGTTGCTGAGGAAGTAGATGTTTTGTTGAAGCTACTTGTCTTGTACTCATCAAGACAATTCGCAAGAATACCAATGTAAGAGAAAACAAATTGATACTATATGAGAAGTGCATGCTGATTGGTTGGCAGTTGGGCTCTGATTGGTGGAGCATTGCCATGGAGAATGCACCAGTTGATGGTGACTGATGGTTGACTGCCAAGCATTGTTTGAAACTTAAATCAGGTAGCTTAACTTTGATTGGTCAAGACATTGCCCTGAGGAATGACCAGCAAATGTCTGTCACTTATTTTGTTTAGCAGAAACAGGTGCAATGTTATGGCTGAAATAGGGTGCATCAAAGGCACCCTGTGGGATAATGGCTACCCTGATCAAATAATTTTGCATTGTATATCACGCAAACTCATGAACGGCCTAAGGTTGTCACTTTCAGCCCTGAAAAGTTCTAATCGACTTCAGGTTACCCCAAAATGGAAGGTATCTCAAAATGTTTGTGCAAAAGGTGAAGCTAGCTGCTTCACACTGCTACTAAGTAGCAGCAACACAAGTGGTATTCAACACTAATAGGATGCTGCTGTTAAGCCAATGAGACATTCTGCCTATCATACAAATGAGTCATGTGTATATGAATTTCAGTGCCAGTGTGATGCTAGATATGTAGGCTGTATGTCCCAAAGATTGGCAGATCATATAAAACAGCATATCCCTTCCACTGTTCACAATGGGCAAAGTACAAACCGTACCCAACCAACCTATGCTTGTAAAACTCAAAACAGTGATATTCTGCAATTGGACAGTATTTGCTAAATAATCTTCAGTGTGCTAAGTGTTATGCTGACAACCAATTAGGCTCATGGTGTGGCACATTTGCGTGTACAAGAAGCTACATATATTAATACATAGGGCCCTGTTCTTTGCAGACAGAAAGAACATCTACACACATTGTGCCTATTTCATCTAAATAAAATAAGTGACAGCAAAGGTTCATTCCTCAGGGCAAAACCTTGACCAGTCAAGCTGCCTGGTTTAAATTTCAAACAATGCTTGGCAGTCAACTGTCAGTCATCCTCAACTTGTGCATTCTCCATGGCAACTCCTCTACGAATCAGAGTCCACTTGCCAACCAATCAGAATTCTCTTCTCAGACAGTATAATTTTGTTGCTTTCCCTGACATTGGTATTCTTGCAAATTATCCTGATGACTGCAAGACGGAAAGCTTCGACCAACATCTAATTTCTCAGCAATACTCATGTTCCTTACTACCTAATGACTATCTTTAATCACAATTTAAAAGTCAATCTCTGAAATTAGTTGTTTGACATTATTTGTACGAGCTAAGCCTTTCCAATTTTAATGAAAAGCAGAAGCAATCAGAACAGAGAGAGAGAGACAAGTATCAGTCAAGAGATGCATAGTGATTGTTAGAAATTCTCACAATTAGTTTCTCATCATCTGGCTGGTATCAAGAGCTCTGTGTCTAAATTAGTATGTGGGTGCTAAATTGAGATTGTTTGTGGTAAAATTATAGAATGGAAGTTTTGTTTTCCAAGTTGAATTTCAGCATTCTTTCAGATGTGAAGAGACCAGACGGAGCCCAGACAGTGTCTAGCACAGTGACGGAACAAGTAAACCCACGGAGGCATCTGCCACTTCAGAAGATCCAGAGACAAAGTGTAAGAAGGCCCAACAGACTGAAATGGGAGGAATGATACTTTGGTATCGTTTGTATAGTGCTTGTCATTATCCCAGGACATTCCAAAGTGCTTTACAGCTAATTTGCACATAGACCCCCAAAGAGCAGGGATACTTGCCAGATCATTTGTTTTTAGTGATGATGATTGAGGGATAAATATTATCATAGATTCATAGAATCCCTATAGTACAGAAGGAGGCCATTCGGCCCATTGAGTCTGTACCGACCACAATCCCACCCAGCCTCTATTCCCGTAACGCAATACATTTACCCTAGCTAGTCCTCCTGACACTAGAGTCAATTTAGCATGGCCAATCAACCTAACCCGCACACCTTTGGACTGTGGGAGGAAACTGGAGCACCCGGAGGAAACCCACACAGACACGGGGAAAACATGCAAACTTCTCACAGACAGTGACCTGAGGCTGGAATTGAACCCGGGTCCCTGGCACTGTCAGGCAGCAGTGCTAACCACTGTGCCACCCTATCAAGACATTGGGGGTGATTCCTCTTTAACACAGTGCTATGGCATATTTATGTCTAGCGAAAAGGCAGATGGGAGCTGAAATGTTGTATGTACATTAGAGCCAGATGCAATTTTGAAACAGTAACTTTATATTTATGATATTATAACCCAAAAACAGATTTATTTAGCACATACTAGTACTTATTCTCCCCACAAGCAGTCATCCTAATCCCATGAGCTGACCCCTAAACATATTCTTCGACTCCCTTTTCTTTCAACCACATGTCTAAACTAAACATGGAGGCTTCGATTAACTCCCGGCTGTTTTCCATTTCCAGCTCAGCTGCAGTAGGGGCAGCACAGTGGCACAATGGTTAGCGTTGCTGCCTCATGGTGCCAGGGACCTGGGTTCTGGCTTTGGGTTGCTGTCTGTGCGGAGTCTGCCCGTGTCTGCGTGGGCTTCCTCCAGGTGCTCTGGTTTCCTCCTACAGTGCGAAAGATGTGCTGGTTAGGCACATTGGCCATGCTACATTCTCCCTCAGTGTACCCAAACAGTCGCTGAGGTGTAGCAACTAGAGGATTTTCACAGTAACTTCATTGCAGTGTTAATGTAAGCCTACATGTAACAGTAATCAATAAACTTTAAAAAAAGGATGTGTCAGTTAGATGGATTCGCCATGGTAAATGCACGGGTGTTACAGGGAGAGGGGGGAAGGGGAGGGCCTGGGTGGAATACTCTTTCAGAGAGTCCGTGTAGAATTGATGGGCTGAATGTCCACTTTCTGCACTGTAGGGATTCTATGTTTCTAATGAGGCCAGAGGTCTGATTAATACATCACTGGTTGACTTTCTTACAGAATTGGTGGGAGGAGAATGGGAGGTGACTGCCAATCTGTGGAAAATCAGATGGTCAATAGTCACCTAAGCGCACTGCAGTTGGTGTGGGGTTGTGGGTTCTGAGGGCGTCTCACAGTTGGGAAGTATGGTGGATAGAGATGTTTGTGATGGCCAAAGGAACATTCCCGCTCCTCTTGGCTCTACCTGGGAAACTAAAGCTGACTTCTGCTTCTGATTTTCTGAGAAGCTTGTCTTGTCCATTGCTATAGATACACTGATTGTTCATTTAACTTGTTCAATAAATTGGTTTTAGTTTGTAATGTTTTGCAGTCTGAATTAAAGTGCATTTTGATGAAGACAGGTAGCTAATAAGGTGCCACGTGACATTCCATATTCAAGACCTCCAGGTCTTGATACATTTGCTTAGATATTTGGCTGGTGAAGGCAGATTCTGGATGTCCATTCATGGGATTAGTCAATGATACCAATTCTATGAAAAATTCTCAGCCTTCAACACCGTTATTCCCATGAAACCCATCTCCAAACTCCGTGGCCTGAGCCTCGGCATCTCCTTCTGTGGTTGGATCCTGAACTTCCTAACTCACAGACCACAATCAGTAAGGATAGGCAACAACACCTCCTCCATGATCATCCTCAACACCGGTGCCCCACAAGGCTGTGTTCTCAGCCCCCTACTATACTCCTTATATAACTATGACTGTGTGGCCAAATTCCCCTCCAATTTGATTTTCACGTTTGCTGACGACACCACTGTAGTGGGTCGGATCTCAAACAATGATGAGATAGAGTACAGGGATGAGATAGAGAATCTGGTGAATTGGTGCGGCAACAATAATCTCTCCACAGGACCAGGCTGAGGAGAAGGCAGTTGGTGTGTTCACTACATTTATTTATTTATTTTAAGTTAAATTTGTGTAAAAAATCGGAGGTTTTTTTTTTAAAAACAGGAAGTGGGCCCAGCAGGAGTCTGGGAAGGTTTTTGGAGGGTTTAAAAGTAGGCCGCACTTTTGAGCGGGCAGCGTCGTTAGTGGGCAGCAGAGTGAGCAGGAGGCAGAGTGAAAGCTGTAGGGCTTTGGCTCACAGGGCTTAGGCAGAAAGGGCGAGCAGGGGTGAGTTAATTCATTTTTTGCTGTTTCTACCTGGTACTGGCAAGGTATCTAGAGGGGATGGGTGTGAAGGCAGTGCAATGTTCCTCTTGCACTATGTTCGAGGTGAGGGACGACGTCAGTGTCCCTGCTGATTATACCTGTGAGAAGTGCATCCATCTGCAGCTCCTCCAAAACCGTGTAAGGGAACTGGAGCTGGAGTTGGAGGAACTTAGGATCATTAGGGATGCAGAGATGGCCATAGACAGAAGCTTCAGGGATACAGTTACTCCGCGAAATGAAAATAGATGGGTGACGGTGAGAGGGGCTGGGAAGAAGCAGTCGGTGCAGGGATCCCCGGTGGTCGTTCCCCTTAGCAATAAGTATTCCGCTTTGGATACGGTTGAGGGGGACGACATACCAGTGGTGAGCCGCAGTGAGAGGATCTCCGGCACTGAGTCCGTCCCTGTGGCTCAGGAGGGTAAGGAGGAGAGCGGGAGGGCAATAGTTATTGGGGACTCGTTAGTTAGAGGGATAGATAGGAGGTTCTGTGGCAGCAAAAGAGACTCGAGGATGGTTTGTTGCCTACCGGATGCCAGGGTCCGTGACGTCTCGGACCGTGTTTTCCGGATTCTTAAGGGGGAGGGGAAACAGTCACAAGTCGTGGTACACATTGGTACCAACGACATAGGTAGGAGAGGGGACGGGGATTTAAAACAGGAATTTCGGGAGCTGGGCTGGAAGCTGAGAGCAAAGACAAAACATGTGGTCATCTCTGGTACGCTACCGGTGCCACGTGATAGCGAGTTGAGGAACAGGGAGAGAGTGCACTTAAACATGTGGTTGCAGGGATGGTGCAGGAGGGAGGGTTTCAGATACGTGGATAATTGGAACACGTTCTGGGGAAGGTGGGACCTCTACAAACAGGACGGGGTGCACCTGAACCAGAGGGGCACCAATATCCTGGGAGGGAAATTTGCTATGGCTCTTCAGGGGGATTTAAACTAATTTGTCAGGGGAGTGGGAAAAGGAGTTGTAGTCCAGAAGTCAGTGTTGAGGGTGGTGAGGTATTGGGGAAGGTATCAAGGTCAAGGGTGGGTACCGGTAGACAGGAAGGTGGGTTGAAGTGTGTCTACTTCAATGCAAGGAGCATCCGGAACAAGGTGGATGAACTTGGGGCATGGATTGCTACTTGGGACTACGATGTTGTGGCCATTACGGAGACGTGGGTAGAACAAGGACAGGAATGGTTGTTGGACGTTCCGGGGTATAGATGTTTCAGTAAGTGTAGGGAAGCTGGTAAAAGAGGTGGAGGAGTGGCATTGTTAATCAAGGATAGTTTAACGGCTGCGGAAAAGCACTTTGAGGGGGATATGCACACTGAGGTAATATGGGCTGCAGTTAGAAACAGGAAAGGAGCGGTCACGTTGTTAGGAGTTTACTATAGGCCCCCAAATAGTAATAGAGATGTGGAGGAAGAAATTGCTAAGCAGATTATGGATACGTTTGGGGGTCACAGGGTAGTTGTCATGGGGGACTTTAACTTTCCAAATATTGATTGGAACCTTTGTAGGTCAAATAGTTTGGATGGGGCACTTTTTGTGCAGTGTGTGCAGGAGGGTTTCCTGACACAATATGTGGATAGGCCGACAAGGGGTGAGGCCACATTGGATTTGGTACTGGGAAATGAACCGGGCCAAGTGTTAGATTTGGTTGTGGGAGAGAACTTTGGAGATAGTGACCACAATTCGGTGTCTTTTGTTATTGCAATGGAGAGGGATAGGGCCGGACGGCAGGGCAAGGCTTACAATTGGGGGAGAGGTAATTATGATGCGATTAGGCAAGAATTAGGGGGCATAAGATGGGAACAGAAACTGTCAGGGAAAGGCACTGATGAAAAGTGGAACTTTTTCAAGGAACAAATACTGGGTGTCCTTGATAGGTATGTCCCTGTCAGGCAGGGAGGAAATGGCCGAGTGAGGGAACGATGGTTCACAAAAGAGGTGGAATGTCTTGTGAAAAGGAAGAGGGAAGCTTATGTAGGGATGAGGAAACAAGGTTCAGATGGCTCGATTGAGGGTTACAAGTTAGCAAGGAATGAGCTGAAAAAGGGGCTGTGGAGAGCTAGGAGGGGACATGAGAAGTCCTTGGCGGGTCGGATCAAAGAAAACCCCAAGGCTTTTTACTCTTATGTGAGGAATAAAAGAATGACCAGGGTGAGGTTAGGGCCGGTCAAGGACAGTGGTGGGAACTTGTGTATGGAATCAGTAGAGATAGGCGAGGTGATGAATGAATACTTTTCTTCAGTGTTCACCAAGGAGAGGGGCCATGTTTTTCAGGAAGAGAAGGTGTTACAGGCTAATAGGCTGGAGGAAATAGATGTTCGGAGGGAGGATGTATTGGCAGTTTTGAATAAACTGAAGGTCGATAAGTCCCCTGGGCCTGATGAAATGTATCCTAGGATTCTTTGGGAGGCGAGGGATGAGATTGCAGAGCCTTTGGCTTTGATCTTTGGGTCCTCGCTGTCCACGGGGATGGTGCCAGAGGACTGGAGAGTGGCAAATGTTGTTCCTCTGTTTAAGAAAGGGAATAGAAATGACCCTGGTAATTATAGACCGGTTAGTCTGACTTCGGTGGTTGGTAAATTGATGGAAAAGGTCCTTAGGGATGGGATTTACGACCATTTAGAAAGATGCGGATTAATCCGGGATAGTCAGCACGGATTTGTGAAGGGCAAATCGTGCCTCACAAATTTGATAGAATTTTTTGAGGAGGTAACTAGGTGTGTTGATGAAGGTAGGGCGGTTGATGTCATATACATGGATTTTAGTAAGGCGTTTGATAAGGTCCCCCATGGTCGGCTTATGATGAAAGTAAGGAGGTGTGGGATAGAGGGAAAGTTGGCCGATTGGACAGGTAACTGGCTATCTGATCGAAGACAGAGGGTGGTGGTGGATGGAAAATTTTCGGACTGGAGGCAGGTTGCTAGCGGAGTGCCGCAGGGATCGGTGCTTGGTCCTCTGCTCTTTGTGATTTTTATTAATGACTTAGAGGAGGGGGCTGAAGGGTGGATCAGTAAATTTGCTGATGACACCAAGATTGGTGGAGTAGTGGATGAGGTGGAGGGGTGTTGTAGGCTGCAAAGAGACATAGATAGGATGCAAAGCTGGGCTGAAAAATGGCAAATGGAGTTTAACCCTGATAAATGTGAGGTGATTCATTTTGGTCGGACAAATTTAAATGTGGATTACAGGGTCAAAGGTAGGGTTCTGAAGACTGTGGAGGAACAGAGAGATCTTGGGGTCCATATCCACAGATCTCTAAAGGTTGCCACTCAAGTGGATAGAGCTGTGAAGAAGGCATATAGTGTGTTAGCTTTTATTAACAGGGGGTTGGAGTTTAAGAGCCGTGGGGTTATGCTGCAACTGTACAGGACCTTGGTGAGACCGCATTTGGAATATTGCGTGCAGTTCTGGTCACCTCACTATAAGAAGGATGTGGAAGCGCTGGAAAGAGTGCAGAGGAGATTTACCAGGATGCTGCCTGGTTTGGAGTGTCGGTCTTATGAGGAAAGGTTGAGGGAGCTGGGGCTGTTCTCTCTGGAGCGGAGGAGATTGAGGGGAGACTTAATAGAGGTTTATAAAATGATGAAGGGGATAGATCGAGTGAACGTTCAAAGACTATTTCCTCGGGTGGATGGAGCTATTACAAGGGGGCATAACTATAGGGTTCATGGTGGGAGATATAGGAAGGATATCAGAGGTAGGTTCTTCACGCAGAGAGTGGTTGGGGTGTGGAATGGACTGCCTGCAGTGATAGTGGAGTCATACACTTTAGGAACATTTAAGCGGTTATTGGATAGGCACATGGAGCACACCAGGATGGTAGGGAGTGGGATAGCTTGATCTTGGTTTCAGATGAAGGTCGGCACAACATCGTGGGCCGAAGGGCCTGTTCTGTGCTGTACTGTTCTATGTTCTATGTTCTATGTTCTCCATCAATGTCAACAAAATGAAGGAGATTGTCATTGATTTCAGAAAGTGTAGAGGAGAACATGCCCCTGTCCACATAAACGGGGATGAAGTAGAAAGGGTTGAGAGCTTCAAGTTTAAGTGTCCACATCACCAACAACCTGTCCTGGTCCCCCCCAATGCTGACACCATAGTTAAGAAAGCCCACCAATGCCTCTACTTTCGCAGAAGACTAAGGAAATTTGGCATGTCAGCTACAATTCTCACCAACTTTTACAGATGCAGCATAGAAAGCATTCTTTCTGGTTGTATCACAGCTTGGTATGATCCTGCTCTGCCCAAGACCGCAAGGAATTACAAAAGGTCATGAATATAGCCCAATCCATCATGCAAACCAGCCTCCCATCCATTGACTCTGTCTACACTTCCTGCTGCCCCGGCAAAGCAGCCAGCATAATTAAGAACCCCATGAACCATGGACATTCTCTCTTCCACCTTCTTCCGTCAGGAAAAAGATATAAAAGTCTGAGATCACGTACCAACTGACTCAAGAACAGCTTCTTCCCTGCTGCTGTCAGACTTTTGAATGGACTTCCCTTTCATTAAGTTGATCTTTTTCTACGCCCTAGCTATGACTGTAACACTACATTCTGCACTCTTTAGTTTCTTCTCTATGAACGGTATGCTTTGTATAGCGCGCAAGAAACAATACTTTTCACTGTATGTTAATCCATGTGACAAAAAATCAAATGAAAAATATCTATCTAGTGGAGAGGCTGCAAAATGAAATATCACCAATAAATCCAACCATCTATTGCCCCTGCAGGTTCATATACTCATATGCACTGTGGTACATACCCTGACTTTAATGGAGAGGAATAATCTGGTGGGGTGTAAAATCAGGGCTGTATCCGATCCCATTACTTTCCTGATTAGATTGGGTTAGGCTAAAATTGCCCTCAATGATTCTGAACAAAGTTCTTTAAGTTTATTTATTAGTGTCACAAGTAGGCTTACATTAACACTGCAATGAAGTTACTGTGACAATCCCCTAGTCGCCACACTCTGGCGCCTGTTCAGGTACACTGAGGGAGAATTTAACATGGCCAATGCACTTAACCAGCATGTCTTTTGGACTGTGGGAGGAAACCGGAGAACCCTAAGGAAACCCATGCAGACATGAAGAGAACGTGCAAACTCCACACAGACAGTGACCCAAGTCAGAATTGAACCCGAGTCCCTGGCGCTGTGAGACAGCAGTGCCACCCCACTGTGCCCAGGGTTCCAGTCCTCAATGTTATTGTGACCTCGTGAACTGGACTGAATCAGTTAAATCTGCAATGGGAGGGTGAGAAAAGTCACAGCGAAGGAGGTTATTTTGAAAGCTGCTTTGGTCTGCTCTCTTATTCATGTTTGCAAAAGTTTACTTGAAAGTCCAACCCCCAGATGTCTTACTCATGGTACACGTTTGATCTGTGAGGTGAAGATTTAACATTTCAAAGATCAATACAACAAATGACTGAGGTCAGGCCACAGCAAACCATTGTCAGGTAGTTACTGTATGGTATTCACCACCGCCTCTGCTGAACAGTATCACACAGGATCAAAGTGTCCCTCTTTCGATATGATGAGCTGTGCCTTGCTGTCCAGAATCAAAAACACTCCTTTAAAGTTTTGTTGAAGTGGCTGAATGCAAATCAATTCTTGTCTGAGGTTTGAAAAGATTATATTGTTGGAAGTTGAAAAGGAGCTATTAACGAAATGCAGCAAACCAGCATATAATAATACAAAACAGATTTAAGCCTTCATATGCTTCTGTTTTGTTTAAAGATGATATAATAAGTGAAGGCTTAGCTCATGGGTCATCTGAGTGGATTTATCTTTCCTTTAAAAAGTTAGTCCTTAAGAAGTAATATTATTCGCCATCCCCCTAGATGTTGCAAACTGAAGTGGCCTGGGTGAAGTGACATAGGGTAAAGGGTTTTGTTTGCATTTTAAACAGTTTTGATTCCCCATTGATACATATTCAGAGAGAATCACACCCTCACTGTTTGCTCAGCAGCAATTCCCTACAGAGCTGCCAAACGTACCTCCTTTCCACTATTGGAGGCTTTCTTGAAACAACTAATGGGATGCAGAAAGGACCACTGCTTGGTTAGGCCATTCAGATCAGTGCCAGAGCCTATAGATTACTGCAGGTACCTCATGTTTGTGTTAACATATGTCACAAATAATGTACAACACTCGGGTTATAAAGGATGGCTAGATTTAGAGCTCTTTCAGGGAATTGCAAACAAGATTGGAGACCATCTAGATCTTGGCTTCCCCCTGCCATGTGTGTCGTCCCACTCTCACGGTCTCAGAATGGAACAGATTTGCTTATGCTTTTCGGCACCTGGAAATGCAAGTGATGCTTAAGGACATGCCTCAAAGCCAGGGTTGAAGTAAGGGAGGATAACCCAGCAACGTTCCTGCGTGATCCCTGATCTGAGAACAATGCTGATCATGGACAATCCAAAAGGAAAAATAACCACTTACTTCAGCACAGACATTTACCCCATAACATGACAATCCAAAAATAACATGTTGGGATTGATCTTGACAAAGTGCAATAGTGTAAAGTGGATGTGAGTGAGATGGCAGCCCAGTTTCTCTCCCCATTTTTATACCCAATGAAGTCCCTTGAGCAATAGTGATGTATTATCACCAGGACCACAGAAGCCATAATTTCACTTCAATAAATGGAAGAATTACACTCTATTTTCCTTTGCATTTTCTTTTCCGTACTCTCTCTGAACTCATTGTGTCCATGAGACCCATTTCTGAGTTTCTTGATCCCATTTTCACTAAATTGTTAAGCATCTGTCTTTTCCTCCTTGTCTCCATGTTAGACACCTTTTTCACAAGTCCACTTCCTTTATGCCTGCTGCCATCAGCCTCTCCTAATAAAACCTACCCGCCACACCTGTTCTTGCAAATTAACACATCACCAACCTTCCCTTCCTCTCCAAATTTCTTGAAAATGGTGTCCATCTCCTAAAGATGCACTCATTTCTCTTGTTATGTTTGAATATCTCTGATCAGTATTCTCCCCCCTCACAACTCTGACATGTTCCCAACTAAATTCACAAATTACACTTTCCATGATTGTGATCAGGATGCACAGTCCTTCTCTATTGTTTCTGCAGCCTTTGACATAGTAAGAAGTCTCACAGCACCAGGTTAAAGCTTTTGACATAGTTACTGACACCAGCCTCCTCCAACACCTCTCCATTGTTCAATTCAGTGGAACTGCCCTTGTTCCATTGTTTTTAATCGCATTGCAACTGAAACATCTCCAGCAATGGCTTCCATTCTTACCCTGGCATTCTTACTTTTGGAGTTACCAAAGCTCTGTTTTAATTCTTCTCATCTTCCTCACTAGGGGAGGCAGTGGGGTAATGGTATTGTCACTGGACTAGTAATCCAGAGACTCAGGGTAATGATTTGGGGACCCGGGTTCGAATCTCACCATGGCAGATGTTGAAATTCAAATTCAATAAAAATCTGGAATTAAATGATGACCACAAAACCACTGTCGATTGTTGTAAAAACACATCTGGTACACTAATGCCCTTTAGGGAAAGAAATCTACTGTCCTTATATGTGATTCTGGACCCACAGCAATGTGGTTGGCCCTTAAATACCCTCTGAAGTGGCCTAGCAAGCCATTCAAGGGCAGTTAAGGATGGGCAACAAATGCTGGGTCAGCCAGCAATGCCCACATCCCATGCCCCTTGGTGGCATCTGTTAAGACAGAAAGTCAGCTATTGCAAGTATAGTGATGACCTCTTTACAACCAGTTACAATCCTTCCAGTGTCTCTGTGAGTGAGATGCTTTGCTGACATTCAGTTTCGTACTGCTGCAGCTAGCTAAGGATTAGATCCTGCTACTGTATCCTTGCCAGTGACTCCTTCCTCCTCCCCAGTCTATTTGTAAACTGTGTGCTGTGTTTAAGGTTGAACTGAGCTTCTAACTCTCTATCATCTCCATCACAATGGCCACCTACTTTCACCTCGATCATATCACTTGTCATAATCTTTGTCTCATCTATCTGCTGCTGAGACCTTCGTCCATATCTTGTCACCACCAGGCTTAACTAGTTTGGTGTTCTCTTGCTGGCTTGCCATCTTCCACCCTCTGTAAATACCAACTTATTCAAACTCTGCCCTTTTAAACAATCTTATATGGCTCCTGGTCCCCAACAATTCCTCTGGTTCAAATCTCTTCATGACCTCTCACTTCCCTAGCTCTGTAATGTCCTGCAATCACTTAGATTCTGCTCCTCAGAATATTCCTGCACACACCTCTACACTCCACAGTTGTGTCTTCATCTCTCGAGGCCCTAAAGCCTGGAATCCTTTTCTTAACCCCCTCTGATTCTTTAAACCTGTCACCTCCTTTATGAGTGCCATAGTCCCCACCCCTTTGAGCAGACGTTTGGTCATCCTGTCCCATAGCTCCACCTCAATGTCATTTGTGAAATCTCTTAGGGTTTTTGTTTTACCTTAAGAATATTATAAACAATTGTTCTTAATCTTCAACACCTTCTTCATGTCCTTCTTCCTCTTTGCTGCTTCAGCTTTTTCACTCTGGTTTATATTTTAAGAAATCTTCCAGATATTTTAAATAAATCTTCCAAACAGAACCAGCTAGCCCATCGAAATTGCCACTCTAAATCAGGGAGAAACACACAGGCGACTTCACAGTATGACTGCAGAGAAAAACCTGCGCGCTAACTGCACAGCAATCGAGTTTTGTTATCAAGCAAATGTTTGCTAAAAGTTACATTTATATCTGATAGCGATGTGTTGTCATGTGTTTCTTATCTTAATTGTGGTTCAATTATTCTGAACAATCAGTACATAAAAAACCTCACAGGAAATAGTGAAGGGGCGTATACCTCCTGAATTAAACAAACAAAAGTCGGATTAAACTTCAACTGGACCACAGGAAGTACTTCCTACAACCTTGCTGTGAATTGAAAGGGATAATTAAACTCTACACTCCATCTTAATGATGCTCTTTTCTCTTAAAGGGACCGTGCTTAATGTGCACGTTAAAGCCGCATGTTTCACAAGATGGCAATAAGCACTCATGCAAGTAACTGGTGCAGCAGTGTTAACAGCTGATGTGTGAGTTCAGCTGAGAGTTCCGATTTACGTGAAGGTGGTTAACACCGTTCTGAGAAAACGTGTTAATGAAGCTTCACAGAGACATATCCCAGGCTTTTCTGACAGCAAGAGGTGGGGGAAATGATTATCTTCCACGGTTGTGGAACAGGAGAAGCTTTTACACTGGTCTCTTCAGTTTATAAGTGAGATCTGTTGATAAAAATGATTACAGAATCCTTGATTTTGAAGTTATTTCATTGAGAAGGCCATTTAAAACCCCTGACGTCAACTGCTCAGCCCCCATTCTGATAGAATATAGCATTGGAGAATTGTGAAAGTGCACCTATATTACAGCACTCTTGATATGCTGGGGTACCAATCCGGTGTAGTATTTTCATTAATTTATGTAAATTATTTGTGCCTTATAGATGAGACATTAAACCAAAGCTCAGGAGTTGGGACGTCTTGTTGAAGTTGTACAAAACATTGGTGAGGCCACACTTGGAATATTGTGTACAGTTTTGGTCACCCTATTATCGAAAGGATATTATTAAACTAGAAAGAGTGCAGAAAAGATTTACTACGATGCTACTGGGGCTTGATGGTTTGATTTATAAGGAGAGTCTGGATAGATTGGGACTTTTTTCTCTGGAGCGTAGAAGGCTGAGGGGTGATCTTATAGAGATCTATAAAATAATGAGGGGCATAGATCAGCTGGATAGTCAATATCGTTTCCTAGAGGACATATGTTTAAGATGAGAGGGGTGAGATACAAAAGTATCCAGAGGGGCAAAAAGGGTCCAGAGGGTGGTGAGGGTCTGGAACAAGCTGCCAGAGATAGTAGTAGAGGCAGGTACAATTTTGTCTTTTAAAAAGCATTTAGACAGTTACATGGGTAAGATGGGTATAGAGGAATATGGGCCAAATGCGGGCAATTGGGACTAGCTTCAGGGTTTAAAAAAAAGGGTGGCATGGACAAGTTGGGCCGAAGGGCCTGTTTCTATGCTGTAAACCTCTATGACTCTATGACTCTAAAACCTTTCCCACTACCAAGATTAAACTGACAGACCTGTAGTTGCTGGGCTTATCCTTAAATCCCTTTTTGAACAAGGGTATAACACTTTCAATTCCTCAGTCCTCTGGCACCTTTACCAATATTTAAGGAAGATTGAAAGGTTACTGCCAGTACCTCTGCAATTTATATCCTTCCTTTCCTCTGTATCCTTCGATACATCTCATCTGGTCCTGAAGACTTACCAACTTTAAGTACAACCAGCCTACCAAATACCTCCTCTTTATCAACTTTTAGCCGATCCAAGATCTCAACTATCTCCTTTTTCACAATGACTTGGTCAGCATCTTCTTTCTTGATAGAGACAGATGTAAAGTATTCCTTAGTACCTCAACCATTCCCACATCTCCATGCATAAATTCCCTGTTAAGTCCTTAATCGGCCCACTCCTCCTTTTAGCACCCTTTTGCTATTTATACCCCTATAGAAGACATTTAGGTTTAACAGAATCACAGAATACTACAGTGCAGAAGAGGCCCTTCTACCCATCGAGTCTGCACCAATGAATGAAAGGCCCTGACCTGTCCACCTAATCCTACTTGCAAGCACTTGGCCCATAGCCTTGAATGTTATGGCATGCCAAGTACTCATCCAGGTACTTTTTAAAGGATGTGAGGCATCCTGCCTCCACCACCCTTCCAGGCAGTGCATTCCAGACTGTCACCATCCACTGGATAAAAAACGTTTTTCCTCAAATCCCCCCTTAAACCTCTCATCCCTCACTTTTAACTTGTGTCCCCTCTTAACTGACCTGATGATGTTAGCTGCTAGCCTCTTATCATACTTTCTCCTTGCTTCTCTTTCTTGTTTTTCAATTTCCCTCTGAACATTTTACATTTAGCCAGTACTTCTCATCCACTTGACATCTCCATTTTGTTGCTTTATCTTACTCTCTATTTCTTTTGTCATCTTGGGAGCCCCGGATTTGTTTGCCCTACCTTTTCCCCTTCTGGGAATGTACCTTGACTGTCCTCAATCTCTCTCTTCTTTAAAGGTAGCCCATTGTTCTGTTCCAGTTTTGCCTGCCAATCCTGTATTCTAGTTTATTTGGGCCATCAAAGTTGGTGATTCCCTATTTAATTATTTTTCTTGGGAATGTTCCTTGTTCTTTTCCATAGACAATCTAAGATTGATGCTACAATGATCACTGTACCCTAACTGCTCCTGAGATTTGACCCACTTGACCACCTCATCCCTCAGAACTAGATCCAGCAATGCCTCCTTCAGTTCTGGTCTCGAAATATACTGATGTTTCTCCTGAACATACTGGAAACTCTTGCCTTTACACTATTATTATCTCAGTCTATATTCAGATCATAACTGTCCCCCACTCCGCTATAACTACTCTATTTGCAGGAAGTTACAGGATTAGAATGTTGTCGAAGGAAGTTTGGCAAGTTTTTGCAGTGCATCTTATATGTAGTGCCCACTGTTGATACTGTGCATTGATGGCGGATGGTGTGCTGATCAAGTGGGCTACTTTGTTCTGGATACTGTTCAGTTTCTCGAGTATTATTGGAGCTGCACTCATCCAGGGAAGTGGAAAATATTCCTCATTTGTGTGTTGTCGATAGTAGACAGGTTTTGGGGAGTCAGAAGCCTTTGACTTGCTCTTGCAGCCACAGTATTTATGTGGCTGGTCCAGTTCCGCTTAAGGAAATCTCCAGGGTATTGATGGTGGGGGGATTCAGCAATGGTAATGCCATTGAATATCAAGGGGAAATGGTTAGATTCTCTCTTGTTGGATAATTTTTGAGCCGCTCTCTGTTGTGACAATATCATATTTCCACATGGCCATCTGCACCTGTAGTTCATCAATCTTATTTATCACACCCCGATCATTCACATACATGCACAGAATTGCAAACGTTACACCCTTGTTCAAAAAGGGTGTGAAGATAAGCCCAGCAGCTACAGGCCAGTCAGTTTAACTTTGGTGGTGGAAAATCTTCTAGACACAATAATTTGGGGCAAAATTAACAGTGACTTGTACAAATTCAGGTTAATTAAGGAAAGGCAGCACTGAGTTATTCAGGATAAATCATACTTAACTAACTTGCTGGAGCTTTTTGAAGAGACAACCGAGGGGGTTGATGACCGTAATGCTGTTGATGTGGTGTATTTGAACCTGCAAAAGGCATTTGATACAGTGCTGCACAACAGGCTTGCAAGCAAAGTTAAAGCCCATGGAATTAAAGGAACAGTAACAACATGGATTGGAATTGGTTGAGTGACAGGAAAGGGAGAGTAGCAGTTAAGAGAGTAAAGGGACATGGACAAGTTGGATGAATGGGTGGATAAGGGGCAGATGAATGTCAACAAGGAGAAGTGTGAAGTGATTCATTTTGGTAGGGAAAACATGAAGAAACAATATAAAAGATACAACTCTAATGTGGATGCAGGAGCAGAGAGACCTGTATAAATCATTGAAGGTGGCAGGATATGTTGAGAGAATGGTTAATAAAGCATTCAGTAGCTTGGGATTTATTAATAGTGGCACAGGGTGTAAGAACAAGGGGGTTATGTTGAATTTATTCAGCCTCAGGTCTGGGCGTCACACTTTAAGAAGGATGTGACGGCATTGGAGACAGTACAGAAAAGATTCACAAAATGTTGCAGGGATGAGGAACTTCAGTTATGAAGATAGATTGGAGGAGTTGGACTGTTTTCCTTGGAGAAGAGTTGGCTGAGAGGAGATTTCATAGAGGTATTCAAAATCATCACTGAATCATAGAATCCCAACAGTGCAGAAGGAGGCCATTCGGCCCATCGAGTCTGTACCAACCACAATCCCACCTAGGCCCTATTCCTGTAACCTCTCACATTTACCCTGCTAATCCCCCTGACACTAGGGTCAATTTAGCATGGCCAATCATCCTAACCAGCACATCTTTGGACTCTGGGAGAAAACCGGAGCACCTGGAGGAAACCCATGCAGACACGGGGAGAACATGCAAACTTCACACAGACAGTGACCTGAGGCCGGAATTGAACCTGGGTCCCTGGCGCTGTGAGGCAGCAGTGCTAACCACTGTGCCACCCATGAGGGGGCCCCTTATCATGAGGGGTCTAGACAGAGTTGATAGGAAAAAAACTGTTCCTAGCTGTGAAAGGATTGTGAATGTAAGAGCACAGATTTAAGATAATTGGCAAAAGAAGCAATGATAACATGAGGAGAAACTTCTTCACACAGCGAGTGGTTAAGGTCTGGAATGCACCACCTGAGAATGTGGTAGAAGCAGGTTCAATCGAGACATTGAAAAGAGAATTTATTTGCTATCTGTGAGGGAAGAACATGTAGGGTTACGGACAGAAGAGGAAGAAGTGGCTCTAAGTGAATTGCTCATTCCAGGGAAACAATGGGCCAAATTTGTGCTGTAACAATCTTGTGATTTCATGACACTGTGAACCTCAATTTAAATCTTATTACATTCCCTCTTACTATGACACCATTCAATACTTTAGTAGTTTCTACTCTAATGAGTATCTTCCAAATCACCATGCACCTTGGCTTTCCGCCCAAGTTCTGTGATGATCTCCTGGCTCCCACACCCCTCCCACATTACTTTAAACCTTCCATGCAGCATGAGCAAGTCACCTTGCAAAGGCTTCAGGTGCAACTCTTCCGCCTGTAAATGTTCCATCTCCACAGAGCTGGTCCCAGTGCCCCAGGAACCTAAAGCCTTTCCTCATGTTCCATCTCTACTGTCATACATTCATGGACTTAAGAAATAGGAGCAGGAGAAGAAAAGGCCCATCAAGCCTGCTGCACAATTCAATATGAACATGATAGACCTTGGGCATATGTCCACTGCCCATACCCCTTGATTCTCTGAAATTCTATTGTCTCTATCCTGCTAGTTCTATACTCACCTGCACGTGGTACTTGAGGTAGTATGGAGAATACTACCTGTGTGAAGCTGCTTTCCAGATTTTCCCCTAGCTCACTAAAATCTGCCTGCAGGACCTCATTTGTCTTTCTACCTATGTTGTTGGTACCAATATGGACCATGACTATTGTGAGACAGAAAAAAGCCATTTACAAAGGGAAGTTTCACTGTCTTCAATTTTCCAGAAGTTCATGTGCAGTGAAACTTGTCCTCAACTTTTCATGCTCAGATATTATTCATTAGTCTATTATCTAGAATCTTTCGAAGGCCTTTTGAAAATCTAGATAAATTACATCTACTACATTACCTTTGTCTACTTTCTTTGTTACTCCTTCAAAGAAGTCAATGAAGCTGACCAAGCAAGAGTTTCCCTTTTGAAATCCCAAGTTTACTATTCATCACTATGTTTTTAGTTTGTTTAGATATTTTTATGTTTTTATATTTTCCCCTTTAGTACTTTTCCTACTACTGATGATAAGATGCCTGGTGTATACTTCTCTGGACATTTTCTCTCAATCTCTTGACCAAGGGTCATCTGGACTCGAAAGATCAGTTCTTTTCCCTCCTTACAGATGCTGCCAGACCTGCTGAGATTTTCCAGCATCTTTTCTCTTTTGGTTTCAGATTCCAGCATCCACAGTAATTTGCTTTTATTCTTTCAATCTCTAGATGGGTACATGAATAGGGAGGGAATAGAGGGATCTGGACCAGGTTCGGGCATAAGGTTTTTTTTAGTTTAGATAGGACACCAAGATTGGCATGGGCTTGGAGGACCAAAGGGTCTGTTCCTGTGCTGTACTTTTCTTTGTTCCTATTAATTATTTGTTTAATGTTAGCATCTGTGGGGAAAGAGAAAAGCAGAGTTCTCCAGAACTCATGAAAGGTCATTGACTTGAATCGCTCATTGAGTTTTCCCACTATTATCTGTTTTTATTTCTGGCATTCTTCACTTTGACTTGCAAAATATTGAAAAATACATTAAAAGCATTTTTGCTTTTCAATCAGGATATTGTGTGTATTGATGTAGATAGAGTCTCCTCCCCTTGCCTACAATAGATATGATTTTTCCTTTCTTGCACTTTCTATTTTTGTCAGTGGAAAGACAGAACTCAGCTGTGCCACATTTATGTGAAATGCTATTGGCCAGAGGTAACCCTGACTCTAGTGCTAGTGTACAAAGCGATGTCAAGTACTCCTGGGTGGGAGCACCTCCTCAAGATGTTGTGTCATTGAAGGTAAAGATCTGGTGATGGTAAAGATAACTGCTTAATCCTGGTGGTACTGTAGGCCAAATGCTACCATTTCAATCTGTTTGCAACAGAGGGAGGCAATCGACCCTCCCATGTAAGTAAGGATAGTAATGTTCTTTGCATTGCTGGTCTGTGTGCAGCTTTTCTGGTGATCTGGCG
Source organism: Mustelus asterias (assembly GCF_964213995.1). NCBI lineage: Eukaryota > Metazoa > Chordata > Chondrichthyes > Carcharhiniformes > Triakidae > Mustelus > Mustelus asterias. The sequence continues at coordinate 29,662,924 of NC_135817.1, read as the reverse complement.
AGGCTTCCAAATGGAAACATAGCGTGTCAATGGAAACTGTTGAAGACTGTAAATGCCCAATCTTATTTTACTATTGGCACCAGTGCTCTGAAGAGCACGTTGTACTGTAAAGACAGTACATTCCAGAGCAGCAGCATCATCATATATTGTGGAGCCAATTGTACTACAACATGGCAATGACAAGATATAGGCCCATAATTGACATATTTGGTGGAAATGCTGCCTGCTTTAGCTGTTTGCTTTGGACATTTTATAAAAATGTCCCATTAATTTAGTCACGAACAAATGCCAGCTCAGATTGGTGCAGGCCATTCTAGTGCCAATTTGTTATTTTTTTTGCAAAAATATACTTTAGAAAAGTATATAAGTGTGAAAATATATATTTTTCACACGAGTGATTTGGACCTGGAATGCACCGCCTGGAAGTGTGGTGGAAGCAGGTTCAACTGAGGTATTCAAGAGAGTGTTAGATGATTACTTAAATAGAAACAATGTACAGGGTGTTAGGAATGGGTGAACTGTTACCTTCCACTTAAGTCCTAAATTGGATGTGAATCATTTAATAGAAGTCACTGGGATATACAAATAGCTTACAGGTGGCACTGGGGGTGGGATGTGTATGTGGAGTTGAATCAGAAAATAAAGTGAGTTTATGAAGAGTAGGACTTGTGTTTCCTTTATTAGACTGCAACTGAGAGGCTCAAACACAGGGAAGGGGCAGGGGCAGGGGCAGGGGAATGGCACCAAGTCATGATATTTATTTGGTGAGCTGGTGCAAACATGATGGGACAAATGGCCTCCTTCCATGCCGTAACAATTCTGTGATTCATAAAATATCTGAAAGAACATGACAATCATTTCAAATGGCTACCACAGAAAGTGCAATGACGTTCAAGTTTTCTCCATAGACTATGTTGTACCCTGAGGTGTTTCAGTACAACCACAATAACATTACTGACATTTCAAAATGGTCATTATAGGAAGTGCAATGGTATTTAAATTGTTTACATAAATCATGTTGCACTCTGAGGTGCTTCCATACAATTGTGACACATGCGCTATGCACTGCATACATTCAATGTAAGTCATACAACTTGAGGGGGTTCTATACAGTTCCACTCCCCTCAGTTCACTATGGCTGAATGGTCTTAGACAGCGACCTTTCACCACCAGCCAAGTTTGTTTGAAAGTTCTGGCAATGAGGCATTCTGCCAAATAACTTCGATAATTTGCTCAGAGAACTAGCAACAGGATCCACCATCTCTTTTTCCCACAGGGTCTCTCAGCTGTTATGTGCAGACCATGGCCTTATGTACTTGTGGCCAAAGGTGTTTCACTGCACAGGTTTTTCCATGAGAGATAGGTGGTATGGCATGGTTCAATTACTTGGAGTGTTCCATAGCGTTCCAAAGCATGGCCAGACCCATGCTTTGCAACACTGGGAACAGGTAGAACCTCAGCATGCATTGACACTTCGTGTTTACACACCTTGATGCAGCCACACACAAAGGTGGCCATCGGGATCAGGGCAACGTTGGGCACATTTTGTCTCCCCTTGATCCAGAGGCTTTTACATTGTGTCCTTGTGAACACAATCCATTTTCGGCCTCCAGATAAACTGTACGATGGGTCAGGAGATTGCCGTAGTACAAGAGTGAGGAGTGGGCCAACCTGCCTCACATCTGATGGCCAGGTTCTTACCCACAATGGAGAAGGAGTGTTGCTCCCACTTGCCCAATTTTCTTTTTACCATAGCTACTCGCTCCTGGCAGTTTCTAATGCATGCCTTGGTCCCTCTGAACCACATTCCCAGCACCGTCAGGCAGTCAGACCTGACCGTGAAGGGAACAAGGGATCAATCAGCCCAGTTCCCGAAGAATGTGGCCACATATGTTGAGCAGTCTGCACACTGACAGCAGATGCCAGCAGAGGACAGTGACATCATCCACTCGCAGGGAGGCTTTGACCTGAGTGCCTCTACTGCCTGGGATCATCACTTTTCTTCTGCCTGAATACTTCCTGATGGACTCAGGGAAGTGCTTTATGGAACACATGAACAGGACAGGGGAGAGAGGGGATCACTATGTAATAATTCAGGAAGCCTGCCTGGAAAGTAACATTGTTTATTTAAAAATGCAAAGTAAAACCACTGTTGTGGCGTACACACACTAGCCCCGTGCCTGGGATATGTAGTTCCACAGGCCCAGTCCTGGATCTGGCTTAGGCAATGAGTTCCAGCTAGGAAAGCCATTGCCAATTACCGGGGAACTCGTAGTCAATGAGCCCCACAGGGGGAAATCAATCAGCGCTTACCCATGAATCTTGTGGCAGTTATCACACCCTGTCTGACTCCAGATTTAATTGGAAAGCTTTCTGATTCCCACCCATTGATTGAACCTGTGCTCCTGATGTTTGTGATTCATATTCCTTGTGCAACATTTTATGCCCAATCTCCACTGCATGGACATAACTGGAAGAAAGCACCAAGTCTGAAGGTTCCACCTTAAAATGGGATTGGCCATCTAGCCCGGCTGACAACTCGCTGCAGAAAGCTGCTTGAGAGTGTCAGCTCACTTACTGGAGACACTTAAACCAGAATAGCAATAATGGGTGAATTAATTCAATTGCTCTGGGTTGGCGGAATGCCTGCTTGGCATCAGTAATTCAGACAGACTGCAGTTCAGAGAGGCAGAACAATTAATTAAAGATTAGATAATACTGCTTTTGATGAGAATGCTACTTGCACTTGTTAATGTAATTTTGAATTGCCTTTCCATTTTATTGTTTGTGTTTTTGATTATAATGTTGTTGGAGGGAAGGAAGGTCATGTCTAAAGCCAATAAAAAAAATTGTCAGGTTAGACTTGATGCTGATACACTGCCCTGAAAATTCAACTGGAACTTAAGAGCCTTGTTAACTCCTTACAATTAAATCTGGCTTTCAGTTGACTGAGATAGGAGATATATTGATGACATATCTGAATTCATTTCAGGTTACATTAGGTTAATTTTACATCTGAATTAACAAATCTTAATTGCTAGCGAACAAAGATTTCACAGCATTTTAAGTGACATGAACAGAGCACAAAGACTCGGGGAACAAAAAGAGAAGAGCACAATTTACAATGGTTAAATAGAAAGGAAGTTAATAATGTAATCAAAACAGTGACTCCTGACAATGGGGTTTTTTTTGGGGGGGCGGTGGTGGTGTGTGGAATGGGAGTTGGAGATTAACTTGGGTTTGAGACAGAAAAATCATCAGTATTCATTTTTAAAGAAGTAGAGTTGGTGCTTGAGAATACTAGGGTTGAAACTGGTCCTTGATGCACTTAGTTACTAAGTGGAAACCATAGGTGGATATGAAGAGCCAATTGAGGGTGTAATGACGCACACTGAATCTGTGCTTACGTAGGAGTGCCACCATCTTATTAAAGACACCATTGTAGGCATCGTTGACTGCCTGGAATTGGCATTTAGTCCAGGTCTAATGTCTGTTCCAGAAGACCTCCTAGAAATTTCTCTGTCCGAAATGGAAGAGGCACCAGGCCTACACCACTCAGGATTTCTGATTCTATGTGACCTTAGCCAAGGGACATTTGGAGGCCACAACAGCAGTGTAATATGTAGTCACTCGACAGAAATACCAACTGCTTGTTGCTGCTCTCTAGGATGTTGTGGGTTTGAATGTGTTAACAACATCCCTATTAAAATTACTCACTGAGTACTGATTTTATGGCAAAGCCCCTGCTCATTTCTGATGACTTTGCTTCTTTGCACTATTTTAACATTCTGCTGCAGTCGCTGGCTCCCTGACGCACACGTGATAAAGTCTGGCCCGCAGCAGCAGCAGTAGCAGCAGCTCCCCTGTTTGTCACAGTGAGATCAGGAACAGGCTGAGGCCACTGCAGTACATTCAGACCAACAACCTTTGGAAAAAGTGCCCATCAGCAAAGAGAAAATATGAACATTGATGCAAACTGGGATTGAGAAGTTGGCTGGTGTCTCCACAAAATGATCAGCACAATCAGTCTTAAAATGTTTGCAATGGTGTTTATTCTATAAACAAATCTGATTTTAGTAAGAATGCTATGACATCAAATAATGTCTTCTCTTTGCAAAGTTTTAAAAGGATTCTGGGGGTATTTTTTGACGTTGTGTGATAGTGTAAAATGAGTGACCTAGTTTACATCTCTCCTGATATTCATCTCCATTCATATCAAGTTTATTTATGAGTGTCACAAGTAGGCTTACATTAACACTGCAATGAAATTACTGTGAAAATCCCCTAGTTGCCACACTCCAGGACATCTTCGGGCACACTGAGGGAGAATTTATCATAGCTAATGCACGTAACCAGCACATCTTTCAGACTGTGGGAGGGAAATGGAGCACTTGGAGGAAACTCATGCAGACACGGGGAGAATGTGCAGGCTCCACACAGACAGTGGCCCAAATCGGGAATCGAACCTGGGTCCCTGGCGCTGTCAGGCAGCAGTGCTAACCACTGTGCCAGCGTCTGCCCTAAAAATTAGGATGGGAGCAATGCAAAGCAGGCTTTCAACATGCTATCACCTTTTTTATACCATTTTACCAACTCAATAATTGCCCTTATTATTGCTAGGTAAAGTGTCTTGCAACTCCATGCTAGGTGATGTAGATCTATCACATCATTCATTGCTACTTTCCTTGGTATTATTTTACCATAGGATTAAAGCAAATGAAAATTAAGAAACCCTAATACAAAAGGTCCAACAATTCCACTACCAACTTTGCCCAAGGACCAGTATACTGTCAGTATAAAATAAGTTTCTGGAGTAGGCAGTTACCAACTGTTAGTGGGTTCAAACTCTCTCTAACAGGGGGACAATTAGCCTTTAATGAAAAATTCAATGGCACACAGAATCTTTACCTTTATTTAAAATGAATAGAGCAGATTTTCCTCCATTTCATCAACTAAGTCAATATCGGGAGTAATGGGAGTTTTGAATTGTGTATCTCATAACAGCATTATACTCGATATTTTTATCTGTTACTCAAAGTGAGAACAGCAATAAGCGGAAGTGGTTTTTCATTAATGTGTCAAGTTGTTTTTAACTGCATCTATTTTGTAAAATTTCTTATAAAGTTGAATTGGCAGGAGTTTTTGAGAGTTGGAGACACAACAGAAATTCATCCCAAGGAGGTGGAAACATGCTAAGGGGAGGATGAGGCATCCCTGGCTGATGGGGGAAGTCAAGGACAGCATAAAAACAAAAGAAAAAGCATACAAAGTGGTGAGGATTAGTGGGAAGCCAGAGGATTGGGAAGCCTTTAAAAGGACAACTAAAAAAGCAATAAGGGGGAGAAGATGAAATATGAGTGTAAGCTAGCTAGTAATATAAAAGAAGATAGGAAGAGTTTTTTTCAATATATAAAAGGTAAGAGAGAGACAAAAATAGCCATTGGACCACTGGAAAATGAGGCTGGAGAAGTAATAATAGGAAACAAAGAAATGGCAGAGGAACTGAATAGGTACTTTGCATCAGTCTTCACGGTGGAAGACATCAGTGGGATGCCAGAGCTCCAGGAGAGTCAGGGGGCACAGGTGAGTGTAGTGGCTATCACTCAGGAGAAGGTTCTGGAGGAACTGAAAGGTCTGAAGGTGGATAAATCACCTGGACTGGATGGACTACACCCCAGGGTTCTAAAAGAGTCAGCTGAGGAAATTGTGAGGCATTGGTGGTGATCTTTCAGGAATTACTAGAGGCAGGGAGGGTCCCAGAGGACTGGAAAGTAGCTAATGTAACACCGCTGTTTAAGAAGGGAGGGAGGCAGCAGATGAGAAATTATAGGCCGGTTAGCCTGACTTCAGTCATTGGCAAGATTTTAGAGTCCATTATTAAAGATGAGATCGCGGAGTACTTGGAAGTGCATGATAAAATAGGACTGAGTCAACATGGCTTCATCGAGGGGAGGTCATGTCTGACAAATCTGTTAGAGTTCTTTGAGGAGGTAACAAGGAAGTTAGATAAAGGAGAACCAGTGGACGTGATTTATTTAGATTTCCAGAAGGCTTTTGGCAAGGTGCCACATAGGACACTGTTAAATAAGTTAAGAGCCCATGGTGTTAAGAGTAAGATCCTGGCATGGATAGAGGATTGGCTGACTGGCAGAAGGCAGAGAGTTGGGATAAAGGGGTCTTTCTCAGGATGGCAGCCAGTGACTAGTGGTGTGCCTCAGGGATCGGTGCTGGGACCATAACTTTTCACAATATACATTAACGATTTGGAAGAAGGAACTGAAGGCACTGTTGCTAAGCTTGCAGATGCTACAAAGATATGTAGAGAGACAGGTAGTATTGATGAAGCAGGGGGGCTGCAAAAGGACTTGGGCAGATTAGGAGAGTGGGCAAAGAAGTGGCAGATGGAATACAATGTGGAAAAGTGTGAGATTATGCACTTTGGAAGGAGGAATGGAGGCATGGACTATTTTCTAAATGGGGAAATGCTTAGCAAATCAGAAACACGAAGGGACTTGGGAGTCCTTATTCAAGATTCTCTTAAGGTTAACGTTCAGGTTCGGTCGGCAGTTAGGAAGGCAAATGCAATGTTAGCATTCATGTCGAGAGGGCTAGAATACAAGAGCAGGGATGTACTTCTGAGGCTGTATAAGGCTCTGGTCAGATCCCATTTGGAGTATTGTGAGCAGTTTTGGACCCCATATCTAAGGAAGGATGTGCTGGCCTTGGAAAGAATCCAGAGGAGATTCACAAGAATGATCCCTGGAATGAAGAGCTTGTCATATGAGGAATGGTTGAGGACTCTGGGTCTGTACTCGTTGGAGTTTAGAAAGATGAGGGAGGATCTTATTGAAACTTACAGGATACTGCGAGGCCTGGATACAGTGAACGTGAAGAGGATGTTTCCACGAGTAGGAAAAATTAGAACCAGAGGGCACAACCTCAGGCTAAAGCGACGTCCTTTAAAACAGAGATGAGGATTTCTTCAGCCAGAGAGTGGTTATGGGGAAAAGGCAGGAGAATGGGGATGAGAAAAATATCAGCCATGATTGAATGGCAGACCAGACTCGATGGGCTGAGTGGCCTAATTCTGCTCCTATGTCTTATGGTCATATGTTCTTATGGAGTAATGTAAGGGCATTGTGGTGGTGGATGGTGCTCCGGTTTGCTCCCACACTCCAAAGATGTGCGGATTAGGTTGATTCACCATGTTAAATTGTCCCTTAGTGTCAGGGAGATTAGGGTAAATACGTGGGGTTACGGGGATAGGGCCTGGGTGGGATTGTTGTCAGTGCAGGCTCCAATGGCTGCTTTCTGCACTGTAGAGATTCTATTCTATGTCACAAAACAAATTTAACCATGGAGCAAAAATAATTTTCAATAATGACATTGCAAATTCAGGTGTCTTGTGATAGTTCTTTGACCTTGACGGAATCACTGAAGGATCCTATTCTTAGAGTTTTCTCCTGACATCAATTATGTACAATTTCGGTCTAAAGGCTGATGTTATTAAATCAATAGACTCAAATTGCTCATGTAACTTGTTTAAAGTCATTTATCCTTCGAAAAATAGTTTCCATTCCTTATGTTCCAATTCATTCCAGCATTGTCATTAAGTGTTCCAACAGAACAGAAATATTCATGGACTGACATTATCGCTGTATACCAGAAATAAAATGGGGATGATTTTCAAAGTTAGTGTTGTGTAGGATGCATAGGCCTCAATGGAATATCTTTGCAATGGCTTGGGCTTGCTGTAGATACTTCCAGGGACTCCCTGCAAATAGACACATTTTTTGTACCCGCAAATTATAATATTTGTGATAAGTTTGTTCATATCTGCATTGGCTGCACATACTCCCTTTGATGGATGCTACTTCTAGTAAATAAGGTGTGGTGAACACATTCAGGCATCTCCAGCTGTGACTGTGGGAGTTTGGACAACAGAAGGCTCCAAGGTTTTCTTGTGAGTCATGAAGAGAAGACCCTCAATCCTCTTGGTCCATAAGGAATGATCACCAAAGTTACTTTAAAACAAAAAGCTTACCAGGGCCATTTGTGGCCAGAAACTGCCTGTGTCATGGTCCAACTGTCAGTTAGAATAGAATAGAATCCCTGCAATGCAGAAGGAGGGCATTCGGCCCATCGAGTCTGCACCAACCACAATCCCACCCAGGCCCTATCCCCATAACTCCGTGCATTTGCCCTGGCTAGTCCCCCTGACACTAAGGGGCAATTTAGCATGGCCATTGCACCTAACTCATGTTAAAATCACAGTGCAACACCAGTGTCCAACTTTTGAATTCTAAATAGGACACGGGTCTGCCTGCAGTGGGAGCCTCAGCAAATCAGTGATGGTGGAACGACAGCAAGTGGAAATGGACTGGACTAGATTTTAACCCGTCTCACATGCCATTCTTGTTGGTCAGAGGAAGTGAACGACAAGACCTTTGCATCAGTTACTCAGATGAAAACAAGTCGATTATTTCACACAACAATAACAACAATTAATATTTATTTTGTGCCTTCAAAGGAATAAAATATCCCAAGGCACTTCACAGGAGCAATATAAAACACAGGTACAAGGAGGTTAAGTGACCAAAAGCTTGATCAAAGAGGTAGATTTTGAGAAATGTCTTAAAGGAGGAACACAGTAAGAGTTTTAACAACACCAGGTTAAAGTCCAACAGGTTTATTTGGTAGCAAATGCCATTTGCTACCAAATAAACCTGTTGGACTTTAACCTGGTGTTGTTAAAACTCTTACTGTGTTTACCCCAGTCCAACGCCGGCATCTCCACTTAAAGGAGGAAAGCAGGGTAGAGAGGTGGGAAGGGGATTCCAGAGTCAGGGCCTTGGCAACTGAAGGCAAGACCACCAATGGTGGAATAATTCTGACTGGGAATGTACAAGAGGCCCAAAATGGAGGGGTGAAGATATCTTGGAGAGCTTGGGGTTGGAGGAGATAACAGTGATAACAGAGTAGCACAACAGAAATCATTTGCTGGTAAGAAAATTCCAGAAATGCAATGATGAATAGACTGCAATCTAATGAACTCTTTGTTCAATAAAAAGCCTCATGATGTGCATGCACGTGTGTGTGTGTGTGTGTGTGTGTGTATGTCTGTGTGTGCGCATGTGTGTGTGCGTGTGTATGTCTGTGTGTGTGCATGTGTGTGGGCGTGTCTGCGTGTGTGTCTATGTGTGCATGTGTGTGTGCATGTGTGTGTGTCTGTGTGTGTGTTTGTGTGTGTCTGTGTGTGTGTATGTCTGTGTGTGTGCGTGTAGTGTGCGTGTGTCTGTGTGTGCGTAGTGTGTGTGCGCACATGAGTAGTATGTGTGCGCGCATGCGTGTGTGTGTGCGTGCATGTGTGTGTGTTAGTATGTGTGTGTATGTGTATAAGACAGGTTTCAGATAACACTTCTTTTTAACATCCATTGAAGACAAAAGTGCCCTTTAGTGGCAACAGTACTGGACATTTCATGAGCTGTGATTTTAAGGGTGTGGTGGCATATACAACACTGGGGATCTGCTGGGCTGCACCAGCCTACTATTATATCATGCTACTAATGGCATGGAGGCTAATCATGACTGGTTCCAGGCCCAGTAACACAAGAGGAATCTAGTTCGGCACGGTGGCACAGTGATTAGCACTGCTGCCTCACAGTGCCAGGACCCAGGTTCAATTCTGGCCTTGGGTGACTGTCTGTGTGGAGTTTGCACATTCTCCCCGTGTCTGTGTGGGTTTCCTCCAGGTGCTCAATATTCTCCTGCACAGTCATGGCTCATGACAAATGCTGATGGCTTGGCCCTGGCTTTCCAGGAAAAAGAATTTCAGAACAGTGGGTAGTTGTACTAATAACTTGTAAATTGAACATGTCCATACTGCTAAGGATGATGATAACTCAGGCTATACCTTCATCATGGAAACAGTGGATCCCTTGAGCTTAATTCGTTCCAATTATTTTTATTTTCTTGCTCTCGGGCAGCCTGTTGACTCACCAGTTTGCTTTCTAATGTTAAACTCCCTTCCATTCTCAGTACAAAGCTACGAATGAATGAGGTGTGTTCTGTTAATGAAGACTTGAGGCAGGAATGGCAGGCCTGCCAATTGGCAATAAAATAGACTTTCTTCATTGGAGTTGCATATGGATGTCTTCTGAAAGCACTACCTGTCCCTTCCAATTTTCCTTCCTGCCTGAAGAATCCACAACGTGGCTTTGACCTCAATAAAAACAGACTCAGTTAAAGTAGTCTTTAAAAATCCAGTCAGCTTGGCAATCATGGGCATCCTTACCCTCCAATCCCCAATAGACATTATTGAGTTAGACCTGAGGATACTGGCTCAATTTTGAAATTTACAAGTGGCACTAAAATTGGAAGTGCGGCAAACACTGACAAGAATAGTAATAGACTCCAAGAGGACATGAACATGGATTGTGTAGGCATGTGGCAGATGAAACCCAATGCAGGAAAGTGTGAGATGACACACTTTTGGAAGGAAGAATGAGAAGAGGCAATACAAGTTAATGGTACAATTTTAAAGTGGCTGCAAGAACAGAGGGGCTATCGGTGCATAAACTGGGTGGGACAGGTTAACAAAGCTATTAAAATAAACCTATGGGACACTGGACTTTACAAATTGAGGTTTAAAGTACAATGCTAGGGGACAGGTATCGATCATTCTAATTTAGCCACAGCTGGAATATTGGGCAGAACCTTTCCAGCCCTGTGGAGCAGGAAAAGGAGGAAGCTTGCAAATCTGCATGCCTTGCCGGCTAGCAAAAACCTTCCCACCTGCAAGTGGACTTTCTGAAAGCAGGGCCAAAGGAAGCACAGTTACCTACTGAAGATGTGAGTAGCCAATCAATTCCATTAAAAAGCTAACTGGGATGACATCTATGGAGTTGATGGGATCTTCGCAATGGCAGACGTGGCCCTCAATGAGGTTGGAACCCAACCGGTAAATGGAGAGAGCTTCCTGGTGGCAGGCAGGGGTATCATCAATGATAGCCTGGCAGCTGTCGCCACACTGATGTTTCAATATTTCAAAATGCTCAAAGCCTGCCTCCATCTTGAGGTGAGCTTGTGATTTCCTGCCAATGCTGCTGCCAGCAGGGCATCAATATGGAGCCTCCCATTGGGCCTTGCTGAATCTCTGGCCCATTCACTGCTCTGAATTGCAGAGCTCTCCTGGAGACAGATTCTCAATTAATGCCTCCAGGAAGATGGCAATGCCATTCCGGCAGCAGCTATTACCAGGACAGGATCCAGAATAGTTCACAATGGCAGAAGAAAATGAAAGATGCAGAGATTCAGCCCATTGTGCCCAATTTTGGAACTATACTTTAGGAAGAATGTGACGGCTTTGGAGGGGGTACAGAAGAGATTTACTGGAATGGTATGAGGAATGGTGACACAGCAGGGCGGCATGATGGCACAGTGGTTAGCACTGCTGGCTCACAGTGCCAGGGACCCGGGTTCGATTCCCGGCTTGGGTCACTGTGCAGAGTCTGCATGTTCTCTGCGTGGACTTCCTCTGGGTGCTCCAGTTTCCTCCCACAGTCTGAAAGAAATGCTGGTTTGGTGCATTGGCCATGCTAAATTCTCCCTCAGTGTACCCGAACTGGTGCCGGAGTATCACAGTATCTTCATTGCAGTGTTAATGTAAGCCTACTTGTGTCATGAATAGATAAACTAATGAGGGACTGTAGTTATATAGATAGACTGAAAAAGCTGGAATTGCTGTCCTTGGAGGAGAGAATGGAGATTTGATAGAGGCTTTTTTAATCATGCAGGGTTTAGATAAAGAGAGAATGCTTCCAATGGTTAAATGTTTGATGATCAGAAGGTGCAGGTTTAAGGTGATTGGCAGAGGTAACGTGAGAAAAACATTTTGATGCAACAAGTCTAGGATTTGGATTGCACTGTCTAATATGTTGATGGCAGCTTTCAACTGGATATTGGATAAATACCTGAAGGAGAAAGAAGTGCAGGGGATTGTAGGGATGGGGGAGGGGTGGGGGGGGGGAGGTGCTAACACTATTGTTCTTCAAACAAGTGGATTTGATGGTCCGAATGGCCTTCCTCTGTTCTGTACTCTTCTAATGATCCTGATTCTAACCACCTGATCTCCATTACAAAATCTCCCTGAAAATGCAAACCAAAGCAAAATACTTCCCCTTTTTCCCTCCATTCTCCACCAGCTGCAGTTTCTAAACAATACAAAAAATTGCCACTTCCTCGAGCATCAGAACATTGCACAGGAATGAAAATGTCTCCTTTGCAGATTGGGAAACACTGAACAAAATGAAACTATTTAAGGCAAAAGGATTAGTAGAGGACAATTATAGTTAGTGAAATGATGGCCTCTTGATGTGGGACCCCAAGAGAGAAGTAAATGTACAAAATGCTGATTGGTGGAAGAGAGTGGAAAACTGAATGGGAAAAAAGAAAAAGAATTGCATTCGTCTCGCGCCTTTCAAGACTACTGGACATCTCAAAGCACCTTACAGCTAAAGGACTTTTGAAGCATAGTCACTGTTGCATTGTAGGAAGTGTGGCAGCTAATTTGTGCACAGCAAGCTCCCACAAACAGCAATCTATTAACGACTAAATAATCTGTTTTTGTGACGTTGATTGAGGAATAAATATTGGCCAGGGCACCGTGATTCCTTGTTCTTCAAACTAGTGCCATGGGACCCTTCATGTTCACCCTGAGAAGGCAGAAGGTCCCTTGGTTGAATGACTCATCTGAAAGACAGTATTCCAACAGTGCAGCACTCCCTCAGTACTGCACTGGAGTGTCAGCCTTGATTTTATGCTCAAGTCCAGGAGAGAGACCCGAAACTGGAACTTTGTTACACAAAGGCAGGAGTGCTACCAACCGACCCATGGCAACAAAAACGGTTGAGGGATTCCTTCTGACATTGCTATTGCTCCTTCTTCAACGTACTGATAACATAGACAGAATTCACGTGTTTCCTTGTGTTGCCCGTGATCAGTATGTTTGTGCATAAAATGTGCATATGTGCATTTTTCCTTCCCTTGGAGCCAGTGTCCCAATGAAATAATTCCAGCAACAAGCTTTTTGATAGTTTAAAATTAATGGATATTATTAGTTGTCACATACTTAGCCTGAATTTGATGTAATGTTTCATCCACTTATTGCACATATGTTCTCACCCACACAAGATTGATACAGATGCAGGTAATATACTGTATATAATTATCTCAGTCTCTTTCATGACAAACCTAACATTTCTTCCGGATGAAGCTAACATTTTAATTGAAGTGAAGGCCTGGTAAAGCGAAGGATTCTCGGTAAGCTATGAGGTTTCTTGTAGTCGAATTTCCAAGCAATTAGTCCTCAGGTGATCTTTAACTGGAACAGTTTGGGAAGTCCTTCTCCCTCTGTTAGGACCTTCCACTTGCAAGTTATTGTCATTTATTACCTTGGCTACTTGAGTGACTTGCTGATAGTTTGATGACTTTCGTTGGTACTCCCTGTCTGCAAGCAACTCCTTGCTGATTTAAAAGCAGGCTGCAAAAATGGTTGTTTGATCATGTCGCACCCACAAATTCTAAGTCTCATGTTCAGACAAAAGGGTGGTGTATACGTTGAGTCTTATCCTCCAGTGAGACTCATCTTGTTTAGTTTGGATGAAAGAAACTGTCATATTACAATAGAAACTTGATAGGGTCAATTCACAAATGTCTCACATAATTGAGTTTTAATGCTCCCATTTGTCCATTTGTAAAAGAGTCATTGGCTGGACTTCTTTAGTCCTTTTATTTTTGTTGATCCACAGAACCCCTACAGAGCAGAAAGACGCCATTTAGCCCATCGAGTCTGCACCAACTTGCCAAAAGAGCATCTTACCCACGCCCTCCCCTCCACCCTATCTCCATAACCCCAAACATTTCCAATGGCTAATCCACCTAACCTATGTATCTTCGGACACTAAAAGGCAATTTAGCATGGCCAATCCACCTATCCTGCACAAGTTTGGACTAAGGGAGGGAACTGGAGCACCCCTGGAAGAAAACCACACAAACACGGGGGGGATCATGCAAATTCCACACAGTCACCAAAAGTCAGAATTGAATCTGGGTCACTGCTGCTGTGAGGCAGCATTGCTAACCACTGTGTCACCGTGCAATCCTTAAACAAAGGGATGTGTGAATTCCAGAGATGATTGTGAATGCACATATTTAATTACACATTCGCTTGAGATTTAGGATTGTCTGAATCTCAAAATACCACATGAATTACAGTAGCCATTTGAATGGTCTGTTTGTGCACAGTTTAAAATGTGTTGAATGAAAGTTCATAATATATTGGGACATGACACCAAGAGGTAATGTAATCCTTTAACTAGCTGAGTGCAGCAGAACTGTATGTCACTCTCCCAGCGGAGGTAAATCAATGAAGGGCAATTTTCTGTCCTTGGAACCATTCTGCATGACCAATAAGTGTTTTGGAAGAATATTGGGATGGGCTGGTAGTAGTTCTTCTTTGGTGAATGTTGGGATTGATCCATCTCAGGTGTTTCAGTGGGACCAGAATCCAGGCCAATATTTCTGTTTTCTGAAATTGCATGCGATCAGTCTCCAGAGAAGAAGCATCGCCACATCCAACTATCAGTTTTGTTATGACAACCATATCTATATTTGCTTTTAATTATTGCTGGCTTTGAACTATTTAATCTAAATGATACATATATTGGCTTTTGGGAGAATTAATGATCTCATTTTTTTATTAACGCTCAACACAATGGGACCCGAAGGGCTTTTCTGGCATTATTCCGAAAAGCGAGTAAGATAGATAAGTAATCAATTCTCCTGCACTGTCCTGAATGATAAATGTGTTTGCTTTGTGTGGTGCATTGTACATTGCTGCTCATTTCTAATGGCAAGGGCAGCCCTTCATCCTTCTTCTGTCACTGTTATACCAGCCTAATGGCTGTGAATGTGTTCACTCACCACTTAATTTGTAGGTGTGTTGGATTAGAAGTACACTATTCAAAGCAACTAGACAAATAAAGCATGAACATTCAGCCCTTCTGATCACAAATGAGCAAACAGAATCAAATGCAGGGTCCAGGGGAACTTGACTCTGCTTAGTCGAAGCTCAATTCACGTTAAAGGGAAATAGTTTCATGGGAATTGGAGTCTGACCAGATACACTCATGCCGCCTGTCTGAAGGGAAAGAGTCACGATGCGTCCTTGCTGGATCCTTCTCTCCTTTCTCCTCTTTATCCCTCTGGATTCCTGCTGGCAGTGCCTGTGCCATAATGATGGTGATGTTGTGGAGGATGCAGCAGGCCACCATGAACTTGGAGGCAAGCTCTTGCCAATAATGTAGGGCTCACCGCCGACCTCCCCTGCCCCCACCCCACCCCGGAATGGTCTAAGCAGTAGGAAAGATGCTTGAGCATACTGATGGTCTGTTCCATTATGTTTCTGGTTATTCCACTGCTCTTACGATGCACACATTGTTCTCACACAGTTGGGTGGGGCTCACCCACCATTTGTAGTGGGGGCTGCCTTTCTTCCCACAAAACCAACCTCCGGTTCTCAGTGGAGACATGAAAACGGTGAAATTGTGTCAAAGTGAAGTTATCATCGTTGATGCTAGGATAGAAGGAATTCACCAACATGTTGCATTGTGCATGGTCACATCCCAACCACACATTAATTGAACGGTTACGTTTACCTCTCCCCATTGACATGTGGGGCATGCAGAGCCCTGTGTGTGCAGTCAATTTCTCTCTGCATCATTGAGAATTCCACGATCCTAGCTAAGCCTTACGGCCTCTCACCCTGCATCTCTTTGCTGAGGAAGAAGAAGATGAGAGGCCAGAGGCACCGTCAACCTGTCCAACCCCCCACCCCCCACCCTCCCACTCCCACTCCCACCTCCTCTCTGATCCATTTGCCTCAAAGGTTTTGACTGATTTCAGAATTCATCTATTGTTTGTGCAATGTACAGTCTCTGTGAGAATTGGTGGGATGTGATGATGATGACAGACCTGAAGCTACCATGACACAGGTAAATGGTACTAATTGTAGCTTGTCAACCTGATATTCACTTACTGCTGGCCCTGCCAAGTGCTCACAGGATCCTCCATAATGTACTTTGTTCATTGCTGACCATGCTTTCCAGCTGAAACCACTTTCAACTCCTGATCACTACTGAAATCCTTGACACATTTAGATCTTAAAGAGAGCCCTTGCAATGTAAATCATTACAGCACAACCTAGCAGCAAGATACACCATCACTTCTTTACATGCAGGATGGGATGAAAATCAGCAACTGCCTATCATATGTATCATCTTCAACTTATAAAATCTCAAGATTATAACTTTGCTTGCTTGATAAAATAGTGCGTAATATAAAGGAAGAGCCACAAACTGGATATCTGGAATTAAGAATCTACTGATGACCATGAAACCATTGTTGATTGTTGGAAAAATCCATCTGGTTCACTAATTTATTTTAGGGAAGGAAATTTGCCATCCTTACCTGGTCTGGCCTACATGACCCCAGACCCACAATAATTTGGTTGACTCTGAAGTGCCCTTTGAAATAGCCTAGCAAGCCACTCAGTTGTACCACTAGGCAGCTCACCACCACCTTCTCAAGGGCAATGGTGGCACAATGGTTAGCACTGCTGCCTCACAGCACCAAGGACCTGGGTTCGATTCCTGGCTTGGGTCACTGTCTGTGTGGAGTGTCAAAGTGAAGGCATCGTGGTTGTTGCTAGAATGGAAGAAGTTCACCAACATGATGCCTTGTGCAAGGTCACACCTCAACCACACATTACTTGAACAGTTACCGTTACTTCTCTCCATTGACATTTGGGGCACCTCAATGACTATCTGAAAACTGTAAGAAGGTTCACAACACCAGGTTCAAGTCCAACAAGTTTATTTGGTGTCATGAGCTTTCGGAGCGCTGCTCCTTCATCAGGTGAATGGTCATCAGTTGATGAAGGAGCAGCGCTCCGAAAGCTCGGGATACCAAATAAACCTGTTGGACGTTAACCTGGTGTTGTGAGACTTCTTACTGTGCCCACCCTGGTCCAACGCCGGCATCTCCACATCATATCTGAAAACTGAATAATATTGGGACATGAATCATTTTACTGAGTTTGGACTGAATGCATTTAAAAAACTGAAACTTAAAAAAATGACAAAACTGTATGTTGATCAATCATTTCATAATTATACGTAAAAATCTGAGGGAACCACTACTAGCCTCTGAATGACAGATGACTTGGCTTTTGAAAATTGATTATGAAGAAATCTTTCAATACTGAGAAGATCTGGTGGCTGTGACAAATTACTGGTGGTTATATCCGTTTTATCTATCGCTCTTCAGAGTGAGCCTTTGGCTTTGTGCCACCATTACTGTCCTTGAACAGAGGCAAAGTGACCGTGCTTCAGACAGGCCTAGTGAGTGCAGACTAGAATAATGATCTCTAAATACTGGGCTGATGTCCAGTGGGGTAAGCACATCTGGACAGGATGACCACTGGCTCAATGGTAATATTCCTGAGTTCAAGCCACTCTCCAGACAATCCCAGTGAGTGGACAAGGGCACAGTTAGAGCCCATTAGCAGCACATGCACCCGAGGGGTATCACCTCCCTCATCAGCTCTTTAGATGTGGTTGCATCCCATACAAAAGAACTAAACTGGAAGGAAGGCAATGGGAAACAAACTGCTGTAAAGAGGCTGAATAAATTTTTGTCATTAATAAAGCCAATGCTATTGGCTTGGATGACCCACAGTGTATTGCACTTAAACTTGAATCAGGCAACCACTTCAGATTCCAAATTTGCAATAACTCACAATATAATGTGATTCTACTTTAGCAGCAACCAAAGGCAACATGAGATTTGAATCTACCAAACGTTGAACCACTTAAAATGGAGATTTTAGTTTATGATGGTTCAAGGCTCACCACTGATGAACAAGCGCAAGCCCAGATCCAACATGATGGTTTTAGATGTAAACTGAGGACAATGATAGCACAACCATACGCCCTCTGCTGGATGGAAAAATAAGCCTGAGCATAAGCATGTGTACAATGATAGCATTAATAGAATGCCCTCTACTGGTGCAACACGATAAACACTCAACAACTTCAAACTACATACCAAGAAACAAACAGAAACAATCTTGAGTCTTCAGTGATGGAGTCATAGTAGTTGTTTGCACAGTCGATCAGCTGGGGACCCTAAGTACACAAACACCCATGCCATGATGTGTTGAATCTCTACTTGTCCCCAGTGTTGCAAAGGATAGATATGGACACATTGCTATGCAACGCTCCAAGTAGTATGACCATGCTGTACCACCTATCCCACGTGGAAATGTTTATGCAGCAAAACACCTTTGCTGCATAAACATGGTGCCCTCAAGGTCCTGCTGGAAAAGGAGATGGTAAATCCAGTCAGATGGTTTCCTAAGCAGACATTGACAGAATGTTTAATTGTCAGAACTTTCAAATAAGCACCAATGCATAGTGAGCTGGCAGTGAGAAAGGCCTCCCCGTCAGATCCTTCCTACATGCTCCCAGAAAATGCTCTCATTCCCTCTCCATGTTGCTCGAGGTGGCTGTGGTGGGGAAGAGACTGTTGTCCACCTCCTTGTGGAGTGTACCTTTGCAAAGAAGGTATGGAAAGAATACAGAGGCTTTTGTCAAGGTTCATCCCAAGCAGCTTGGTGACAGGATTCTGGCTTTCTGGGCTGTTCCCAGACAACACCGAGATAAACACCAACTGGGGCTGGAGGATCATCAACTCAATGAAAGATACTTTTTGGCCGACACAAAACTTATTGGTCTCCCAGTGTAAAGAGTTGTCCCTGACCAAAGGTTATAGACTGGCACATTCCAAGTCCAGGACAACTTGCTGAGAGACTAATTAAAGCTTGGGGCAGCCACCACAGAGGCACAATGGGGAAAGGCACATTCAGCAATAGATTACAAAGGGGTGGAAACTGTGCTGTATGCCTGATTTTGAATGTACTATTAGAATATCAAGAGTATTGCAATTGTATTGAGCAATGTAAGAGTGGAACATGCTGTATAGAGACTAATTGAATTTTATCGCATTTTCTGTATTTTCAAGTAGGAATTTTTTTGTAAGGTAATTTCACAAATTTTATGAATAAAGTATATTTATGAAAAAAAAATTTGGTACCACCTGTCCCATACCATTCATCAGTAACATTAAGGCATTAGCTGAAGAAAGCACTGGTTGGTTTGGTCAGACAGGAAGGCTGGAATTTTACACGGAAGTGATGGCCCTGACCTCCCAGCTGAAAATTGGGAGTAAACAGCCTCCAGATGTCCGGGAACCTTATTTTGTGGCTGTTGGCCTGTTAACTGGATCTGGTCAAGACTTCCAACCCTGTCTGGGAGAAAGTCTTACTTCCAAGAGCTGCTTAGCAATCAAATTATTGGCAACTCTCCCAGGCACCGCTGGGAGTAATGACCACTTCTGGCTTTGCAATCATTCCTCTTAAGAATTGTCCCTGGATGGGGACAATTGGGGCGAGTGAGGTAGAGCATGGTGAGAGAGAGGGGAGTGGCTATGTTAGGAGAGTAGAGGGGATGGACAGGTAGGGGCAGGAAATATCATGAGGTGGGGATGGGGTGGGCTCGGATCTCTATTGAGCAGTATCCCTAAACAGGAGGGATACTGAAGCATAACATAAGTCAATAAAATAAAATAAAAGCAAAATACTGTAGATGCTTGAAATCTGAAATAAAAACACAAAATGCATGTTTGGCAGCCTCTGTGGAGAGAGAAACAAAGTTAATGGAAGGAATTTTATGAGATTTTTTTCTAAGTTAGCGTGAAAACGGGAGAGTTCCTGGTACGTTTTTCAGGCGGGTTTTCGCGCCCAATCATATGCACTCAGTCTTCGAAAATATGGGCTAGACCATTTCTAGCCACTAGAGGCAGTGGGCGGGGCCAAATTCACCAGACAGCATTGCCCACCACCACAAAGTGGGACAATATCAGGGGGCTATATTGGAGGGCTCCATCAGAGAAGTCCAGGCACCTGAGCCGCATTTTGAGGAGCGCTATGCACCGCTCCACTATTGAACAGTGGCAATGTGGGCCTCATTATATCGGGTCTCTGCATCAGTTTCAGGCCTCCGCACAGGCATCATCAGCCAAGTCCGAAACGAATAGCCCATATCCTCCACGAACCATCCCTGCACCATCAGAACTCCTCAATGTAAAACTTGCCGAGGTGTCTCGCACAGACGTGCATGATGTTCAGCTGATGGTCACACACCAACTGCATATTTATTAAAGGGAAGCCCTTTCTATTCACGAATCTTGCTGGCTTCTTCACCAGGGCCTTGAGGGTGATGTGGGTGCAGCCCATAGCTCCCTGCATATTTGGCATCCCCACAATGGCCACAAATCCTGCAACTGAGCTTCCTGCTGGGCCTGGACCAGGTCAAATTTAATATACTGGCCAGCCCAAGCATACAGGGAATCTGTGACAACACATTTGTGGACGGATGGTTGGGAAATGCCACACTCGTCTTTCAGCGGGAGTGGGTGACCTCCCCCACCCTGTGCCCTGAGGTGCCAGGTCCTGCGACAAATGGCACAGATGTCGCACTGTCTCCTTTCAGAGCCGGAGCCATCACACACCATGTCTGACAGTTGTTCGAAGGACATTCACGTACGAAACTGCTGGGCTCTCCGCTCCCTCCTTCTCCTGCCCACCCCCCCCACCCCCCACAGGGCGAATGGTGGCCACATCCTGCCTCCAGTGGCCATCTCCCTCTACTCCTGCGAGTGGTAAGGCCTGGGCCTCCTATGCCCGCAATTCATCCTCCTGCTCCTCCTCCTCCTCAACTCCAGCAACAACCAAAAGAACAGCAAGATTAATCGGTGGGATTGCAAAAACCATCTAGGCAATCTGAAGGGGCCCGGGGGGTCGATTTGGGGAAGTAGAGAGACAGATGGAGAGGTTAAAGAACTCTGCTTGCCCCCAGCCCAGCAACAGGCTCTCTCCATACCCCCCCCCCCCACAGACCCCCAGAAACACACACTCCCCATACCCCCCCACAGAGCCCCAGAAACACACACTCCCCATACCCTCCACAGCCCCCAGAAACACACACTCCCCATACCCTCCACAGCCCCCAGCAACATGCACTCCCCATACCCCCCACAGAAACCCAGCAACACATACTCCCCATACACACCCCAACAGATCCCCAGCAACACATACTCCCCATACACACCCCAACAGATCCCCAGCAACACAGACTCCCCATACACCTCCCCACAGACCCCCAGCAACACACACTCCCCATACCCACCCCCCACAGAGCCCCAGAAACACACACACTCCATACCCCCCCACAGACCCCCAGCAACACACACTCCCCATACCCACCCCCCACAGAGCCCCAGAAACACACACACTCCATACCCCCCCACAGACCCCCAGAAACATACACTCCCCATACCCTCCACACCCCCCCAGAAACACACACTTCCCATACCCCCCACAGACTCCCAGAAGCACACACTCCCCATACCACCCGCCACAGATATCCCAGCAACACACACTCCCCCATATCCCCCACAGACCCCCAGCAACACACACTCTCCATACCACCCCTACAGATCCCAGAATGGCAATACAGCACCCCCCATTACCCCCCCCAACTCACAAACACACACCCAGAACCCATGCAGTAGTAGCCAGACACTGTTATGCTTGACAAATCCTAAGGCTACAGCACTGCCACTTCAGAGAGTTTCCAGCTCATCCCCCACCTGCAGCAGTGCTTGCTGCTGCCTGTACTCGGACCCAGAGTCAGCACGAAGACCCGAGGTCTGCGCTCTGAGCTGGGTCCATGCTGAGAGTCCGAAGTCAGACCCCATGAACAACAGCAGCCCCCCACCACCCCCAACACACTCGCAGGCCCCCCAACCTGAAACGCAACATTGCCACCATGAAACAACCCCCTCTGAGCAGCACAGAGCAGTTTGAAAGCGGAGACTTGCCTCCTCGCACACCCTCTCTGCTCGAGCACCTGAATGCACGAGGTGTTTTCCTGACCGATCCGGCTGCAGCATGCGATGTTCTTCAGGCAGGTGAGCTGGGATGAAGTGAGCTAGTGAAGCTCACTAATGACATTGTGATGAATGCAAAAAAGTGCAAATTGAGGTTTTGCCCATTTTGGGCGGGCTCCCGATCGTGCCAATTTTTTTCTCTCGGTAAAATGGGAATGGGCGTGAATTTGGGCGCCATTCCCGTTAGTTGCACCATGCTCAATTTTACAATATTTTCCCACTGCAAAACGGGCGCGACGTGGTTGTAAAATTCCACCCATATGATTCTTCTTCAGAGCTGAAGAGAGGGAGAAATGCAATGGATTTTATATGGTTAAAGAGGGGAGGAGCAAAGCACAAAGTCAGGCATAGGTGGGAGCGAGGAGAGCTTGGACAATTATATCATGGGTGCAAGTGTGGACTGACAACCCTGCGCTTAGCTTCAATTTTGGGGCATCTCACCCCACCACCCCCTGGGACCTGAAGACCTAAAACAAGAAAAATCACAAATTGCTCAGTGCTTCTTCACTTGTAAAAACATTTCTGTATGAATCATTGCCTTGTTGAAATCCAACCTTATCCCTTGTCTGATTGATGGTAAAGATGGGAAATATTGCGATGAGCAAACACGGGATTTGCGTTTACCGTATACTATTAACCTACACAATTCAGTATGTACCTTTTCATCGAATCATAGAAACCCTACAGTACAGAAAGAGGCCATTCGGCCCATCGAGTCTGCACTGACCACAATCCCACCCAGGCCCTACCCCCATATCCCTACATATTTACCCACTAATCTATGCATCTCAGGACACTAAGGGCAATTTTTAGCATGGCCAATCAACCTAACCTGCACATCTTTGGACTGTGGGAGGAAACCGGAGCGCCCAGAGGAAACCCACGCAGACACGAGGAGAATGTGCAAACTCCACACAGACAGTGACCCAAGCCGGGAATCAAACCCAGGTCCCTGGAGCTATGAAGCAGCAGTGCTAACCACTGTGCTACCGTGCCGCCCATTTTCATTGGTTTGTTTCCCGAAAGTGATCTCCCCAAACCTCCTCACTCAATATGCTCATCGTGATTCCACCACTCACATTCACAAAATCCTTTTGGGCCTGCTTTCTCAATAATCCAGATATATGCTAACTAATCTTCAAACACAATATATGTCCCTCATACATTCACTTAATGAGAACCCTTCAGGTCCGAACACTCTAAGATGCTTTTAGATTTTCTTTCTCAGTAAGATCCCTGAGATTGCCTCAATGTATGGAAACCCTCAGGCCACTTGAAGCCTCTCTCTCAGATCACTCACATGAGAGTGATCTGATTCTTATTGGAATTCACAAGAATGAGGGGAGATCTTATAGAAACATACAAGATTATGAAGGGAATAGATAAGATAGAAGCAGGGAGGTTGTTTCCACTGGCAGGTGAAATTGTAACTAGGGGGCATGGCCTCAAAATAAGGGGAAGCAGATTTAGGACTGAGTTGAGGAGGAACTTCTTCACACAAAGGGTTGTGAATCTGTGGAATTCCCTGCCCAGTGAAGCAGTTGAGGCTACCTCATTGAATGTTTTTAAGGCAAGGATAGATACATTTTTGAAAGGTAAAGGAATTAAGGGTTATGGTGAGTGGGCGGGTAAGTGGAGCTGAGTCCAAGAAAAGATCAGCCATGATCTTATTGAATGGCGGAGCAAGCTCAAGGGGCCAAATGGCCTACTCCTACTCTTAGTGCTTATGTTCTTAATGAGAATCCTTCAGATCCAAACACTCCATGAGATGCTTTTAGATTTGCTTTCTCAAAAAGGTCTCTGAGATTGCCTCAATGAATGGATACTTCAGGCCACTTGAGGTCTCTCTCTCAAATAGAGTCATAGAGGTTTACAACATGGAAACAGGCCCTTTGGCCCAACTTGTTCATGCCGCCCTTTTTTTTGAAACCCCTAAGCTAATCCCAATTGCCCGCATTTGGCCCATATCCCTCTATACCCATCGTACCCATGTAACTATCTAAATGCTTTTTAAAAGACAAAATTTAAATTACTCGCATGAGACCCTCAGAGCATTCCTAAAGAAGATCCCCTCTAAGCTGCACTCTCTGAAAGCCTCTCTGATTCACTCTCTCACAAAGAGCTCCTCAGATCCAAAGCCACAGTGTGGGATTTCTGTCCCCCAAAGAAAGTACTGACATAAGTCATTTTCTAACAGTGCGATTGGAGCAGAAACTTTTCTGGAAAGGGTTGGATTTCCTGAGACAGCACCATGGTAAATGATGCACCCATACCTCGGGAAAAACTATTTAAAATTCCCCCTCAGAATCATTGCAGGGGATCTACTTATTATCATCTTCCACCCCACAAGTCACAGGTTTTGTATTTGATGGATAATTCTTGGCCATTTCTGCTACCTTCACCGAAATTCCACTATCAAACACATCTTTCCCTCCTCTGATTTTCAGCATTCTGAAGTGACCATCGTCACCACAGCGTCCTGCTCCACTGCCCCACCATCTCGAACACCTCTTCCTGCCGTTCCATCTTTCAGGGTCCCAAACACCTGCTAGGTGAGACAGGGATTTACTTCTACTTGCCCCACCCAGTATACCATGCTTGCTGCTCACAATGTGGCTTGCTCAACATCAGGGGATCACTTTGCTGAACATCCCCAGCTATCCGTAACAATGACCTAGGCTCTATCTGATCCACTTTCACTCTAGCCTCCCTGTCTGTGGCATCTTGCAGTCAGGGTTCTGGCAGAAAGTGTGGAGTCTCATTTGGAGATTTAAAGCAAATCATTTATATTTCTTAAAGGCCATCCTCTTTTCTCTTTCTGTACATACTTGACGTTGAATATACTTCTTGGTTTAGACTGCTGATCTTAGTGAGGATTTTCCAAGCTGAAGGGTGAAGGAGTCAGGACATTGCTGGCTCTCTTCACACAGGACCCAGGTGCCATGTGGAGGACACCACCTGTTCTTGATTTTTAATAACTAATTTGCCTTGCAAAAGCTCTTAGGAAGTCTTTGAGCAAACGTGACTGGAATGAAAGGCAATGGCCAACAGGCCAGAAAGGCAGGACTAATATTTAAAGCAGAAGAATCCCCAGTCCAAAATTTTCCACCTCACCTCCCAATCCCATGGCAGGCTTTCCTGAGGTGAAGGAGGTTAACCATTGGCTGCTGGTGGGATTTTCCAGTCCTGACAAAGTCTACTGCATTTTACACGGCTCGCCCATCCCGCTGCCGGGGAACCCACAGTTGATTTCAGCCAGATTGGAAGATCCTGCCGGCAGGTCAGAAGCATGCGGCACGGTGGCACAGTGTTAACCCTGCTGCCTCACAGCACCAGAGACCCAAGTTCAATTCCCGGCTTGGGTCACTGTCTGTGTCTGCGTGGGTTTCCTCCGAGTGCTCCGGTTTTCTCCCACACTCCAAAGGTGTGCAGGTTAGGTTGATTGGCCATGCTAAATTGCCCCTTAGTGTTCCAAGATATACAGGTTAGAGGGTTAATAGGTGGGTTACGGGGTAAATTGGGTGTGAGTTGGTGCAGACTCGATGGGCCAAATAGCCTCCTTCTGCACTGTAGGGATTCTATGATTCTAAGAGCCTGCACCCTGTTTCTCAATGTGAAGCCTGAAAATGTACCCCCTCCATTATAGATCAGTGTTAAATGATCACTCAGAGTGAATCATATTCGTACAATCACATCAGGTTTATAACTGGGAATGAGCAGAACTTCATGTACTGGAAACAAATCCAGCAACCCAATGCCTTTGTTAATTCTGCTGTTTGCAACCCTTAAAGGCAGCATTAGAACTGAGCAATTCATGTTCATTGTGAAGCATTGGCTTTCTCTTTTGTACAGCATCTGAGGTTAGATAGCTAACACAGTAAAAAAATAAATTGAAAATTCAAAGCAAAGAGACAAGATCTACTGTGCAAACATCATTAAGGCTGAAAATAGCAAAAGAGAGGGTCAGTTAAACCAGGAAATGGTGATTAGATAATCCTAAATTGGGTTTTAAAAGTCAAAAGATAGCCAGAGAAAGAGAAGACTGGGCAAACTGAGGTGTTTTCAGATCATTGGAAAATCTAGTCCAGGTTTGCAAGATGTAACAAGTGGTGTGCTGCAGGGATAATTGCTGGGATTTCAACTGTTTACAACTTATATAAATTACTTGGATGAAGACATGAGTAAATTTGCTGATGATACAAATATAGGTATGAATGTAAATTGCGAAGATGACATAAGGAGGCTACAAAAATGATATAGAAAAGCTAAGTGGGTGGTCAAAGATCTGTCAAATGAATTGTTCAGAACCCGGCTAGGTTAAATGCTAGGGTATTCCAAAACCCAGACGGAAAACCTGGAATGTTTGTTCTTAACAGTATTTTTTTTCAATTTGGTATAATGTGAAGAAAGATGTGATGACCAGTGAAGAATGGTCAATTCTTGTTGTAATAATTTAAACAAAAATAAATGTTTATTAAACAGTGAAACACACAAGAAATACAACTAAAAACATACTTAATTACTTTAATGGCTACGCACAATACCTTTGAATTGATCCAATTCCAAATCGCTCTATTTTCCTAACCTCAGAACTAAACTTCCCAAAACAACATCGTATAGATTTCAAACTATAAGCAAACTCCAGCAATAGTTACCACACTCGGCACCTATCGCTCGGTGGAGTTACTTCTGGTTTCGAATAGAAATTACTTTCTTAGAGATTGCTTAATTAACAACTTAATTACATTTCTTACATGATCTCACCCTTTTAGAATGTAAGTATGAAATTCACCCTCATCTTCCCTTTTGAACTTTTACCATCTTTGCTTTAACTCCTGATATTCTATGTCCCATTGTTATCCACTTGCCTTAGGTAAACATTTGTTTACAATGTTGGTGGGCTAATTCACATATCAAAGACCTCAGCCAACCTGTCTCCTAAATCAATTTCCATTTAAAAATAATTTGTCCTCTTACACCAGAACACATTCCCAATTGTTAGATTCCTTAATTTTCATTTTAGCACAACTTCTTAATGTGGGAAAATGTGAAATTGGTCACTTTGGAGGAAGAAAAAAAGAGAAGCATACTATCCAAATGGTGAGAGATTGCAGAGCTCTGATATGCAGAGGAATCTGGGTGTCTTAGTACATGAATCACAAAAGGATAGTATGCAGGCACAGCAAATAAGTAGGAAAGCTAATAGAATGTTATTATCTATTGTGAGGAGAATTGAATACAAAAGTAGGGAAGTTATACTTCAATTGTACAGGGCACTAGTAAAACTACATCTGGAGCTCTGTGTGTAGTATTGGTCACCTTATTTCAGGAAGGGTGTAATTGTGCTGGAAGCAGTTCAGAGTACCAGTACCAGTAGTACGAGACTGATACCTGGAATGGATGGGTTGCCTTATGAGGAAAGGTTAAACAGGCTAAGCTTGTATCCATTGGAATTTGCAAAAGTAAGAGGTGACTTGATTGAAATATATAGGATCCAGAATGGTCTTGACAGGGCACATGTGGAATGGATGTTTCCTCTTGTGGGAAAATCTAGAACTATGGGTCACTATCTAAAAATAAGGGGTCACCCAATTAAAACAGAAATGAGGTGATTTTTTTTCTCTCAGAAGATTGTGTGTCTTTGGAACTCTCTTCCTATGAAGGCAGTAGAAGCAAAGGCTTTGAATATGTTGAAGGCAGAGGTGGACAGATTCTTGGTAAGCAAGGGGGTGATAGATTATGGGGGGGGGGGGGCGCAGTGGTGGGGGGGGGCAGCAGTATGCAGTTTTGAGTTTACTTTCAGATCAGTCATACCATATTAAATGGTGGAGCAGGCTTGAGGGGCTAAAAGGCTGACTTCTGCTCCTTGTTTGCATGTTCGTATGCTATGTGTATGCTGACAGCACAAGAAACAACCTCCGCCCCCAACCCCCCCACCACACTGCTAGTGGCATCTCTAAAAAGGGCCATCCACCAACCTGTGTGTGAGATGCTTTTGACTTACTTCTGCGCAGGCTGGCTTTATGGCGAACTTTTGGAGAACTGCTACATACATTGAGGGAGACAACACATTTGGTGCTAATTTGGTGACCCAGCACTATATGAGGTATGGGGTCTGTAGTTGCAGTGCCTCTGGATCTGCAACATGACTAGCAAGTGGAGCAAAGGGTGCAGAGAGGGGTCGCTTTGTGAAGAGGAAGGAGGAACCAGAGCTTTCCACTGTAGATTCTACCCACATTCTGATTCTCAGGAGCACTTCACCTACCTCAATTGCACCAGGAGGAATGACTGTGGTTCACTAAGGCAACGCGTTCAGAACTGTGGCACCTCCTTCGACTCAACCTGAATTACAAAACAGGGTGATGATGGCACTGCCAAGGTCACAGTGGCATTGAGCTTCAATGCATCCAGATATTTCCAGGCAAGAGCAGGAGAAGGAGACATTTACCAGTACATCATCCATCAATGCACCCAAAAGGTGACAGAACCCATCTATGCCAGAAAAATTGAAAGTGGTTTCAGCTGGAAAGCATGGTCAACAATGAACAAATTACATTGCGGAAGATCCTGTGAGCACTTGGCAGGGGCCAGCAGTAAATGAGTAACAGGTTGACAAGCAACAATTAGCACCATATAACTGTGTCAGGGTAGCTGTCTTAAGGTCTGTCATCATCATTATATCCCAGCAGTTTTCACACAGAGACTGTGCATGACAAAAAACAAAAGGTGAAATCTGAAAGCAGTGGAAACCTTTGACGCAAATGGATCAGAGAGGAAGTGGGGAGTAGAGGTGGAGGAAGAGATTGACGGTGCCTCTGATCTCTCACCACTCACCCTTGGATGAGCCGGATATTTTAGGATTGAAATTAGGAAATACTCCTACACACAGAGGGCAAGACATTTGGAATTCTCTGCAAGCTGCAATTGTTAATTTAAATCTGAATGTGATCGATTTTGTTAACTAAAGATATTAAGGGATATGGGGCATATATAGAGAGGACTGGCTGACACATGAGCAATGATTTCATTGAATGGGATAGGCTCAAGGGGCTGGGTGGCCTTTATTTCTGGAATAATGAATATCATGAAGTAATTACAATGCAGTATGTCAGATTTTGATAATTCTACTTATTTTTAGGGTCTGTAATAGTTATGAATTGTATCCTGTAACCACAGTTTAAAATGAATGTTTCAGTTGCATCAACTTAAGACTCAAAGGTACTTAATTGCAAAACAATTCTGTTTCTTCCCAAATGACTGCCTTCCTGTAAAGCATTCCAACTAGCAGGAATGTAAACCTCTAAGGAAGTAAGAGATAGAGCTGTGTGTCAGTTTATGACTCATAAAGTAAGGGTTGCAATGGTGGGGTGACGCAAGATGATTTGCACCTCATAGTCACAGAGAGGTGAATTCAGACTATTCCCAAGTTTAAACTGAGTTTATTGATCAGTGTCACAAGTAGGCTTACATTAACACTGCAATGAAGTTACTGTGAAAATCCCCTAGTCACCACACTCTGGCACTTGTTCGGGGACACTGAGGGAGAATTTGGCATGGCTCATGCACCTAACCAACATGTCTTTCACACTGTGGGAGGAAACCGGAGCACCTGGAGAAAACCCATGCGGACATGGGGAGAACGTGCAGACTCCGCACAGACAATGACCCAAACTGGGAATCGAACCCAGGTCCCTGGCACTGTAAGGCAGCAGTGCTAGCCATTGTGCCATCAGGCTGCCAGGTAAGGCAGGAGAAATAAAAAACTGAGGGATAAAAGTTGAGAAGTTGTAGTCTTTGCTGGCACAGTGTTACTATGGCTTCTGGGGTTTGACTCTTCTGGACTCAGTTAACATCACTTCTAAGACAAAGGAAATAAGGACATCAGCTGTGCTGGCAACACCGAGGATTCCTGGGATCTTGAGAGATGAGAAACTTCTATGTTCTCTTCATTGCTCCTTTTTAAAAATGTTATCTTTATTGCCATACAGTATAGACTCAGTATTAAAAACAAGAACAGCAACAACAATATTAGACAATATAGACATAGAAATCACACTATGCATCTGACAAGTCTTCTAAAATTCACTGCATTTTCAGCATTGACAACAAAATCAAACAAAGCATTCCAAAGAATCAACAATTCTGTGTGAAAAAAGTTGCGGATATCAAGACATTAGCTAATTTCCTGTAGTTTATTCTGATAACTATGCAAAATTGTGAGGAAAGAACTTTTCAGCCTTAGAAGTAGCAAGGCCATGTATTATTTTATAAACTTCAACTAAATAAAAAATGAGTCTTCTCTTCTCTAAAGACTTCAATCCAAGAATTCTAAAACGCTCCTTATAGGGTAACCCTCTCATGCCTTCCATTTTCCTGGTAACATGTCTGCACCCTCCCTATAAGCTATATATCTCTCTGGAAGTGTGGATTCCAAACTGTGGATGCATACTCAGGATGTCTTGTTGAACTTATGTAAAATCTTGCTAAAGTAAATTCTACTTGATGCATAAATACTAGTTACTTGTACCTAGTGAGTCAAGAACAACTGAGAACCCTAGGCCAGAATTTTACCGTCCCACCCACCACGCAATTGGAGCGGGTGAGGGGTGGACCATGGGAAGGTCCGTTGACCTTGGGGGGTGGGGGTGGTTTACGGTGTTTTGGGACAAGCGAGGGTGTAAAATCCCACTCCTAGTGTCAGAAATTAAGAATTTGGACCTTAAGAATTTTTTAATTCGAAGGATTTTATACCTTGAAACCACCTTACAAAACATTGTTGGCATTGATCAACTTATTAAACTGTGAGAACTAGCTCAAATATAACCATCGTTTAAAATCTTTGTGGGAACCATCATCATGCACAATTTGTTTGTTATAGAACAAACCATAGAGGGCAGCCTTGTTTCCACTTTGCACATTTTTCTTGGTGGCAGTTCATGTCATCTGGCCAGTGATGGATTTTTCATTGACTGATTGTTGGCAGTCTATGAACACATGAATATTAGGACCATAAAGAGATCTTTCAACCCTGGACCCTGCTTCGCCACTCTATTAGATTATGGCTCTATTAGATCCGCACCTCTCCTCCTTTTACCAGGCATTTGCACCATAGTCACTTGATGCCCTTACTTAAAAGGTAAGACTCTAATTGTCTCAGTGCCTTTGGCAGGAGAGTGTCAGATTGCCCTATCCTTTTTGTGATAAAATGCTTTTTGATTTTGCCTCTGAATGACCCAGCTGTGATTTCCCTACGTAATGAGTATCTAGTTCATGGTTCATGTTAATATTTTAGAGGTAATGTTTAATTATGAGAAAGTTATTGCTGTAAGGGTAGCTAAAATGCTGGGTTTTAGAGATTGCCAGAAGCATGCAGGTGCAGCAGATGGTGAAGAAAGCAATTGGTATGTTGACCTTCATAGCGAGAAGATTTGAGTACAATAGCAGTGATGCCTTTGCTGCCGTTATACAGGGCCTGGTGAGACCACACCTGGAATATTGTGTGCAGTTTTAGTCTCCTTATCTGAGGATGTTCTTGCAATGGAGGGAGTGCAGTGAAGATTTACCAGACTGATTCCTGGGATGGCAGGGCATGAGGAGAGATTTGAGTTGATTAGAATTATATTCGCTGGAGTTTAGAACAATGAGGGTGACTCCCATAGAAACCTATAAATTTCTAACAGGACTATACAGGGTAGATGCAGGAAGGATATTCCCAATAGTGGTGGAGTCCAGAAGCAGAGGCAACAGTCTGAGGATGCAGAGGTTTAGGACAGAAGTGAGGAGAAATTTATGCACCCAGAGAGTGGTGAGCCTGTGAAAAGCTCTGGGAGCCATTCAATGCAGCTGAGCATAGTAGTTTGCACCTTGTGTGGTTTGTAGCTCACGGAGAAGTCTGGATGCTGTTCATTGTAGTTAGGGTTCAGGAGAAGGTGCTAGTTCTATTTTGGCAACCATTTATAGCTTGCAGCGGGTAGACTGGAGATCGGAGAAACCCGGGGCAGTACCATATTAGTGAAGCCAGTGGTCTGCTAAAGAATTGGAATTGTGCTGGCATTTAGAGGCATGAGTGCAGTCTTCTGAATCCAGTGGAATTCAGTTTTAGGATAAGAGATTGAAGTAGTGGGAAGTTAGCAGTCATTGAGACAGTTCGAGTTGAAGGGGCTTTTGAGGGAATGCAGAGATAACATCTTCAAAAGTGAAGAGTTGAATTCCCTTGCGGGGGAGACAGAGTTTCAATGAGATTTTGTGACCCATAGTTGTTGCTCGAAATTATCTGGGTTGCTGAAAAATCTGTGGAATGTGTCTTAAGCTGACATTTACTGTGCAGTATGATGCGTTTGATCACAGTTTACTTGTGAATTCACAGTTTCCTCATGTTAGTTTTGAATGCTTGAATATAAGATTGATATTGTAGATTGTTTTAACCTTTCTGGCTTTGTATGGTAAAGTTTATTTTATTTGTTTAAAACAATGGAATCTTGTGGCTTTGCTTCCCTACTGCGTAATCTGGATTTCAAACTTTGTCTGCTTTCAAAAACAAAAGTCATTTGTCCCTATCCTAACTGTAACACCCACAACGGGAAACAATGGCTCTGATACATACTGAGGGATGGGGAGAGTGCTGGGACAGTCAGGGAAAAACCAACAAACCGGGACATGGAGGGTTTGCCATATTTAGTGACAGGACATCATTATCATCATTTTCCTCTCTTTCCCCTCTAACAGCTGGCTAGGTTGACAGGCTGGCTGGCTGTCAGGTGAGACAACACATAGAGCAAAGAATCTTTAGCTCATTGACACGATTCCTGCCTCTCAGTCAGAGGGTGAAGGATTCAATCCTGACTCCAGATAGTATTGCTGAAAAAAAGAGAGATAACCTACAGCAGGAGGCTGCGCCCAGGGATTGTTGCAGACTGTATGCATCAGTTAGAGGGCAAACTCAGAGTTGGGAACCAGGATGGGGGTGGGAGTATGGTGGTGGCCAATTGAAACAGGGGGCAAAGAGGGATCATGATCAGCAGAAGGGAGGCTCAAAGTCTCCTTGAGGTGCCAGATTTTACAGCACTCCTGTTCTTCCTGACCCACGGTGGCACAGTGGTTAGCACTGCTTCCTCACAGCGCTAGGGACTCAGGTTCAATTCTCAGCTTGGGTCACTGTTTGTGTGGAGTTTGCATGTTCTCCCCGTGTCTGCATGGGTTTCCTCCGGGTGCTCCGGTTTCCTCCCACAGTCCAAAGATGTGTGGGTCAGGTGGATTGGCTATGCTGAATTGCCCCTTAGTGTCAGGGAGACTAGCTAGGGTAAATGCATGGGGTTATGGGGATAGGACCTGGATGGTCAGTGCAGACTCAATGGGCCAAATGGTCTCCTTCTGCACTGCAGGATTCTATAAGTGCTGTAAAATGCATTTACCATCTGGAGTCAGCAGCTCTTGACATTCTTTCACTGCATGGTTTCCTGCTTCCTACGAAACCCATTTGACAACTGTTCAATTTAAATCTGACTCCTAATTGCACTGTAGAAACTTGACTTAAATATGAAAAGGTGTTTGATCCTTCTCTCAATTACTGAACACATGGCTACCTTCAATACAACGGCCATAAAATAAGGCAACAGTGGTTTGGGGATGTATTCCAATTTTTAAAGTTCAAACCTCATGGAGGAGAGTTCTTAAAATCAAAAGCAACATCTCTTTAACATTTTAAGCACATTTGAACATTATAAACACACTTGCTAGGGCAAGTGAATTAATGCAGTTTGTTTTGAGTAGCTATTTCCCATGATCAATTACTGTCTGAATATGGTGGTATTTCAAAATTGTAATGATCTAATATGTTAGGGCTATGGATTTGAAACAAAAAGAAAAGAATGTGGTTTGCACGCATAGATCTAAAGTAACACAACAGCTTTATTGAAAGAAATGTTGCTGATACATAGAAAAAATTGAAACTGAAAGGAGGAGCCTGTGAAACCCCAATGACACCACATCAAATCATGTGATCAGCTCTTAAAGCAATCATGTAACCAGTTAAGTATATAACAAAAATGGATACAGACAATGATAGCAATGCCTGGCTCTAAGTGCACCGAGCAGTTGCCATTCAGAATCTGGCTGATGGTTGTGACGGAGTTTATTTATTTATCAGTGTCACAAGTCGGCTTACATTAACACTGCAATGAAGTTACTGTGAAAAACCCCTAGTCGGCACACTCCGGCACCTGTTCGGGTACACTGAGAGAGAATTTATCATGGCCAATGCACCTAACCAGCACATCTTTTGGACTGTGGGAGGAAATCAGAACACCCGCGCGAAACCCACACAGACAAGGGGAGAATATGCAGACTCTGCACAGATAGTCACCCAAGCCGGGAATTGAACCCTGGTCCCTAGCGCTGTGAGACAAAAGTGTTAACCACTGTGCCACAAATGCTGCCCCATAATAACTGCAAGACAATAATTAATTAAGACAATATTACAAAGCCAATATACAGCAGGCAGGAAATAATGGTGAGAGTGTTTGCAAGATGACAAATAACATGTATCGTAAGAGAGCTTAAGCTGATGAGTTAAGGAAAAAGCCTAAACAGTTTACTGGCATCTGAGTGCTGAGATAAGGCTATCCACATTGCAGCTATCACCCACTTTAGAATATAGTGTTTCTGCTGGGCAATTGTTGTTGGGTGGAAGGTTATTTTTGCAGGAGCAGTTGCCATGGTGCTTCTAGCAGACACTGATAGCTGAGACACAAAGATGAGTTGGCAGACATTGCTGTCCTCACCAAAAAAAAAATATTCAGATACGATCACTAGAGGATTGCTGGAACTCAACATTTATTTTAAAATTATTTTTGCGGGACACAGGCATCGCTGATTAGATCAGTAAGAGGTGCATGGTTGGTGAGGGCAGAGTTTGGCCAGAAATGAGACAAAGGCCGAGTGAGTAGATTTGGGAATTTGGTTCAAAGTGGGAATAGCAGGGCAATTCAGTCAAGTGGAATGCGTGTCCTGTAAAGTGCGCAAAGTCAAGGTCGCTACCTGTGTCCTTGATGACCATATTTGCAGGAAGTGCTGCCAGCTGCAGAAGCTTGAAGTCGGGGTTTCAGAGCATGAGCGGTGGCTGGAGTCACTGTGGTGCATCCGTGAGGCTAAGAGCTACGTGGCTAACATGTTCAGAGAGGTGGTCACAACGCAGCTTCAGTGCCTGGAGGCAGAGAGAGTTTGGGTGACCACCAGGCTGTCCAAGAGAAGTCGGCAGGTAGTGCAGGGATCCCCTGGGGACCTGCACAGAAGTCAGTTTTCTGTTTTGGAAGCTGGTGGGTGTGCTGGTTCCTCAGAGGAGTGGAGTCAGAGCCGGCTTTGTGGCACCACAAGTGGCTCAGCTGTACAGGAGGGAAGGAAGGAGGAGGAAAGAGCAATAGTGATAAGGGATTCGTTTGTTTGGGCAACAGACTGGCATTTCTGTGTTCATAGACATGACTCCAGGATGAATTTTTGCCTCCTGGTGTCAGGGTCAAGGATGTCACAGAGCAGCTGGGGGAGGATGAATAGCCAGAGGTCATGGTCCATGTTGGTACCAATGGTGGCACGGTGGCACAGTAGTTAGCACTGCTGCCTCACAGTGCCGGGTTCGATTCCCGCTTGGGTGACTGTCTGTTTGGAGTTTGCACACTCTCCCCGTGTCTGCGTGGGTTTTCTTCGGGTGCTCGGATTTTCTCCCACAGTCCAAAGATGTGCAGGTCAGGTGGATTGGCCATGATAAATTGCCCTTAGTGTCAGGGGGATTAACAGGGTAAATATGTGGGGTTACAGGGATAGGGCCTGGGTGGGATTGTTGTTGGTGCAGGTTCGATGGGCCGAATAGTCTCCTTCTGCACTGTAGGGTTTCTATAATGACTTGGGTGGGAAGGGGGATAGGGTCCTGCAATCAGAATTTAGGGAGCTAGGAAGAAGATTAGCAAGCAGGACTTCAAATGTAGTAATCTCTGGATTACTCCCAGTGCCATGTATACAGGAGTAAAAGGATAAGGAGATGAATGTGTGGCTGGAAAGATGGTGCAGGTGTGAGGTCTTTAAATTCCTGGGACATTGGGACTGGTTCTGGGGGAGATGGCATCTGTATAAGCTGGAAGGGTTTCACCTGAACAGAGCTGGGACTGAATTTTGTGCAGGATGTTTTGCTAATATTGTGGGGAGGGCTATAAACTAACTCGGCAGGGGTTTGGGAACCAGAGCGCTGCTCCTTCATCAGGTGAATCACCTCATGAAGGAGCAATGCTCCAAAAGCTCGTGCTACCAAATAAACCTGTGGGCTTTAACCTGGTGTGGTGAGATTTCTTACTGTGCCCACCCCAGTCCAACGCCGGCATCTCCACATCATGAACTTATACAGGACACTAGTTAGAGCTCAGCTGGAGTATCGTGTACAGTTCTAGGCACCACACTATAGGAAGGATGTGAATGCATTGGAGAGAGTGCAGAAGAGGTTTACGAGAATGGTTCCAGGAATGAAAAACCTCAGTTATGAAGATAGATTGGAGAGTTTGGGACTTCTCTCTTCAGAGAGAAGGCAGTTGAGAGGAAAGTTAATAGAGAAGTTCAAAATTATGAGGAGGTTGGACAGAGTAGATAGGGAAAAGCTATTTCTGCTCACAAAAAGGTCAAGTATGAGGGGGCACAGATTTAAAGTGATTTGCAAAAGAAGCAAATATGATGTGAGAATTTTTTTTTCACACAGCAAGTGGTTTGGGTCTGGAATGCACTGCCTTGAAATGTGGTGGAGGCAGGTTCAATCGAGTCATTCAAAGGCACATTAGATGATTATTATTGGTACTAAGTCATGATGCTTATTTGGAGGGTCAGTACAGACACAATGGGCCAAATGGCCTTCTCCCACGCCATAACAATTCTGTGATATTTATTAATTACCGCCTTCTTAAACCTGCAGTGGAATTATGGAAAACAACAAGCCCAGCATGTAGTGCTTCAGTTAAAGAGTGAAGGAAAAAAAGAAAGAAAGCTTTGCATTTATATCGAGTGTCTTTCACAACCTCAAAATGTCCCAAAGTGCTTTCCAGCCACTGAGGTACTTTTGAAATATAGTCACTCTTCCTTGGAAGAAAGTGAGCAGCTAATGTGCACGCAGCAAGCACAGATTACAAACCTATTTTTGTGATGTTGATTGAGGGATAAATATTGAGCAGGACACTGGGGAGAACTCCCTTGCTCCTCTTAATGTTCACCTGCAAGAGTGGAAGGAGCTTAGTTTAACGTCTCATCTCAAAGATGAAAATCAATCATCAACAGGACCACTCTTCAAAATAAAGCTGCTCTAGTGCACTGGGAGTGCTGGATGGGAACAGAAATAATGCACCATCTTGTAGAATTTCATAGATATGAAATTTTGCAATTTCTCTGCCCTTTGTGAAATATTGCACTTGTGCCGGAGAAAAGGGAATGAGATCTTGGCAGACGTCACCATGCATCAACACAATGTTAGATGCCACTGAACAACTGCAGCAAATTCTTTATTCGAGCTACTGCCAGGTTTACTAATCACTGTACCAGGCGGGTCAGCCCTGCAAGTACATTGCACGCAGTTCACTGTGAGAAATGAGGTTATGGTGTCAGTGAAAACATTCAACATCAAGACTGACCTATTTAGCTTTGCTCTGCCTGCTGTTTAAACGCTGGCTATCTTGTTGGTGGCAATGTGCTACCGTTATCCAATTACTAATACGAAATATTCAAATCACTCCCTGCCGTCACATGCAGCAAGGCCAAAGACATAATGGGGTAAGTTTTCATCTTTCTGGTAATGGTAATTTTAATCTGGTAATGGTAATCTGGCAGGGTGGAT
Organism: Mustelus asterias; assembly: GCF_964213995.1. NCBI lineage: Eukaryota > Metazoa > Chordata > Chondrichthyes > Carcharhiniformes > Triakidae > Mustelus > Mustelus asterias. The sequence goes on along the minus strand of NC_135817.1, from coordinate 29,624,940 downwards.
CTCCTGCCCTTTATATTACAGGCCTGTTAATTTAAGACGTGACATATGCTAAGTGTTGCAGGCTTGGAAGGCAAAAACATGACTTTGGACCTATGATTTTTAAAGGCACTAGGGTTTTCTTCATTACTTTTGGGTATTTGATAGGCTAATTGATAGATGATGAGTGCTATGATGAGTCAATAATAGCACCAGGATGGTGGAAAGCATACCCCTGGACCCAATCTTTTTTCATCTAACAATTCCTATGGATATTATATTCCAATCTGGGGAGCAGTGCATGATGCTGGAAGAGCAGTATTTGTGGTTCTGGGCTGGGTGGCACGGTTGCAGTGGTTAGCACTGCTACCTCACAGCGTCAGGGACCCGGGTTCAATTCAAGCCTTGGGTGGCTTTGTATGTGGACTTTACATGTTCTCCCCGCGCCTGTGTGGGTTTCCTCCGGGTGCTCCGGTTTCTCCAAAAAGTCAAAAGATGTGCAGGTTAGGTGGATTGGCCACGCTAAATTGCCCCTTAGTGTCCAAAGATTTGGAGGTTAGGTGGATTAGCCCATGGTGAAATGCATGGAGTTATCGGGATAGGGCAGAGGTGGGCCTGGGTAAGATACTCTTTTGGAGAATCAGTGTAGGCTTGAAGAGTGGAATGGCCTCTTTCTGTACTGTAGGGATTCTATGGATTCCATGGATCTGCAATTGAAGAGCAGTGCTTGATGCTGGAAGATTAGTGGTCAGCAGAGTTGTGCTGACGACTTTGGAGTTGAGGAGTGTAGGTGGAGCTGTGTCACACAGGTCATGCATGGGACGGGAAAGGATAGAACCAAAGCACTTGAATTGGACCTGAGAAGGAGCAGAGGCTATTTAAAGTGGATAAGATGTCTGGCAATAGAGGATTGATGTACAGGACCGGATTACCATCCATGAACAGATTGTTTTCATACCTGATTCTTGACATTAGCTAATTGTTTTCTGCCCCCTCCCTTCCGATTTGCTTTGTTCAGTTCTGTTAAGAAACTTTGTTTCTATGCAGATATTTAATTCTGGCTAACAGTCAGAAACAATAAATACTGATTTTTTTTATTCATTCAGGGGTGGCATGGTGGCACAATGGTTAGCACCGTTGCCTCACAGTGCCAGGGACCCGAGTTTGATTCCAGCTTGTGTGACTATCTGTGTGGAGTGTGCATGTTCTCCTCGTGTCTGCGTGGGTTTCCTCTGAGTGCTCTTGTTTCCTTGTACAGGCCAAAGATGTGCAGGTTAGGTGGATTGGACATGCTAAATTGACCCTTAGTGTCCCAAGATGTGTAGTTTAGGTGGATTAGCTGTGGAAAATGCATGGGTAGGCCTGGGTAAGATGCTGTTCGGAGAGTCGGTGCAGACTCGATGGGCTGAATGACCTCCTTCTGCACTGTAGGGATTCTGTGATTCAAGGGATGTGGGCTTAGCTGGCTAGGCCAGCATAAACTATCCATCTATTTTTGCCCTTGAGCTGTCTTCTTGAACCACTGCATTCCATGTGGTGTAGGTAAACCCCCAGTGCTGTTAGCGCAGCAATTCCAGGATTTTGACGCAGCACGAATGAAAGAACGGCAATTTCCAAGTCACGGTAATGAGTGACTTGGAGGGGAACCTCCAGGTGGTGAACCCACTGTATATTTCCAACATTTTCTGTCCAGGTTTCAGCAAGGTTACAGGTTCAAAACATTATCACAGAATTACATCTTACAATTTTCCAATGTCATAGACATGGAATATTATATATTGAGAGGGGCAGAAAATGTTTAATAACAAATATTTTAAAACTTTAAATTTCCTCCTTATGTTTACTCCATCTCCCATTCCCCTCAAATAAGCCTTATTACGTCAATCAGACACCTAGAGAAATATTTGGAATATTTCATTCACCTTTCTTTCTCCGAACCCCATAATCCATTTTCAAGTCGAGAACAATTAGCCATTTATTGTCTTAAAATCATCAGTTTTTCAAGCAGCCAGGTCCTAGAGATTGACACAATGATGTCCAATTTAGACACTATTTCCTGTTATTAAATATCAATCCGCTACTTCTCGTATTGGTGGCAGGTTGATGGTGACTTTGTAATTCAGTCTGTCCATAGTGCACCAAAGGTTAAATAAAAAACAAAAGAACAAAGAAAAGTACAGCACAGGAACAGGCCCTTCGCCCCTTCAAGCCTGTGCCGATTATGATGCTCTAACTAAATTAAAAGAAAAGTTCTGCCTTACTCCGTCCGTATCCCTCTATTCCTTCCCTTTTCACATACCCATCCAGATGCTTCTTAAATTTTGCTAATGTGCCTGCTTCCACCACCTCCTCTGGCAGCGTGTTCCAGGCACCCACCTCTGTGTGAAAAACTTCCCTGCACACAGCTCCCTTAAACATTCTCCCTCTCACCTTGAACCTGTGCCTGCTTGTAATTGACACTCCCACCCTGGGAAAAAGCCTCTGATTATCTACCCTGTCAATGCCTCTCATAATTTTATAGACCTCTATCAGGTCTCCCCTCAGCCTCCATCTTTCCAGTGAAAACAATCCTAGTTTTTTCAACCTCTCCTCATAGCCAACACCCTCGAGACCAGGCAACATCCTGGTGAACCTTCTTTGCACTCTCTCCAAAGCTTCCGTGTCCTTCTGCTAGTCTGGTGACCAGAACTGCATGCAATACCCTAAATGTGGCCTAGCCAAGGTTTTATGTAGCTGCAACTTGATTTCCCAACTCTTGTACTCAATGCCCCAGCCGATGAAGGCAAGCATGCCATATGCCTTCTTAACCATCATGACCACTTGTGTTGCCACTTTTAGGGAACTCTGAATCTGCACACCCAGATCCCTCTATATGTTAATATTCATAAGAGTTCTGCCATTTACAATATAATTCACACCTAAATTTGATCCTCCAAAATGCATCACCTCACATTTGTCTGGATTAAACTCCATCTGCCATTTCTGTGCCTAAGTATCCAATCTATCTATATCCTGTTGTATCCTCTGACAATCCCTGGCACTATCAGCAATTCCACCAATCTTCGTGTCACCCACAAACTTACTAATCAGACCATCCACATTTTCCTCCAGATCATTTATATATGCTACAAATAACAGAGGTCCCAGCACTGATCCCTGTGGAACACCACTAGCTACAGATCTCCATTCTGAAAAACACCCTTCAACCGCTACTCTCTGTCTCCTATAACAAAGCCAGTTCTGTATCTGTCTAGCCAATCCACCCGAATCTCATGTGATTTTAGTTTTTGTACCAGTCTGCCATGTGGGACCTTGTCAAATGCCTTACTAAAGTCCACGTAAACTACATCCACAGCCCTTCCCTCATCAATTATCTTTGTCACCTCTTCAAAAAACTCAATCAATTTGGTGAGGCATGACCTTCCCCATACAACACCATGCTGCTTGTCACTAACTAGTCCATTTTCTTCCAAATGTGCATACATCCTATCCCTCAGTATCTTCTCCAAAATCTTCCCCACCACTGATGTCAGGCTTACCGGCCTATAATTTCCTGGATTATCCCTGCTTTCTTTCTTAAACAAGGAAACAAAATTGGCTATTCTCCAGACCTCTGGAATCCTGCGTGTGGTCAAAGAGGATGTGAAGATATCTGTTAAGGCCCCAGCTATTTCTTCTCTTCTCTCCCACAGTAACCTGGGATAGATTCCATTTGGTCCCGGGGACTTGTCTACCTTAATGCAATTTATGATATTCAACACTTCCTCCTTCAATATATTGACATTCTCTAGAGCGTTCATACACCTGTCCCTGGTCTCAACATCCATCATGTCCTGTCCTTGGTGAATACCGATACAAAGTTTTCATTCAAGTTATCCACGCATAACTTCCCTCCATTGTCCTTGAGTGGGCATACTCTTTCTCTTGTTACCCTCTTGCTCCTAATATATGCATAAAAAGCCTTGGGATTCTCCTTGACTCTGTTTGCTAAAGACATTTCATGGCTCCTTTTAGCCCTCCTAATTCCACATTTAAGTTCCTTCCTACTTTCATTATACTCAAGGGCTTCATCAGTTTTTAGATGCTTAGACCTATCGTATGCTTCCTTTTCCCTTTTGACTAAGCTTACAATTTCCCTTGTCATCCATGGTTCCCGAATCCTGCCATTTCTATCCTTCATTTTCGTGAGGATTTGCCTGTCCTGCACTTCAATTAACTTTAAAAGCCTCCCACATTCTAGGTGTGGATTTGCCCTCAAATAGCTGCTCCCAATCCACATTCCCCAGGAACTTCGGAAGAACAATTTTACTTGGTGCAGATCCATCGTGCGTTGGTACATTAATGTGCTCCATCGTCACAGGGTCTAAAGAAGAGGAAAAAAATGTGGTAAGAGAGAAATAGAAGGAAAATTAAATGAAGACATCTGAAATGGAAATTTAACAGAGACTGCACCTCACAATAGTTCACTGTGTATACAACACTTTGAGGCAGCTGAGAGAGATTTGATAAGATACTGTATAAATGCAAGGCTTTCTTCTCTTGTGTGACACAATGCTTCCTGTGTCAAATGAGTCCAAAGACTGTGGAAAGCAATTAGTCAGGATAAAATGCAGCAATGTAAGAAAGCAGATATTATGGAGTTTTATTACATTGATCTAAATTTGATGTTTTTACAGTCAACCCTGTTATTAGTGCATAAAAGATTGTGACAAGGAAGAGATATCCTCAAAGAATTGCCACCAATTCCTGGACGCTTCACAGTTAACTTCACAGAAATGGGAGCTCACTGTCAACCTCCCATGAGTGTCTACAAATTGCTGTATTTACACCATAAATACAAATAAATCTCGCCACAATCATTTAGGTAGTTATGTCATAAGGACCCTGTTAATAGGACAAAGAGCAGTACAACACAGGAACAGGCCTTTTGGCCCACCAAACCTGTGCCAACACATGATGCCTTTCTAAAAACCTTTTGCCTCTATGTGGTCCGTATCCATCTATTCCCCTGCCTATTCCTGTGTCTGTCAAGATGCCTCTTAAACATTGCTATTGCATCTGCTACTACCACTTCCTCTGGTCGCGCATTCCAGGCACTTACTACCCTCTATGTAAAAAACTTGCCTCTCACATCTCCTTTAAACTTTCCCCCTTTTACCTTAAACCTATGTTCCTTTGTAATTGACATTTGTACTCTGGGAAAAAGACTCTGATTATCCATTCTATCCATGCCTCTCATAATTTTGTAAACTTCTATCAGGTCGCCCCCTCAGCCTCCGACATTTAAGTGAAAACAAACAAGGTTTGTCCAATCTCTCCTCATAGCTAATACCCTCCAAACCAGGCAACATCCTGGTAAATCTTTTCTGTACTCTCTCCAAAGTCTCCACATCCTTCTGGTAGTGTGGCGACCAGAACTGTATGCAATATTCCAAATGTGACCTAACTAAAGTTGTATACAGCTGCAACATAACTTGCCAATTTTTATACTCTATCCCTTGACTGATGAAGGCAAGCATGCCATATACCTTCTTGACCACCTTATTCACTTGTGTAGCCACTTTCAGGGAACTGTGGACCTGTACGCCTAGATTGCTTTGTATGTTAATGCTTCTAAGGGTTCTGCCATTTACCGTCTACTTCCCTCCTGCATTAGACCTTCCAAAATGCATCACCTCGCATTTGTCCAGATTAAATTCCATCTGCCATTCTCCACCCAAGTCTTCAGCCTATCTATATCCTGCTGTATCCTTTTGCAATCCTCCTCGCTATCCGCAGTTTCCCCAATCTTTGTGTCATCCACAAACCTACTAATCAGACCACCTACATTCTCCTCCAAATCATTTATATATATTACAAACAACAGGGGTCCCAGCACTGACCCCTGCGGAACACCACTGATTACAAATCTCCAATCAGAAAAACACTCTTCTTCCGCTACTCTCTGTCTTTTATGACGAAGCCAGTTCTGTATCCATCTTACCAGTTCACGTGGATCCCATGTGACTTCGCCTTCTGTACCAACCTGTCGTGAGGGATCTTGTCAAAGGCCTTGCTAAAGTCCATGTAGAAAAAGCTTCCACCGCCCTGCCCTCATCAATCATTTTTGTCACTTCCCCAAAAAACTCAATCAAGTTTGTGAGACACAACCTCCTCCGCACAAAGCCATGCTGCCGATCGCCAATAAGTCCATATTTTTCCATATGTAAGTAAATCCTTTCCCTAAGAATCCTCTCCAATAATTTCCCCACCACTGATGTAAGGCTCACTGGCCGGATTATTCCTGTGGCCCTTCTTAAACAAAGGAACAACATTGGCTATTCTCCAGTCCCCTGGGGATCTCTCCTTTGACCAAAGAGGATACAAAAATTTTGTACAAGACCCATACAGTTTCCTCTCATCTCCCTTAATAGATAGATTCTGAGATAGATTCCATTTGGGGACTTGTCTACCTTAATGCTTTTCAAAACACCCTAAAACCATCTCCTTTTTTATATCGACATGCTCAAGAATATCAACATATCCGTCTCTAGACTCACCATCCACCGTGTCCTTCTCCTTTGTGAATACCAATGGAAAATATTCATTAAAGACCTCACCCACTTTCTCCAGCTCCCTCCAATTCCCTCCTTTGTCCTTGAGTGGACCTACCATCTCCTTAGCTATTATTCCTTATATACATATAAAATGCCTTGGAATTTTGCTTAATCCTATTTGCCAAGGACATTTCATGGCCCCTTTTAGCCCTTCTAACACTTTGTTTAAGTTCTTTCCTGCTTTCTTTATATTCTTTGAGGGCTCTGTCTGTCTTCAGTTTCCTAAACCTTATACAAAGAACAAAAAAAATTACAGTGCAGGAACAGGCCCTTCGGCCCTCCAAGCCTGCACCGACCATGCTGCCCGACTGAACTAAAACCCCCTACCCTTCAGGGGACCATATCCCTCTATTTCCATCCTATTCATGTATTTGTCAAGATGCCCCTTAAAAGTCACTATTGCATCTGCTTCCTCTACCTCCCCTGGCAGCAAGTTCCAGGCACCCACCAACCTCTGTGTAAAAAACTTGCTTTGTACATCTCCTTTAAACCATGCCCCTCGCACCTTAAACCTATGCCCCCTAATAATTGACTCTTCCACCCTGGGAAAATGCTTCTGACTATCCACTCTGTCCATGCTCTTCGTGATCTTGTAGACTTCTATCAGGTCTCCCCTCAACCTCCGTCGTTCTAGTGAGAACAAACCAAGTATCTCCAGCCTTTCCTCATAGCTAATGCCTTCCATATCAGGCAACATCCTGGTAAATCTTTTCTGTACCCTCTCCAAAGCCTCCACATCCTTCTGGTAGTGTGGCGACCAGAATTGAACACCATGTCCCAAGTGCGGCCGAACTGAGGTTCTATAAAGCTGCAATATGACTTGCCAATTTTTAAACTCAATGTCCCGGCCGACGAAGGCAAGCATGCCGTATGCCTTCTTGACTACCTTCTCCACCTGCGTTGCCATTCAGTGAACTAGATTCCTCTGCCTATCAATATTCTTAAGGGTTCTGCCATTTACTGTATATTTCCTATCTGTATTAGACCTTCCAAAATGCATTACCTCACACTTGTCCGGATTAAACTCCATCTGCCATCTCTCCGCCCAAGTCTCCAACTGATCTATACCCTGCTGTATCCTCTGATGGTCCCCATCGCTATCCGCAAATCCACCGACCTTTGTGTTGTTTGCAAACTTACTAATCAATTCAGTTATATTTTCCTCCAAATCATTTATATATATTACAAACAGCAAAGGTCCCAGCACTGATCTCTGAGGAATGCCACTTGTCACAGCCCTCCATTCAGAAACGCACCTTTCCACTGCTACCCTCTGTCCTCTATGACCGAGCCAGTTCTGTATCCACCTTGCCAGCTCACCTCTGATCCCAAGTGACTTCACCTTCTGCACCAGTCTGCCATGAGGGACCTTGTCAAAGGCCTTACTGAAGTCCATGTAGACAACATCCACTGCCCTCCCCTCATCAATCATCTTCGTCACTTCCTCAAAAAACCCGATCAAGTTCATGAGACTCGACCTCCCCTTCACAAAACCATGTTGCCTCTCGCTAATACGTCCAGTTATTTCCAAGTGGGAGTAAATCCTGTCTCGAAGAATCCTCTCCAATCATTTTCCTACCACTAACGTAAGGCTCACCGGCCTGTAATTACCTGGATTATTCTTGCTACCCTTCTTAAACAAAGGAACAACATTGGCTATTCTCCAATCCTCTGGGACCTCCCCTGTAGCCAGTGAGGATACAAAGATTTCTCTCAAGGCCCCAGCAATTTCCTCTCTTGCCTCTCTCAGTATTCTGGGGTATATCCCATAAGGCTCTGGGGACTTGTCCACTTTAATGTTTCTCAAGAACCCCAATACCACCTCCTTTTTGATCTCAGCATGACTCAAACTATCTACACATCCTTTCCCAGACTCACCATCTACCAAGTCCTTATGTATGCCTTCTATTTCCTTTTGACTTAGCTCATAATTTCTCTGGTCATCCAAGGTTCCCAAATCTTGCCATCCTTATCCTTCACTTTCACAGGAACATGCTGGTCCTGAACCCTAATCAACTGGTCTTTAAAAGATTCCCACATGACAGATGTGGATTTACCTTCAAACAGTTGCCCCAATTTACAATCCACAGTTTCTGCTTAATATTATTGTAAGAAGTTTAACAACACCAGGTTAAAGTCCAACAGGTTTATTCTAATCAAGTCTTTGAGGCCAACGCGCCACAGCGAAAAACCGCAGCGACCTCCTCAGAAGACAAACGTGGGACACGGTGGACAGAGTACCCTTCGTCGTCCAGTACTTCCCCGGAGCGGAGAAGCTACGGCATCTCCTCCAGAGCCTTCAACATATCATTGATGAAGACGAACATCTCGCCAAGGCCATCTCCACACCCTCACTTCTTGCCTTCAAACAACCGCACAACCTCAAACAGACCATTGTCCGCAGCAAACTACCCAGCCTTCAGGAGAACAGTGACCACGACACCACACAACGCTGCCACAGCAACCTCTGCAAGATGTGCCGGATCATCGACACAGATGCCATCATCTCACGTGAGAGCACCATCTACCAGGTACACGGTACATACTCTTGCAACTCGGCCAACGTTGTCTACCTGATACGTTGCAGGAAAGGATGTCCCGAGGCATGGTACATTGGGGAAACTATGCAGACGCTGCGACAACAGATGAATGAACACCGCTCGACAATCACCAGGCAAGACTGTTCTCTTCCTGTTGGGGAGCACTTCAGCGGTCACGGGATTCGGCCTCTGATATTCGGGTAAGCGTTCTCCAAGGCGGCCTTCGCGACACACGACAGCGCAGAGTCGCTGAGCAGAAATTGATAGCCAAGTTCTGCACACACGAGGACGGCCTCAACCGGGATATTGGGTTCATGTCACACTATTTGTAACCCCCACAGCTTGCCTGGACCTGCAGAGTTTCACTGGCTGTCTTGTCTGGAGACAATACACATCTTTTTAGCCTGTCTTGATGCTCTCTCCACTCACGTTGTTTGTATCTTAAAGACTTGATTAGCTGTAAGTATTCGCATTCCAACCATTATTCATGTAAATTGAGTCCGTGTCTTTATATGCCCTGTTTGTGAACAGAATTCCCACTCACCTGAAGAAGGGGCTTGGAGCTCCGAAAGCTTGTGTGGCTTTTGCTACCAAATAAACCTGTTGGACTTTAACCTGGTGTTGTTAAACTTCTTACTGTGTTTACCCCAGTCCAACGCCGGCATCTCCACATCATAATATTATTGTACTCAGCCTTCTCCCAATTTAGTACTTTCACCCGAGGACTACGCTTATCCTTATCTATAAGTAACTTAAAACGTATGGAATTATGGTCACTGTTCCCGAAATGCTGAAATTCCGATCACCTGACTGGGCTGATTTCCCAATACCAGACCTAGTATGGTCCCTTCCCTAGTTGGACTATTAACATATTGCTTCAAGAAACCCTCCTGGATGCACCGAACAAACCCGCCCCCCCCCCCCCCCCCCCCCCCAATCCATTCAAACCCCTGGCACTAAGGGAGTCCCAGTTAACATAGGGGAAGTTAAAATCACCCACCACAACAATCCTGTTGTTTTCACATTTTTCGTAATCTGTCTATACATTTGTTCCTCTATCTCCTGCTGGCTGTTGGGAGGCCTGTAATTCACCCCATCAAAGTGATTGGATCCTTCCTATTCCTGAGCTCTACCCAGATGGCCTCACTGGATAATCCCTCCAAGGTGTCTTCCCGCAGTGCAGCTGTGATATTCTCCCTAATAAGTAACGCAACTCCCCCATCTAATGTGACTTGTGGTGCTGATACAAAACGCAACCTTGCAGCCCAGAAATGGAGCAGTTGACACTGTAGAGTCCAGCATGTACTAAATTACTCCTGAAGCTTTTTTATAGTTTAATTTTTTTTCTTACTTTCCTTCCTGTCTCTTTTTCTCTCTTTCTCTTTCTTCACTTAGACTTTCTTTCCCTCTCGATTTTTCTTTCTATATCTAATTTGACTAATTCTCCCAATTCACCTCTCTCTCATTAACTCTGTTGCTGAAATCTTGCTGCCGGTCATGCCAGCGGGATCTTATGCTGCACTGACGCTGCACTCGGGCTGCAGGTTTTCCGGTAGCGATGGGTGAGTTTGGGACCATAAGAACCCCCCACCAGCGAGCAGCATGTCACTTCCCGCTACCGCGCAACACATCACAGAGAGGGAGACAAATCCCAGCCACTAATCTTCTCTGTCCTTAAATGTCATTGGTTAAGGACATGGGCCATTGGACCTCATGTCTATGAGGTGGAATGTGATTCTCGTCAGCGGGGGCCAGGGGGGCCGGGTGCCGGGGGTTGGGTGGGTCTGTGGGAGGGAAGGGCGGTATAGCCGAGCCTGCCGGGGAAACTGGCTGCTGAGCTCTAACGAACCATACTGGGAAATTTCATGCCCCTCTCCTCCTCCCACCCCACAGACAAAGGGCATCCCCCGCCGCTGATCGCCCCGTGCCAGTCTCCACCCCATAAACACCCCACAGACATCGCACCTGCCCAATGCCCCACCGCTGCCGATTGCCCTGTCTGCAGAAATCCACCCCTGCTGATCTCCCCAGACTGCAGAGTTCCCTCCCTCCACCCCAATCACCATCCCTGCAAAGTACCCTCCCTCCCCAATCGCCACTCCAGCAGGATGGCAGATTTCCCTCCCTCGCACCCACCCCTATGGAGCTCTCCTTCCCTCCCCCCATCATAGCTCCACCCCCAACTGGCCCCACCCTCAATCAGGCCCTAACCCCTTGGTACTGCCCCTAGCACAGTTATGGTGCCCAGTGGGCAGAGCCAGGATGCCTGGTGGGCACTGCCAGGGTGGCACAGTCCAGGCCTGCCCTTGACCACCCGGGAGCTTCAATGGCCTCCAATCGCCCCAGCAAAGCCATCACGCCGGGTTTTCCACTGGTGGAGACCATCTGTGATTCTCGCTGGTGAGAACCTTGATCGGTGAGCAGGTAAGGGCAAATGAGCCCGGATGATCACGTCCAGGACACCCTAATGACATATAAATTATGTCAGAAAGGGTGCAAAGCCAATTTCTCCAGCAAAGCAGGGCCAGTAGGGGGAGGCGAGAAACCAAATGTCGGGCGGGACGAGGTCATATGATCGAGCCCTAGGTCTTTATTTGCACACTGGGAGCAATTTTGCACAACTCTCCCTTCAGTTCTTCATGAACTAACTGCACCTCATCCCAACTAAGGTCAATAAAAGACTTCCTGAAAATTTCCTTGAGGGGCTCTCCTAATCATCTGAGATAACTTCCAGAGAAAACACCGGATTATCATTACATGGTGCCAGAGTTTTTCTACCAATCCTCCACCAAAGTTACAGCTGTCAATCAGGAATTCCCTCCAGGAATTCCCAATGCCTTAACCTTAACACTTCCCCTGATTATTATTTAGTTGGATCTTTTTTGGCCGTACACCAGTGGCCAAATTTTACACAGGATTACACTGGATAAGTGGCACAGAAACATGCCATTCAGCTCAACCAGTTCACACCCACATTCATGCTCTACTCATTTGAATCTAACATCATAACCCTTGTACCTCATATTCTTGTCCAGTTTACCCTTAAATGCATCTAGATATTTGCTTCAACCATTCAGTCCCACATCCTTGCCACTCTATGGGTGAAGAAGATATAGTGTTACAGCTGGAAGAGCAGGGTAACTTGGATAGCAATTTCCTGATCTCTGCATTTAAACACACATGTCCATACATTAGAAGTTGCTGTCCACTTTACTCTTTAATAACAGTGAAGCTTGATAGCCTCACAGTTACTTTTTACTGCAAAATTCAGGCCATTATTAAGTTCCCCAAGTGGGTAGCAAAAGTATTTGGTGATGTGGGAGATACATTTTTGAAAAATTTAATGAGAGGAAAACATGTCTGAGGAAAAATACTTGTATTTGAAAATCGTTGTATTTAAAGAAAACTGAATCAAGAAGTTGAAACAACAGTTCCGTCTCCAAATCCGAGTGTGTAGATTTAAATACCTCCCATGGGGCCTGATCATCCAATCAAGGCTGACATTGCAGTGCAGCACTGAGGGAGTGTTTCACTGTTAGAGGTGCCATCTTTCAGACAAGATCTCAATGGGGATCCAGCCCTCTTAGGCAGATATAGAAGCTTGAAGAAGAATAGGGAGTTCTCCCAGTGTCCTGTGCAATATTGTTCAACCATCAGGATTCTCCCAAAACAAAACTAAGTGCCCAATGGCAGAAAAATGGGAGTATTTCCTGCCCGTTCTTTGGGCATACCTACCAGAACAAATCTCCAACACTCTGTGCACTGCAGAGTGCCTCAGCATGATTCATGCCGAAATGAGGTGGGTGGGGCTTATTCCTGCCAGAGAGACCGGCAGCATAGTGCTGAATGGGCTATTGTGCGCGCACCGGTCTGTCAGTGCAGAGACCGCCTTATGCGCACTGGCCCCCCCATTGCCAGCTTCCCGATCGCTGACCTGCCCCGCAACCCCTGATGGCTGGCCTTCCTGACCCACCCCCTCACCCCTGATCGCTGGCCTACTGGACCTCTCTGGGCCAGCCCCAATGTGCCTCCCACCCCCAGGCCAGCCCTGATCACCTCCCCCCACCCGCCGGTGACCCGATCTGCCCAGTGGGCAGTACCAAGGTGCCCAGTGGGCAGTACCAGTTTGCCTCTTGGGCAGTGCCAGAGTGCCAGGCTGACATTGCCAGGCTGGCACTGCCCAAGAGACACCCTGTACTTGCCAGCGACATCCTGGGAGTCCTCAATGGACTCTGTCCCCACCAGCAGGGTCAGGACGCCTGTTCTCCATAAGTGGGGAGCAGTCGTAAATCTTGCCGGAGGGAACCACTCCCGGCGAAGGGGGAAGGGTGCGGGGAGACACCAGCGGGCCCAGAAAATACAGTCCCAGGCCCACTAATCATATGGAAATGGAGATTTCCATATGATAATCAGCTCCACGCTGATTTCCCGCATGGAACAGATTGCACTAAATAAAAGCGCTTGGGAGACTCCATTCATGAAGCTCGCTAAAGCCCGCTGCGCTTCTCGAGTATCCCAGCCATTATCTTATCACTATCTCACTGCTGTTTGTGAGATCTTGCAGTGTGGGATCTTGCTGTGTTTCTGTGCTACAACAGTGTCAACACTTAAAGAGAATCACTTCATTAGCTGGAAATACTTGGGGGTATTCTGGAGTCATGAAAGGAGTTATGTAAATACAAGTCTTTCTTTCCTTATGAATACACAAAGAAGCTTTAGATCTTCATAAAACTGGAGATGCAAGCTGATAAAATAAAGCAGATAGACATCATCATATGATTCTCAATCGTCTATGACGAACTGACAACTCAAATTTTCTGATATGCAGTGCTGATGGGTGAAGTTTTTTTTCAAATATCCTGCTTTATGAGTAGAGCAGCTTATCTATATCAAATCAATACTCAGTATAAAACAAAACACGGCCAATATTGAGTTCTCAGTCACAGCTTGCTGCCCTGCAGAGAAAAACTACTGACTCAGCGATCACTAATTATTTTTTTTAAATCTTTAAGATTAGATAGCGCCTGAGGCTTAAATCCTAGGTCAACCGAATGACTTCAAGATGGATTGGTCTAAATATGCTATTTATACAGCTCGACTCTTAATCTTTGCGCATGAAGCGAGATGAAGGGGTTGTTGCAGAATATGGGGAGCATTGAGCCTTAACGGGCTGCTGCTCAGAATCATAGGGATGCAACCATGTGTAAGTAATTGGTCACATATGGTATTAAGAAACGTTGGAATCATTCTAAAGGCACAAAATGCTTCGGACAAGTTCTAGCCTGAGAGCATAGTTCTAGCTAGGAATTAGACATAGCAATAACAACTTGCATTTACATAGTGCCTCTAACATTGTAAATTTCCCCAGTGCAAGATCTGACACCGAGACACAAGAGGAGATGATTGGACAGGTGACCAAAAGCTTGCTCAAAGAGGTAGATTTTGAAAAGCATCCTAAATGGGGAAGAAGAGGCAGAGAAATGCAAAGGTTTACGGACGGTATTTCAAAGATTAATGAACAGCTGAAGGCAGAGCCACCTTACCGAAGTTGGCAGTTGGGGGGTGGGAGGGCATAGAGGGTGGCTGTACTGGCTGCAAATGGTAAAGTTCTGCTGTGATATCCAAGAGCAAAGAGAGGCCTTGATCCTTGCTCACTGACTGGTAGGAATGTGCCCATAGTTTGGATCCTGCAAATCTCTGTGCCAAATCTTCTTTCATCTTTCCTCATCCCGAGCATTATGTTATAACTGAGTCTAATAAAACCAAACTTAACTTCTGGATTTAACCAAAAAGCAGCTCCTAATGCTTTCGGGGATTGAGTGGTGAGAAAGTAAATATTAATAAAAATTTAAGGCATTTGGAAAAATACCTGTTAACAATGATTTATATTAAGAGGAAGTGTAAACACAGCAAAATCAAGATACAAAGGCAATTTGAGAGCTTTGTGGCCCAGGGAACTTCCCTTCCTTTCAAATGGATTTATAGATAAAGAAATACAAAAGCTGGTGTAAATTCCACTGAATATGTGCTCAGTATTAATCCTAAATATTTAACATGAGATATAAATGAAAATAATGCATGAAATAGGTGCAGGAAAATTAGTTCATTAAATGCAAGAATATTGAATTGCAACCTGCATTCCTAATTCTGTGTTCCTCCTTGGTCTATTGAACAAGATGGCCGAATTAACCTTGGAATTCTAATGAAAATGGCGATTATCTCTCTTTTTGATTTTGTGCAATTTACTGTGAAGTATTTTGCTGAAATAAGGTGTGGTGAACCATAGATGGTTACCACTATGGGTACTTGTACATATGTTACTCTTGTTACTGTTGGGGTTAGGGTTGGGTGTTCCACCTGTTAGCATTGTTCTGTGGTACACTCCGTTTGGCTCCGCCTTCTTACAGGAGTATAAAGGTCACTGCTACTTCCTAGTAGCCCTTAGTCTGGGATAGTATTGTTAAGCAGTGTGCTCTATTCTTGTTGTGAATAAAAGCCTTTATTCCTGGGTACGTCCTAGCCTCCCGTGTGAATCAATCGCGCATCATAAGGCGAGATGGTTTTGTTAGTGGTAAAGTCTCTGGGCTAATAATCCAGCTCAGGGTTCAATTCCCATCACAGCAGGTGGTGGAATTTGAATTCAGCTCATAAGTCTAAAATATAAAGCTGGTTTCAGTAACCATAACCAGGAAACTATCATCAATTGTCGTAAAAAAAAACAATTTTTACTAGTGGTTCACTAATCTTTTTGAGGGAAGGAAATCTGCCATCCTTACCCGGTCTGGCCTATGTGTGACTCCAGACCCACAGCAACATGGTTGACTCTAAACTGCCCTCTGAAATGGGATAGCAAACCATTTGGTTCAAGGGCAATTAGGGATGGGCAACAAATGTTGGCCCAGCCAGCGATACCCAAAACCCATGAAATAATAAGAAAAATGGTGCTGTACAAATGCAAGTATTGGTATTTATTTATATTTAGAATAGTTCTGTCCTGTTCCAGTGTAAATTGATGTGGAGATGCCGGCGTTGGACTGGGGTAAACACAGTAAGAGTTTTAACAACACCAGGTTAAAGTCCAGCAGGTTTATTTGGCACACTGTCCATTCTACTACTTCTGAAGGCCTGGTCTCCTGCCTCAGATTTCACATTGGAGAGTTGGGTGGTTAAAAAAATTGAAAGAAACAATTCAAAGCAGCCGATATGGCTGCAGTATGTCAACTCAAAAGTTGTACAAAGGTGTTCTCAACAGTACTGAGGGTTAGTTTCACAAAATGAAAATTAGGTTTTCCCCAAGTGCATAGACTTATTAATTGGCATAAAATTAAAAGGCTGGATGAACTGGATGAAAGTGGCAGTTTGCCAAATCATTTTACAAATTTGATTGTACTTGACAATTGGAAATAGCAAAAGTTACAGCTTTGGACTCACTTCCTTGAGGAGGTATTAAAATGTAGGGTTAAATGTGGAACAAACCTTTGGTGTGCCTCTGCCTCTCACAGCCCTGTCTGTCAACCATTACCTCACTCTGCTCTAAGTGAAGGATTTGAGTTAGACATTCTTTCATTTTTTTTGTCTGAGTCCAGATCACACATTAGCTTTGGTTTATGACCCCAGTGGGTGGGTGGCACTGCTCTGATGGGAAGTTCCGTTCCACAGGGGACCTTTTGAATGTTTACAGGCCATCTGCTTGAATATTCAGGTTAATAGAATAGGGAGAGAGAAAAGTTTCAATGTGATTTCAGCAAGAATCAAAAGGCTTTCATGCTGAAATTGTCCTTTGCAGCTATTGATGTTGTTCACTTGAGATATCCTTCTGTTTGTAATCATCGTCTCGAAATTTTGTTCCCCATATGAGATGAATGCTAAGTATTTTCAAGTGGCATTTCTCTGTTATTTTAACACTTGTATTAATCCATTTATCCTAAATATGTTAGTGGCTTTTCTAAAATAGAAGATAGAAAAGTCAGACAAATGTTTTGAATGTTTGTTTGGTAATATTGACGACTGAAAATCTTAGACTCAAATGGTGCTCTCTGCATGCTCTGCAGTGAATAGGAGATTGGGATAGGCACCATGGCTGGAACTGTCCTGCATACAGTAAGGTTGGCAGATAGCTACCGTTTCTAGTGGCACTGCCTTCTCCTTTCCTGCTACTTCCAGAAGGAGTTTAACATCCTGCACTCCTGATTCTCATTAAAACTGACCACTCAATGTTAGCATTATCTTATGCTAATTTAGGGAAAAAAATAAAGATCATACTAGTTACTGGCAGTTACTTTTAATTTAATGGACTTAACATTTTGATGGCATTACAATTGCTGTTGGATTAATTGGGCAGAATGTGAAAACTGGGGGTGGGAAGGGATTTTATGGAGCCCTTATCTGTGGGAAAGGTGGCGTGCGGTGGAACTTAAAGAAAATGGTGTGTTTGCAGTGTTGAGCATTACGCCAGCCTGTTATAGGTTCCTACTTGTAATTGATTTGCATGCCAGAAACACTCGTTAGCATAAAACTTTTAAAAATTCTGTCCTACTTTCAAGATAAAGGCAGCAACACACAAGAACCTTGTGGCATCCAGTTCATGATTGTTTAAAGGTGGCATGCACCTCCAGCTTTGTTCAGTTGCGTTTTAAGCTAGTTGGGAGCGGGGTAGGGGGAGGGAGCGGACGGCGGGAGGAGAGGGGGAGCGGGGGGAGAGCGGGAATGGGGGGGGAGGGAGAGGGGGAACAGGGGAGGAGAGGGGGAGGGTTGGTCATGGGGACAGTCCATCAAGGTAAGAAAATGAAGGACCTAAAGGACAGTGTCAGTACGGTCCAAATGTGTGTTCATCTCAGCGTGTTGACTGGCAGATCCTTACAGGGATTTGAGTTCACCTACAGCATTTCAATTATCCCCGCAATTATCTCAGGCAATGTCCTTTACAATACACAGTCGAGAAGGCCAACTGAGCCTACAAGTTCAGCCAGGTCTCACAGATGGTGATTACAACACTGGTCAATAACATGAACATTCAGTAAAGAGAGAATGCAAAACCACAATGTTATTTATTTCTTCCACAATAAAGAAAATGCCTCCAACTCTCCTGTAACTATCAATGAGGCACATCAACATATTTAGCTCTCTGACTAAGCTTGTCCCAACAAATAGCGATGATGCACACACATTGAATACAGTGAAAAATTTACTAGTGAAATTTAAATCTGATAAAACATCCATGCCACCTTTGTTCTCTCAAGTCTTATGTTAATAACAATGTAGTTTGGCAGGGAAGTTGTGGTTGTAATGCACCCAGGAGGCTCTTTAATAGGCCACCCATATTTACAGGATTGTTAGCCAATGGCAGGTTTCACCAATTAAAATCTTCCCCATTGCCAAATTGCACGCTTTCCTGCACACCGCTGGCACTTCGAACTTAGTCTTAGGATAAGGGGTAGCAAAGGGTTGTGAATCTGTGGAATTCGCTAACCCGAAGTGCGGTGGGTGCTGGGACAGTGAGTAAATTTAAGGAGGAGTTAGACAGATTTTTAATTGGCAATGGTTGAAGGGTTATGGGGAAAAGGCAGGAAAATGGGATGAGGAGCATATCAGCCATGATTAAATGGCGGAGCAGACTCAATGGGCTGAATGGCCTAATTCTGTTCCTATATCTTATGAACTTTAGTTATGATTGTGTGGGAAAAGGCAAAATGAGAGAAAGCAGAAGTGATGCACTGTCCAGGTTACAATGTGGTGATAAAATCTCAGCCTAGCGTTCTTGCTGTCCAGCAGCCATTGCTCTTGATTAGTGCATTGTTTTTGCCAGAAGAATTTTACACCCATGCACCCTGTTACAATCAAATGTGGAGGGGTCAAAGGAGACTCTCCTAATTCATCACTCCAGGTCTGGAGTAAAAAGGTCAGCGAATATGAGCTTTGCCAACAGTGTGGTGGAGGCAGGCTCAATCGAGGCACTCAAGCGGACATCAGATGATCACTTGAATAGAAACAATGTGCAGGGGTATGGGGGAAAAGACAGAGGAATGATGTCCATTTGGAGAGCTGGTGCAGACACGATGGACCAAATGGCCTCCTTCTGCACAGTAACAATTCTGTGATTAGGCATCACACATTGTGAATAAACAAAGCAATATTATAAAAAGATAAAATAACCAGCAACTAACATTGTTGTTTTCTGACTTGGAGTATGAAACTTGCAAACATTTTCCAATTTGTACAACTCTCTCAGCAAACCATGGATGGTGTCTGATTTACCTGATCCTTTGTTTATTTAAAAATAAGTGGACTTTGTGGCCTTAAAGGGACACAGATCAACATTAACAGCAGAATAATACACTTTGTGGTACAAATCTCCAGTCCTTATAAAATTCTGTATCACCCACCTCACCAGGAGCTCTATCAGTGGGATAAATCAGCCTGATATGTATAGATATTACAGTCACATTCCTGATTTCTTACTTAAAACATCAAATATTTTTAAATAAAAAAGATACCTGGCAGCCACATTGTAATTTGCCAGTATTTAACAACTGCAATATTAAAATACTTTTTAGGTGTAGGATGGGGGAGGGGCTTATCAAAAGAAGTACAATTTGGAACTAATATCTAAGACAACACTTTGGATAAATTCCAATAGCTTGCCACAAATTCAATGAAGGTTCACACTGAACTCACTGCAGGTGAATTGTTTCCAGTCCTGGCAAGTTGAATGCTAAAACAATGGACGGCGTTCGCCCATCTGAGACTAAGTCCCATGGCGGGTGTGGGGACGGGGACTGTTTCCTGCTCTGGAGGCCATTGGGAAGTCTTCTGGCCCCGCCAGAAGGGAGGGGGGGATCTTATTGAAGGGGAAGACACTGGGGATGATTACAGATTTTTGGGATGGGTGCAATGGGTGAAAAATAATCTATACCAAAAACAGCTTATTGTGGCTCCTATTCCTTATATTCTTGATTCTGGTTGAATTTTGCTGTTAAAATGGCAAATTCCAACTAAATAATCAACATTAATTAGATTGGCATGCGATCTCTTCGTCACAGCCATTAGATTGGGAGATCCTGTCTGAGAAAGTACATTACATTGACATAGCCTTGCCTATTAACGTCATCAATTGGGATGTCTTCTTCCCATGATACATGTTCAATTGCCATTTCTTCCCTGTCACACTGCTGGATTTCCTCACCCTCTATCAGTGATGGATGTTAGATAGGCCTGTGCTCCTCCAGGTGTTAAATTGCATTATCTTAATTATGTGACAAATATCTGATGGCTTATGCTCTCATTCATTGATGGTTATCAGCATACAGCCTTCCCCTGTGAGGGTGTGCTAATTTGGATGTTCTGATCCTATAATGAATGTTAGATTAATCTGATTTCCTGTCCCAATTATGTGTTTTGGATTGGATGGTGAGTGTTGTCCCCTGTCATGGGTGTTCAATTTGTATGCTCCCTACAATAGGTGTTCTATTGGTATGATCCACCATGATGGATGTTGCATGGTACATTCCAATAGAATTATTGGATCATAAAATGGCTACAACACAGAAGGAGCCCATCAAGCCAGTGCCAGGCTCTCCACAACAGCAATTACTCAGTCCCACGCACCCGCCCTATTGCCTACAAATGCCTTCCATGCCATAACCACTGCTATATAATGGAGTTTCTCTTCTTGTCACCTTGGTTTGTCTGTCAATCACTTTAACCCTGTATCCTTTGGTTTTTGACCCCTCCACTAGGGAACAGTTTTTCTCTAAATATGTCCAGATTCCCCATCATTTTGAGTGCATTTTTCAAATCTTCTGTTCCCTTCGGAGAACATTACGAGGTTTACCATCTAACTGAGGACTTCCCTCCCTGAAACTATTCTTGTAAATATTTTCTGCACCCTACCTAAGGCCTTTCACATCCTTCTGAAAGTATGGTGCCCAAAATTGGACACCACACTCCATTTGAAATCCAATGTTTTGTAAAGGTAACTTCTCTGTTTCTGTGCTGTATGCTTCTATTTGTAAAGCCCTTTATGCCTTTTCCACCACTTCCTCAAACTATGCTGCCAGCTTCAATAATTGGTGTACATATATCCTCATCCTTCTGTTACTGCATCCACTTTATTTTCCTCATATCTTTACTAAAATGCTTTACTTCATATTAAGACACATTACTTCATATTATCTGCACTAACTTTCATCTGCCAAGTGCCTGCACATTCCACATGCATGTTAATAACCCCCTGAAGTTGCTAACTATTCTCCTCAATAGTTCACTATATTTCTGAGATTTTAGTCATTTTGGGTCATTTGAAATTGGTTCATTAGCAGGTGGTAGATTGATACTAAGATTAAAATGATTTTTTTTGTGATGAGCCCATTTTACAGTAATTAAATGGTTTCTAGTGACCGCTCTCAAATTTAACAAGGAATATTTTTAAAAAGCATATGTTGCCCAAATTGCATTTGTTCATGGCAAGTTTTGCATTCAGCCATATGCAAGTGATTTCCCCAAAACCTTGTGAAAACATTTTGCTGGAATCATTGATTCTGTCGGTTGACAACTGCCTTCCTGTTCTATTTGTTAATTTAAACATAGACGTCATCTGTAACAACTTCCTTCCATTCCTTCCATTGTCCATGGTCAAAATTCTGGAGCTCCTTTCCTCACAGCACTGTGGGTACTCCTACACCACATGGACTGCCGCAGTTTAAGAAGGCAGCACCTTCTCAGGGGCAATTAGGGATGGGCAATAAATGCTGCCCTAACCAGTGCATCCACATCCCATGAATGAATGAAATAAAACTGCAGGATCAGATCTTTGTCTTGAATGAGCTCATGAGTAGTCAGTCAAATTATACCACGATTCCAGTATGATTATAAGATTTTCTATTGAGTTTACCGCTCATCATAAAAACTCAAGGATCATGCTACTGAACATACCATTTCACTTCTTGTGTATTGATCTTACAAACAACCCAAGGCATTAAGATACATGGGTAGTGTGAAACACATTCCCACAACATCCAAAGCAGAAACATTACTCCACCAAGCACAATTGATTCTTTCAGGAGCTTGATATTGGAAAGATACCACACATTTTCTTCCTGATTTCAGAAGGCATTGTGTGATATCCATATAATCATATGACTGACTGTATTAAAACAGATGGTATTTCTATGGTATTGGGAATGTCATGCTCAATGACTTGATCGATCTGTGTTTGATTGTGTTATTCTATTCCTTGATCTATGCAACTGTACTTGATTGCTTAAACTTGAGAGGAGAGAGGACTATTTAAGCAGAGAAGTTTCCAGAGAAAAGACCTGGGTTCTGGCTGACACCATGGGTAGAATTTTACATGGAATTTCTTCTATTAAAGAATGGTGAATCTTTGGAACTCTTAGGAAGTTATGGAGGATGAGTCCTTGAACATTTTCAAGGCTGGGAGTGATAGGTTTTTATTTAGATCAGCTATGATATTCAATTGTGGAGCAAGCTCGAAGGGCTGAATGGCCTACTCTTGTTCCTATTTCTTATGGTTGGTAAACATGGAACTAAAGTCATCCTTGCATTTTTCTGAGATAATTCGGGTCTCTAAGATATACAGCAACCCAATAGATACATAACAGACAGCAGCAGACACTCCACAATGTGTCTTTTTGTCTTTACTGCTTTTCTGAAACCACCACATATTGGGCTTGGCTGCATGACCATACAGATGGCTGAAGGATATTCAGGATAGTTCCAGCCAAGAGGATTGTAATAGTGCCAAACGTTTGGCCTATTTTACACTGTAGATCAGGTCTCTGGTCCCATTGTGTAGAAACCATTGATACAGATTTCCTATCATAATTACTTTGATTCTCTGTATGAGAATTATTATGTGACAGTAAGTCAACCAGATATACTAATAGCCTTGTGAGTCATTCTAACTCAGTAAGTAACATTGAACACTACCTCACTCTGTAGCCATGACAACAACACTTGTGCACACAAAGTGGGCAGCTCTCTGCAACCTCCAATTTAAAAATAGCCGACAACTTAAATATGAACTTAATTTATGAAAAATAAAATATCTTTGCTTTTGAAATTTATGACGTTGTCATTCCTGCATAGTATACACAAAGCAGATACAGGCCATTCTGCCCAAGCAGTCCATGCCAGCATTTATGCTCCACTAGAGCCTCCTTCCGTCCTTCCTCATCTAACTCTTACTCTTCATTCCCTCCTTCCTCAAAGCTTGTCTAGCTTTCTCTTCAAATGCATCTATACAAATTGCCTCAACTTCTCCCTGTGGCAGTAACTTCCACTCTCTCAGTAAATAAGTTTTTTCTGAATTCCCTATTTAATCTTTTTGATGACTATCTTTATTTAAGGCCTTTAGTTTTGCTCTTTCCCATGAGTGGAAGTATTCTCTCTGTTTTTACTTTATCAAATCTATTCGTAATTTGAAAGATCTCTTAATACCCACATCCCCCAACCTGCAGCCTCCTATTTTCAAGAGGCTCACACCTCACATCTCCCATTCCCTATCCATGCCATCTCTTGCTCCCATCCAATACCCTCCTAACTTCCAAGCCAAACTATGACCTTGTACCCACCCTCCACATGGTATCTCATACACTCTTTCCTAAGCAATGGCTCTTCCATGCCAATTCACCCACGTTACACACTGTACAGAACCAATGAACACTATGGTGAACACTACTGTGTTAAAAAGCTCTACTCCATGAAAATCATTAGCTTCTTATCCAGGAGGCAGTTAAAATGTGGAACTCGCTACCACAGGAGTAGTTGAGAGATAAAGCATTGGTGTATTTAAGGGGAAGCTGGGTAAGCTTTGGAAGGAGAGGATTCTACTGTTTATATGAAAGATACGAGGAAGCATGGGAAGAAGCTCAAGCGAAGCACTAATGCCACCATGGACTTGTTTGGCCGGAGAGCCTATTTCTTTGCTTTTTGTTCTAAGTAAAAGACATGGAGAAGATGTTTTCATGTGTGAGGGAGACCAGAACTCAGAAGCATAAATATAAGATCACTAATAATTCCAATGGACAATTCAGGAGGAAATTCTTTACCCAACAAGTACTTAGAATGTGAAGCCTCCTGTTGTTGAGGTGATTAGCATAGATACACTTAAGGGAAAGCTAGATGAACAGATAAGGAAGAATAGGAAGTTATTTTGATGGAATTGTTTGAAGAGGAGTGGGAAGAGCGAATGCAGAGCATAAACAAAGGCCTGGGTGGCACGGTGGCACAGTAGTTAGCACTTCTGCCTCACAGCGCCAGGGACCTGGGTTCGATTCTGCCCTCAGGTCACTGTCTGTGTGGAGTTTGCACATTCTCCCCTTGTCTGCGTGGGTTTCCTCCGGTGCTCCAGTTTCCTCCCACAGTCCAAAAATGTGCGGGTTAGGTTGATTGGCTATGCTAAATTGACCCTAGTGTCAGGAGATTAACAGGGTAAATAAGTGGAGCTACGGGAATAGGGCCTGGGTGGGATTGTGGTCGGTGCAGACTCGATGGGCCGATTGGCCTCCTTCTGCACTGTAGGGATTCTATTCTATAGATTAGTTGGGCTGAATGATCAGTTATGCTGTTAATTCTGTCTAAGTATGCTTCCGCTCAGCCACAATTGATTGTGTTCTCAAAAATGCTCCTTAGTCATGATTGACTTCGTTTGGAGTTTACTATTGAAGAGTATTCAGTTCTTTATGTTCTGGAAGCAACACCATCTGGCTAGTCAAGTGTGTGATGTTTGTTGATGCAGCGCCATTAATTCCTGCGCAGACTACACTTTGGTGTCCTGTGTTGAGGCAGAGGTGTAATTATCCTCAAATCTTTGGTTAAGCGCCAGCTGGCAGTGGAGATCTGCAGTTGTGTTTGACAGGAAAGGGAATCTATAAAATAGGTCACAATAATGTCACCATCAGCTCTGGTGCAACTTTGCAGAATTTGAATTCCTTAAGTATTTGCATTTGCAAAGGCAAGGTCAGTGTCCATGAAGGTCGATTCCTATCACATTTTGGATCACTTTTTACAGATAGGATTATGCACCAAGGCCTATTTGTTTGATTATTGAATGACAAGTTGCTGTCACTTCCATAGATGCTGATGGAGCATTGCTATGAAAATGCAATATAAATGCAAGTTCTTTCTGCCTCAGCTGCTTTCAGCAATGCAACATCTGAAAATTCCAATCTGATTTGATTGAAGCTCTGGGCTGTGTTTCTGCTGCAGATATGGGTCACAGAGTGGCTGAGCATAATATTTCATAAAGCCAGTTTTTATCTGGTATCCAGGGCGGCACGGTAGCACAGTGGTTAGCACTCCTGCTTCACAGCTCCCGGGTTCGATTCCCGGCTTGGGTCACTGTCTGTGTGGAGTTTGCACATTCTCCTCGTGTCTGCGTGGGTTTCCTCCGGGTGCTCCGGTTTCCTCCCACAGTCCAAAGATGTGCGGGTTAGGTTGATTGGCCAGGTTAAAAATTGCCCCTTAGAGTCCTGAGATGCGTAGGTTAGTGGGATTAGCGGGTAAATATGTGGGGGTAGGGCCTGGGTGGGATTGTGGTCGGTGCAGACTCGATGGGCCGAATGGCCTCCTTCTGCACTGTAGGGTTTCTATGATTCTATGATCCTCGCTGACCTGCTGTGCGAATTACACATCAGGACCAGAAGCCTCGCAAGATCTGATTCTCAGCAGTATCCACTATGCAGCAAGGCTCTCAGTGCACAATTTTATTATGACAATAATTTACATCTATACAGAACTGTTAGTAGAGTAAAACACTCTAAGACACCTCACAGGAGTGTTAACAAATAAAGCAAAATACTGGTTTAAGAACCTTTTATGGGCCCTAAGCTGCACCTCATGCTTTCCTGCCAGCATTGTGGGACTAATTGGCTTAGAGCTAATTTCTTAAAGATATTCCTCTTGGTTTCAAAGTTACTTTTTGCCTATTGTAATGTATTATTAGTATTTTCTTGGTGCATTAACTTTTCCTGTTCCTTAAATTTGATTTTAGTATTGTAAGCTGATTATCAAATCTGTTTCTTGCCTCCAGTTGAATTGGAACTCACAGTGATAGGTTAGCAGTTAAGACTTGTATCTTGTCATGTTTAAGTATTGTTCAATCGTTAAAAGTTAAGCTAATTCATTTGTTATAGTTAAGCTGTGTTGTTAAAATAAAGTATATTTTGGTAAAAGCTTCCTAGCATGTCAGTAGAATCATGCCTAGAATGAAACATCATATCCTTACTTAATGCCAAAATAGAAAATTAATGGGGTCCAATCTGGCTTCATAATATATCTTTGGTTTCTGATCTGGTACCCTAACACCTTCATCCATTGTTTTTGATGTAGCCAGGATTTTCTGGTACCAGGGCATGCATTAAATGTTTTATGGTTCCTTTGAAGCCACCATCAGCTTTGGCTGTCCAGAAATGCAGCTACCATATGATGTACATGGGCTTTGTTCCTGATGAGCAACATGCTGATCACTTTCCCTGTACAGAGGAGGCAACAACTGAATAGCGCACAGAGCAATTCCTGGGTGCCAAGGTGGTATCTGTGTAATAATTGCATTCAATTCTATGCAAGTGCTAGGCATTAACTAGAGATTCACTTGTGCTCCTATAAATAGGATCAGACAGAAACTGGTATTGTTGGGTGAGAAGGTGCACATTTATAATGTGTATCTCTATAATGAAAGCTTACAAAAGTGTGTAAACATTGACTCCAGTTCTGTGCTTCACTGCTTGGCTTTCTGGAAACATAGCACAGGGTTTCCAAGAGTACAGGGCCATGTAGTCTCCTCCCATTTGTTGTACAGATTGTTGAGTCTGACTGCCAGCTCCTGAAGTGCCAAACAAGGCAACCTTCCTCACACCCGTCTCATGTAATAGCATGACCAGAATTTCAATCAGGGCTGTGAATGCGTATCTGAATTATTGCTACCCTCTGCCAGCAGAACATTCTGCATCGTGCATACTAATGACAAACAATTACTCTTTCAGGTTTCCTCAGAAAATATTGTCAGTATACAACACAATTTATTTTTTAATTTGAAAATGTTTCCTGATTCATATTATCTGCCTTAAAAGATAAAGGCAATGGCATAGCTATGGGGAAGAGTAGGGCAATGGGACTAATTGGATAGCACTTTCAATGAGTTCCTTCTGTGCGATTGTATGATTATTTAACAAGGTTTTATTGATTGGTAATTCTTATTTGCATCAAGCCACATAGCTGTCCCTTTTTCAATATTAAATGCTATATGAACAGTTGCTAATTCAACTCCAGCCCTCTACATCCATGAGGCCAGAACCTCCTCTTTTCCCCACACAACATAACATCGTCCACTGATTCCTGTTTTCTAGTTGTAACACCCACGCCCACAACTGACAGATACAAAGATGCTGCTGAGATGCTGCGGCCAATCAATGGAGGATTCCAGTAGTCACAGCGACTTCATTAGAACTATCATGGCTGGGCCTAACTCCTACCAAGTAATTGAGACACAAGCTGGAGACTAAACAGCTCCTTTGAAAAAGAAAGTTCTAATTATTCCAACCATATATTGAGGAAGTTATTCTTTTTACTTAGTATCAGCAAGTTCAAAATGTTCAGGTTAAAAAGTCTTGGTAAACCAGCAAGGTTTTTTTTTCCCGATTTGGTTATTTCATATCCTTTCCCTCATCAATGTTCCTCCCTTCCTTTCCTCCTGAAGGCATCAACTACTCACTTGTGTATGGTTCCAAAAGCATGAGTCAGCCACCATATTTTACTCAAGTAATCATACTTTATGTGAAAGAAGGACTCGCATTTATAAAGCGACTTTCATAACCTCAGGATATCCCAAACTTCTTCTACAGCCAAAGATGTTCTTTTGCAGCTGAGATATTTGAATCATCGATAGTCACGGGTGAGGTGCCTGAAGATTGGAGAGTGGCAAATGTTATGCCTTTGTTTAAAAAGGGCTGCAGGGAAAAGGCTGGGAACTACAGGCCAGTGAGCCTCACATCTGTGGTGGGTAAATTGTTGGAAGGTATTTTGAGAGACAGGATCTACAGGCATTTAGAGATGCAAGGACTGATTAGGGACAGTCAGCATAGCTTTGTGAGTGGAAAATCATGTCTCACAAATTTAATTGAATTTTTTGAAGGGGTAACCAAGAAGGTAGATGAGGGCAGTACAGTTGATGTTGTCTACATGGACTTTAGCAAGGCCTTTGACAAGGTACCGCATGGTAGGTTGTTGCATAAAGTTAAATCTCACGGGACCCAGGGTGAGGTATCTAAATGGATACAAAATTGGCTTCTTGACAGAAGTCAGAGGGTGGTTGTAGAGAGTTGTTTTTCAAACTGGAGGCCTGTGACCAGCGGTGTGCCTCAGGGATCAGTGCTGGGCCCACTGTTATTTGTCATTTATATCAATGATTTGGATGAGAATATAGGGGGCATGTTTAGTAAGTTTGCAGAGGACACCAAGATTAGTGGCATAGTGGACAGTGAAGAAAGTTATCTTCAATTGCAACGGGATCTTGATCAATTGGGCCAGTGGGCTGACGAATGGCAGATGGAGTTTAATTTAGACAAATGCAAGGTGATGCATTTTGGTAGATTGAACCAGGGCAGGACTTACTCAGTTAATGGTAGGGCATTGGGGAGAGTTACAGAACAAAGAGATCTAGGGGTACATGTTCATAGCTCCTTGAAAGTGGAGTCACAGGTGGACAGAGTGGTGAAGAAGGCATTCGGCATGCTTGGTTTCATCGGTCAGATCATTGAATACAGGAGTTGGGACGTCTTGTTGAAGTTGTACAAGACATTGGTAAGGCCACACTTGGAATACTGTGTACAATTCTGGTCACCCTATTATAGAAAGGATATTATTAAACCAGAAAGAGTGCAGAAAAGATTTACTAGGATGCTACCGGGACTTGATGGATTGAGTTATAAGGAGAGGCTGAATAGACTGGGACTTTTTTCTCTGGAGCGTAGGAGGCTGAGGGGTGACTTTATATAGGTCTATAAAATAATGAGGGGCATAGACCAGGTAGATAGTCAATATGTTTTCCCAAAGGTAGGGGAGTCTAAAACTAGAGGGCATAGGTTTAAGGTGAGAGGGGAGAGATACAAAAGTGTCCAGAGGGGCAATTTTTTCACACAGAGGGTGGTGAGTGTCTGGAACAAGCTGCCAGAGGTAGCAGTAGAGGGGGGTACAATTTTATCTTTTAAAAAGCATTTAGATAGTTACATGGGTACGATGGGTATAGAGGGATTTGGGCCAAATGCTGGCAATTGGGATTAGCTTTGGGGTTTTAAAAAAAAAGGGCGGCATGGACAAGTTGGGCCGAAGGGCCTGTTTCCATGCTGTAAACCTCTATGACTCTATGACTCAGTGTAACCACTGTTGTATTGTAGAAAATGGTCAATTTGCACACAGCAAGCTCCCAGAAACAAAAAATGAAATAAATAAGAGTCTTGACAATGCATGGCAGAAGTAATTTTACCACATTAGGCATCATAATCAAACCTGATCCCATCCTTGCCCAATGTGCTTACGTTAACTTCCAACAGGCCTCAATGGATTGCAATCACCGGTGGGAACTTAGGGGAAGGGGGAGGCGATGACCTAGTGGTATTATCGCTGGACTATTAATCCACAAACTCAGCTAATGTTCTGTGGACCCAGGTTTGAATCTCACCATGGCAGATGGTGGAATTTGAACTCAATAAAAAATACTTGGAATTAAGAATCTACTGATGACAATGAAACCATTGTCAATTGTCAGAAAAACCCATCTGGTTCACCAATGTCCTTTAGGGAAGGAAATCTGCCATCCTTACCCGGTCTGGCCTACATGTGACTCCAGAGCCACAGCAATGTGATTGACTCCCAACTGCCCTCGGGCAACTAGGGATGGGCAATAAACACTGTAAAGTATATTTATTAGTCACAAGTAAGGCTTACATTAACACTGCAATGAAACTATTGTGAAATTCCCCTAGTCGCCATACTCCAGCGCCTGTTCGGGACAATGCACCTAACCAGCACGTCTTTCAGACGGTGGGAGGAAACCAAAGTACCCGGAGGAAACCCACGCAGAGACGGGGAGAACGTGCAAACTCCACACAGACAGTGACCCAAGCCGGGAATCGAACCTGGGTCTGTGGCGCTGTGAGGCAACAGTGCTAACCACTGTGCCACCATGCCGTCACACTGGCCCAGCCAGCGACGCCCAGGTTCCACAACTGAATAAAATATTTTCCTTTTCCTAATCCAGGGAGAGTAAACCATACTGCTGTACTGGTTGTGACCAGCTAACTCACCACAGAACAGATATGACGGTGAGAGCATTCTGGCCAATGAGACTCAACTAATTACTTACAGGATGCCCCTGCCAGTTATTTATTAAATAGTGTTTCTGCCTTTATACCTCTCACTCGATTCATGATACACATGATCTTCTGAATTCCTTATATCTGCTATCATCTTGCAATGATGTGGAGATGCCGGCGTTGGACTGGGGTAAACACAGTGAGAAGTCTCACAACACTAGGTTAAGGTCCAACAGGTTTATTTGGTAGCAAAAGCCACTCGCTTTCGGAGCGATGTTCCTTTGTCAGGTAAGTGGGAGTTCTGTCTGTGAACAGAACTCCCACTTACCTGACGAAGGAACATCGCTCCGAAAGCGAGTGGCTTTTGCTACCAAATAAACCTGTTGGACTTTAACCTGGTGTTGTGAGACTTATTATCATCTTGCAAATCATGGGGCTGAAGAGTGTTCATTTATCCTGAGTGCTTATTGAATACGACGAACAATTATAAACTGATTACAAGCTCAAAATTGGGAAATGGAGTTCAAAATCCTCCAAGATGTTGTTGGGGGGTGGGGTGGGGGGAGGAGGGGGGCAATGGGTCAGCAGTGCCAATATCTATTTCCCAGTCACTCTTTCCATCTCTAACAGAAACTGGAGTCAGTTCTCAACTCCCTGCCATATTTTAGGCTTCCTTCAATAGTTCCATACAAAAATCCTTATTCGTGGTGCTCGCAGTCCAGATTCCTCTCATTATTTTTCTCACACTTTTGCATTACATCCAATCAATATGGCGGGTTGACCACTTCTTGTCTGTAATAAACAGGTGTTTCTTGCCCAGCATATTGGTTGCCAAGGCAGACATTTTTACCGGGATTTAACGTCCTTCGCTCAAGCGAGGCTCGTAAAATTCCGCCTGAGGCCAATGAAGAATTCCGTTCTGCGAGCCTTGCTTGCCCCGGTTCCGGCACGGGCAAGGCGGTAAAATTCCGGCCTTTGCATCTGAAGAATGGTCATTGTGTGCTCAAAATCTAGGTTTCAATTTCAATAAAGCATAATCACAATATTCCGATTTCTGAAATACTGCTGCATCTCAGGAATGCTGTGTACTCACAAAAAACTTTTTAAAATCTCAAATCAGGAGACCGGGTGATAAATATATCTGGCATATGGTAAAACATTGTACATCCTGACTCAGCGAGTGATGCCACGGGAGACTTGCTAATGATCTCCAAAATGTCCATAGCTTTACTTTTCAGCTTAAACACTTGTCGTCAACTCTAATGTTCTTCACTTAGGCTTGCGCCAGCTGGCACTGCAGGTTTGTTGGATGATAATTAATGACTGCAATGAAAGTAAAGACATGCTCACAATCTGACCAAAAGCACAACCATGTATCTTCTTGTAAAACACTGCAGAAGTGAAGTGGTAGGAGGCAGTAAGGAAGATGCTCATTTGTCATTTTGTGTCAGAGCATCTGTTAGCGATGACACACTCGTACATTGGAGACAGGTTTTATCAGTGGATTTGATTACCACATAACTGTAAAACTTTTACCAGCCACCTGGTAGCAGTGCTCAATGGCCGAGAAATAGAAGTCAGATTATGGCAGTGAGCTTGCTCTGTTCATAGAATCCCTACAGTGCAGAAGGAAGCCATTCAGCCATTGAATCTGCATGACTCTCTGACAGAGCATCTTATCCAGGCCCAGGCGACCCCCCACCCTCCCTCTATCCCCATTAACCCCACATATTTACCCCCTAACAAAGAACAAAGAACACAGAACAAAGAACAATACAGCACAGGAACAGGCCCTTCGGCCCTCCAAGCCCGCGCCGCTCCCCGGTCCAGGATTGAATCCTGAATCCAGGATCCCCGCCCAATTTTCCAGCCTATCTACATACCAATATCCAATCCCCCGAGCTGTCCCTCACAGCTACGATAACCTATACATCTTGGGACAATAAGGAAAGATTTAACCTGACCAGTCCACCTAACCTACACGTTCTCCCCGTGCCTGTGTAAGTTTCCTCCGGGTGGATTAACCATGCTAAATGTGTGGGGTTATGGGGTAGGGTGGTGGGGGAGGGAGGGGGTTGGAGGGGGGTTGGGGGAGGTGAGCCTGGGTATTATGCTTTTTAGGAGAGTCAGTGCAGACTTGATGGGCCAAATGTCCTCCTTCTGCATCTGTAGGGATTCTATGAAAGGGCAAAAGGCCGACAAACAACTCTTAGCCACCAGGCAGGGTGCTGGTGGGACCTCACTCTCGGGTCAAAAAGATAGGATCTGTAGAGATTTAAAGACCATGGAAGATTTGTCCAGGTGTGGCTGGGAGAAGGAGTTGCCGGAGTAGGTCAAGGTCAACTTAGGGATTCTCTGCAGACATTCAATGGACATTGCCATTATGACTCAGCGAAATAGGGAGAAGCAAACCTGTTGGTAGCTGGGAGTAAATTTAGACTGGTTCCTGTAAAAGACTATAACTTTGTCTTTATATATACACACATAAAGAGCAAGAGGGGAGAGGGTTGGCCCACTCAAGGACAAGGAAGGGAATCTATGTGTGGAGCCAGAGGAAATGGGTGAGGTATTAAATGAGTACTTTGTGTCAGTTTTCACCAAAGAGAAGGATTTGGTGGATGATGAGTCTGGGAAAGGATGTGTAGATAGTTTGAGTCATGTTGAGATCAAAAAGAAGGAGGTATTGGGGTTCTTGAGAAACATTAAGGTAGACAAGTCTCCAGGGCCTGATGGGATATACCCCAGAATACTGAGAGAGGCAAGGGAGGAAATTGCTGGGACCTTGAGAGAAATCTTTGTATCCTCACTGGCTATAGGGAGGTCCCAGAGGATTGGAGTATAACCAATGTTGTTCCTTTGTTTAAAAAGGGTAGCAAGAATAATCCAGGTAATTACAGGCCGGTGAGCCTTACGTCAGTGGTAGGGAAATTATTGGAGAGGATTCTTCGAGACAGGATTTATTCTCATTTGGAAATAAGTGGACATATTAGTGATAGGCACCATGGTTTTGTGAAGGGGAGGTCGTGTCTCACGAACTTGATCGAGTTTTTCGAGGAAGTGACGAAGATGACTGATGAGGATCGGGCAGTGGATGTTGTCTACATGGACTTCAGTAAGGCCTTTGACAAGGTCCTTCATGGCAGACTGGTGCAGAAGGTGAAGTCACATAGGATCAGAGGTGAACTGGCAAGGTGGATACAAAACTGGCTCGGTCATAGAAGACAGAGGGTGGCGATGGGAGGGTGCGTTTCTGAATGGAGGGCTGTGACAAGTGGTGTTCTTCAGGGATCAGTGCTGGGATCTTTGCTGTTTGTAATATATATAAATGATTTGGAGGAAAATATAACTGGTTTGATTAGTAAGTTTGCGGACAACACAAAGATTGGTGGATTTGCGGATAGCAATGAGGACCATCAGAGGATACAGCTGTGGTGATATAAACAGGGCCTAGTTTTAAGGCTGATAAAATTGGATATCCTTAATTAAAGAATTGGGCATATTAAAATCAAACAAGTCAAACCTCAGGCAGGCCAATTGTACAATACACGAACGTGTCTGTGCCTGACCCACCAACCACCCATCAAAGGTCGTTCCTGATACTTAGCAGGAGATCATTGCACCTCATTGAAATGCATCGGCCTATTGTTAGAAGCGCAGATCGGGCCAGACTTTCTGTCACCAAGAGTTCCTGTAGATACCTTATCTGATAACAAGTTCAACAGCATGGAGATGGGACACCTGGGGGGCGGACCCTGGTGTCCTGTCAGGCAGACATCAAGAAACCCACTGGGTATTGGAAACCCCTCCTGGGACCTCATTGGCTGGAAGCCACAGAAGTTTCTGGAAAGGCAAGCAGGCTGGGAGATAAAGGGACACACTTTGAGAGACCAGCAGCGAAGACTCGACAGGGGAGACGGCCGTGACCATTCGGAAGACTGACCGAAGAAGGAAGGAAGGAAGAAGCTGCCATCGAGACTCACCTTCGTGAAGACCAGAGGGACTCAGAGAATCGGGCCTGCAGTTCAACCAAACCATCTTTACGGGTAGTATACTCGAATCTGGGGTATCCTCTTGTTTTATGTGGGTAATTTAAGGGTTAATAGTGTTATTATTAATAAACTTGTTGAACCTTTATTTGTGTTTGTCCTTTGTCCATCTTGCAAATAAGGACACTGGGGTAAAACCTTAGAGTAAGCAAACTGGTCAAAAGTATCTGAGAATTAACAGGTACAACAGTGGCACCCCAGATGGAACTTCGATAAGAAGTGATACGTTACTCCGAAGTCGAACCTTCAACCCGGTATTCTCCAACACTCCGTCTGAGCCTGAATTAAGAGGGCAGCTGCCCCACGTGATGGCCAGTCTTAAGTGAGTGAAGGACTAATATAGATTCAACCAGTAAATTGGGCCATAAACCTGGTGACTGTAACGCAAGGTGGACAAACTGTGTAGTTAGAACTAGAACAGTCTAGGGAATTTGGGTAAAATCTACGGGAGGGAATTTAGTGAAAACCGGACCCCTACCCCGATCCCTTACCTATACTCAAGTGACGAATCCTAAAAGGAAATAATCATGGCCAGTCATGCTGAATGGGAGGACCTCTGGGATTGGGTTCAAATGTCCAAATCCACCCATGGGTCTGCATTCTGTCACAACTGGCCGTAATAGGAATCCTACTTATGGCAGTGTACCAAACCATCCTCACATTTAAGTGCGCCCGATGGAAGACCGCGCGCATACAACAATTGGAAGCGGAGGTAAACACACGAGAGGAAAGGAACCAAATCAATATGATACACATGAGCCAATTCCAGGCTCAATGTGACAAAGCCTACCAAAAGGCACAGCGTGCTGTCCGTGAGAGAGAGGCTGCGCTGCAACAGGTAGAGGAAGTTAAACGTAAATGCAGCGACCTATAGGCTGCAGTAAAAGTTTTGCACCAAGCAGGAAAAGTAAATACAGCCCGCGCAACAGACCACTCCAAATGCCTGCGCGAGATTGAAGATTTAAAAGCACAACTAGCCATAAAAAGGGGTGTAATGTGTGCATACACGACCGAAACAGGGGATAGTGATCCAGGGGTAGAGTGGGGGGATTTAGAAGAAGATGCCTGCAATTATGCAACAGCTAGCGTCACTGCCGACTGGGGACCCCCACCTCCCTTCCCGGTAGTGGAACCAACGGCATCACCTAATCCGGCCCCCATCTGAGGAAACTCCCAGTCCTTTTACCATCCCAATAAGCCCAGCCACTAATCCGGTTCCTGTACCGATGAATCTGGTCACCACCCGACGACAGGACGGACAGAACCACAATGTGACTTATGTAACTCCATACACCATGACACAGCTCACTGACCTAGCTAAAGTGATTGGAGTATTTGAACCCTCCGGGGATTCACATGCTCTCTTTGACCAGGTTACCCAATATCGTGTTTTAAACGGCCTAGATGAGGCAGAAGAGGTTAAACTTATTGTGTTACGTTTAAGTCCTGCCATCCGTTCCGCCCTACCCGAACCCCAGAATGTGGCCGGGGGAACCCTACCAGAAATGTAGGCGGCCGTTCTAGCCGCCATAGGCTACAATAGGGATGACCCGGTACAAGGCTTAAACAACTGCCAACAAAAGAGAGGGGAGCACCTGACAGCCTATGCTGGCCGACTATGGAACCAATATGTTGCGGTTTTCGGCCAATTAAATCGAGTCCAATTAAATGCACACCACCGGCCCACATGGATCCGGACCCTGATAGCACACGCCACCGAGGGGAGTTGGAAAGCCTGTGAGAATTTTGATCCCGATGATAATATACACACAGAAGCCTGGGCCATCCGCAAAATGACTCGTGTGTGGGAACGGGAAGTCAGACAAACAGACACCCCCAAGCCCACAAAACACGGAAGGATGGACCCAATCCACACAAACCCAGCCCCAGTTTGGCGTAATGAAGGAGAAGGTGGAAACAGGGGACAGGGAAACTCAGGGCACCCACCCCCATATACCCCTGCCAATCATCGATGCAGAAAACCGCAGCCCTGCGCAGAACCCCGATATATCCCCAACCTCAGGTACAGGGAACAAGACAAAACCACTTCCAGATATCCACCCCCACAAGCGCAGTGTTACAACTGTGGCCAGATTGGCCATTTCGCCAGGGTATGTAGAGCTCCGCCCAGCCAGACCC
This sequence comes from Mustelus asterias, assembly GCF_964213995.1. Classification (NCBI taxonomy): domain Eukaryota; kingdom Metazoa; phylum Chordata; class Chondrichthyes; order Carcharhiniformes; family Triakidae; genus Mustelus; species Mustelus asterias. The sequence continues at coordinate 29,588,314 of NC_135817.1, read as the reverse complement.
CACGACCGCCCCAACGATTTCACAGAGGAGAACCCCGACCTATGTCATTAGAAGGACCTGCCAGACAATGCATCACAACCCCGGTGGAAGCCTCCGACACCCCTTTCAGCCTCTACCCCCAATTAGACTCCGGACTGGAAGCATGACTATATCAGACCTCCCCAACTTGGGTTTGCAACACTGAATGGGATAGTGTAGGGAGACCCCTTGTAAAAGGCAAAGTAGGAGACCGCCTCATCGAGTTCCTATGGGACACAGGGGGTCCCGTACCACTCTTAACACATCCCGTGACTTCCGCTGCACTTGGCCTGCCAGGAAAACAATAATGTTAAGTGGCTTTATGGGACATTTACAGGAAGGCAAAGAACAAAGAACAATACAGCACAGGAACAGGCCCTTCGGCCCTCCAAGCCCGCGCCGCTCCCTGGTCCAAACTAGACCATTCTTTTGTATCCCTCCATTCCCACTCCGTTCATGTGGCTATCTAGGTAAGTTTTAAATGTTCCCAGTGTGCCCGCCTCCACCACCTTGCCTGGCAGCGCATTCCAGGCCCCCACCACCCTCTGTGTAAAATATGTCCTTCTGATATCCGTGTTAAACCTTCCCCCCCTCACCTTGAACCTATGACCCCTCGTGAATGTCACCACCGACCTGGGAAAAAGCTTCCCACTGTTCACCCTATCTATGCCTTTCATAATTTTATACACCTCTATTAGGTCTCCCCTCATCCTCCGTCTTTCCAGTGAGAACAACCCCAGTTTACCCAATCTCTCCTCATAACTAAGCCCCTCCATACCAGGCAACATCCTGGTAAACCTCCTCTGCACTCTCTCTAAAGCCTCCACGTCCTTCCGGTTGTGTGGCGACCAGAACTGGACGCAGTATTCCAAATGCGGCCGAATCAACGTTCTATACAACTGCAACATCAGACCCCAATTTTTATACTCTATGCCCCATCCTATAAAGGTAAGCATGCCATATGCCTTCTTCACCACCTTCTCCACCTGTGACGTCACCTTCAAGGATCTGTGGACTTGCACATCCAGGTCCCTCTGCGTATCTACACCCTTTATGGTTCTGCCATTTATCGGATAGCTCCCCCCTACATTAGCTCTACCAAAATGCATCACTTCGCATTTATCTGGATTGAACTCCATCTGCCATTTCTTTGCCCAAATTTCCAGCCTATCTATATCCTTCTGTAGCCTCTGACAATGTTCCTCACTATCTGCAAGTCCAGCCAATTTCGTGTCGTCTGCAAACTTACTGATCACCCCAGTTACACCTTCTTCCAGATCGTTTATATAAATCACAAACAGCAGAGGTCCCAATACAGAGCCCTGCGGAACACCACTAGTCACAGGCCTCCAGCCGGAAAAAGACCCTTCCACTATCACCCTCTGTCTTCTGTTACCAAGCCAGTTCTCCACCCATCTAGCCACCTCCCCCTTTATCCCATGAGATCCAACCTTTTGCACCAACCTACCATGCGGTACTTTGTCAAACGCTTTACTAAAGTCCATATAGACGACATCCACGGCCCTTCCCTCGTCAACCATTCTAGTCACTTCTTCAAAAAACTCTACCAAGTTAGTGAGGCATGACCTCCCTCTCACAAAACCATGCTGACTATCGTTAATGAGTTTATTCCTTTCTAAAAGGCTTGGAAACAGACCCATTAGAATTTCGACTGGGTAATATAATATGTCATCACCCAGCTATCTTGGTTAAACTCCACCCAGAGGCAGAGCACATTCTAGGGTCCGATCTGATGAGGAAATGCAACCTATCGTTTGACCCCGCTAACTGTTGCATTTGGCAAATGCCAACCACCTGTCAATCCCCAGTCGAGGTGGCCACCGGCAGATACGTAGACTGAATATCTACTTTTGGAGAATTGTGGATCAGGCCCACAGAAATGACGGAAGACCCTGAAGCACAGGGTATATTAGCCAAACACACACAGGCATTCGCCAGTCACAAGCATGACTGCGACCGAATAACAGGGGAGGTAATCTTAGAAGGTCCTGACCCTTAACCCCAAAGACAGTACGGCTTCCCTAAGCAAGCTGAAGGGGAAATGGCCAAGGTGATTAGCAGTTTATTAAAACAAGGAGTCCTGCGCCCTGTTGCTTCCACTAACAACTCCCCCATATGGCCGGTAAGGAAACCGGACGGTTCCTGGAGACTCACAATCGATTATCAAGCCCTAACTCAGACTACCCCTGTCACAGCCCCCACAGTGGCGACTAGCCCAGAAGCCATGATGAAACAAGCCCCACACGCAAAACTTTTCACAGTGTTGGATATCAGTAATGACTTCTGGTCAATTCTCTTAGATCACCACTGTCAATACAAATTTGCCTTCACGTTCCAGGGACAACAGTACACCTGGACATGTTTACCACAAGGTTTTCATAACTCCCCCTCCATATTTCACCAGTGCTTAGCAAAAGGCTTGGAGGGATTCTCCAAACCAGAATGTTTGGTACAATACGTAGATGATCTCCTCTTACAGACTGAAACAAGAGGGGAACATCTAAAGTTATTGGATGATCTGCTGAACCTCCTCACTACATTAGGGTTAAAGGTAAATCCCTAGAAAGCCCAGATCATGAGACGACAGGTCTCTTACTTGGGTACAGTAGTGACTGAGGGAAAGCATGAGATAGAAAGGAAGCGAATCGAATCTGTAACACGCCTTCCCTTACCAAAGGACGTGAGCTCCCTGTGCTCCTTTCTGGGCTTAGTGGGGTACTGCCGCAACCACATAGACGGCTTCGCCACTAAAGCCGCTCCCCTGTCCGAACTTTTACGGAAAAACACCCCGTGGGTCTGGACTGTGCGACACACACAAGCAGTCTCAGACCTCAAACAATCCCTTGCACAAGCCCCTGCCTTACAGGTACCCAACCCGGAACTCCCCTTTGCCCTTGAAGTAGCGGCCACTGACAGCACACTAGCTGCCGTGCTCCTCCAAGAACGGCACGGACGATTCGACCCAATTGCTTATGCTTCCCGCATACTAACTCCGGTTGAACGAAGTTTTTCGGTGTGCGAAACCCACTTATTATCAGTTTTCTGGGCAGTGCACCACTTTAACTACATAGTCAGCTTGAACCCCCTGACTATACTTACAGAACACACCCCCATACAACTACTGCTGAACGGGCGAATTAAAGATGGGACGGTTAGTCAAAACCGTATTGCACGGTGGACACTCATGTTACAGGGTCGAGACATTGCATTCAAACACATCCGGGTCCCCACATTCCTGGCAGACAACCTAACCTACGGCGGGGAGCCCCATGAATGCCAGGTTCTGGCAATAAAAGACCCCAAGGGGCCATTTTTGCCAAAACAAAAGGGGGGAGGAGCCAGGGGAATCAGCCAAACCCAGGCTCAGGACAGTTTAAAAATTTTTGTCGATGGGTCATCCATGGTGGAAGAGGGAAACAGGGGGACAGGATGTGGGATATATGTGGAAGACCAAGAAGGCAAGCCCCTGAGGGAGATAACCTTAAAACTTCCAGCACACATGAATGCACAAGCTGCAGAACTGGCAGCGATAGCATACGGAGTCAGCCATCCCGACCTGTTCCTCACACCCGCGGACATACACTCCGATAGTATGTATGTCTGCAACAGTTTAACAGACGTCATGCCCCTATGGGAAGCAAGGGGATTCATATCTGCAGATGGGGAAACCTCTACCATCAGCCCCACTGTTAAGATTTATTTTCCAGGCTGCCCAAGACCGGGAGTATGGCATAATGAAAGTAAAGGCCCACCACCGCACCTCCCCACTTGGGAACATAAGAGCGGATGAATTAGCCAAACAGGCTGCTCGAGAGGGGAAATTTTGGCAACCAATAGTTACAGAGCGAATTGAAGCTGTGACTTAGCCAGACCAAAGTTGAAGACCTAAAACAAGCCCAGAGCAGTGACCAGGACCTGAAACAAATTCAGGAAGGGGCAAACCCCGCCTCCTTTGAAAAATGGTGAGACGCAATATCGGTGCAGGATGGGCTTGTCCTTAAGGACGGCCTATATGTGGTCTCAACCAGTAACCAAATCATTTTCCAAACCCATGGTGTCCAGGGCCATCAAGGGGCAGGAACCACAAGTGAACGAATCAAAGGATTGTGTCGGTGGCCAAACCTCGAACAGGATATGCGGCATTACGTTGATAATTGTGTCATCTGTGCACAGAACAATCCTGATAAATATGCCCACAAAGGGGAACTGAGGTATACTCGCCCTGTGGAAGGTCCCCGGACAAATCTCCAGATTGACTATATTGGTCCCCTACCGCCCGGAGTGGGAGGTTACAAATACATCCTGGTCATCGTAGACACGTGGAAGCTTTTCCAACCCGCACTAACACAGCCAAGGTCACGGCTGACATCCTAGTGCAGCGTATATTCACTAGGTGGGGCCTTCCCTGCAGCATCGACTCGGACCAGGGCACTCACTTCACTGCCCAGGTAATGCAACGCGTAATGGAATTGTTCGGGATAAAGCAACAACTCCACATTGCTTACCACCCCCAATCTAGCGGTGTAGTAGAGAGGATGAACCATACCCTCAAAGATATGATCCGTAAGACCGTTCAGCAGAACAATCACTCCTGGAACACAGACCTTCCCTTCATATTAATGATAGTGCGCAATTCCGTATCTAGTTCCACCGGATTAAGAACATAAGAACATAAGAAATAGGAGCAGGAGTAGGCCATCTAGCCCCTCGAGCCTGCCCCGCCATTCAATAAGATCATGGCTGATCTGACGTGGATCAGTACCACTTACCCGCCTGATCCCCATAACCCTTAATTCCCTTACCGCTCAGGAATCCATCCATCCGCGCTTTAAACATATTCAGCGAGGTAGCCTCCACCACCTCAGTGGGCAGAGAATTCCAGAGATTCACCACCCTCTGGGAGAAGAAGTTCCTCCTCAACTCTGTCTTAAACCGACCCCCCTTTATTTTGAGGCTGTGTCCTCTAGTTTTAACTTCCTTACTAAGTGGAAAGAATCTCTCCGCCTCCACCCTATCCAGCCCCCGCATTATCTTATAAGTCTCCATAAGATCCCCCCTCATCCTTCTAAACTCCAACGAGTACAAACCCAATCTCCTCAGCCTCTCCTCATAATCCAAACCCCTCATCTCCGGTATCAACCTGGTGAACCTTCTCTGCACTCCCTCCAATGCCAATATATCCTTCCTCATATAAGGGGACCAATACTGCACACAGTATTCCAGCTGCGGCCTCACCAATGCCCTGTACAGGTGCATCAAGACATCCCTGCTTTTATATTCACCCCCCATGTCCTCATGACCGGGCGACCTATGCGAGGAATTGAACCTTTACTCGGGCTGGATCCGCCCAGGCCCGAAGTCACGGCCCTCACCCACGAAAATGCCGTGAGAGCCATCCTAGAAAATATATAGGCCACACAACAGGCTGTAGCCGTTAAGATAGGCAAACGGAAGCAGCAAAGTAAGGCCTATTTTGATGGTCAGGTAAAACCTATCGAATATGAGGTTGGGCAACAGATAATGCTCAAAGTCTTCCAGCCTAGAACATTCTTGTCCCTCAAATATGCTGGACCCTATCCAGTGGTAGATAAGGCCAGCCCCTCGGTATACAACGTCATGGTAGACCACAAGAAAGCCGGGTGGTATCATGTGGACCAAATGAAGGCATTCGGCTCCCAGCAAAATTTTCACCAATACCATGTCACCCTGGAATGAGTCTTTGAGTCACAAGGAAGCCCCAACCCTCACCCCACAGCACCGGACCTAAACCACGGTCCACAACCTGTACCCCAGGTTATCAACCCCCACGCAGGATCCCCAGGAACAGCACACGCAACCTCGGTCCCCACCCCAATTTACAGAGCTTCAGGAATAAAACCCCGGCCCAGGGGACCCCGACGGAAAGGATGGGGAACCCGCAAACCTTACCCCCTGTGGCACCCTGGTACCAGGACTCCCAGAACCATTTGACCCGGCGCTCACTACCAGAGGTGGTAATGCCGTGGGTACCTGGCAGCCAAAGCCCGCCCACATAGGTTCCCTCCACTAAGAAACAATCAGGACGTCACAGTCCAGATTGTAAATAGCTTTATCCATCCACTCCACACATCACCCAATTGAAAAGGGTTTCTTATCTGCCCACGTTATACTGTGTCATAATTTTCCGACACACCACAGTTTGGTTGTGGGATGAAGAATCTATTGTTATACTGTGCCATAGTCCTTCAACAACAAGGACACATGCCACATACCCAACATTTTATTTTCACGCTCTGCAAGCTCCTTACCCCACTCAACCCCATCAACAGTGATTGCCGACCAACCCTTCGTATGACACTATTGGGCCTTTATTATTCCTTTACTTATTTCTTTGGTTTTTTTTGAAAAAAAGAGGAGTCATACGACATTCTAGTAAAGAAAAAAAAGAGAATCAGGTATTAATAAGAATGAACAGGTGCTACCTTGATCTTCCCCAGAATGAACTACATACTTCCCTGTTATCTGGGACTCCTCGTCTCAGACCGAACCACAGACACCACATCAACCAAAGACCAGAAGATCAGCCTACGATACCCCGGATATATGTGGTTCACCCCACGCCCGATGGAAGTACACTCGTCAGAGGTCAACTTTTTGGCACCCTTTAGAAACTTTCTGGAAGGGGACTACAGAACAATATCTAAAGAACGTAAAGTCTTGCAGAATAAAAGACTTGATTTAGATGCAGCAAAAGCAAGACTGAAGAAGGCAAAGGTCTCAGAGGCCCGTTCAGCAGCAGAACAGGAAATGCAAATTACACAAAGTGAATTTGATCGCCAGGCAGAGATCACAAGACTTTGGCTTGAAGGAATTAGCAGTACACATGCTCATCACCTTCGTTGCCTGCATGACTATGTTGATGCCCAGTTGACCTACTATGCTCAGTGTTACCAGTATATGGCTGATTTACAGAAGCAACCTGTTAATTCTCAGATACTTTCGACCAGTTTGCTTACTCTTAAGGTTTTACCCCGGTGTCCTTATTTGCAAGATGGACAAAGAACAAACACAAATAAAGGTTCAACACAGCAATATATAGATTGGTTGGAGACTCGGGCGGAGAGATGGCAGATGGAGTTTAATCTGGGCAAATGTGAGGTAATGTATTTTAGAAGATCTAATACAGATAGGAAATATACAGGAAATGGCAGAACCCTTAAGAGTATTGATAAGCAAAGGGATCTGGGTATACAGGTACACAGTTCACTGAAAGTGGCAATGCAGGTGGAGAAGGTAGTCAAGAAGGCATGCTTGCCTTCGTCAGTTGGGGCATTGAGTTTAAAAATTGGCAAGTCATGTTGCAGCTTTATAGAAACTTAGTTAGGCCGCATTTGGAATATAGAGCCTGATTTTACCATTTTCATTCTAAGTGCTGAATCTGGGCGCAATTCAGATCCGACTTGGAAATCTGCTTGCACTTAGCTTGAAAAAAAAATCGCGGGTCTGAATGCGCTGTGGGCGGGGCTTATCGTGCCCGAAACGATCGGAGCTCTGAACTGCGCATGCGCAGTTCGAAAAAAATTTGAAAAAGCCCACCCGTGTCAGATAGCTCCCGGGCCACAGAAAGCTGAGAAAGCGGCCCGGGAGCGAAAAGCGGGAGCGATGGCCCCCACAGATGTCACTGTCCCCCATATTCACCCTTCCCGCTACCCAGAACGATCACAGCCCCCTGCCCCCTTTCCCCCCACCGATTTCCCGCAGAGTGGCAGTGGACCCCCCCTGCTTCCCCCCGTCCTCCCCCCACCAGAGATCCATCTGCCCTCCCCCCCCACCAGAGGTACATCTTACCTGCCTCATTTTCTCCCCCCCTCCCCCCAAGAGAATGATCTGGCCTCACTCCCCCACCCCCCAGAGGTACATCTGACCCGCCTCCTCCTCCCTCCCCACTCCCTCACCAGAGAATGATCTGGTCCACCTCCCTCCTCCCCCCCCCCAACCGGAGAACGTTCGGGCCTCCCCCCCCAACCAGACAATGATCTGCCCTCTCCCCCGCCCCCCCTCCCCTCACCAGACAATGATTTGTCCCGCCTCCCTCCTCACCCCCACCCCCCCCCACCACCGATCTGAATCAGAGAGCTGTTGGAAGTGCTGAACTCACCTCTTCAGCAGCTGGAGCACCCGATTCAGACTTTTATTCAGCAGGTCCATTTTGGCACGATTCCGGATGGGCGAACGCATTGGTAAAGGGGGAAATGCTGATAAAGTTGGGCGGGCAGTTCATTAATTCAATTTAAATGCATGCAAATGCATTTAAATTGCCGTTGCGCCCGTTTCAGGTGCGAATCGGATCGTGGCCATTCCCAGCTCTCGGTACAGTGGCCATCTGCGCGGATGCAGGCGCGGATCGCGTTAATGGCCTCATACCCGAATTTACCACATTTTTGGTAAAATCGGGCCCATAGTGCTCAATTCTGGTTGCCACACTACCAGAAGGATGTGGAGGCTTTGGAGAGGGTACAGAAAAGATTCACCAGGATGTTGCCTGGTATGGAGGGCATTAGCTTTGAGGAGAGGTTGGAGAAACTTGGTTTGTTCTCATTGGAACGACGGAGGTTGAGGGGTGACCTGATAGAAGTCTACAAGATTATGAGAGGCATGGACAGAGTGGGTAGTCAGAAGCTTTTCCCCAGGGTGGAAGAGTCAATTACTAGGGGGCACAGGTTTAAGGTGCGATGGGCAAGGTTTAAAGGAGATGTACGAGGCAGATTTTTTACCCAGAGGGTGGTGGGTGCCTGGAACTCATTGTTGGGGGAGGTAGTGGAAGTGGATATGGTAGTCACATTTAAGGGGCATCTTGACAAATACATGAATAGGATGGGAATAGAGGGGTATAGTCCCTGGAAGGGTTTTAGTTAAGTCAGGCAGCATGGTCGGTGTCGGCTTGGAGGACCGAAGGGCCTGTTCCTTTTCTTTGATCTTTGTTCTTTGTGCAATGCAATGTAACATATAAACGCACCCAAGGCTCCTAAGAGAACACCTTCCAAACCCTTGACTGCTACAATCTAGAAGGTCAAATGGAGTAGACGCATGGGAACACCACCACCTGAATGTTCCCCTCCAAGCCACTCACCATCCCGACTTGGAAATATATTGCCGTTCCTTCACTATCGTGGAGTCAAAATCCTAGAGCTCCCTCCCTAACAACAGTGTGGACTTGAATGATTCAAGAAGGCAATTCAACACCAGCTTCTCAAGGGGAATTAAGAATGGATAACAAAAGTTGCCATAGCCAGTGATGCCCAGAACCCATGAATGGATTAATGAAAAATTAAGCATGGCATGGAATTTTTAAGTTAAGAAGACATGTCTTTCCTGCAGTTTACTGTATTAGTTTCCTACCCCATTATGTTTAGTGGCACTGATTTTAGTTTGTCGCTTATAGTAAATGTCTTAAATGTGCAATCTTATTGTGTGATTGAGTCGGTCGCTGGGAATCCAAATCTCTTCTTAAAAGTTACAGGGATCATAACAAATTTAATAGCAATGAAACCTGGTATTAATGTGTTTTTCTGAGTAGCATTCATGGACTGAGGGACAGAAGTTGTATTTATGGCTCTGTTTGGTTCTGCATTGCAGCTTGGTAAATTTGTAATTGCTGTGTGGTTATCAAATTAAGAAGTTTAACAACACCAGGTTAAAGTCCAACAGGTTTATTTGGTAGCAAAAGCCACACAAGCTTTCGGAGCTCCAAGCTCCGAAAGCTTGTGTGGCTTTTGCTACCAAATAAACCTGTTGGACTTTAACCTGGTGTTGTTAAACTTCTTACTGTGTTTAGCCCAGTCCAACGCCAGCATCTCCACATCATGGTTATCAAATCACATACCAAGTGGTAGCTGTAGATATTTCCACATATGTTTTTATTTGAGAGACAACTAGATAAGAAAGACAACTTGCAAGATTCAAATGCAAGTAGTTTATTTTATTTCTTCTCAGTAAGAGATTCTATATGTCCCTTCCAAGTAGCAGGCTTTCTCAAAATCCTGAATGCACTCAGTGGTACTTGTGTCACACTGCTGTGCAATAATGGGCCATACATGAACCATTCAAACAATAAGCTGCTCTTTCATGACCATCTCACAATATAGTGTAGGGGAATGAGTACTTCACTGGCAGAAGCAATTTGCCTGAAATTGCATGTGGTTCTCTCACTCTCTTTCTGCATCTTCACTGAGATCAAAAGAACCGTGTGGAAATTCATCGTCACCCTGACTTTCTTTTGATGCAGTCCAATGTGCTCTACCCATTTGCTCAGAAGGTAAAGTGATGAGGGATACCTGGTGCAGCATCTGTGCATAGGAATAGTTCACAGTTCACACCCTCAACCAGAGGCATCACTCGGCAGACAGTGGGTATGGTGTAGCAGTGAGTCAAATCCATTCCATTCCATTCTCCAATACAAACGGTCTAAATTTCACAAATTGTGGTATACTGAGCCCTCCATAACATTGTTTTCTGACGAGGAATCCACATGCCACTGTCAAAGCAGCAGGCTACTGGGCATCATGAAGAACAGTAAGAAGTCTCACAACACCAGGTTAAAGTCCAACAGGTTTATTTGGTAGCTTTCGGAGCGCTGCCCCTTGGTCAGGTGAGTGGGAGTTCTGTTCACAAACAGGGCATATAAAGACACAAACTCAATTTACAAAATAATGATTGGAATGCGAGTCTTTACAGGTAATCAAGTCTTAAAGGTACAGACAATGTGAGTGGAAAGAGCGTTAAGCACAGGTTAAAGAGATGTGTATTGTCTCCAGACAGGACAGTTAGTGAGATTTTGCAAGTCCAGGCAAGTCGTAGGGATTACAGATAGTGTGACATGAACCCAAAATCCCCGTTGAGGCCGTCCTCATGTGTGCGGAACTTGGCCATCAGTCTCTGTTCAGTGATTTTGCGTTGTTGTGTGTCGTGAAGGCTGCCTTGGAGAGCGCTTGCCCGAAGATCAGAGGCCAAATGCCTGTGACCGCTGAAGTGTTCCCCAACAGGAAGAGTGGTGTTCATTCATCCGTTGTCGTAGCGTCTGCATGGTCTCCCCAATGTACCATGCCTTGGGACATCCTTTCCTGCAGCGTATCAGGTAGACAACGTTGGCCAAGTTGCAAGAGTATGTACCGTGTACCTGGTGGATGGTGTTCTCACATGAGATGATGGCATCCGTGTCGATGATCCGGCGCGTCTTGCAGAGGTTGCTGTGGCAGGGTTGTGTGGTGTCGTGGTCACTGTTCTCCTGAAGGCTGGGTAGTTTGCTGCGGACAATGGTCTGTTTGAGGTTGTGCAGTTGTTTGAAGGCAAGAAGTGGGGATGTGGGGATGGCCTTGGCGAGATGTTCGTCTTCATCAATGACATGTTGAAGGCTCCGGAGAAGATGATGACATCTCCTCCAGAGAACAGTGACCACGACACCACACGACCCTGCCACAGCAGCCTCTGCAAGACATGCTGGATCATCGACACGGATGCCATCATCTTACATGAGAACACCATCCACCAGGTACACGGTACATACTCTTGCAACTCGGCCAACGTTGTCTACCTGATACGCTGCAGGAAAGGATGTCCCGAGGCATGGTACATTGGGGAGACAATGCAGACGCTACGACAACGGATGAATGAACACCGCTCGACAATCACCAAGCAAGAGTGTTCTCTTCCTGTTGGGGAACACTTCAGCGGTCACGGGCATTCGGCCTCTGATCTTCGGGTAAGCGTTCTCCAAGGTGGCCTTCACGACACACGACAGCGCTGAGTCACTGAGCAGAGACTGATAGCCAAGTTCCGCACACATGAGGACGGCCTCAACCGGGATCTTGGGTTCATGTCACACTATCTGTAACCCCCACGACTTACCTGGACTTGCAAAATCTCACTAACTGTCCTGTCTGGAGACAATACACATCTCTTTAACCTGTGCTTAACGCTCTCTCCACTCACATTGAGTGGAGAGACTTGATTACCTGTAAAGACTCGCATTCCAACCATTATTTTGTAAATTGAGTTTGTGTCTTTATATGTCCTGTTTGTGAATAGAACTCCCACTCACCTGACGAAGGGGCAGCGCTCCGAAAGCTACCAAATAAACCTGTTGGACTTTAACCTGGTGTTGTGAGACTTCTTACTGTGTTTACCCCAGTCCAACGCCGGCATCTCCACATCATCATGAAGAAGCCATTACTAGCTCTGGCTGCATCACACAGATGCCACCTTCTCTTAATTACTCATCAATCCCTTGCATGAGCAGCCACCTCTCCATCTTTCCTGTGACCCGGAATAAATTACCATCCTCTGCTGTTTCACAGCAAACTATTAAGTTCCAGCCATAACTTTTCAAATCACATGTATTTCCCCAAATTATACAGCTAACTGTCCGTGCTCACTGCAATCACATACTACCACAGTTTACGATCCAAGATGTGACATCTTTGATCTCAATACTTATTACCATACTATTCGTAGTTCTGTGTGTTGATGTGTGCTGTACAAAATAACCTTGTGTTTCTTTGTACTGCCCATTTTTAAAAACATATGACACAATCAGAAGAGGATGTGTGTGTGAAACGATGTTCATCAGCATATATCATATAATCTATTTATGCCTACCCTTCTCCTGGGTTCTATATCACTCTGTCCCCTGACGAACAGGCGAGTAGATCACATTGTACCACAAACATCATTGCAGTCCCGAACATCACCTCTTTCCATTTTATCAGAAAACTACAGACTAAAAAGGAACTGATATCTCAGCCCAATATCAGTAAGGTGGAAATCTGAGAGTTGGTGAAAGATAATAATATTGGCATTAGGACCTCTACCCTAGTGAGGTGGGGATGTGCTGAAGCTGTTCCTAAACATGCCGCATATTTCAAGATGGATTTTGTAGTCGGTAGGAAATACCTCTGAGGCTGGTATGAGTCAAAATAGAGTAGGCTTTATTCTCACAAGCTTGCGGGAGAACCTGACCCCTTGAAAGCGGAAGCCAAAGTTCTCCCTGAACACAGAAAAGTGGGGATATATATACAGCATGGCTTCTAATTCTGGTCACGAATCAACCCCAGACCAGTCACGACTCAGAAATACAATTTACAACTGCTGGTCACGAAGCAAGCTTCCAGACCAACTACAAAAAATACATTGATAGCTTCTTGAACATAAACCAGTGTATCTGGCATCCTCAGCACACGAAGCGCTTGTCTTCTGTTTCCTGTTCTTCCCGCGGTTCCCCTTTGAAGTTCCGACGCTCTTCCAGCTACCTCAGCGGGAGTTCCTCTTCAAACGGCTGATATCGCACTCCACACCATGGAATCGCCTGTCTTCCGCAAACCACACACAAACTTGTAGGAAAGGTAAGACTTCACAAACACATTCACATTTACATTGACTATCTATTGTTATAAAAATAAAAGTTAACTGGTATTAATGTCAGAAGCAGTACAAACAAGAATAACTTTATTCATGTCAAACACAGTATAAACCTGAGGAGATTAGCCACAATGAAGGGTTATACTTGTGATACATTCTAAGTACAAAGTTCAACCTCTAAGGTACAAAATACATTAACCCTTTCCCTTCTTCAGATTTCAAGATCATGAAGTCCTTCAGAACCAAACCCGTAAGCATGAACACTAACGAGATGATCTTTCCTGCTTAGAAATCACCCTTCTTTTAAAAGTGGGCCCCTGAACAGTAGGATCCTGTTGGAACAGTGTTGGTTACAGAACATATCTGATTGGGATTGAGTTTAAATAAATGTCAAAGGATTTTTGAACCTCATCAAATTCTGTGGATGACTTAATATCCTATTGTGTGATAATGACATCTGCAATTGGCCACACCAAGTGGAGAAGTGTGTTTACTTGCTCGTCTTCTGATTTTCTGTTTAAACCAGAAGCGATGCTGTATCTTCAAAGTCTTTACCTCCAAAGAGCCCAATTTTGTGACTGGTCTGGGCCTTCAGTGAGCAGAATTTTCCCAAAAAATTTTGAAGTGTCATAACGGTGAGAATAATAGAGCGATCCCCGCCGGTGTCTGATGCACATCGCGCCACAATCCTCACACACTCATTGGAGAGCTGGAAGTTGTGCGCAGGTGCTGCTGGTGGCCGGGGGGGGGGGGGGGGGGGGGGGTGGGGGTGGGGGGTGAGGGGAGGATAAACATGCCAGTCACCCAGCTTCAGTGTGCTCGGGCACCATTTCACAAGGGCAACCAGATCTCACAGTGCAGTGTGAGACAGTGTGAGACTCCCTCACCTCACAGACATCGGGACACCCTCCCCCCTCATCGGCAGCATGTTCTCCACCCTCTCCCTGAAATGGGTTGCCAGCATTGGGGCCCTCCCAATGGGTTCCTCCCATTAATACCCCGATATGATGCATCACTGCATAAAGACCCCTCAAAATGTCCTCCCATCAGGACCCCCAACAGGACCCATGCTTGCATGACCATGCCATCATAGCCCTCTCTATCATAGCCCCCACTCAGGCCCCATCCTCTTGGCACTGCCCCTGGCACACTGGTGGTAACTAACTGGCACACTGACAGTGCCCAACTGCCACTTCCAGGGTGTCTGGTGTCCACTGCCAGGGTGCCAATTGCGCCCCACCAGGATTCTGAAAAGGTTTGGCTGCAGCTTGGAACTTGAAAAGACCCAGCTCACTTTATGGAATCTGTGTACTGAAACTGGACTTCCAAGTGAGGGCGGTAATTTCTGCCCCGCTATTGCGGGCCCCCTATGGTAGATGTGGCAAACCAGCCAAAAGTCTATTGACCGTGGTGGGAGTGGAAGATGCCGCTGGTGACCAGGAGCAGAAAATCCTGGCCAGAGATTCTATGGAGTCTTCTGCTGTAGTAAAATATCTGCCTTCAGCTTCCAGGTTTTTCTCTCTGTAGCTTTTCCTGGTGAATTTTCTCAGTGTTTTCAGCTTCAGTTTGGAG
The DNA here is from genome assembly GCF_964213995.1 of Mustelus asterias. Classification (NCBI taxonomy): domain Eukaryota; kingdom Metazoa; phylum Chordata; class Chondrichthyes; order Carcharhiniformes; family Triakidae; genus Mustelus; species Mustelus asterias. Next base: position 29,573,311 of record NC_135817.1, on the reverse strand, counting down.
CTTCCTTCAGGTGAGAATTTCTGTTGAAGGTTTTCAGTATTTCTGTGAGATTTCAGGTTTTGATCGGCAGTTGCCATTATATTGGGATTGGGTTGGTTACAGAACATGTCTGTTAAATAAATTTTCATAGTCTTCTGTATAGTAAAGGATGTGAATAGTGCTGCCGAATGAGTAACCCTATCAAACTACCCAAATGACTAAGAATGTGGGAGCTAGGAAGGAACAGTTCATGTCAGAAATAGTTTCTGCATTGCATTGCATTGCAGTGAGGTCACAGTATTCTGCCTTGCTGCTTCTAGTGGAGTTGATGAATATTTTACAACGCTGTTACCTAGTCGTTTTAACAATGAGGCTAGCATGAACGTGATCAGCAACCTCCGACCAAACCTTCAGCTGGCCCACCAACAACCAGAGGAAAACAGAACACCCTCCTGCGAAACACTTGCTGCCGCAAGAGTCTGAAGGCTTTATCCTTGAACTCTGATGCCTTGCTGTTGCCATGACTGCTTGCGAACAATTTCCAGCGCTGCTTCAAGGGTAACCACAGCCAAATTCCTAAAGAAGTACAAAAGCCTCTTTTTAAGGTGCTGAAGGTTGTTAAGTCCTGTAACAGCACTCTAGCTCCCCAGTCTAATAGGCAAGTCAAACAGGAGACATGAATCATGTCTGGTAAACACCCACCTTGTGCCAATTAACTGCAGCCAGCAATACAGCCAACTTCAGCAAACTTCAGCTTGCAAATCTTCTAGCTTCACGCTGAGGCTCAGGGCCAAGTGGAAAAAAAATCAGATCCTGGAAGTACCAGCTTGAACATTGATAACTTGTAAACTAATTCAAAATGTTGTGGGCTGTACAGAAAAAGCCTGATCTATAACATTACATACCAGTTATTCCACAATGCTGCACAGTGATTGTTGGATAGAATATTGGAATAAGGATTTTATTGCCAATTTGTTAGATAACAACGCAAACAGAATTACATTTGCAATCTACTGGCACTTATAAAACCATACTGTGACTCAACGAGCTGTGGGTTGGATCTGGTTAGCAGTGAGCACCAGCTGTTATTATAGCAAATTATGCTTTAATATCTGCTGCTGAGCTTCCTGTGCCAGGGGTAGCAAGAAGCAAAATATTATTGTAACATACATTGCTGCAATGTAAGAATCCATCTCCATCATATGCCCTGATTGAAATCAATTGAAAATTATGGTTGGCAGGTTGTTTTACATGCAAATTCCACAAACTGGCTTGTGTGGCTTCAGTAGACATGTTCAATTCATATAGCCTGTATGGAAATTCAGCTGGAACCTATGTTACTCTAAAATCCATTCTGTGAAAACAAAAAAAAATCATCAATCCCAAAATGTGACAACCACATTGGACCCTATTTTTTACACCCATAATTCCTTCCTCACCAAAACTATCCAACTACTAACTCTTGTTTAAACTATTTCTACTTCCATCTTGAATCTATGGCTCTAATAACAATGTTTATTAGAGCTCTCCCTATACCCTTCAGTATATTGAAAATTATCAAGGTCATCCTTAAGCCTTCTTTTTGCTAATGAAAGCATTTAGAGCTTCCCTCATCCTTCACAGCTCAAGTGCCTAAACTCTGGTATTGTATTCGTTTTCAGACAGGAAAAATTACAATCTCTTCCTTTGGGCTGCCACGTGGCAGGCGTCGTTTAAACATTGATAGGTATGCGGTGATGACTCTGGGGAAATAAGATGAAGAACATTATGGGAAACAGTACAGGAGAACCATCTGAAGGATGGTGGAGACTTTGCTGAATCATTACTGCATTTTGCAATAGTGGTAAGGGAGGAGAATAGGAGCCTGTATTAATGAGCTTGTGGTTATCTTTTCCAAACCCAGCAGGTCTCTGTTAGCGTATGGTGACCTGAATTGTTTGTGGTACTCCAGGTGAGAAACTTAATGCTACCTCGCAGCGCTGCACCACTCCTGTTGCACTGAACACTACTCCCTGTAGCTCCATGCCGAGTTGATCTTTGTAGACAGCAATCGTGCTACAGGACTCATGGACTCTCCACTCCAATGGAGGGTGGGGTATAAGGTGAGGAGTGGGGGTAGGCTGACAGAGACAAGCGGAACATTGTGGAAGGAGGGCTGTGCAAGGCCGGGGATGGAATGGTGAGAGGGCACGATGGCAGGCAGAAGGGCAAGGAGGTGGACGAAGGTGATGAACAATGGAAGGCAGAGGGAAGACCGAGGGGAGGGAAGTTGGAACCTGACAAGGCTGCATGAAAAGCTCACAAACAAGGGTGTCATAGGGATTCCACGTTGTTTACTGGAAGGGGATGCACAGATGTGGTGGGTAGAGGTCCAAGTGAGGCATGGGCACCTCACAGGTGATGGGCTCGGGAAGGCGGGTGGTTGAATCGAGGAACAGATGTCTTATCGAGGTTGCTAGCCTTTTCCCTCTGGGCTGCTCCCAACCTGCACGGCCTGGTGAAGACAAGTGGGCTGAAGAAAGAGATACGAGTACGCTGACCTGGTGTTTAAATATGGCACTGGGACCTTCGAACCTGCTAGCCGACGGCAGGCTGATGAATGGCTGCTGGTCTGCAAAATGACTCAGCAGGGGACTCGCCTGAGCATAATTAATGAGGCACTGAGCGCAGAACCTGGTGCTGATCCCGCCATTCTGGCCAGCGGGAAAGGAGCCACCTGCCACCACAGTCTCAGAAACAGAGATTTCAGCCCTATGAAAACTGCATAATAAAATGATTTTGAATACTTCATTGCTTCTGAGGAAGGCACCTTCTATCACTCACAGACTACAAAGCAACTTGCTGTGCTGCAGTGGAGGATGCAGTAGGATTAGCAAACTGACCTTTCACTTCCTGATACCATTTGTTCAAATCCAGCCCACATAGACAGGATATAGGATTTCCCCTCTACCCACAGGCTGCAACTGTTTGGACAGGTTTGTCCAGTTCCAAGTGGGGTACTTCCCCTCCAGTTCCTTTCCTATTGACTGCTGTACAACCTCTCTAATCTAATCTGCCTGATCATTAAGGCAAACCTGCTGCTCCTTCAACCCACTAGATTTCTGATCACCCAACCTCCATTCCTGCCACCGCCCCCCCCCCCCCCCCCCCCCTCAACCCGCCCACCACCATCCAACATCATCACGCTGGGGGCAAGGCAGGAGCAGTCCCATTTTCTACATGCAAAATCCACACTCCATTTTCTGAATAATTATTTCTTTTCCCAACAACTGTGTAAAATGGACGAAGCCAGAGTCCTGAGTGTGTGTTACGACTGCAGAGAAATAGACTGCAGTCTAGAAGATAGCTGCAGGGTGCTGATCTGGGTTCACCAAGCCCCAGCAATCTCACAACATTATATCTCATTAGCAACACTCAGGAACTTGAAACAACATTACAGCTGCAGCGAGAAACAGCTGGCGGTTTGCTCCATGTTGTTGATTCCTGACTTGCTGTTGACCTGTTTAGAAGCGATTTGCATCTGAACAGTCAGCAGTTTGTTCCTGAGCCTACCTGGGCCTCTGAGCCTAACCTAGATTAAGTTCCATTGGGTATTCCTGAAGCTGTACTGGATGCTGAGTGAATGCTTTGCCAGTCCGCATTTAATCTATACTCGAGCAGAAGTTGTAACTCACCACCTCAAAAACACATCTCAAAATTCCATCAAATATAATCAATATCATAAGTAATGAATTTTTAATATGTAATACATGAACTCTTTAGAAAACTGAAATGTGCTAATATATATTTTGCATTTTCACAGCTTCCCCTTGTAGACTTAATTTACAGAGAGGGCACTGTCATTTTACATTTATCACTCAGCCTTTATGTAATTCTATCCAGCTGAAATACCGTTCAGTCAGCACAACCGTGTCGGCACGAACCCTAAATCCACCCCTCTGAAGATTATTTGCAGCATATCATTATGGCTCAAGGAAGCCATATTCATACCTATTTCAGTAAGAACTCTCTTTGTTGTCAACCTATTAATATAGTTTCTTTTTACATGAATCATGCCTGAAGGATCTTTTCCTGCCTGTGCTACCTGTTCATCAAAGGGAAAGTTTCCAATAGAAACTTAGTGCCAAGCAACTGCACAGACTATTACCGGTATAGAGTGAGTTAGTGGAACAGAAATCTTCTCCATGTAGCCCTGATAATACAATGGGTGGAATTTTACAAGGTTTTTTTCTAAGTGTCCAGCATGCGTTAAAATGGGAGAGTTGTTGATCCCATTTTCGGGCAAATTTTCACTCCCAATTTTAAGCACTTAATCTTTGAAAATATAGCTAGACTGTTTCTAACCGCGAGAGCAGTGGGCGGGCCCTAATTCGCTTGTGGATCAGATCAGAGTCACAAACTGCGCATGCGCAGGTAAAGCAGAAAAAAAAAAGCTCTACTGATAGGGTGGCACGGTAGCACAGTGGTTAGCACTGGAGCTTCACAGCTCCCAGGGACCTGGGTTCATATCCCAGCTCGGGTCGCTGTCTGCGTGGGTTTCCTCCGGGTGCTCCGGTTTCCTCCCACAGTCCAAAGATGTGCGGGCTAGGTTGATTGGCCATTCTAAATTGCCCCTTCGTGTCCCGGGATGCATAGGTTAGAGGGGTTAGTGGGTAAATATGTAGGGATATGTGGATAGGGCCTGGGTGGGATTGTGGTTGGTGCAGACTCGATGGGCCGAATGGCCTCTTTCTGCACTGTAGGATTCTATTCTAACCCCCCCCCCCCCCCCGGGCCAGATACAGCCTTCCCCTCCCTTCCATGGACATCAGAAACCCTTCTCCCAACATTACTGACCCCTTTGCCGTGCCCGCCCCCCTCACCTGGATACCCTGGCACATGGCCCTCCCTCATCACCCACACCCCTCCCCCCCTCTCCCCCCCAGCCTGATGGCTGACTGACATGACCCTCTCTCTCCCTTACCCTTGATCATCAGAGGCATGAATTCGCCCCTCCACGTCTCCATCAGCACACCTGCAAGTGCTGACTTGGCTTCCCCTTCATTGTAACAAGGCAAACTGCATTAAACTCGCTGGAACACTCTAACAGGCGCGTTTCCCACCCAAACTGCCTGCAGCTGATCTGCCCTAACAAGGGACTGTTCCTCATTTTTCAGATGCTGAACTGGCCAGGTTGCTGGAGGCAGTGGAGGCAAGACGGGATACCCGCTTCCCCCCAGCAGTTGTGAGTCTCTGGAATTCTCTTCCTCAAAAGACAGTGGTATTTTGAATATTTTTAAGGCAGCGCTGGATAGGTTCTTCATTAACAAGAGGATAATAGGTTATTGAGGGGAGGCAGGGATGTGGGGTGTAGGTTACAACCAGGTCAGACATGATCTTATTGAAAGGCAGAGTGGAGCAGGTTTGAGGAGCCAAACGGCCTACACCTGTTCCTAATTCATGTTCGTATGAGACATTGCATGACTTCCTTTGATGGTGTATACAGCGTTGAATATACTACATGACTATATGCAGAAGAGAAACCTCAGCTGAGGAAAAAGGGGATAATTTCAGAAGTATTGGTGTGGAAGGTAGAATAATTAGAGTAGATGTAATGGAGGTGGCGAACCTGCAAGAAAAGGATAGAGCTTTTAGGAGACAGTGTGTCATTGCCAACTTTAAGGGGATATATAGCTGCTTGCCTAGCCAGGCAATGGTACAGGTACCCAATGGCAATCAGTGATTTTGAACTTCAGTGCGCCAAGCGTTAAATGCTGATCAGCAATCAGTGTCACTAAAACACATCAGTAGTGCTTGAGTGGACATAATTGCATGACTAGTTTGACTTCAACCTTCCCTTCTTTCTGTGTGGTCTTTCCAAGAAGCCCATAGCCTGGCAGCAGAAGGCATCCTCCAAAATGCTGGTTTTCGCATTTGTCGACAAACCCTCCCATCTGCCCCAACATGCTCCACTTCTTGTCAACCGCCAGCCTCCCCGTGGCCCTTGAGTCAACCCTGGTATCCCTGATGCAACACTTGTTTTCTGAGTCAACCCTCAATACAGCACCACCCCCCCCCCCTCCCCACCTCCCCCCACCCCACGGAGTCAAACCTGGTATCCTATCTCCCCCCTGAAGATGCGGAAGCTGACACCACGCTGCTGTGGATGGATGTTTTGACATTAGAGTATAAATTTGGCATGTGGGCCCAATAAAGATGCAAATGTATTGCAATGAGGTTTCCAATGTTCAATGATGGGAAACATGGCCCACCACTGACAGGGGGAAAGGGGATGATCACATCCTGCTTTCATCTTGACATAAAACACGACTTAGGCCTTCACGTGACACTTTCTGTTCCCGCCACTGAATTTGCCCATTGCAAGCAGAAGTGAAAAATCCCAGCCTTATGGTCTAACAAATATAGATTAAGAGTGTAAGAATGTCACAGACGCCCTTTTGGAGGTACATATTTCACTTCAGTACAATTCATAGTTCCATCTATGCCTCATCTATCATCTTGCGCTACTGCCTGCTATCATTGCCTGAGGCAGTATCTTACGTTGTCAGACTGGGAATAACATATTGAAAGCACATTACAGGAGTTATTATAAATATATATCATCCTCGGCGCTGGAAACAAATTACAGCTGAAGGGAGTTGCGGACGCTTAAGCTTTAACGGATAGGAAAAAAGACATTCTGAAAAGTTGTTCAACCTCATATGTAGCTGTGTCATTCAGGTGTCCTCTGAGCACAGAGTATTGCACCTAGAAATTGCTACATTTTGAACCTGATGACCACCAGGTAAACTGTTGCAACAAAATTTCTCTCCCAGTCATTGTGTGAAGACACCAGTAATCATTGCTAGGATCACTATGTTTGAGACAATCTCAATTTATCACCATTGGCAGATAGGCTGAGGCCGCAAGAACATTTTGGGAAATATAAACCCCTAATGATTTTAATAGGATTACAATACAAGAATTTTATCTATGCTGTCTAATTCTAAATCGGCCCAATTTCTGTAAAATTTTTAAAGCTTAGATTGTCGACCCTATGCTAATTGATGCAGCTTTGGTAATAAATATGTCAATCACACTCAGTGTGATATTTTGGTAATTTTCTACAATGGAAAGTTAAATAGCTGGAAATTAGCCCCCAACATGTGAGAAATACTGCAAGCCAAAACATTAGAGAAAATGACATCATTCGGCCTTAGAGCAATGTTCAAGTGACTAGACTGCAAGTGTTGCCTGCTCCTCAATTCCCTTGACAAGAATCAACAGCATTGACTTGTTGCTGGTTGATCTCTTATCAGTCCTACATGTAAAAAAAATGTTACTCTTCATGGACTGAAAAAACAGTGATGTTTGGGAGTGTTTCTGAAGTAAAGACTGTTGAAAGGGATTTAAGACTATTTGGCAAACACCACCATGCTTACATAGCCAATCTTACTATCCTGTGCATCCCCAAAATGGGTTCAGATGGGGTGTACTGGACTGGGGAATCTGGTAGATGGCAGTTCCATTTAATTTCCATCCATTAGTATTGACATGCTGTACTCGGTTGAAGTCATTAGGTTACATTTTAGCTTCATTTGAAGCAATTTTTAAAAGCGGCATCTCGGCCTTTTGGCTAAGATGCAAATGAGATCAAGCCTTGGAGGAGGAGCTATGCCTACTCCAATCAGCTTGGATCATGTAGATCAAGCCCAAGACAGGAGGTGAGAGCCCTGTCTTGTCAGCTTGGATCGGGAATGTTTCAACTTGTTGAGACTCTGAATTGGACTTGATTTGATTGAATTGGAATAAAAACAAAACAAATGGGTTCAGATGGGGTGTAATGGACTGGGGAATCTGGTAGATATCAGTCCCATCTAATTTCCATCCATTTTGTTCTCACATAAAAGGTTACATTGGAACTTGGTTTGATTGTGGTGGTGATTGGGGGAGGGGTGCAGGGTGTGATCTGCTGCAGAAAGCCCTGGAATTGTCTCATGAGGGAACTGTGGAGTTTTTATGCCATGTGTCAGAATCCCACGTATTTCGGTTATGGAATAACAAAGAACAAAGAACAATACAGCACAGGAACAGGCCCTTCGGCCCTCCAAGCCTGCGCCGTTCATGCGCCCACTAGACCATTCTTTTGTTTCCCTCTATTCCCAGTCTGTTCATGTGGCTATCTAGAGAAATCTTAAATGATCCCAGCATGTCTGCCTCAATCATCTTGCTTGGCAGTGCATTCCAGGCCCCCACCACCCTCTGTGTAAAATATGTCCCCCTGACATCTGTGTTGAACCTTGCCCCCCTCACCTTGAACGCATGACCCCTTGTGTTCGTCACCTCCGACCTGGGAAAAAGCTTCCCACTGTTCACCCTATCTATGCCCTTCATAATTTTATACGCCTCTATTAGGTCGCTCCTCATCCTCCGACTTTCCAGGGAGAACAACCCCAGTTTACCCAATCTCTCCTCATAGCTAAGACCCTCCATACCAGGCAACATCCTGGTAAACCTTCTCTGTACTCTCTCCAAAGCCTCCACGTCCTTCTGGTAGTGTGGCGACCAGAACTGGACGCAGTATTCCAAATGTGGCCTAACCATCGTTCTATACAGCGGCAACATCATATGCCAACTTTTATATTCTATGCCCCGTCCAATAAAGGCAAGCATGCCATATGCCTTCTTCACCACCCTCTCCACCTGCGCTGCCACCTTTAAGGATCTGTGGACTTGTACACCCAGGTCCCTCTGTGTGTCCATACTCCTGATAGTTCTGCCATTTATTGTATAGCTCCCCCTTACATTAGATCTACCGAAATGCATCACTTCGCATTTATCTGGATTAAATTCCATCTCCCATTTCTCCGCCCAATGTTCCTACATGAATCCTACATGTTCGCTATCATGTTTTTCTAGGTAAACTCTCCTGTGACACCATCAATATCTCCTGATCAGGCAGCATCTCTCTTTATCTAGGGTCATCATGCCTCCTTCAATAGTGAATGGATGTGAGCTAAACCTCTGGCCAGCACATTCCCTCACTTGTGCTCTGTCTATCATTCATTGTGTGGAGATGCCGGCGTTGGACTGGGGTAAACACAGTAAGAAGTTTAACAACACCAGGTTAAAGTCCAACAGGTTTATTTGGTAGCAAAAGCCACACAAGCTTTCGGAGCCCCGAAAGCTTGTGTGGCTTTTGCTACCAAATAAACCTGTTGGACTTTAACCTGGTGTTGTTAAACTTCTTACTGTATCATTCATTGCACACTTCTCAAAGCCACTGTTAAAATTTGGTAGATGCATGTCCCTCAGCTGATGCTCGACAGGGTTAGTTAAGTAATGGTGCTGGTTCAGCTGTGTTTTCAATATTATTTGTTACTAGAGCTGTGATTCATGGAGAAATACCCAGGAGAAACAAATGTTACAGTACAGACTTGACGATCTCCTTTTGTTTTCCACAAAAAGTACTGACATGGAATTTATCTTCTTTGTCTACTTTATTCTCCTTAAGTAAGGCTAGTAGTAGTGCTTGATAGATACCCCCTTGTACAGCAGTTAATTCCAGTCTGTTAGAAGTAATCTGTCAGGAAAAGATTCTATCATTTCAACAAAAGATTGTCCAGGATAAGACCATGTATAGTTGTCTAAGTTCACGTTGCTACTTGAATTGGACCTTATCCTCAGAGGACTTGTACGACAAAACCAGCAAGGCTGGGAGGAGAGCTCACCAATCAAAGGTGGAGGTACAAAGAAGAAGGAGGGAACTCAAGAACCAATGGTGGACTGAGAAAGTGAAGGAGCTGCAACTCCTCACCAAGTATGACATTCTGGGCTTCTTCAGTGCCAGCAAGACAATATATGGACCCAACACCCTAGGCCTCAAGCTGGTGCGGAGTAAGGACGTAACCCTTGAGAAATGGAGAAAACATCAGCCTTTGATGGAGAGAACACTTCAAAGAATTCCTAAACCGTGATACAATCATAGATGAGAAAGTGTTTGAGGAAAACTCCCAACTCCCCATCAAAGATGAGCTTGGATTCCCACCAAGCGGGGATGAAGTAGAAGCTGCCATTGAAGAATGGAAAATGCATGGGAGTGGACAGGAGTCCAGTGGAGATTTTCAAACTTGGGAGGAGAAGAGATCACATGTCATCTCCATCAGCTGTTCCTGAAATCTGGCACAGCCTCAGGGATACTGGCATCGCAACAACATTCAAGAAAGGAGAGGAAGGAGACTGTGGGAACTACCAAGGAATCTCCCTATTCTCCATTTCTGGGAAGCTCACCGTCCAAATCCACGCTAGCTGCTTTCTCCCAGTCTTTGAAGATATCCGTCCAGAAAGCCAGTGTTACTTCTAACCAAACTGTGGAACAGGGGACATGATTTTCACTGCTCGATAACTTCAAGGGAAATGCCAGGAGCAACATCAACCACTCTACATTGCCTTCATCAATCTGACTGAGGCTTTCATTTGAGAAGTGCAATGGAAGACCCTGTCAAGGGATGGCTGTCCAGAAAAATTCATCAATGTCCTCTGACTCCTCCACAACAAGGTGTCAGGGATAGTCCCCATGGAAATAAGACAGGAACATTCGAGGTCAAGACAGGAGTCAAGCAGGGATGTGCCATCACTCCCTTTTCTCCATCTTTATCCCCATCATTCTTCACTTTGTCAAGAACAAGCTTCCCAATGGAGTGGACATCGTCTTCAGAATGGATGGAAAACTTTTCAACATCAACTGGTTGAAATCCAAGAAGAAGCAATTTGTGGAACTTTATTATGCGGATGACCTTGCCATATCCGTTCTCTTGGAAGGGAATCTCCAAGCCATGATTGACATCTTCATGGCAGCATACCGAAGAATTGGTCTTAGCCTCAACCTCAAGAAAACTCAAGTCCTTTACCAGCCCACACTAGGGCAAGATCCAGTCTCTCCCTCCAAGATCAATGGAGAAACCCTTCAAAACATGGAACATTTCACCTACTTGGGGAGCCACCTCTCATCTAAGATTAGTATCGACACAGAGATCCAACATCATATCCAATCCATGCGTGCCACCTTCAAACAAGACCTAAGGATGAGAATCTCTGATGACAGCGACATTCATACTGATACCAAGATCTTCATCTACAAGACAGTCACCCTCCCAACATTTCTATATGGCTCAGAAACCTGGACTATGTACAGTCGCCACCTCAAGGTCCTGGAGAGGTATCATCAACGCTATCTGAGATGGATTCATCGCATCAGCTGGGAGGACAGGCTTACTAACATTAGCATCCTTGAAGGAGCCAAGAACACCAGCACTAAAGCCATGATCATCCAAACCCAACTCTGTTGGGCCGGCCATGTGTTGGGATGCCAGAGTTTCGACTACCAAAGCAAATCTTCTTCGCCCAGCTCAAGGAAGGCATGCAAATAAGAGGAGCACAAAGGAAGTGCTTCAAAGACACCCTGAAGGTTTACCTTAAGAAATACAACATAGATGTCAATGCCTGGGAGGCTCTTGCTCAGAAGAAACCTACCTGAAGGGACGCAAGGACCAACAGAACCCATGACCAGTAACACAGAGCTTCTTAGATGGACAATCATTCTTGTTAGCGAGTGATCGCTGAAGAAGTTCTTCAACAGCTTTTCCATGAGCAAATGGATCAGCTGTCTGGAGGGAATGAAGTTGATTAGAGGAGCACTAACCAAATACACTTAATTTAAATGAACTAACTTTATAGTATTAATACTTTTAAAAAGGAAGCTATTAACTGGATATAACGTTGGATGGAAACACAAACTGCAAGATTGTAATAAAACAAGGATTCTTTATTCATGATGACACAATGGTTAGCACTGCTACCTCACAGCACCAGGGACCTGGGTTCAATTCCTGGCTTAGGTCATTGTCTGTGTGGAGTTTGCATGTTCTTCCCGTGTCTGCGTGGGTTTCCTCCACGTCTTCGGTTTCCTCCCACAGACCAAAGATCTACGGGTTAGGTGGATTGGCCATACTAAATTGTCCTGTGCTGGTTAGGTGCATTGACCCGAACAGGCGCTGGACTGTGGCGACTAGGGGAACTTCACAGTAACTTCATTGCAGTATTAATGTAAGCCTTACTTGTGACTAATAAATAAACTTTTAAAAAAACTTTTAATGTCAGGGAGACTAGCTAGGGTAAATGGGGTTCTGGGGATAGGGCCTGGGTGGGATTGTGGTCGGTGCAGACTCGATGGGCCGAATGGCCTCCTTCTGCAATGTAGGATTCTATGGTTAACAAAGGATTGAACCTATGGTTTTGCTCATCTCTATGTCTCAAACGTACAACACACAGCTCACCCAGTCCAGTTGGGGAACCTCAGGGGGTTGATCTATCTTAGTAATGGCAGCAAGTAATATGCTTATACTTTATTTTTCAACCACTTCCAGGATGTCCTTGTTTGTTTATTTGCTGATATACACCTTGGAGTTTTTAAAAGCTCAAGTGGATTCTTCGATATTCTTTCAGGATGTGCTCCATTAAATTGATCTGTGTATATACTGTGGCCTTGGTTATTGCTACAGCAAAGAGAAACGTGCTCAATTAATATATCAGTGAGCTATTTACCATTTTATGCAAACACGTCCACAGCTGTAACCGCCTAAAGCCCAATGGATTTACTCTATAGGCAACAGAAGGATTCAATATGTGAATCAGCTCAGCATTTAAGCTTAGTTCTGGGTCTTGAACACATTCTGAACATGGCAGGCAATCGTTACATTCTCAATGAAGATGCAAAAACAAAATTACCCAGCATCTGATCCAAAATAATTGGTGGCTCAGCATACTTTGCAGTTGAAGTCTCTGAACTCTATAGAGCTTCCTCTTCCTAATTAATCAGGCCTCTGCTGTATTGTAATGTCTTGGTGACTGATTGCAGCAATAAAGCTTAAATTGTGTTCTGCTGTGCATGTTTTATTCCCTGGCATATGAAGGATAGTGATACCCTCCTTAAAGCTGAATAGGGCCTTGGTCAAATTAACTTTCGCCTCTTGGGCTTCATCAGCTGTTCATTTTGAAACCAGTGAAATTCAGTGATTCAGCAGTGCGACAGGCATTTGTTCACTGACCAGATAGCTGTGGAGTTGGATGGAAGCCACTGTTGCCTGTGAGATGAACCCATCAACCTTCTTTAGATTATTTTTTGCCAGAATACGACTCTGATCAGAAGGAAATTGTTACAAAAAGTGATAACAAATGGGCATTGTCAACTGACCTTTGAATACTGCTTTCCATAGATTGATTAATGAGAAGAGTCAGAACCTTGAATGCAGTTTCAAATATTCAACACAGGTAGCTGTTTAGTGGTCAATTTTTCAAACAAATAGGAAGGAGGTTATCCAGGTGCTCAGCTTGTCTATAAATACACTCCCAAGCTAATGCCTCAGAATTACAAAAGCAGACTATTAGAACTGCAGCAACTTATTTGGCTCCTTAATTTATATAGCTAAAAAATTTGAGCATAGGCTCTGAATTTCTCTGAATTTAACCATTTCTAGAAACATTTCTTCATTTTGCCTTTTTCTTTTGTTCACTTTAGATTTCCCCAGGTAACAAGGGAACAGGCAGATGACCGTAGAGCCAGGCCTCTTCCAATCTTATTCTTGATTGGTCACTAATTGAGGTGCAAGAATAGCCTTGCTTATTTACCCTCTGATTCCCCTCTTTTGTCATGAGGAATTCTTGCTACATGATCAAGATTGGGACAGAATTTTTCAGAGGTCAGGGCCTGCATTGGAAGTGGCCATAAGCCCATTATTTGGCACCTCTGTGCTAGTTTCCCATAATCCTGCCTGAAGCCATGTTGAAAGAGGGCAATTCAGGGTCAGAGTGATCGCCCACGAGCAAGTGGCCGGTAGCCAATTGCTATTAATTAAACATGATTAAGGGGCCCAAAAAAGTTCCTGTTCCCAGACCAGCCGAGCTCAATGTGTGAAGAAGGGGGAAGGCTAGATCATCTGAGGGCCACCCTCTCCACGCTACGTATAATGGTTGCTGCGCCACAGATCCTCCCATGCATAGGGTTTGCCCCTTCAGATTCATGGCCTGGCATTTTTTAAACTGAAATAAGTTTACCTGCTCGTGCCCCTCGCTCTCAGTGTCCTCACATTAACAGCTCCTACTGGGGCTGCTGACCTCTGACAGCTGGAGTACCCCGTGATAACCATCCAGTTTGGGAGCCCATCCACCATCTCTGATTTGACGCTCAGCCCACTCCCTGGCTTTTAATTGACTGAAGCTTTCAAAATTGCGGCGAGTGTGTCTGAAGAACATCATGCAGGTTTTGGACCCAGAACCAGTTCCCATTGTTCAGGTCCATGATTTAAAATTCAGGCCCAGGTCTCAATAGGTCAGGAATCCTATGAGCCTATGTCTGGTCTTCTGTGACCATCCACTGGAATAGCAATGAACTTACTCTGGTATTCTCCATTTGCATTGCATTATAACTTATTGGGCACGATCTTACCACACTCATGCCACACTCCCATTACAGTGAGGTCGGAGAACTTGGTGGCCAGCCAAATCTGTGTTCACTTTGACAGGATGGGAAAATCCCACCGGCGTGAACAGTGGTAAGATTCCGACCATAGTATCTTAATTGGTTCAATTTGAAATGTGTAGGAGTTTGCATCTTTTTGCACTGTCATTAACCATAATGGCTGCAAGTATGGTGAGAATTTTGTTTTCAAGTTCATGAAACTTGATTTGGAGGTTAAAAACATGTCTCCCATTACTCTCTTCATAACTTAAATGTTCCATCCTAAGCAAAGTCCTGGTGAATTTCCTCTGCACCCCCTCCAGTGCAATCACATCCCTCCTATAATATGCCAACCAGAATTGCATACAGCATTCTAGCTGTGGCCTCACAAAAGTTCTATACAACTCCAATACGAGTTCCCTGCTTTTGTAATGGGCTGAATGGCCTCCTTCTACACTGTAGGATTCTATGTAATCTAGGCCCTGATTGATAAAGCCAAGTGTCCCATATGCCTTTTTCAACACCCTACAAACATGCCCTTCCATCTTCAAGGATCTATGGACAAACTGTTTTCCATTAACTATCTTTCAAAAAACACATAATTCATTCATTCGCTACCAATATTACTAGTTCATCTATTAAGATTGTAATATATTAAGAGACAATATAATAATGCAGTAAACTGAGTTAATTACTTTCAATAAAATAATCTCTTCCTACCATGCACCATTCACAATCCCAACCAGGGCTTATCCCCATAATCCCACTTATTTATCCTGCTAATCCCCCTGACACTCGGGTCAATTAAGCATAGCCAATCAACAAAACCCGCACATCTTTGGACTGTGGGAGGAAACGGAGCACCCGGAGGAAACCCATGCAGACACGGGGAGAACATATAAACTCCACACAGACAGCGAACCGAGGCCGGAATTGAACCCGGGCCCTGGCTCTGTGAAGCAGCAGTGCTAGCCACCATCCTGCCCATTACAAAAGCAGGGAAGTCATATTGGAGCTGTATAGAACTTTTGTGAGGCCACAGCTAGAGTGCTGTATGCAATTCTGGTTGCCGTATTATAGGAGGGATGTGATTGCACTGGAGGGGGTGCAGAGGAGATTCTACCAGGGATGGAACATTTAAGTTATGAAGAGAGGTTGGATAGGCTTGTGTTGTTTTCGTTGGAGCAGAGAAGACTGAGGAGCGACCTGATTGAAGTGTTCAAGATTATGAGGGGCATGGACTGAGTGGATAGGGAGCAGCTGTTCCCCTTAGTTGAAGGGTCAGTCATGTGGGGACACAAGTTCAAGGTGAGGGGCAGGAGGTTTAAGGGGATGTGAGGAATAACTTTTTTACCCAGAGGGTGGTGACAGTCTGGAATGTGCTGCCTGGAGGGTGGTAGAGGCGGGTTGCCTCACATCTTGGAAAAAGTATCTGGATGACCACTTGGCACATCATTAACATTCAGGGCTATGGGCCAAGTGCTAGCAGATGGGGGGATTAGGTGGGAGGTCAGGTGTTTCTAATGTGTCAGTGCAGACTCGATGGGTCAAAGGGCCTCTTCATACTGTACGATTCTATGAATACACATTAACTGAAGAATATTGAGGGATAGAAATTTGTTTTGAGTGGTGGTAAGTGATATACTATAGCACCCGAAGCAAAGCTGGGAATTATGAGGCACGATTAACCCATGCCCAGTAGTTGCCTTGCAGGCAGCTCACCATATTGAGCCTCCTCATATTAACAATATCAGTGCTCAGCCAATATTAATCATGCTCTTAGTTGGCTGGGTGCATCAGCAGGAGGCCATTATGGTGAGCAGCTTGCATCAGTTAAAGCTGGCCTGTGCCTCTTAAAGGGGAATGCACTGTTGCTGGAGCAAGTGATTGAAGAGAATATGGCTTGCAAATCTTTGAAAATGGCACAACCTGGCAGAGTCCAGGCTCCAAGGTTTCCAGGTGCTACACTAAAGGTTTTGTGACAGAAGTGGAAAGAATAAAGATGTTCTATTTCTATGGGAGACCATGAGGCCTTCCAGACAATGCTTAAAAGACAGTGGGAACAGAAAGTTGTGGACATCAAAGCCAGAGGTCAAATCTCAGGGATCTGGATGCAGTGAAGCAAGAGTTCAATGACCTTACATGAGTAGTCAAGATCAGTGAACGAATCTTCAAATTCTAAAGCCCACCAACTGCGCCATTAATTTCAAACACTGTAAAATTCCCACAACTCCATGACTTCCTCACCAACAATCTCAATCAACCAGGACCCATACCAAATATTCATACATCTCGTCTCACTCCCACACACTTTACACTGCTACAAGCCTCACATTCACTTCTTTTGGGTTACTCATACTGCTGATTATTCAGCTGTAAGAGCCATATCAGCGAACAGATTGCGAGACAAAGTGACACACATTTGGAGGCAGCAAGAACTAACAGGAGGGATACAGACACGGCAGCATGTCCTAACCCCATGGAGGAGATGACAGGTGGGATTTTATGCACCCCCCCCCCCCCCCCAGCATATTTTGGGGATCTTCCGGTTGCACAATTATCTAAGGGAATAAGCTTTAAAGAAGGAAAGCTCATCCTGTGAAAAAGACTAAACAACAGCTCTGATATCTTTATTCAAAACTGGCATTTGTTTCTTTTTTAACACTGCAATATTTTGGAATCCACTCCATTCACTCTGTGTAGCGCTAATATAAAATGGTCGATAACAAGACCTCTTTTGTGCTGAGAGGGCACCAATAAGAATGTGTTTGCAATTAATCAATGCAATGAGGGGCAGCCAGTTTGTGTGATTTTTATGCAGGTAAAGTTCCAACACGCAACCTCTAGGGCATGTTCTAATTGTTAAATGGTACAATATTAAACTATCCTCATTAATATAAATCCATGGTTGTGCAATCACCTCAGAAGTCATTAGACTTTCCTGAAGTTTCTAAATTCATTTAATCAAATATATTTTTGTAAATTGATCCCTTTTTGAACATTTTTTCCCCTCTACCTTAGTGCATTTTAAAAATATAAAGATGTTGATTCCAACCACAATTTTCCTCTTTAAGATCTAGGTTGCAATAATTACTTTCTGAATAATTTGTAGCCCCGGGTACTATATAAGTAATTGCTCAGTTTACGATGAACAATCAAGGACAATCAATGTGCTGATAATCTAGTCCCAAGCATGGTCAGTGGTGGGCACATGCGGCCCATCTAGTTCTGAGTACGGCCCACAAGACATTTTGTTAACCATTGCCTGTGGGCAGGGTTGCCACATTCTGCTGATTTCCGTCCACAAGTGAAGTGAGGTGTGTGCTGCTGATTGCACGACAACAGTCACAGTGAGAGCCGTGCATTCCATCTGCGTCCTAAGTGTAAATATTTATTTTATTTGTACCATTTGAAGTTGATAGTTCTATTCATATATAGAATCCCTACAGTGCTGAAGAAGGGGCACATCAAGTCCACACTGACTCTCTGACAGAGCCCTATCTCCGTAACCCTAATCCTTTTAATCTACACATCTTGGGACACTAAAGGGCAATTTAGCACGGCCAGTCCACCTAACCTGCACATCTTTGGGCTGTGGGAGGAAACCGGAGCACCCGGAGGAAGCCCACGCAGACCATGGGGAGAACGTACAAACTCCAAACGGACAGTGACTTGAGGCTAGAATTGAACTTGGATTTCTGGCACTGTGAAGTAGCAGTGCTAACCACTGTGCCTCCGTGATTAAGCATTTTCTGTAACTCGTTATGAAATATTTGGCATGTATTTAATCTTACTTATGGGCTCATGGTTAATGAACAAGACTGATTTCAATATTGTGGCCCCCTGAGGTGAAGGAGGGCTGCTCTTGTGGCTGACTTACTAGCCGAGCTTTCCCATCACTGATCTCACCCAATATTTAATTATTTTCAGTGAATCATTGTAACTCTCTGAACATTCTCTTGTAGAGCAGGATTTTCTAGTTGTGCCCACACAAGATCAAAGATTTCTGCCCAAGATCAATGGACCTTTAACTGGTCTGTCAAATTTTCAGTCTCAGCCATGACAGTTCTTGTGGCAGATCAAACTAGAAAATTTACCCCATAATTTTAAATTCCATTTGATTGGAAGTAATTGGATTGCAACCTTTGTAGATGTGCTAATTTAGGAAGCATTATTTATTCAGCTTTGTTACAACAGATTGTGGCACCAGAATTTTAAACTTGTGTTTATGGTAAAATGGGAGTTCCCATAATTGCACAGAACCTGCTCCACACCCTCACTCTTCCATCTATATAGTGAGATCTGAAACTTCATGTAAAATAGCAAAAGAGCCCAAAGTACTTCATGGAGGCAAAGGTGTCCTGGTCAATGTTTACCCCTCAATCAGCATCACTAGAATTAATTATCTAGTCTTTATCACATTGCTGTTTGCGCGAGTTTGCTGTCTGCAAATTTGCTGCTGTGTTTCCAAAATTACAACTGAGACTACACTTCCAAAGTGCTTCATTGTCTGTAAAGTGTTATGGAACGACCTGAAGTCATGAAGCTATACATATAATGCTCCATGAACATTGCATCTAATTAAAATGCTAAACTTCCATCAATCTCAAAGTATGGTAATCAGTAATTAAAATTAAAATTGCATGTTAAAACCAGACTTTCACACAGTTGTTTCTTTTTAGCACACCACCCATTTAGTACATGTTTTCATCCTTTGGTCAAAATAAGCCAAATGTTTTTAATCACTTATCTGCTCAACTAAAGTCAGATGAAAAAAACATATAACATGCGAGGCATGTGATTCCTAGTTTCTGACACAATTTTGATAAATTTTATTGCCTATTCTTAATTGCCCTTCATTTCAGAGAGCGACATGGTGGCACAGTGTTGGGTGGCACAGTGATTAGCATCGCTGCCTCACAGTGCCAAGGACCCGGGTTCGATTCCCAGCTTGGGTCACTGTTTGTGTGGAGTTTGTACATTCGCCTATCTGCGTGGGTTTCCTCCGGGTGCTCCAGTTTCCTCCCACAGTCCAAAGATGTGCGGGTTAGGTGGATTGGCCATGCTAAATTGCCCCTTAGTGTCAGGGGGACTAGCTAGGGTAAATGCATGGGGTTGTGGGGATAGGGCCTGGGCGGGATTGTGGTTGGTGCAGACTCAATGGGCTGAATGGCTTCCTTTTGCATTGTAGGATTCTATGAAGTTTTGCCTTTGGAAGTTTTTTAAGAAAAGATCTAATAAACTAACTTGTATTTAACTGAGAAGGTGAACAGGTAGCATGTTTGCAGGCTCTCTTGTGTTATACTCCTGATAGTGGTGAAGGAAGAAACCAATGTCAGTCTTTAATTTGAATAGGTTTATTTATGGAGAAAAACATTATAGGTATATATCTCCTGTCTCCACTCAACCCTTGTGTCAGTAAGTGTCTCTTTGTATGTGTTCAAGTAACCATCTAATCAAATCCCTCCACGCTTTTTTTATTCATTTACGGGATGTGGGCATCGCTGGCAGGGCTGGCATTTATTGTCCATTCCTAATTGCCCTCCATTTCAGAGAGGGCAGTTTGAGAGTCAACCACAGTGCTGTGGCTCTGGGGTCACATGTCGGTCAGACCGGGAAGGACGGCGGATTTCCTTCCCTCAAGGACATTAAGTGAACCAGATGGGTTTTTACGGCAATTGACAATGGTTTTATTAGATTTTTAATTCCAGATTTTTTTTATTGAATTCAAATTTCACTATCTGCCATGGTGGGATTCGAACCCGGGTCCCCAGTTTATTACTCTGGGCTTCTGGATTACTAGTCCAGTGACAATACCACTATGCACAATACTAATATGCCACCCTCCCCCCATATGTATTTAACCCCAATTCTTATAATTAACACTCTGGCTGTTGGCCTTTAGCTCAGCAGAGGAATATGTGGCTCATTCACAGCCAGTGCAGGCTTCCCTCCAGTTGGTTACAGCTTCACGTGTAAAGCACTTGAACTTCACCTCCATTCTCGTTTAACCTCGCCTGCCATTTACTGTAATCTCACCTCTATTTCCCTGATAACTTCATCTGCCGCGTATGTGATTCATAGGAAGATTACAGGACAAAAGGTTAAATATCTGGCACTCTGCTTTATGTGCAAACAAACTCGAGTTCTATGATTGGTGACCAACTCACTGAGTGAAACTGGTCTGCATCATTCTGAATTACCTGGAGATTATAGTTCATGTCGCTTTAATTTTCCGCCGTTAGTTTAATATTACCTGCTTTCCATGCATGAAGCTGACCTATATAGATCACTTGTAGAATTTAAAAATGGCACCAATCTAATGACTACATTGTACTTTACATTTAAATGTAATGTAGTGACACGTCATGTCAAGGTAATGTATTTTTGAGTACAGCGCTGAAAGAATGGTATGACAGGACATTTTGCACACATTGATGGGAGTAATTAAACTTCTGATAAACCTTGCTGCAAACACACTGCAAATAATGTTTCTAGCATTAATTTGGTGACGTCAAGTAAATGTAGAAAGACAGTTGAATGGATTACCTGAATACCATGATGTTCAAATGGAGAGCAGGAATTGTGTGAGTTTACAATTAAGGAATACTTCATTTTGAATGAGAATGTGCATCTGTCCTGATAAGAAGTTCAATCACAACACCGATTCTAGCACCGTGATGTGAGTTACTGCACATGGCTGAGATAGGGTTGGGTGACGAAGGGTGGATGGATTTGTCTGGGTGTTCTTGCCAAGATCACTGATTTCATTACCGTTTAGTGAAGGATGAGACACCTCATAGCTCCAGTTGCATAAATCACTGTGTACAAAGTTAGAAATCCTGCATTATTCCTTTGAGCCCATATACTCAACAGTACTTCAAGCCAGAGGCCAGTGTTTAAACATATTTATTTTTACACTCGTGAAAATCAGGAATTCCATTTCTTTTTCAAATTTGTTTTAAATACCAATGACGGCATCAAGTGCTCTGAGGTCAGACAAGCCATAATTCAACTGGAAGAAAGAATTTGCATTTGTATGGCACCATCTGTATCCCCAATTCCAAATTGCTTCCTAATCAATGAATTACTTCTAAAGTGTAGTCACTATTGTTTGACCAGAAAATGCCGCAGCTAATTTGCACAAAGTCCAAAAATGACAAGTGAGTTGAATTGTCAGGTAATCTGTTTCCATGGTATTAGTTTCAGGATAAACGTTGGTCACGACACTGGGAGAAGTCCCTATTCCTTTTTTGACAAAGTGCCTCGGGATCCTTTACATCCAGTTGAACAAGTAGGTGAAGAGTTAACTTGAAATCTCAAATTAATCTGAAAGAAGACACTTTTCTTTGAATTTATTCATTAGCATTATTAATAGGGACAAAGGGCCTGATTTTAAACCGGGCGTGAAATCGCGGTAAAGTTGGGTGTCGGGCCTTTAACGCAATCTGCACCCGAATCCGAGCAGATCGCGGCTTTACCGACACCCAAATTGGGCGGCCCGACGATTTAAATGCATTAGCATGCATTTAAATCGACTTAATGAACCACGCGCCCAACTCTACCGCCAAATCCCACTTTACCGTTTTCTGGCCCGATCCGCGTCCGCGCTGTTACCGACCTGCAAAATAAAAGTCCGAAGTCGCCGCTGCAGCCTCCGAAGAGCAGGGTCAGAGACTGCAACGGCTCCCTGACCCAGGTCATCCTCTGGTCGGGAGGGGAGGGGGCTGGGAGGAGGAGAGGGGGTGTGACGTCTCATCCCCTGGGGGGAGGGGGATGGGAGGAGAGGGGGTGTGACGTCTCATCCTCTGGGGGGGGGGGGTTCCGCTGCCTGTCTGCGGCCAATCCCTCCTGCCGGAGTGGACGTGCGGTCATGCCATCCCACAAAACCTTCAGGATGAAGCGATTCCTCACTAAGAAGATGAAGCAGAACCGGCCGATTCCACAGTGGATCCACATGAAAACCGGCTACAAGATCAGTACAAGTCCAAGAGGAGACACTGGTGAAGGACCAAGCTGGGCCTGTAAAGGGATACACCATGACTGGTACACCATCAGCCACAGCCATCTCTCCCGCTCTCTTGCCCCTGCAGGGAAGAGTAATCTGTGGCTGGTAGTGTACCAGTGATGGTGTATCCCTTTACAGGCCCAGCTTGGTCCTTCTCCAGTAGATGGGGAGAAACTGTAGAGAGTAGATGGGGAGAAACTGTTCCTGCTTGTGAAATGATCAAGAATGAGAGAGCACAGATTTATTGGGGTTTGCAAAAGAAACAAATGTTATGCGAGAAAAAACTTTTATACAAGCGAATGGTTTGGGTCTGGACTCTCTGCCTGAAAGTGTGGTGGAGGCAGGTTCAATCAAAGCTTCAAAAGGACAATAGATGATTATTTGAATAGAAACTATGTGCAGGGATATGGGGAAAAGGGAGGGGAATGGCACCAAGTCTTAGTGCACATTTGGAGAGCTGGTGCAGACACAATAGACCAAATGGGCTCCTTCTGCACCAGACAAATGTGTGATTCTGTGAATTTCTTCTTGGCAACGTCAGCAAGACCACATTTCTTACCTATCCTCAGTTACTCAGAGGATGGTGTTGGGCCTTTTCCTTGAACTGCTATAGTCCTTGTTCTCCGACAAGGCATTAAGCAGAGTATTTTAGGATTCTGACCCAGCAACAATGAGGGAACAATATGTTCAAGTCAGGATATTGTGTGAATGGCAGAAGGACAATAAATGACAAAGGGTCGTGAACGAAGCCCAGACCATCAATCAAACCAGCCTCCCATCTATTGACTCTGTCTACACGTCCCGCTGCCTTGGAAAAGCAGCCGGCATAATCAAGGACCCCACGTACCACGGACATTCTCTCTTCCATCTTCTTCCATCGGGAAATAGATACAAAAGTCTGAGGACACGTACCAACGGACTCAAAAATAGCTTCTTCCCTGCTGCCATTAGACTTTTGAATTGACCTACCTTGCATTAAGTTGATCTTTCTCTCCACCCTAGCTATGACTGTTAAACTACATTCTGCACTCTCTCCTCGCCTTCTTTATATATGTTATGCTTTGTCTGTATAGTGCACAGGAAACAATACATTTCACCGTATACTAATGCATGTGACCATAATAAATCAAAACTTGTAGGTAATGGCATTCCAGTGATATTACTGATCTTGCTCTTAAGTGGTGCAGTAGCAAGATAGGAAGGGGCTAATAAGCTTGGTGCTTTTCTGCATTACTTTTGGTAGTGTGTACACACTGCAACTACAGTGCACCAGCATTGGAGGAAGTGGACACTGCAATCAGTGAGACAAGCATGCATGAAGTGACTGCACTTACGCTGCTTCGATTTTCCCACAAGGATTTCAACAATGCTTTTCTTATAACTTCTAATTTGGACAATCCTGGCACTTAAACCTTTTTCATTCTCCACAGAACCTTTGCAGTGAGAGACATTTTTGATTCTGGAAGGTAGTCTGGTTTGGAGAAGGGAATGAGCTAAATGTACAAATGCTACCAAGCATGCTGGAGGAAATTGCTTTTAAGCTGTGAAATCTCCATAATTTTAGGAAACATTATAAATCAAAGAATTGCACTGACATAATCCTGCCAGTGTGTTCCCATTTACCATGCAACACCAGCTAAAAAATGATTAATATTAACAACCTGACTACAGGCTCACTTTGTGTCAGTGAAGTGCAACTAATAAGAATTTCATACCATCTTGTAATTATTTCTTATTATCACATCCAAAAAATGTGGTATTATCACATTCAACAAATCTTAGAGCAATATTCTGACCAACTCTGGTCAGTTTATATGTTTTGTCTTGCAATCTGTCATTTAGATTTGAAGTTTATTAGCGTTCATGCATATTTAGCACATGCTCTTTCTTCACTATTTTGATCAATTGGTGAATGGTAACATTTGTACTAATAAAATGTTGCACTTTAATATAACCTTTCAAATAGGTGAAGTATGTGAAACAAATAAAAGTTCAGAATTCCAGGACTGTTTCATCCAATATGGCTGATCTCCTATGTTTCTTTATCCATTCCTTCACTCTTACCTACTTTTTGCAGTCATTGTTTGTATTGATAGTGAAGGCCCACAAATAAATATCAAACAGAAGTTGTTTGATCGCCTCAAATTAAAAGGCATAACCCACAAAGCTAACAATTTAAAAACAGCCCTGAGCATTTTAAAAATATTCATATCCAGGATGTGGGCATCGCTGGCCAGGCCAGCATTTATTGTCTACCCCTAATTGCCCTTGAGAAGGTAGTGGTGTCTTACCTTCTTGAACTGCAGAAGTCCATGTAGTGCTGTTAGGGAGGGAGTTCCAGGATTTTGACCCAGCGTCAATGAAGGTGAACTTCCAGGTGGTGGTCCCAGGTACCTAATATCCTTCTCCTTTTAGATGGCAGTGGTCATGAGTTTGGCAGGTGCTGCCTGAGGAGCCATGGTGAGTACCTGCAGTGCAACTTGTAGATGGCGCACACTGCTGCCACGGTCCATTGGTGGTGGAGGGAGTGAATGTTTGTGGAAGTGGTGCCAGTACATGATAATCAACAGGAGGTTTCCTTGCCCATATTTGGCATGATACCATGAAACCCTGGTGGTGTCTGGGACATTATCTGTAAGGTGTGATCCTTAAGAATGACTATGTTCTTTGAACTGTCTGAGGCCGGGTCCTAAGCCCCAGATATTAGTAAGGAGGACTTTGCAGAAGTCGGCAGGGCTGGGTTTGCCATTGTTGTTTCTGGTGCCAAGATTGTTTCCTTTTTATTGGCTTTGTAGCAGTTTGATGCAACTGAGTAGCCATTTCAAAGGGCATTTAAGAGGGCATTGCTGTGGATCTGGAGTCACGTGTAGACCAGATTGAATAAAGACAGCAGATTTCTTTCCCTAAAGGACATTAGTGAACCAGATGGGTTTTTACAACAATCAACAATGCCTTCATGGACTTTTAAATCCAGATTTTTTAAATATAGAATTCAAATTTCACCCTCTGCCATGGTGGGATTCGAACCCGAGTCCCTTGTGTCTCTGGATTACTTGTCCAGCGACAATACCACTATGCCTCCCTTAACCTATAATAAGTAAATGCATTGTAACTTCAACCCTCTTGTGAAGAAAATGTTTACATACAGAGTAGACCTTTCAGTCCATTGTATTTAGCACATTATTCAAGTGAAGAGGCACTGCCGGTTCTCTCAGCACTGCTATGTCTATACATTGTACATATTCCCTTCAGCAAATGTGTTTTTCTCAGAAGTGCAGTGCTGCAGTATCAAGCAAAATAAAATCACAGCGCATAATTGCTGGAAAAACAAAGGGTGGCTTCTGTAAAGATGTATAATGCCTCCCTTTACATCAATACATCAGGTTTGGCTGTTTCCATTACTATAACTGGGCATGATAGTACATACTGACTCATTATTTTGACCGTCCTTAGATTGAAGCCTGGACTTTGCTGCTTGGTTAACCTTAATTGGATCACCCTCCCCCCAATAATTGGCTTAACTTCTGTTGTTAAACCACCAGTCCTAAAAATATTTCTGTTTTATTAAAGCCACATTGCAAAATACAAAATGATTTATTACCCACTCAACCACATTCCAGGCAAATCAAACATCATCCACATGACATTACAAGGGTAACTGTCAGTCCCAATATCACCCCCAAAATGATTGAAATGGCCGTAATATTTATGTTCAATATTGGAATATTCATTTCAACATAGGTTCATGGAAATGGCGGCACGGTAGCACAGTGGTTAGCACTGCTGCTTCACAGCTCCAGGGACCTGGGTTCGATTCTCGGCTTGGGTCACTATCTGTGTGGAGTTTGCACATTCTCCTCGTGTCTGCATGGGTTTCCTCCGGGTGCTCCGGTTTCCTCCCACAGTCCAAAGATGTGCAGGTTAGGTTGATTGGCTGTGCTAAAATTGCCCCTTAGTGTTCTGAGATACGTAGGTTAGAGGGATTAGCGGGTAAATATGTAGGGATATGGGGGTACGGCCTGGGTGGGATTGTGGTCGGTGCAGACTCGATGGGCCAAATGGCCTCTTTCTGCACTGTAGGGTTTCTATGATTCTAAATGACTTCATATTACTTCTTCACATCAAAATAATTCACCTCGGAAACCAGTTAATTTGTCTGTTTTTAATTTAATAAGAAGCAGTTTACCTTGGAATCTCTGTTTTCTAAACATTATTATGTATTAACCAGGGCTGTTTTATATGCATGCTTCACTGCTAAAGACTTTTTATCAGATTAACTCCCTCAGCATTGCACGGTAGCCTTGTAATCAGTTGACAATGGACAGCTTTCTGCATAATTTCAATTGCACAGTGGGATTCAAAGGGGATTTAACTGCCTTGTAGTAGGAATGATCTTTTTATTGGTTTAAGCTGCAGCTTATGGTTTGTATGATCAGAAATCCAAAGTATTCTGATTTGACCATGTGACGGTCAAATAGACCATAAAAGCTTGGTTGTACAAAATAAACTGTTGTGTGTTTGATTTTGATTGTTGAGATTCCCAGTTTTCACACCAATGTCTTTATTCAGTTGAAGAATGTGGAGGAGGGTGAACTGATTTAACGGCTATTTTTCCAACAGAAATAATAAACTGGTTTCAGGATATGGCTGTCAGAGCAGTGTGCAGAACACAGATATGAGGAACAAAGGACTGCATTGTAATATAAGCTTCATATAGGTATGTATGTATATATATTGAAAGTAACTCCAAGGCGGCACAGTGGTTAGCACTGCTGCCTCACAGCACGAGAGACCCGGGTTCGATTCCCGGCTTGGGTCACTGCCTGTGTGGAGTTTGCACGTTCTCCTCATGTCTGCGTGGGTTTCCTCTAGGTGCTCTAGTTTCCTCCAACAGACCAAAAGACATGCTGGTTAGGTCCATGCTAAATTCTCCCTCGGTGTACCCAAACAAGTGCCCGAGTGTGGCAACTAGGGGATTTTCACAGTAACTTCATTGCAATGCCTATTTGTGGCACTAATAAAATAATAATAAGGCATTATGGCTGCGAGAATTTCTGTGAATTAATACCTGTAAGCTGCATCACTGCCATGGAGTACACCATCCAGCCCTCAGCCTGGTAACAAACCTCAGTGACAGACACTGAACAGGAATAAATTATTAGTAATAGGATTTGAAGAACACTAGGGATTAAATCTAATTGAGAATTCAATTCTGATGCACTTTTACACATTAAAAGGATTACATTTTTTATTATGCCTTAACAAGAATAAATAGCCCGATTCAAACTATGACAGATTCTGCAATAGAAGGGATTATCTGAAATTCTGGCTTAAATCAACTTTATATTCGGATGAATTGAGATCTGTCCAAAATGGTGAAACAAATACTTGGAACGGAGCCAGCTTTGCAATGAGCTGCAAAAGGAAATAACCACTTTCACAGTTTTAAGTCGGGTTGGATTCTCCGAGAGACTATTTACCCATCCCCAGTGAATAGTAGAAGAATCTGGGCTGCTAAATTATACAAACTAATGAAGTGTACACTGTCAACGTACCTAACCAATTCCTCTCCTTATTCTGTTCTTAAATGATTATTGTGTTAATGATTGCATTAATTTTAAGGAAAAATTTATTCACGGACCTCAATTCACTATTTGTTTGTGTCCTGCTACCCTAATTGGGTGAAGGGCTAGATTTCCTTAACCAATGCAGTGTGCCCAGTTAGCACTCTATCTGAAACATGCTGAGCTCTAACATTGACCATCCAGAGATTGTAAGATAAGTGGGTGAGTGTTTTATCATTCAGCCTTGTGTGTTGTCCACTAAAGGCACATCTCTAGCACTTAAATGCCCAACGCTGTCAGAGGCCTTGGCACCACCAAATTCCTTGTCACTGTCTCCACAGGCAGCTCACTGGACATGAGAAGTAAATTTTGGGCCACCATCCTCAGTGGTAGTCATCCTGAAGAATGTATCAGGGAGGAGCAGATTGTGAGCTTGCAGCAGCTCTCAATAGGGCTGTGTCACTATAGGAGCATTCATGGCAACCATTAATGAATCTTCAATGGGTGGGCCAGAAGCCTGTCTCCCTCATTGCAAACCAATTTAGAACCTAAATTAAAGCCCCTCATTTATGCATGTGAGGGCCTGATGCCTGTTCTAAGTGTCTGCTGGGGATGCCTGATGCCTGACTCAATTTCAGGTCAGATAAGATGTTCTTGGGGATTAAATCACTGGTACCCAAAATTAGGTCGCATCGTGCTCACGTAAAATGGGCAGAACAAGGTCCAGTTTTCACCCGGGTTCGATTCCTGGCTTAGGTCACTGTCTGTGGGAGTTTGCACGTTCTCCCCGTGTCTGCGTGGGTTTCCTCTGGGTGTTCCGGTTTCCCCCCACAGTCTGAAAGATGTGCTGGTTAGGTGCATTGACCCAAACAGGCACCGGAGTGTAACGACTAGGGGAATTTCACAATAACTTCATTGCAATGTTAATGTAAGCCTTACTTGTGACTAATAAATAAAGTTTAGCTTTTTACTTTGTGTTTTCTTTCAGAATGTGAATGAAAACTAAGAAATATCTGGAGCAAACTTGGGCAGCATGGTGGCACAGTGGTTAGCACTGCTGCCTCACCGCTCTAGGGACCTGGGTTCAATTCCCAGCTTGGGTCACTGTCTGTGTGGAGTTTATACATTCTCCTTGTGTCTGCTTGGGTTTCCTCCGGGTGCTTTGGTTTCCTCCAACAGTCCAAAGATGTGCAGGTTAGGTGCATTGGCCATGCTAAATTGCCCCTCAGTGTCCCGGGATGCATAGGTTAGAGGGATTAGTGGGGTAAATGTGTGGGATTACGGGGATAGGGCCCGGGTGGGATTGTTGTTGGTGCAGACTCGATGGGCAGAATGGCCTCCTTCTGCACTGTAGGGTTTCTAAGTTTCTAAATGTTCATTCAGGAATCCCAGAAAGATGGGAGTTGGAGTCACAGATATCCCAGGAAGATATCATGAATCTAATACCAATCTAACTTCTCCTTTCAGATAATGATTTCAGCTGTCAATTAGTTTGCTGCACACTAGATGGTTTTTACAAACCTTTGCTAGAAACAATCATGGTGCTTCATAACTTCATGATACTGTAAGCTAGTGAGGTGCCACACCTCTTCTAAACAATTACTTCAATGATTTTTCTCTAGAAATATGGAAATATTATTATGAAAAGTGAAGAGCATGCATAAAGGCAAGCGTTCCAGTTAATAGTGAACGAATTTCATAGACCTTGTTCCAGGGTTTGGTTGCCATGACAGAAACACTAGCATTTGAAGATTTACTGCTGATATGAATAAATCAATTTCATACATTTTACAAGTCAGACAGATTGTTCAGTATTTTAAAATGTTTTGAATCCAGGTCTCCATACATCCTACAATGATAAATTGTAGTTTGCATGCTTTTGTCAAAACCATTTAAAGGACCATTGTGATAGTGTGCCCCTTTAAGCAGCAAGCTCTCGGCAGGTGATGTAACCTTTTCGGCCAATCGGGCCAGAGCTCATAGATCCTAGGGGAGAGCATGGGTTTTCTTGCCAGTTAGCAATCTGGAGTCTTTATATCACTCTCTGTACAGTTCCATCAGCACGTTAATGGATGGCATTTCATTGTAGTCATTAACCACAAAACCTTGTTGGGCCTATTTTAGAGGATAAGGCCATTCCTCCCATAGCTTCAGCAAGGGCCCAAACATAGGCTCTATTGCCAGCAGTCTACAAGTATACTTTTCAACATAGGTCAGGCACACATATTTCAAACATGGATGCTTTAAGCTGCCTTCCCCTACCAAAAGTATACCACCTCTGCTACAGGAAATTGTGCTTGCCCTAAACTTTCTCAATATGATGCTCATGTTGGTACGACAGGTCAAGTTTTGGATCCAGAGAGACCCCATGTTATTCCAAGTTAACCATATGGTCCTCCACGGCTGACATTATAATGACCAGTCTGAGCAGTTCAGATTAGAAAAGACAAGTTACGCTGTGAGGATGATGTATTATTAAGGGGACCAAGGGGAGTTGTTCCCACTCCCACCACAAAGTTACAAGAATTTCATTGTGCCCAGCCTGGGATGACAAAGGTGAAGATGCTTGCACACAGTTATGTGGTGGCCCGGGATAGATAAAACATAGAGAATCTGGTCAAAAAATGTGACCAATGTTCAAATGCAGCAAAAAATTGCCCTCTGTGGCCCTAATGCAACTTTGGAAGTGGCCAGGTTGACTATGGGTGTAACTACACGTCGGTTTTGTGGGCCCATTCATAGGCAGCATGTTCCTGCTCTTGATAGATGCGCACTCCAAATGCTTGGACATATACAAAATAAAATGAAGTCCACAACGTCATCAGCAATGGTCAAAATATTGCGACAGTCTTTCAGCACCCATGGGTTGCCCAAGGTGTTAGTATCCAATTAATGGGCGTGCTTTCACAAGTTTCGACATTATATTACAACCAATGGCTTTTGACATATTCAAACTACACCCTACCACGCTGCTTCAAATGGATTGGCTGAGAAAGCCGTCCAAACATTCAAAGCCACCATGAAGAAACGGTTATCAGCCTCTCTACAAACCAAACTGGCCAGTCTCCTGATTGCCTATAGAACAACACCTCATCTCGCCACATATGTTACACCTGCCAAGTTACTAATGGGCAGATATGTTAGAACAAGGTTGGATCTTGTATTTCTGAATTTGTTGGGGAGGGTGGGGGCAAAACAGAACGTACAGAAGAAACACTGCAACACAACAAAAGCAGAGAGGGCAGTTGAGGTGGATGACTTGGTATATGTAAAGAATTATAGTGCTGGTCCAAATTGGATTCCTTGTGGCCAAAACAGGTATGAAATTCTTGTCCAAGGAAAAATGGCAAAGAAACACCTGGACCATTTGAGAAGGAGAAAATCACCAGCAGGACTAGTGGGGCAGGCCGCCTTAATATGCCTGTCAATGATATTGCTTTGGATGAAAGAAATACAGCAGCAAGCTACCTCAAGGAAGAGCCAAGTAATGTTCCAGGGGGAACTGGAGAAGTTATCTGCACTGATGCACCTTTGCAGGTCAAAAATTAACCCATTGAGGTTCCAAGTGAAGTTACTTCTATTGTCAGAGCACTTGCCAGTGAATTATGAAACTCCCAAAGGATCAGGAAGTCCCTGGACCGACATATCTTATAGGGGATTGTATTTGAGATCCATTTGTTGCATAATATTGCAAATAGTTAAATTGTTATTCAAATCTTTCATTTGGAATTTAAAAGGGGTGGGATGTGGCATTGTGCCCCTTTAGGGAGCAAGCTCTCGGAAGGTCATGCGACCCATTCGGCCAATCGGGCTGGACTATGCGAATCCTAGGGGGGAGTGTGGGTTTTCCTTGCCAATTAAGAGTCTGGAATCGTGGTGAATGGTAGCCTTTATATCAGTCACTATACATTGTTATTTACCTTAATAAACCATTCATTTGTTAATCTACTTGGTGGGGTTGCACATCTTTGTAAAATACTACAATCATAAAATTAAAGTAAGTATTATCAGCCCAACGTTTGAACCACATTTTGTCCCAGTAGTTAAAAAGTCAAGAATAAGTCACTCACATTTATTACAGCCAGCCTCGGAAGCAATTTCAATCTGGCTTTGTAGTAGGTAGCAAGAAGCAGACTCACACTGACTGGATTGGATAGAGAGCTAGGGAATAATAACCACAGAAAACATCAAGTAGATGAGAAAACTTTGCTCCTGAAATTAATTGTTATTCAGAAAGCCTATTTAACATTATAGGATGAAGTATATGAGTGATTGAGACATACCATGGTACATGTAGGAGGTTTGGGAGGAAAAATGTGACCATAGACTTACAGTTGCGCACCACCATGGGGGTTTTCCTTGCACCATTTCAGGATCTATTGTAGATTCATTCATAGAGATTCTTTGCTATGATTAGTCAACAACTCCATTGTCATTGTATGATCTAACCACCAGGAGGACAGAAAGTGAACTTGACGAATCTCAGTTTTCTTCATTTTGTAATTTACATATTCCATGTTAAGAACGATTCACATAGAAAATACGGTATTGTGTCTTCCACAATGTCGCAAAGTGCTTTACAGCTAATGAGATACCTGTAAAGTGTAATCACTGCCACAAAGTAGGCAACGCAGCAGCCAATTCATGCACAGAAGAATATAAAAGATTAAGGCATGATCTAATCAAGGTTTTTAGGAGATTAAAGGAGTTAATAGAGAGAAACTATTTCCTCGAGTTGAGGAGCCCAGAACAAGGAGATATATACTTAAAATTCGAACTTGGCCATTCAGGGGTGATGCCAGGAGACATTTCCTCATGTGGAAGGTTCGTGAAAACCTGGAAGACTCTCCTCCAGAGCTATTGATAGATTTTTTTTCAGGAGAGAAACATTCTAATGGTTATAGTATCAAGGTGTGAACAAAGTTAAGTTGCAAATCAGCCATGTTGGAACAGACCCAACTTCAGTTTCTATGTTACTGTTTTCTGGTCCTAATTGATTGCATGATTCAAAAACTGGAGTGGGATTTAAACCTACAGCCATCTAGGTGAGAGGACCAAAACAGAAAATGCTGGAAAATCTCAGCAGGTTTGACAGCATCTGTGGAGAGAGAATAGAGCTAACATTTCGAGTCTGGATTGGGTCATCCTGACTTGAAACATTGGCTCTACTCCCTCTCTCCACAGATGCTGTCAGACCTGCTGAGATTTTTCAGCATTTTCTGTTTTTGTCTCAGATTCTAGCATCCGCAGTAATTTGCTTTTTTTCTGGGTGAGAGGATGAATGCTATCACTGGGCCAAATTGACACCTTAAAATACAAATAAGAAAAAAGATATAAAAATTAGCATCATAATGGGGAGTCACAAACCATAATCCTGCAGAATGCTCTGCTCTGACACGTGAATGCAATGTAAGGCCCAGATTTTCATCCAATTCATGCCGACCCATGCTGCACCCGTCCCTCATGAATGTATCTGTACCATAGTTGGATTTCTGTTCATGTGAAAAGTGGTAATAAATTAGCTGTCACAGAATCTTAGTAGCACCAGGCTGTTCTATCTCAGCTTCAACCTCACCAGCAGGTCTCCACATTTTAATGAATCCTGAATGCCATTCTATGACAGCTATGCCTTTAATGGTGATTAATTTGCACTTTGCATGGGCAATGGTATTAAATCTTTGTTCTAATCTGTACTAGTTGCAAACAGCCATTTGCACTGGTATTAGTGCAAACACCAACATATCAAATTTAGTGTTGTGCAATGTAAAGTCCAGATTTTCATCCAATCCATGCCAACCCATGCCCCACCCATTCCTCATGAATCCCATACCCACTATGCCAACCATTGTTCCTCCATGGCTCCATACCCCCATGCCAACTCAGTGCTCTCCTATCCACCTGCATAGCCTCCATACTCCCTGTGCCAACATACCACCCATCCCGGTTGCCCACATACCACAATATCAACTCAGCTCAACCCATTCCTTGCACTCACCACTCTTGCCCTTACTCCCTCCATGCTAACCCACCTAGTACACTTGGAACGTCCCTTGACAGCTTTGACACTTCCTGGTTAGGTTTAAAAGGTTTGACAACTGGATTGTTCCTTGACTGTTTTTTGACAGGTGGGGTGATTCCTTGACAGCTGAACATCTCTTTGAAGTTTGACAGTTCCAATGAGTTTGTATTTAAAAAGTGCATAATCATGTTCTCACAATCCCAAAGGGTACCTTACCTCTTCCAAAGGTGTCCTAGGACCCTCTTCAAAGATTATTCAAACACATTGACCAAGTTCAGAGTTTCTCTTACCTGTCTGAATCTGACACTCCGGACTCCACACTCCTGTTCTTCTAAAGCCCCACTTCAGTGAAGGCAGCTGATGATTTAAATTACCAGCTGCCTCCGTGAATTGCACAGGTACAAATCCCGGACTGACTCCAGAGGTCCATTATTTGCATAAGTTTCAAGCACTTGGAGGCACCCGTTTTTGGACATTTAGGCTGCTTACCAAGAAAGTTCTAAGGCCCCAATGTGCGGAAACATGGGAGCAAATCCCACTGGGTTTTTTTAGCGTGATTTCCAGAATGAATCTTTGACACTGTGCATCACAGAGCGCCCCAGCGGGATTCCCTCTGAAAATCTCCCTGCCTGAGAGGTCTGCAGCATAGCGCTGAGTGGGCCACTGCACATCTGTCAGTGCAGAGATCAACACATGTGCAGTGGCCCTCCCCTCACCCCCCATTGCCAGCCTCCTGATTGCTGCCCAGTCCCACAACCTCTCATTGCTGGCCTTCCGATCCCCTCACCATACCACTTCCCCCCACCCCTCCACCCCCGCTCGCTCCCCCCCCCCCCACCCCCCTGATTGGTGGCCTCCTGGACCTCCCTGGGCCACCCCCTATGTTGCCCCTCATACCTGATCTTCCAGTTTTGTTTTCCCCACTCCCCGCCCTCCCTCCTGGGCAGTCCTGGTCTCCCGACCACATCCCATCCCCACACCCGGTTGCCCAGCCATCTCTTCCCTCCCTCTCCCAATAATCCCAAACGCAGAGTGGCAGCGGGATCCCCCACCCCTACGATCATCTCCCTCAATAGGCCCCACCCCCTTGTCACTGCCCCGTGCCCCTTGGGCAGTGCCAGTTTGTCCCAGGTGCTCCAGGGGTCACCTCCCCTTACCCCCGACCTCCTGGGAGGGCCTCAGTGGCCTCTCTTTTATCCAGTGGAACAAAGAACAAACAAAGAACAAAGAACAATACAGCACAGGAACAGGCCCTTCGGCCCTCCAAGCCCGCGCCGCTCCCCGGTCCAGGATTGAATCCTGAATCCAGGATCCCCGCCCAATTTTCCAGCCTATCTACATCCTAATATCCTATCCACCGAGCTGTCCCTCACAGCTACGATGCTTTGTTCATCACAACCTATTAACTCACCCCCACCCCCCCATTCCAGACCATGTGATCTCCAGGGAGAGGCGAAAACCCAGAGTGAAAACCCCAGGGCCAATATGGGGGAAAAAAAATCTGGGAAATTCCTCTCCGACCCCCTGTGGCGATCAAAATGAGTCCAGGGGATCACACTGGCCCTGATCAGAAAATGCTTCCCAACCCTATTCATTTCCACTTCTGCTTTACGAACACCATCTGAATTCCCTGCCCCCGAGACAGGTTCCCAACTATCCGCAGTCTCGATCTGTACTGGCACCAGCAAGATGATCATAGAATGAAGCCTTGAAACGAGAAACAAAGAACAATTAGCCCGCGCCGCTCCCTGGTCCAAACTAGACCACTCTTTTGTATCCCTCCATTCCCACTCCGTTCATATAGCTGTCTAGATAAGTCTTAAACGTTCCCAGTGTGTCCGCCTCCACCACCTTGCCCGGCAACACATTCCAGGCCGCCACGACCCTCTGTGTAAAATATGTCCTTCTGATATCTGTGTTAAACCTCCCCCCCTTCACCTTGAACCTATGACCCCTCGTGAACGTCACCACCGACCCGGGGAAAAGCTTCCCACCGTTCACCCTATCTATGCCTTTCATAATTTTATACACCTCTATTAAGTCTCCCCTCATCCTCCGTCTTTCCAAGGAGAACAACCCCAGTTTCCCCAATCTCTCCTCATAACCAAGCCCCTCCATACCAGGCAACATCCTGGTAAACCTCCTCTGTACTCTCTCCAAAGTCTCCACGTCCTTCTGGGAGTTGGGCCATCTGTACCCCGTGAGTGGGGAGCAGGAATAAATGCCGCTGGAGTGAACCACTAGTGGAAGGAGGGCGGGGCGGGGGGGGGGGGGTGCGAATGCTAGTGTGGCCCAAAGAATTCAGTCCCAGGCCCGCTAATGAAATGTAAATCATGATTTCCATATTGTAATCAGCTCCATGCCAATTTCTGACGCAGAGCTGATTACGCTGGAAATCTTGGGGGCGATTCTCCCAAAAAGGCTGAGTTGGTGGGAAAACTGTTCTAGATCACGACTGTTTTGTCAGTTCAGCTTCTCACCTGAATCTCCGCACTCTGTACACTGCAGAGGTCCCAGTCGTGAACCTCATTAAAAACACGGGGCCTATTCGTATCGGAGTCTGACAGTTCTGGAACTCTGCGCCTGCACAGTGGTCCCGATCTGTCAGAGTCCCCATATGCTGGCCAATCCAATTGCTGGCCAGCCTGGGACCACCGCAGTGCTGCCCCTTCAGCACCCCCCATCCCCCCATTGGCCCGATCGCAGCCCCCACAACAATTCCCGGACCAGCCTTGACCCCCCCCTGCCCCAGGGTGCCTCAATGTTCAGCACAATCCCCCCAGCAGTGGTGATCCCCCTACCCCCCTCACTTTGGCACACCCCCCCCCCTCGCTGACACCCTCGGGCTCTGACCCCTCCCCAGGAAGCAGGCCCCACCCGGCAGACCACACACCCCCCCGCAGCCCGCCCCAATTGCTGCCCTCCCTCCATCCCAGACTGATCCTGTCTGCAGAGTGGCAGCAGGACCCCCCCCCCCCAATCACCCCTAGGCCCCACCCACAATAGGCCCCACCCCCTTGACACTCCCAATGCCCGGTGGGCAGTGCCAAGGTGCCCCCTGGGCATGGGCACATTGTCCCTTGGGCAGTGTCATAGGGCACAGGCTGGCACTGCCAGGGTGCTCATGCCCAGGGGGCACCACCGCCCGACCCCCTGTAGGGCCCCGATTGCCCCCCTTCATTCTGGCGGGGTCTCCCACTAGTTCCCCTAAACCCCGCCGGAATGAAGTACTTCTGGCAGGGTGGGAAATTCAATCAGGACCGGTATGTTCCCGATAATTACATTTAAAATACATCTAAAACATATTTAAAAAAGATTCAAATGACTTACCTGCCTTCCCGCTGGTTTCCAGCGTGGTCTGGCCTGTGACTATTCTCCGGCTCTGGGAGATGCGGCTGCGTTCCTGGTGTATGTGCAAATCCCGGAACAAGGCCGGCAACGCGCATCTCCCACCTCGACCCACCAGAAAAGTTGTGGGTTGGGATGAGAGAATTGCGGCCCTTAGTCTGGAAGACTTGTGGAGATGATGTGGAGATGCCAGCGTTGGACTGGGGTAAACACAGTAAGAAGTCTCACAAACACCAGGTTAAAGTCCAACAGGTTTGTTTGGTATCACAAGACACAAGCTTTCGGAGCGCTGCTCCTTCATCAGGTAAGTGGGAGTTCTGTTCACAAACAGGGCATATAAAGACACAAACTCAATTTACAAGATAATGGTTGGAATGCGAGTCTTTACAGGTAATCAAGTCTTAAAGGTACAGACAATGTGAGTGAAGAAAGGGTTAAGCACAGGTTAAAGAGATGTGTATTGTCTCCAGCCAGGACAGTTAGTGAGATTTAGCAAGCCCAGGCAAGTCGTGGGGGTTACAGATAGTGTGACATGAACCCAAGATCCCAGTTGAGGCTGCCCTCATGTGTGCGGAAGTTGGTTATCAGTCTCTGCTCAGCTGCAGGAAAGGATGTCCCGAGGCATGGTACATTGGGGAGACCATGCAGACGCTACAACAATGGATGAATGAACACCACTCGACAATCACCAGGCAAGAGTGTTCTTTTCCTGTTGGGGAACACTTCAGCGGTCACGGGCATTCGGCCTGTGATCTTCAGGTAAGCATTCTCCAAAGCGGCCTTCACGACACATGACAACGCAGAGTCGCTGAGCAGAGACTGATAGACAAGTTCCGCACACATGAGGACGGCCTCAACCGGGATCTTGGGTTCATGTCACACTATCTGTAACTCCCACGACCTGCCTGGGCTTGCAAAATCTCACTAACTGTCCTGGCTGGAGACAATATACATCTCTTTAACCTGTGCTTAACCCTCTCTCCACTCACATTGTCTGTACCTTTAAGACTTGATTACCTGTAAAGACTCACATTCCAACCATTATTTTGTAAATTGAGTTTGTGTCTTTATATGCTCTGTTTTTGAACAGAACTCCCACTTACCTGATGAAGGAGCAGCGCTCCAAAAGCTAGTGGCTTGTGCTACCAAATAAACCTGTTGGACTTTAACCTGTTGTTGTGAGACTTCTTACTAGACTTGTGGAGGCCATGGCGCTCAATGGGATGCTGCGAAATGGCCTCCGCTAATGTCTCCCAGCTCTCGCAGCACAATGTGCTGGGAGAATGGCCCCACCTGATCTTTTTGTTTATACCAATATGGTGGGGAAGATTCTGGCTCGTAATGAGCATGCACTTCTTACCTGCCATAATGAAGGCTTAAACATTGAATTAGTACACAAGAAAGGGTGTGCAACCATTGAATTTCTCAGCCATTGGCTTCAGCATGCACCACCTTCATTTCTTTTGTAGTGCAATGGTTGAACCACAAAACTACTATCTCCTCCCAACCTTTTAATAAAACAATAGAAAGATTGTAGAATTTTAATTTTTAGGGGAAGCAGTTTCCTTGTGACTCTTTGCAAGTCTAACTAACGGGTGCCATTTCCCGCTTTTGGACAATTTTACCTTGGTCCATATCGATTATTTATTCCACTTTCAAGCCAAACATTTCCTTCCAAAACTCTAACATCTATTTTTATAAAGTCCAAACCTAACCAAGACTTGAATACGGCTGCCATGTCCTGAGACATTTAGCTTGTTTAGATGATCTAAAAAACTCAGCTGCTCAGTAATCATTTCTCATGTCTCGTCTTTCAACTATTTTTCCACTTGCAACTTTTCTGTTTCCTAATTTTTACCAGTACAGCAGTGGTAACTGCTTCTCTGTTTGCCATCCCATCTCTTGCCATCTGACGTGTTTTCCCTCCTTCCTGCATTTTCAAGATGTTGAAATCAGGATTCATCACACCATCTGCTGCTCTAACGTTATTTTCCAGGCTACAGGAATGTGGAGCTTGTTACTGACTTCACCCTTACTATGATGAGCTTCATTTGTTTTTGAATTTTGTGGTGACTGATTTCTTGCTAGTCTTGGCTGAAATCTGATTTGCTTTCACTCTTGCTCAGAATGCTACTGGGCTCAAAGTGTCAAATTATGAGGCCAGTTTGCAAAATTTATTTTGCCAATAGGAGAGAAAAAAAAATGACTGTCGATAATTTGGCATTCCCTAGCCAAAGCAGCACCACACCGCCATCCAGCTACACTGCTGTAAGAGCCTCGGCCTAGTTGGGAGGGTGTTGGTTACATAACGATTCCTCTTAAAGAAGTCTTCATAATTTTCAGTAGGCTAAATGCAAGTCTTTCTTAACAAGTAGAACTATTTGCACGTGTAGGGGCGAGGAGCTATCTCTATGTTTAGGTTTTAACCCATCTCTGTTCAACACCACACTGACTCCTGGATCTGGATTATGTGCCTTACATCACTCTGTGCATGGTACTGTACTCAGTCCCTCATTAACTTGTTTGTGCCAGATCCTTATACTACACCTTCCCCCAAGTCTTTACCCAATGTATGTGGAGTTATACTAGTTTACTTTATTTCATAATCTTTCAGGTAGTGTTAGATTGTTATCAGTCTCATGCCTTTACATTGTTACTACATTATTGCTTTTACTGTATTGGCATTATTGCAACATTCTCGCTACGCCAGCTCCCCATTTAAGTCCTTTAACTAGCAGGTTCAGGTGATCTGGAGGCCTTATAACCCTTTCACATCTTGTTAGTCATTCTGTCGAAGAAGTAGGCTCTGTTGGTTCTGTTTCTTCCTGTTTGCTTGGAGGTTGGAGTGACATTAAGGAATACTTACATTCTTTCCTTCCATTTCCTTGTATTGAACCACACTTGGTTGATTTGGCTAATGCGTTGATCAGTTGTTGCTGCTACTCTAACATGTTTCTTGCTGGGTGGATGAACACTGTATTAGCCTCCTTGGCGCTTCCGTATCTTTGTGTCTTTCATCATGTGGGCCATCTCTATGTCTGTGGATGTTGACCTTTCAACAATGAATGCTCCATTTACACCTGTTTCACAATTTTAGCCAAGTTTTTGATTACTCTCTTCTTTCTGAATTGTTTTTTGAATTTACGAGCCATTCCATTCGGCTTGACATCCATTCTGATAAGTTGAGTTGTCTCGGAGTTATCTACAAAATCTTTATAAGTTTCACAACTTCATTGTGTTCAGTTCAGATTGGATCGGAGTTTAACAATTTCATTAATTCTGAATTCAAGGAACTGTTCTGATTCTTCAGAAAATTCTTCTTTCATCTCAGCTATTTCTCACTGTTTATTAGAGACAATTGCTGCTTGAAGTTCATCAAGTTTTAATTGAAGACCTGCCTCTTTGTTTGCACAAGTTCATAATTTAAGCATTTCAAGTCCTTTTTTGAGTGACTCGCCAGGGTTATCAATTCTCATTTTCCCTCAGCAACCTCGTCATTCATACGTAAAAGCTGATTCTCTACACTGATCCATTTTTCCATGGCAGAGTATAATTCCTCTGTGCACTCCTTCAAGCTCATATTCCATTCTTATTGTTTTTGAAACATCTCATGGTGTTTATTGAGAACTTCTAGATTGCCATTCTATGTTTCTGATTTTTGTCTCTTTATTTCTTTGGAAATGTATGTCGGAATTCTACCACCCCACTCGCCATGGAATCGGAGCGAGCGAGGGGTGGACAATGGAAATGTCCATTGACCTCGGGAGGGAATTTCTGGTTTCGCTCGAGCGAGGCTGTAAAATCCCGCCCATAATGTTTCTTCCAAATGTATAACTGTGTCCTTCAGTGCCATGGTCTCTTCACTGAACCTCTTGGCTTCTTCCCGGAATATTGATCACTCCTGAGTCGTCTCTGAAAACAGGTTCATCAGTTCTTTCAGAGTGGCATTAAATTCATTTTGTTTTACTTCGTAGTGTTCCAAAGGAACAAACTAAGACCTAGTAGTGAAGGTCCTTTAACAGATTTTCCTTTTCATTGCAACGCTCAATTACTTGTATTAATTCTTAAGAGTCTTTCAAGATTGCAACTTATTTGGGTACCTTTATTCCCTGCTATTTTGTCTGGCTGTTGTTACAACTAGGCCCAGGTGAGGTTCCCCAAAAGTTGTTGATCCTGGTCAAGATTTGTCACCGTCTGATTGGAATACCCGCTAATTGTCACAAGCCCAGTGAGGATGAATGACTGGCTCCCTGTCTTTATTCAACCCCCTCTACTGGTGAAACAAAGGTTTAATCTAACAAGGTTCCCTTTCCCTTGAATACCTTTTCCCAAACTGATAGTTATGCTTAAAAAAGAGTCAACACAACCAGGCTTTCTTGAGTTAAGATAAAGTATTATTATTAACTACAAAATAAAGTAGTTAATTTTTGTAGTTAATAAAGTATTATTAACTACAAAAAAAGGATAAGGAGAAATGGTAAAGTGCATGCATCTCACATTCATAAATATAAATACAGTTATATGGAAGTCCTTGAGTAGAGGATGATGGGTTGTGGCTGATGCGATTCTTCCAGTATAGTTGGATTCTGCTGATAAATAGTTGCTTCCTTAGATCAATGTGTCCAGTAGTCCAATTGAGATTTGAGTTCTTTTCTGTACTGTAATCCCGTGCAAGGCCTGCCTTGGTCATTGCATTGCCTTCAGTGTTGCATTGCATTGCTCCTCAGCACAAACACACACAGCCTAACCAACAGGAAGCCCGAGAGAGAGAGAGAGTCCCAGAAGAATGTTCTTGGTAGGCAGGCAGACCAACTTTTAACCCCTGGATGTATATTCCAAGGGTGGAGCTGGTATGTACTCAGCTGTCCAACCACAATAACAAAATGCTTTCAGATGAGATAATCGTGATGTCCCTTTGTCTTCCAGAGATGGTAATCAGTCTTAGAATGTGTTTTACAAGTACCTTGAATTGCCTGGAAGCAGAGGCAGGTCCAACTATTCCGTAGAGACCCCGGCAGCGAAACCTGTCAGTGGCTAAAGGGGCATTCATGTGCCATCTTCGGTGTTTCAGTGTCCATTTTTACAAATATGCAACTTAGGTCGTTTTAAATCCCAATAGTTCCATATATGCTTTTCTTTATCATCATAACTCTGTACAGCTGGTTGAATTTTCCCAACTCTTGCTGGTACGGGTGAGAAGCTATCTCCATGCTTATGCTTTAACCCTACTTTGCTCAACATCACACTGGCCCCTAGGTCTGGATCTACCTTCATGTGAGTTGTATTGTACTTAGTCCCACATTAACACAGCATGTACCAGACCATAGTGCTACAGGCCCCTTCTGCATCTTCTAAGAGATGTTCCTCACAGTATCAATGAACTATGAAACCCCCAGCCACAACCCAGCGTTGCAGTGTTCCAAAACTCCAGAACCTTACCAATGTGAATACATAAATGTTCCTCATAATACAACATTGAATAACATCTCTGCTTCATATTAAAAAGTCTCTGACTCATCTTAAGCATTACCATGGGGCACTGATTATTAATAATTAGAACAAAACTAAGAAGAGCTGTTTGATATAGCTGACTTACTTTATATAAATACAATATTAGATTATATGACAAGCATCTCAGCTTCCTCAGTGACGCTGAGGAAATGCATCTAACCTTTCATTGCAGCCAAGGACAAAAATAGCATTTTACAGCTCTTTAAGCATTGCAATGAGATGCCACTTTACAAATCAAAAAGGTTCTCCATAAGAGGGCAAATCAAAACATGTCTCTGAATATTTGACTGTAAACAAACAGTTAAATCTTAATATCAGCAGGTTTTTGTAGGTTTGGACACAAAAACCATAGTTCAACTTGGTGCCCTTGTCCATAAATATGATTCATGGGACAGGTTTTGGAATTTATAAGACATACACGTGAAAAATATGTTCTAAGTTAGAATATTGATGTCAAATGTTCACCAACCACCTTTGAGCATGTTTGAATGCATAAATGATGTCAAAATGTTTGGCGAGGGTTAAGGAATATAATTTCTCACTGTAAAGCAGAATACTTCAGTAGTTTGGGCTTTCAGGTGAGGTACAGTGGAGACAGCTACAGAGTAAGCTCTGCTACTCCCCTCAACAATCTAATATCAAGTTGCTATTGAACCAGCGCCTCTTTACTATTCCCTACAACAGCCATGCAGACTGACAATCTGATATTAATTAGCATCAAATAATATGTTCTGTACTTATTCCCATTTGATGTCTCTCCTCAAAGTATGTTTCGGCCATTGGAGTGTGCTGAATGGGAGCAGCAGAAATGAATGTCAAGTTTTTTTGTTAATTAAGTCACCGTTCTTTCCACGTTATAGTTTGTTGAAATAGTTGTTTTTGATTAAATTTCAGACTTTGCACCCTGTCTTGGCTCCTGCCTGCGAGGAGGTGCCAAGAACATCAGGACAACTTTATTTTAAAGGTAGTTATAGATTGTGGCCTTGGGCTTGCGTTAACTTTGGCTTTATCTGCAGAGCATTTACCCACAGTTGAGAGGAACAGGATCAATTTGTGGGTAATCAAAATGGACATTTGTTCATATTGTGCAAGCTGATGATATGCATTGCAAATACAAATAGGCAGGTAGTGAGAAGACATAAGAAATGAAGAAAGAGTCAAGCTTTCAGCGATGGCTCAATTGATATCACTCTCACGTCTTTATTCAGCAGATTGTGATTTCAAGTTCCACTCTAGGGGTTTCAGCACATAATGCGATAGGCTGGCACTTCAGTGCAGTACTGAAGGACTGTTGTTCAATAAAAATCAGGAGGATTCTCCCAGTACTCTGACCATGAGGCTCCTTGACCACCATCTCAAAGAAATGATCTGGTCAGTTGATGTGGATGACTGTGGATCTTGTGATGTGTAAATCCATTGCTGCGTTTCCCACCGTGGCTGTATCTTGAAAGTATTTCACTGGCTGTAAAACGCTTTGGAATTTCTTTCTGTCTCTACTCCTACCAGATTCTTGTTCATAAGACAGTGAAGTGCTGATTGTCATCAAGGTGGACACGTGGAAAAATAATAAAGTTTAAAGTTTATTTATTAGTTACAGTAGGCTTGTATTAACACTGCAATGAAGTTACTTTGAAATCCCCTAGTTGCCACACTTCGGCGCCTGTTCTGGTACACTGAGGGAGAATTTAGCATGGTTAATGAACCTAACCAGCACGCTTTTGTACTGTGGGAGGAAACCAGAGCACCTGGAGGAAACCCACGCCGACACAGGGAGATTCCGTGCAGACAATCACCCAAGCCAGGAATCAAACCCAGGTCCCTGGAGCTGTGAGGCAGCAGTGCTAACCACTGTGCCATCATGTCATCCTGACCAACAGAGTAAGAGTCAAGTGTATAACCCTAAAATCATGGAATATCATG
Source organism: Mustelus asterias (assembly GCF_964213995.1). Lineage (NCBI taxonomy): Eukaryota > Metazoa > Chordata > Chondrichthyes > Carcharhiniformes > Triakidae > Mustelus > Mustelus asterias. The sequence goes on along the minus strand of NC_135817.1, from coordinate 29,528,468 downwards.
GAAGTGGAGATTGGTTGATGGCAATATTTATATTTAAGGAGTTCAACAGCTCTGAGGTCTCAGGGGAAAATATGGGTTAGAACTGGATAAATGTTGGCAGCAATTCTTCCAATCCACTGTGCAGCTAAAGCAGTGCAGCGGGCTGGGAGACTCAAGCAGAGGCCATGTAGCAGGCCTCCCGCTGGGCGCCACGGATTCCGCGTATCTCCAGCCACAGGAATTCCAGCGCCATCAGCTCTGCACCAGACATTGGTGTGGAGCTGAATAAATTATTTAAATGAATTTTTGCATTTTATTAGTGGGCCAGGGACTGAAGTCTCCAGGCCTGCTAACCTCTCTCTCCCACCACCCCCCCCCCCCCATCTCCCCCCCCTCCCCCCCACCCCCCGCCAGGAGTGGTTCACTCCAGCAGGGTTTACAACAGCTCCCCACTTGCGGGGAGCTGGCGGCCTGGCCCCACTGGAGTGAAGGGGGGGCCATGGAGGCCCCACCAGGAGATTGGCGGGTAAGGGGGGGTTGCCTCCTGGGCATTGCCAACTTGGCTGTGCAAGCCTGGCCCCCTGGCTCTGCCCAAGGGGCAAAGTAGCAATGCCCAGGGGGCCACGCCAAGGGGTCAGGGCCAGAGAGAGGGCAGGGCCTATAGGGGGTAGAGCCTTTGGAGGGGAGATCGGTGGGGGTGAGGGGTCCCGCTGCCTCTCTACACTCGGCGGTGACCGAAGGAGGGAGGCCAGTAATCAGGGTTGGCTATCAAGGTGGGAGGTGGGGGGTTGGTGGGAGAGGGGGTGGTCTGGGGTGGGCCTGCCAGGGGGGTCGGGCTGCTGATGGGAGGAGGAGGGTGGTGGAATTGGGATTTCAGGATTGCTGGAGGGTGGCAGGGTGAGTGGGAAGGTTGAAGGTGGCCTGGACACATCGATTGGTGGGGGGGAGTGGGGGACTCTGGTAGCCAGTGATCCAGAGTTGCTGTGCTAGCCAGTGATCAAGCTGGTCAGTGATTGAGAGGCCAGCAGTGCGGGCCCCTGTGCGTGTGCCGATCTAGGCACTCTGTAATGCACAGAATGTGAGAGATTCATTTTGAAAATCCCGCTGGAAAAAACAGCGGGATTTACTCCAGTTTTTATGCGAATTCGGCACTTAGAAGGTTTTGGGGAGAATTCCACCAGTTCGATGTTTGATTGTGTCTGTCTGTTGACTACTCAGTGTTCTGTGCTCTCTTGTGAGTATGTTTAGAGAAACTGAAACGAAACAGTAAGATTGACCAAATGCCTACTCATCATGCCCATTGCCAGAAGATGAGACACACAACTCTACTGGACAGATTGCTGTGTAGCTGTGAGACTCTGCAACCCATCTACACACTGTAATCCACAGCTTTGAAGGCAACAGTGACTTCAATCTGAATTTATCATTGCAACAGCCAGCAATGGATGGCACCTGTTTGTGTTGCAGTGGAAGCTGAGACATCAGCCACCAGATGCTGAATCACAGCTGGATGCTGAATTCTTTACTTGAACTTGGCCACCACATCCATGCTGGAAGGTACAGCCTCCAAGCTCTGCACAAAACACAGGGTCAAGTTGGTGTCAGACTCTGTCACAACCCTTGAGAGTGATCTTCAGCTTTTTGGCAGGTCTGCAGACGCACCAAGCAATTCATTGTGCATACCCAGCCAACTTTTCTTGTACATCATCCCACCAATGTCCTCATCTGATTCCTCATCAGCAGAACTCATGTGTAACCTTGTCCTCTGGTGAGTTGGCATCCAAGCTACACTTGTGCCCCCCATCTGAGGCCACTCGTGTCTGATGTCCCACTACATGTAGATCTCACTTCTCTAAACTACTCTCTAAAATATGTGTTGTACCAGTATTTAAACTGAGATGTGCTCATTTAATGATGTTAGGTGGAATTCTCCCACCCACCAGGGTTTGGTGGCAGGCGGGAGCGGAGAATCCACTGGAAGCCAAAATGTTGGAAACCTGCTTGCATGTAATCACAGGGCAATTTTCCCAATGGCACGTCAGTCTTCCTGGCTGGTGGCATGAATGCTATTTGCATTCTTTTGTATCTCATGAATGCTCATTAAAACAGCGAACGCTGGTGTCCAGTCATGCTTTCCACATCACACCGGCGTGAGATTACTTTGGTCTAAAATGCCATTGATAAAGGCTGACGTGCAGAACATGGTCTGCAGTTTGCAAGAAATTGCAAAGTGAGTGAAACAAAGTCTTTCTCACATAGTGCATCAGGAGCAGGGCAGCACTGTGCATCACTCTGCTGGGACAGACCAGTTCCAGTCTCCATCTCCAAGCCGATCTGCTCTTCATGGACAATACCATGCTGCTGCACCCACGGACCCTCCTGTGTCACCGAGTTGCATCAGTGCAGCAGCTGAGGTTGGGGAGCACAGGGGTCTCTTTGCCCCTGGTGCCACACACCAGTGTCTATCTGGACAGCACTGCAGGACACATGCAGCCACAATGAAGGGTAGAAGTTTGATTGGGGATAGAATGCAAGATGAGGTTGCGAAGGTGGGGGGGTTGGCCTGATGAAGACAAAGGGGGGCAATGTGGAAACGGTGTTGTGCAAGTGGAGTGGGGGAAGGCCGAGGGCTCACAGAGGGGCAAGGAGGTGGATGAAGAAGATGAATAATGGAAAGACAGAGGGAAGACTCTGGGGAGGGAATCTGGACCCCAACAAAACTGCATGAAAAGCTCACAAACAAGGGTGTTTCATTGTTTATTGGAAGGGGATGCACAAATACTCCAGATGTAGTGGGCAAGCAGGGCATAGGCACCTCACACGTGATAGGTTGGGGGAAGGGGGAAGAATGGTTGAATCGAAGAACAGATTTCTTTTTGAGGTTGCTAGCCTTTTCCCTCTGGATTGCTGACATCCTGCACGGTCTGATGAAGATAGGTGGGCTGAGAGAGTGATAGGAGTGTGCTGGACTGGTATTTAAATATGGCGCTGAGACCTCGAATGCCCCTGTGGAGGGCAGACAGATGTATCAGCTGCCAGCCCAGCAGGAGATTCGGAGCGGAACTCACCTGTGTGTAATTAATGAGGTTCCAAGAGTCTGGTGCAGAATCCTGGCATTCCGGCAGTGGGAAAGGTGCTGCCCACTACTACAATTTAGACCCAAAAATGGAGAATTCCATCTGCCGTTTCTTCCTCATCACCGTATTTCTTGTTCTCCTCTCTACCTCCACTGCCCGGTCAGGTTCATGGTTGTCTGAAAAGGGAAAGGGTCAAAGTTGTTCCTCTGAACTTCCTTGATCAAGGTTTCTAGTGCTGCATTAGAAAATCCTGGAGCAGGGTCTCTGGCATCTTGTATTCTTCCTGTTCACACTCTCTCCTGCAACCAGTTCCAGCATCTGCCACAGCCAGAAGACACATATCTTTAAGAAATGTAAGTTGGCTGCAGTCCAGCTCGAACTGATGCTAACTTCTCACTATTTTGTGCCCCTTGCTTGAGCGGGCAGCCACTCAGCAGTGCACTGAGCACTGGCCGCAAGCTACAAGCATTCAGATGATCAGACAACTGCCCTTCATAAATTTTCAGGCCATTGTAATGAAATAGTACATTTGCACGTGAATATACTGCATCTACTATGGATATTTACCCTTTTGTGAGTAGGGGTGCAGCTATATAATTTTATTTTGCTCCAGTTTAAAAAAAAATGAATGAAAAATAACAAACTTGTCCAATTTTTGTCTACAGACTGTAATTTGTATTTAATTAAATGAAGAACTTGTATCATACCAAAAGCCGTACCAAACTCTGTCACAACGTTGCACATCCTTCGGTATTTCAATCACTGGATGCCTGAAATGAAAATGCTTCTGAGCTGTTTCTTTAGCAGTTCAGCTTTAAATGCAGCTGTCTGCACAGGCGTAACAGGCATTTGCAGAGCTGACTTCAGCAGCCTGCAGGATTCTGCTTGCTCAGTATTTCATTCATAAGCAGACTGGACACACACTGTACATCTTGTAACTGAGCAAGACCTAGAGAAACTTCTTTTCAGTTAGCTTTTTTATTTTACGTCCTTTCTGGCCAGCCTACCGATAGTGGCCTTACTGAATAATAATTGAAACTCATTTGTTGTGAGAAGCTTGCCTAGCTTTATTCTTCTGGATAGAGGGATGTTGATGATTTCATGACAGGAAAGTGAAGCAGTCACACCGGTAAGTAATAATTCATTTCACTTTATGCTATTTCTATTTTCTCCACTGGCTACTTCTAACATTTCCAGCATGATTGTAGAAGTGTCATTATTCTCATTTCAATTGATCCAATGAACATGCACAGCACAACTCTATCTGCTTAGTAAGTCCTTAGGGTTGGAATCAATAAGTATTTGAAAATAGGGACATTTTGTTGATTCTGTCCTCAGCTTTTTCCTGAGAATTTTGGCACCATTTTAAAGAGCAGGAACCAGTTTGCAAAACAATGTTTTGAACTTCACCCCTCATCCATGGGCAAGGTGCTTATGATTCAGAGTAATGTCTGGCGTATATTTTACAAGTTTAATCCACGTTTATTATTATAATTTCAGACATTCCATGTGCAGACTGGGAAGCAGAAAGCCTTCAGCACACCCTTTAAAATGCTCTTACCTGAAATTGTCAAATTAAGCCCTAGAATAAGTTCAAAATGTCATGCTGGAGAATTGGGTGTGTGGCACATGAAGGAAAATATATAGAGTGACCATGCTTTATCACAATAAATAAGAGAACTTTTGACACAGTGATTTTTATGGAATTTTTATTGACAGCAGCCTATGCAGCTCATGGGTTGGCTCCCAGCAACCCAAAGAATACCTTGCAGTCTCTGTGAGAATGGGGGACATTTGTTACCAGAACCCCGACGGTAAGGATCTTTCCAGATGAATAAATAGCTAGGGAGGCGGACAAGCTCTCTGATAGAGGGCTAGTCTACCTGAAAATGGAATAGATTATTGCTGTCCCATGACCAGCACCACTCTCAAATGACATCAGACTCTAGTTAAAAATCAATGTTAAACCCCACAATCCTGTAACATCCGACAAAGAGGTTGGTTAACCTTCCTTGCTTCTGCAACTCAGACGATACAGTCTCCAGTCTGAATGGAAGATTACGTTAGGCCGGCACTGCGGCACAGTGGTTAGCACTCCTGCCTCACAGCACCAGGGACCCGTGTTCAATTACTGGCTTGGGTCACTGTCTGTGCCACGTCTGCACGTTCTCCCCATGTCTGCGTGGGTTTCTTCCGGGTGCTCCGGTTCCCTCCCAAAGTCTGAAAGACATGCTGGTTAAGATGCATTGGCCATGCTAAATTCTCCCTCAATGTAGCCGAACAGGTGTCGGAATTTGACGACTAGGGGATTTTCACAGTAACTTCGTTGCAGTGTTAATATAAGCCTACTTGTGACACTAATACATAAACTTAAACTTAAAACATAAGAAGGTAGGATGAAGCCTTGAGAAAGGAGATGGTTTATTTGGCCATTTGAGGTGGCAATTGCAATAAGTGAGAAAGTTGTTGAAGTCCTTCTGGAAGTACATTGGTCGAGTGGATTATGTTATTAGTGGGCTCTGTCAGTCTGGGCAGTTAATGGAGCATTAGATACAACAGTGAGGAGATCTTACAAAGCTTCACTTTAATCTTCCTCCTTATGAAAGAGCAGATTTTTGAGAAATGCCAAAATTCTAGAAGGTAGACACATATTAACAAATTAGGAAATGTTAGTTTAGCTTCACCTTCTAGTCTTTCAGTCTGCTACTGAGATGACATTAATACTAAAGAGTGAAGCATGTTGCTCAAATATCAATAACCAATGAGGCACAATTGGTGTTAAATAACTCTGGGGGGCAAGCATTGCAGAACCCTTGAATTTTACAGTTCACACAAAACAATCAGCAATACAGGAAGGCAAATGGTGCTATCACCCTCGCTTGGATCATTTCCTTCCAGAGACTGAAACCACCAGAAATCAAATCCATTCTTTGTCCAGAAACGTGTTTTTCCTGAGCCACTTACCTGAGATGCACTGTCACCATCGTCTGCTGCAGAAAGATGTTGCTAATTTAAATTTGTAAGTGCATATACCTCACCGATATCCATGAGAAAACAAACATTTCAGCTTGCTCACTGAGTCGTTGGATTGTGTGTGGAATCAGGTGAAATGTAGCAAGCCGGAATCTAAATCAAGTTCTCAGCAGAAAATTTAGTACCTCATGGAGACATCTGAACCCTGAAAAATATCAGCTGCCTTTGAGTCACATTGAGTCCTTTTTCCTGAGACATTGTTACTGGTGAGAATAAAAGAAAATGGGACCTTCTAAAATCTGCGCTTCCAGTGCATTGTCATTTTGAATCAGGATGAGCCAAGCCTTTCAGAGAATGCAGTGACTGCAGGATATAGAAACATTACTCTCATGGTTTTATAGTGATATAAAGGCACCAGTCACTCACAAGGGATTGTGTAAGCATGACATGGGTTCATTTATTTAAACTGGGCACATGGGAGCATATGCATCTGGATAGAAAAGCTGAAGACGTCAGCAGCAGAGCTGTGTGCCGTGAGCTGTGCTTACAACCCAAAGTAAAACAAAGACTGGGTCACATGAAACACTTTCCCTAGAGTGATGGCACGTTGGCACAGTGGTTAGCACTGCTGCCTCAGAGCATTCAGGACCCGGTTTTGATTCCGGCCTTGGGTGACTGTGTGTGTGGAGTTTGTACGTACTCCTCGTATCTGCATGGTTTTCCTTTGGGTGCTCTGGTTTCCTCCCACAACCTAAAGATGTGCATATTAGGTGGATTAGCTATGGTAAATGCATGGGGTTATGGGAATAGGGTGGGGGGGTGGTGTTGGGCCTGGGTAAGATGCCCTTTCAGAGCACCAATGCAGACTCAATGAGCCTAATGGCTTCCTTCTGCACTGTTGGGATTCTATGGGATGCTGCTATCCGCTAATGGCAAATTACATATTCCCTTTTTTTAAGATCTGCCTCCTCCCCTTCAAAGAAGCAGAGCTATTTACATTCCATGTTCATGTCCAAAGATGCGCAGGTTAGGTTGATTGGCCATGGTAAACTGCCCCATAGTGTCAGGGGGTTAGCAGGGTAAATACGTGGTGTTAAGGAGATAAGGCCTGAGTGGGATTGTGGTTGGTGCATATTCGATGGATCAAATGGCCTCCTTCTGCACTGTAGGGATTCTATGATTCTATGTTTGGTTGCCATTACATAATTGTATAAGATAGGTGAATCAATGAGTCTCTAAGGCATCGAGTAATTTTCTGCTGCACCCAGATGTTGCAATGATACCCTTTTCTGGAAGTATCTTTGATTGCTCCCAGTGATATGTGGAATTGTTAATTGTGGATGTTTGTCCTGGTTGTATTTTGAATCTTGTCTTAGATGCAATATGACTTTACGATGGGTGATAAATTAATCTGATTTTTCCTCAGTTACACCTCATCATTACTTCTTTGTGTGTAATGACTTCATAGGACCTTGATTCTGAACAAACCCTTGTCACCTCGGCTGGTTGCCACATACATTCTGTGGGATCTTGCATGTGAACTTGTCCTGATTCTTTATACTTTGCAATTCTGCATCTGCATTTGTTACCTTCTCTTGTAGTTTCAAATGTTGGTCCCTCATTTAGGGAGAGGGTAGAGTGGATTAGAGTAAGTAAATTGGTATGCATGAGTTTGCTGAACATGAGCTCTGCCAGTGATGCAATAATTGCACATAAAATGTAATTCTCAGGTATAACATTGCAATGTTCTTGCTTGGTCTGTCTATGTTTGAAAATGAGAGATTTAACTGTGCTAATTATTCATTCAGCTAGGTACTAGATTTAGGGTAATGAAGAGAAGAAGTAGTGCAAGTGGTATTCCACTTCTCGCACACATCCTGAAATGGCTTATCAATAAGCTGCAGACTGTCATCTATAATGATCTCTTAAGGCACACCAAATAAACTGAAGATAGCACTTAAGAGTGTGTGTGAAGCACTTAGACTGCGTATGAACATTGTGCTTGACGTATTGTGTAATTGTCAAATAATGGGGTACTTGGTAAAGTAGTTGATGGTGATGGTGAAGTCAGTGAATGTGAAAGAGTTTGGATGCAAATTTGAACCAATGATGTGTAGAAGTCTCATGTGGGATTAGTGGTGCTTTGTGCTGACCTGGTATATGCACCTGACATGCCTCTCTCTTCTTGATGCCAACTTCAATGTCATTGTTCATACCTAGCCAATGGACTATCTTTCTTGCAAGTGTTCAAATCTGATCTATGCCCATGCGTGAGCGATGAAGATATTAAAGAGTATCAGACCGCAAAGATTTGTTACAATGACCTTATTTCCTTTAATATTGACTCCCCAAGAGGCACCTAGCTTGTCCTGGTAAGGCCAAAATTGTCTTGAGTGTTCATGGAAATGCTGAATTGAATCAAGTTATCCTTCAATGATGGTCTTCCACATTTTTGTGACATGTAATCTTTTACTGTTTCTTCTTGTAGCTCCTGGCATTCACATTGCGCAAAATATGCCAGATCAATTTGGTGAACATAGAGTCAGAGAGGTTTACAGCATGGAAACAAGCCCGTCAGCCCATCTTGTCCATGCCGTCCAGTTTTTACCGCTAAGCTAGCCCCAATTGCCCGCATTTGGCCCATATCCCTCTATACCAATCTTATCCATGTAACTGTCTAAATGCTTTTTAAAAGATAAAATTGTATCCGTCTCAAGTACTGCCTCTGGCAGCTCGTTCCGGACATTCACCACCCTCTGAGTGAAAAAATTGCCCCTCTGGACCCTTTTATTTCTCTCCCCTTTCACCTTAAACTTATGCCCTCTAGTTTTAGACTCCCCTACCTTTGGGAAAACATATTGACTATCTAGCTGATCTATGCCCCTCATTATTTAATTGACCTCTATAAGATCACCCCTGAGCCTCCTACGCTCCAGGGAAAAAAGTCTCAGTCTATCCAGCCTCTACTTATAACTCAAACCATCAAGTCCCGGTAGCATTCTAGTAAATCTTTTCTACACTCTTTCTAGTTTAATAATATCCTTTCTATAATAGGGTGATCAGAACTGTACACAGTTTACCAGAACTGTACACAGTTCAAGTTCAATGTCAATTAAATTGACTTGTGATCCAAGGATATATCTTTCATTTTCTCTGGGTTAGTCAATGTGCTTAGTGTATATGATGTGACCCTAAAGTTATCTGGCGTGTACCTATACGCAGTTGTAACCTTGAACCCCTATCAAAAGACTTTACAGTCTTGGTGGTGCGCTGATAAATGGTTTTCACCAAATCATCTTGAGTGGTTTGAGGTCAGCCTTAACCATAAATATTTTGTCAAAAAGATAGGTATGAAGGTGCATGATTCCAAACAGTGAAGCCAATGTTTCCCGATCAAATTTGGGGTAGGTGGATTGGATTATGGATAGAAATTTTGAAGCAAATGCAATAGTTTGTCTTTTTGTAAATGCATGCTATCAGATCTTTCTATGAGTAACAATCTCCAGAGTAGTTGCCTCCCGAGGATCATAAAATTGCAATGTTGATGTTTCCAGTAATGACTGTTTCAATGCTTTGAAGAAGTGTTGGTGGTCTTCATGCCAGAGGAAAGGCGCATCCTTTCTTAATAATTTCCTTAGCAAGGATAATATTTGAGAGAAATTGGAAATGTATGGAGACAAGAAATTAAAGAAACCCAGACATCTTTCCCAGATCATTCCTATCTAGGGGATTTGACATAGCCTTAATACCTTCTATTTTACTAGGATCGGGACATATGCCAGCACTGAAATAAATAGAGCTAAAGAAATTGATCTGCTGCATCTTGGTGTCACATTTCAGACTGTTGAACACCAATCCTTCATTGCGTGCCACTTGCACCATTATGTTCTTGATTCCCACAAAAGCAATGTCATTGGTGATACAGATGCATTCAGGCACAGTGCATGTAATGCTGTCCATGTGAATTGGAAGAGATCCTGTCTAATAGCCCAAAGGTAAGTAATTGAAAACCATGTTGTCCGAACAGGCTATGAAATGTGGTAAGCTCTTGGGACTTTCCCGCAATGTGTACCAACCAGTAACCATGCTTGGCATCAAGCTTCGAGAAGAATTTTGCACCTGCAAATCTTGGATTTAACTCTTCTACTGTGGGTATTTTAAACATTTTAAAGCCGTGTTTAAATATTGTGGATCAATGATCTGTCCTTCCTTGAGACAAATGTAATTGAGCTGCACCACACGCTGGTCACTTGCCCTTCCTGACTGAGCTAACCCAGTGCTGGTCCTCTCAACACATGGTCCCATTCATTGGACTGCCAGGCTATGTGCTATAATCTCACCATGAGGGATCCGTCTGCTTACCAGCTCTTTATATGAGCACTATCCCAGGCTGTGTCTTCAAAGTTTTGCTGTACAGTCATCATGCTGCAGTTTCAACACTCTGTAATGCTGTGAACTTTGTTGTGTTCTGACCAGAACATCAAGGGTTGTCTCATGAAATAGGACTATTCACCACATTATACCTGAGCTTAATCTAGCTGCCAGGCTGTTTGACCACCATATCTGCACCATATTATGATATTGTTATGTTGTTATTATGATATAAAGGCACCAGTCACTCTAGGGGATTGTGTAGACACGTAGTGGGCTCATTTATTTAAACGAGGCATGTAAGAACATATATACCTGGATAGACAACTTGAAAACATCAGCAGCAGAGCTGTGTGCAGTGTGCTCTGCCCACTGGCCAAAGTGAAACTGAGATTGGATCACGTGACTCAGATGGTATACTGCTCACCCTTAAAAGGCATATTACAATTATCCAGTTATTTTCAAATCGACCACGACAAATTATCTTTCCCTCAAAAACATTCACTGCCTTTGACCACAGGTAGCAAGGATCATGCTGCACCACAAATACTTGTGACTCATTTGTTCCTTCAGCCCAATGTTAACACTGGTGGAAGCCCTAATTTATAATCATCCACCCAGGATCTTGATGGAAGAAGTAGTATCAGCTTTCAATCTCCTGACCACTTGGGTGGGTGAAATATTTGCAGATTGGGGTAGAATTTTCACTTCTTTTGCTGAATTTTCTGCTTCAATTTACATAGAAACTAGAAGTAGGAGTAGGCCATTCAGCCCTTCAAGCCTGCTCCGTCATTCATTATGATCATGACTGATCATCAAATTCAATATCCTGATTTCCCCCCTCCTTCCCCCATATCCCTTGATCCCTTTAGCCCTAAGAGCTATATCTAATTTCTTCTTGAATTCAGACAATGTTTTGGCCTCAACTATTTTCTGCGGTAGTGAATTCCACACACTCATCTCTCTCTGGGTGAAGAGATTTCTCCTCACCTCAGTTCTAAAAGGTTTACCCCTTATCCTCAAACTATGACCCCTAGTTCTGGACTCCCCCACCACCTGAAACATTCTTTCTGAAGCTACCCTGTCTAATTCTGTTAGAATTTTATAAGTTTCTATGAGATCCCCTCTCACTCTTCTAAACTCCAATGAATATAATCCTAGCCGACTTAATCTCTCCTCATATGACAGAACTGCCGTCCCAGGAATCAGCTGGTAAACCTTTGCTGTACTCCCTCTATAACAAAGACATTCTGCCTCAGATAATTTCTCCTTTTACTTTCCTACCTTCACAGCATCCTCCTTCAACTCGGAGCTACAGCTGAAGTTTTGGGCTATGGACATCTTCATTAGTTAGATGTATGCCTGGCAAGTGGGAATACTGATATTATGAGCATGGATGACAGTAGTGGCTGACCAAGAACTAGAGCTGAGAGGAGAGAAAGTATTGAATAACAATAGGTGTACTAACAGAGCCAATAGGTGAAACAGCAGATAGAGAAATAATGAATATACAAACAGAAGTGGATAAGGATTAAAAGACATGGATGAAACTGAATATTCAGTGGCAAACTATTGCCTAGTCATTGCATAATTGCTTGCGAAACAGGAACAGGTTATTCAGCCCAGCTACTCTGTGCCAGTGTTTATGCTTTGCACCAGCATTATCTTATTCTACTTCTCACTCTTTCAATGTAAGCTTCTATTCCTGTCTTCCTCATGTACTTATCCAGTTTCCCTAAAACGCAGCACAAAATCTGCAGGTGAACAGGGAAACGGCTGGCAGATAAGGAGGATTGTGAAACATTATAATGTGTGTGTATAGATGGGTCTTTTTCTAAATGGAGGTCGGTCACCAGTGGTGTGCCCCAGGGATCTGTTCTGGGACCCTTGCTGTTTGTCATTTTCATAAATGACCTGGGTGAGGAAGTGGAGGGATGGGTTGGTAAGTTTGCCGACGACGTGAAGGTTGGTGGGGTTGTCGATAGTCTGGAGGGATGTCAGAAGTTACAGAGGGACATTGATAGGATGCAAGACTGGGCGGAGATGTGGCAGATGGACTTCAACTCAGATAAATGCGTAGTGGTCCATTTTGGCAGGTCGAATGGGATGAAGGAGTACAATATAAAGGGAAAGACTCTCAGTACGGTAGAGGATCAGAAGGACCTTGGGGTCCGGGTCCATAGGACTCTAAAATCGGCCCCGCAGGTGGATGAGGTGGTTAAGAAGGCGTATGGTGTGCTGGACTTTATCAATCGAGGGATTGAGTTTAGGAGTCCAGGGATAATGATGCAGCTATACAAGACCCTCGTCAGACCCCACTTGGAGTCTTGTGCTCAGTTCTGGTCACCTCATTACAGGAAGGATGTGGAAAAGATTGAAAGGGTGCAGAGGAGATTTACAAGGATGTTGCCTGGATTGAGTGGCATGCCTTATGAGGATAGGCTGAGGGAGCTCGGTCTTTTCTCCTTGGAGAGAGTAGGATGAGAGGAGACCTAATAGAGGTATATAAGATGTTGAGAGGCATAGATCAGGTGGACTCTCAGAGGCTTTTTCCCAGGGTGGAAATGGCTGCTACGAGAGGACACAGGTTTAAGGTGCTGGGGGGTAGGTACAGAGGAAATGTTAGGGGGAAGTTTTTCACACAGAGGGTGGTGGGCGAGTGGAATCGGCTGCCATCAGTGGTGGAGGAGGCAAACTCAATACGGTCTTTTAAGAGACTCCTGGATGAGTACATGGGACTTAATAGGATGGAGGGTTATAGGTAGGCCTAAAAGGTAGGGATATGTTCGGCACAACTTGTGGGCCGAAGGGCCTGTTTTGTGCTGTAGTTTTCTATGTTTCTATGTTTCTATGTCATTCCTGGCATAATCACTCATATCCTCTATTCCATCATATACACCCTACCCACCCCTATGGCCCTTGATACCCTCTATGCCAAATCAGTGCCAACTCATGTCAACCCATGCCTGCACCCACCACCCTTTGCGCTAACACCCATTATGTCAACTCACCTAGTATCCAACATAGGCAGACCTCAGGACCTGTGCAGATGTGAGACAAAGTAATGGGCGGGATTTATGGCCTTGCTCATCCTGAAACCGCACCCAAGGTCAACGGACCTTTCCATTGTTCGCCCCTCACCCGCCCCCATGGTGAACATGTCCAAGATGTGGAGATGCCGGCGTTGGACTGGGGTAAACACAGTAAGAAGTCTCACAACACCAGGTTAAAGTCCAACAGGTTTATTTGGTAGTAGAAGCCACTAGCTTTCGGAGCACTGTCCCTTCATCAGGTGAGTGGGATTTCAGTTCACAAACAGGGCATATAAAGACACAAACTCAATTTACAAAGTAATGGGTGGAATGAGAGTCTTTACAGGTAATCATGTCTTAAAGGTACAGACAATGTGAGTGGAGAGAGGGTTAAGCACAGGTTAAAGAGATGTGCATTGTCTTCAGCCATGACACCACACAACCCTGCCACAGCAACCTCTGCAAGACATGCCGGATCATCGACACAGATGCCATCATCTCACGTGAGAACACCATCCACCAAGTACATGGTTCATACACTTGCAACTCAGCCAACGTTGTCTACCTGATACGCTGCCGGAAAGGATGTCCTGAGACATGGTACATTGGGGAGACCATGCAGATGCTACAACAAGGGATGAATGAACACCGCTCGACAATCGCCAGGCAAGAGTGTTCTCTTCCTGTTGGGGAACACTTCAGCGGTCACGGGCATTCGGCCTCTGAGTCACTGAGCAGAGACTGATAGCCAGGTTCCGCACACATGAGGACGGCCTCAACCGGGATCTTGGATTCATGTCACACTATCTGTAACCCCCACAACTTGCCTAGGCTTGCAAAATCTCACTAACTGTCCTGGCTGGAGACAACACACATCTCTTTAACCTGTGCTTAACCCTCTCACATTGTCTGTACCTTTAAGACTTGATTACCTGTAAAGGCTTGCATTCCAACCATTATTTTGTAAATTGAGTTTGTGTCTTGATATCCCCGTTTGTGAACTGAAATCCCACTCACCTGATGAAGGGGCAGCGCTCCGAAAGCTAGTGGCTTGTGCTATCAAATAAACCTGTTGGACTTTAACCTGGTGCTGTGAGATTTCTTACTGAACATGTCCAAAGCAGACTTCGCTATATTGAAAAAAAAACTCATCATGAAAACTTGTTTACTACATTTACGTTCCTTCAACTATGTAAAAACTTACAGCAACAAACATTTCATTCAAATGTTCAATCCATTGTAACAGGCATTGGAATTCACAGTCCCACATCAATGAACCTATAACCATTTGTAGGTGTCAATCAAATTGAGAAATGACATACCCTACTGTAATAATGGATGATTGAAATCAGTTATGCAGCGCTAATCCAGTAAGGGAAACCCCCCCCAAGCTTGTTTTACCTCTCTGTCATGCGCCTAAGTGAGTCATCAAAAATTAAATTAGGAAATCATTCTTAAAAGTAGAAGAAAATGAAATGTATTATAAATTATTAAACGGAATAAGCAATAGGTTATTATATTCTATCTGAAGATATTCTGTACTAGATCAGAAACCCCAAGTATATTATGAAGCCAGACTAGACCCCAACAATTTTCCTATTTGGCATTAATGTGAAGATAGGATGTTTCATTTCAGGTGTGACTCTACTGACAAACTAGGGAGCTTTTATTGAAACAAACTTTATTTAACAACATAGTTTAACTGTAACAAATGAACAATACTTAAAAATTCTTAATTACTAACTTATCACTATCGGATCCGATCAAGCAATATTTCTCTTGTAGACTTAAACCCCTCTTTAAAGTTAGTTAGCATATCACAGGAATACTTGCTTTAACTTGGGTTAACAGCTGTGGAGCTTTCAGAAAACTTCTGGAGGCAGAGTTTCTTTTGTCTAACAGCTCCAAGCAGCAACTGCTCCTTTTTTAAAAAATGAAAATGAAACTTATTCTTTCCTGCGAGCTTAGTTCCTCCCAGCAACCACATGACTCTGTCCCTGTCAAACTAATCAAAACTCACATGTTTACTTTAATACAAAAATGCCCAATTGAGCCTTCTGTTAAATAAACACTTACATGGCTAAGATGAGTAAATATCCTGGTTTCTTGGCATCCGTTGCATTCCTGCCAGACAAATCGACTACTTGTAACCAAACACTGCCTCTTAAAGCAGTCTGCAGAAACATAAAATACATTCATAGCACAGTATCTTGACAAAGTGAAATGACAGACGCCTTAAGCCCATATTGATTTAAGAAGGAGCTTAGAAAGAAAAGCATACAAGCACAAGCTTGTCAATGGGGCGGCACGGTAGCACAGTGGTTAGCACTGCTGCTTCACAGCTCCAGGGTCCCGGGTTCGATTCCCGGCTCGGGTCACTGTCTGTGTGGAGTTTGCACATTCTCCTCGTGTCTGCATGGGTTTCCTCCGGGTGCTCCGGTTTCCTCCCACAGTCCAAAGATGTGCGGGTTAGGTTGATTGGCCAGGTTAAAAATTGCCCCTTAGAGTCCTGGGATGTGTAAGTTAGAGGGATTAGTGGGTAAATATGTGGGGGTAGGGCCTGTGTGGGATTGTGGTCGGTGCAGACTCGATGGGCCGAATGGCCTCCTTCTGCACTGTAGGGTTTCTATGAATGCTGCTCAGTAGCCTCATAGTTAAAATCTACCCCAATATATTGTATCCGCATTGCTTCACAAGATGGTGGCATGAGGGAGAATGAGGCCAATTCTGTTGCCGTAGAGGCTGATCATCTTTTGCTGGTGCTACTGGGAAATGTGATGGTGATGCAACCACAAAGCATTTAACTTTACATTTTTATGGAATGAACCATTAAAAATTGCCAGCATTAAAATGTGGAGAGAGGGGCAGAAAACCTATCATATAAAGTTGACATGCAGAATCTCTATTGGCAGCCAAGCTTTTTGTGAAGACAAAATCAGCAACTAGCTTTTATTTTGAAACTGCGCTTCCCATTGAATAGTTACATAAATACCACCCAGTCCAATACGCAAGATGCAGCAAAAGTTTCAATAGAGTACTTGACAACTCAATAGGATTTTAATTTTTTAAAAAGATTTTCCCAGATTTTGGATGACCTGCCATTAGATTGGAAGCGTTGACACATGTTTTCTGCTGTCACATAACTTTATCTAAAGGAGTGCAGGACTGAGATTGGATCTGGAATTTATCAAGGTGCAGAGCTGGAGGCTCAGTTCTGCTCAGCAGAATCCCAGCCCCACTCTATGATTCCTGCACTTGGGATATGAATAGATCCTAGTTTTGGTTGGAAGGAATTAATGGGTCCTGCAGCTTCATTTACAGGAGGGTTATCTACAAACATTACCGAATGATGCCACTGATATTTTATTATATTGCAAGTCGGTGTGCAGGACATGTTATGCATCTCCTTCACTCTGATTCTAACCATGTTTCCATGGGGCTGCGTGAGAATCCTGGACTCTATCTCCCCAAATCTGTCCATAATAAACTCCCACAAAGAGCAGCATCTCAATGACTAGATATTTGTTCGTTTGTAAAATGAAAATTGACAATTTCTATAATTGGTGGCTAATTCACAATGACCATTTAACACATGGGCGGCGAGTTCAAAATCTACCTCCCACAATTTGGCATGGCTCACAAGAAGGAACAACAGATAAGAAACAATGTCCCACAAACTGTCTGAATGGCTTGATTAATGCTTTCCCACTGTAAGAATTTTATAGCTTCATTACTTGTTAAATTGGATTGTAATATAAAATAGCTAGGTAGAATTTGATAAGTATATACACATTTGGAGGTCTTTTGGCACATTTGGTAATGTCCCTGCCTCTGAGTCAGAAGCTATGGGTTCAAGTCCCACTCCAGGATGTGGTAAGCATGGAAGGTGCCTTAATAACGCTGCCAATCAGGCTGAGCATCAATTTGTAAATTCTTCCAACACATGGCAAGCAGAAAGAATGGGAGAAATTTCTGGTGAGCCATGTGATGGAAAAAACATGGGAGCTTGTACTCTTACTATCCACAGCTCTAGAATACAACATCCATGTAAAAAGTTGCCATAGAAAGTCGGATTTCCTGAGTGAACTGTGTGACAATACCACCATATATCCATTTGTATCATGGAAAAATTCAAATGTTAAAGGTAGACTTTATTTTTATAAAAAGGTTAATTGCCCTTAGATTGTAGAAATAAACAAACCCAAATGTCAAACTGAATCCTGGGCAGGAATATAATAATTTATAGCAGTGCCTCAACAAACTGCTTTCACTCTTCCTAACCAACTAAATTGCTGCTGGATTGTACATCCAGTTGTGGACAACATGGGCCTTGTTTTAATTGGGACAGCAGCAACGCTGGAAAGGTCAAGAGCTAGTGCATGTGTGCATTTTAATTGTGATTAACTTAAGAACAGCTGAAGAACATTGTTTCCGTGGAGACTCCACCTAGGGAAGAATAATGGCTGATTTGATTGATCCACGACCTGGCCAACTAGGAACAAAGAATCGAAAACATGATCTGGAAGAGTTCCAGGAAGATATGAAGAGAGAGACAGATAAACAGGGGTCTTTTTCCTAAGATACAGCCAGTCAGATTCATAGAAATGGCCAACTGGAAAATTGCACATTATGCATGCCAAGGGGCCAGTGTACTGTATTTATTATTTTCTTTGTTACAAAGAATCAGATTTACTACAAGTGTTTCTCTGATCACTTAACGATTGCAAATTGAACTATTTTGTTGAATTGTGTTTCACCTTGTCTTATTAAAGTCTGCCTTCCAATAGATTGGATGCATGTACAAAATTAGAGTCTTCACTCCATTGAACATACACACAGCCCAACGCTCTATAATTCCATCCATAAACCTTCCTGCCTCTTTAACTTCATTTCCTCCTTGAAGACAATCCTTAAAACCTACTTCTTTGACCACTTTTGATCATCTGCCTTAATATTGTTTTATTGCGACCTGGCATAAAACTTTGCTCTATGGTGATGCTGTGAGGTGTTCAGAGATGTTTTATTTACCGAGCACTTTTAAGGTAATATAAACTGCTGTTAGTGACACAATTTTTTTTAAATTGTCATCTGAATGGTAGTTGCATCTTGAGTCCCTGACATTACGTATAACACATTGGTGTATGAATGTTTAATGTGTAAGGCTCTTTTGCCTTTTTTAATAGAAATGTTAACCAATTTCAAATACATAGGTTAATTCATCTGCTAAAATTGTAGAGTGGGTGTTAAGCATTCATATGCACACAGCCCGTGGTGTAATATCAGGGTTATATAGGATGTTCACATCATTCATCATTTACGAAGATTGTAGTCGATGTCAAGATCCAGCCATTCTCACTCAGGAATCCATAATACAAGTTCATTAGTATTACAAATTTCAGATATTCTGTAAACCTTCTCTCATGTACATTCTTTGGCATTTTCTGTAAGCACGTCTCGTGTCCCTTACGCGCAGAAGTTTATCCTTACCGCCTAATTTCTGGTTACACAATAGTGTGATCCCATGCTAATATATTCAAGTTCACTGGCGATACGAAGCTAGGTGAAAAAATAAGCTGTATGAAGGACATAAAACGGCTGCAAAGAGATGTGTACTGATTATGTGATTGGGCAAGAAGATGACTGATCAGGGATAAGGTGTGGAAGTATGAAATTATCTACATTGGTAGGAAGAATGGAAAACCGAGGCAAGGAAATGTTTGTGTTCAGAAGGATTTTGGGTATGCTTGCACACACATCACAAAGTTAACATGCAGACACAATTAGGAAGGTAAATTATATGTAAGCCTTTATTTCAGAGGTTGAAGTATAAGACTAAGGAAATCTTGCTGCAAATAGACAGGTTTTTGATGAGACCAGCCCTTGGAGTACTGTGTACAGTTTTAAATTACTTACCTAAGGAAGGATATACTTGCCTTAAAGAAGATTCACTAGAATTTTATACAAAAGCAAAATATTCCAGATGCTGGAAGTTTGTAATAAAAACGAAATGCCGGAAACACTCAGCAGGTCAGGCAGCATCTGCAGAGAGAAAAAGAGAGGCCTCAATTTTAACACAGACAGAGGCAAAAATGGTGCCAAAGGCCCAAATCCAGAAGTCCTGCCCTCGAGCCTGGCCCCCACCATTTTAAGAGTTTTAACAACACCAGGTTAAAGTCCAACAGGTTTATTTGGTAGTAAACACCATTAGCTTTCGGAGCGCTGCTCCTTCGTCAGATGGAGTGGACACTTATAGAAGCTTTAAAATCAATTTTTTCTGTTTCTTGCTAGTTTATTTTTATATTCTATTACCTTTGTATCAGTTCCTTGCTCTTCGTTTGCTGAATTTTAAAATACTCCCAATCATCATACTTACCATTTATAAAGCTTCTTCCTTTGATCTTATACAATCTTTAGCTTCTTTTTGCAGCCAAGGTTGGATTATTTTAGCTATCGGGTTTTCCCACTGATGCGCTATCAATAAGGCGAAAGACTACCTGTGTGTCAATACAAGTGTAGGCTTTTATTCACAACAGAATCAGGAGCAGATCCCAACAAATAACCGACCTGGACTGAACAAGGGGGAGGAGACAGCCACCTTTATACTAGGTGCCGAGGGGAGGAACCAAACCGGGAGGGGATGTGTCCAGGTATGACAAACACACACAACGGTGGTCCATATAGGACAAAGGCACAACTGAGGTCCACCACATTCACCCCGTCCTTTAAAAAAAACAACACGGGGGTGAAGCGGAAACAATGCTACAAGTCCAGACGAACCGGTGGCTTGATCCACCGTCGCGATCGTCATAGCGCAGGTTGCAGAGTCGTCCGAGCAAGGAGCGATGTCGGCCCAGGCTCCGTACAGTGAGCGTCGAGAGAAGGCGCCAGGTGTTGTGAAGCGGACCGATCCGTCGTCCCGTCCAGTCGTCGGGTACTGCATGGCGACGGCTCTGGCGACTCAAGCGAGCTGTACATAGGGGCGAGGGGAGTGAGCAGTGGCACTGGTGGCGTATGGAGAACAGTGGGAACCGGAGCTGGGGGGTGGGGGCCCGCAACAGGCTCAGGGCGCACTACATTGGAGACAGGGACTGAAGGGGAAAAAGGCGTAGCAGTCTCCGAGTGGACAACACCGGGAACTGTGGGGCGGAAGGACGTAGTGGCCTCAGGGGCACCCGCGGGTGCCAAGTCACGGACAGAAACTGTGTCCTCCCGCCCATCAGGGTACGCTACATAAGCGCATTGAGGATTAGCATGGTGCAATTGGACCTCCTCGACCAAGGGATCTGCCTTATGGGTCCGGACATGCTTCCGAAGCAGAACGGGCCCCGGGGACAACAGCCAACCCGGGAGCGAAGTACCCGAAGAGGACTTCCTGAGAAACGAAAACATCCGCTCGTGAGGGGTCATATTGGTCGCTGTGCACAAGAGTGACCTAATTGAATGTAATGCGTCCGGAAGGACGTCTTGCCAATGGCTGACTGGAAGGCCCCTAGACCGTAGCGCTAATAGAACGGCCTTCCAGACGGTTGTGTTCTCCCGCTCTACTTGACCATTTCCCCTGGGGTTATAGCTAGTGGTGCAGCTGGAGGCAACGCCTTTGGCGAGCAGGTACTGCCTCAGCTCATCACTCATGAAAGAGGACCCACGGTCGCTATGAACATAGGCTGGGAAGCCGAACAGGGTGAAGAGCATGTTCAGGGTCCGAATCACTGTAGCCGTGGTCATGTCCGCGCAGGGGAAGGCAAAAGGGAAACGTGAGTATTCATCAATGATATTCAGGAAATAAACATTGCGGTTAGAGGAGGGGAGGGGGCCTTTAAAGTCAATGCTAAGGCGCTCAAACGCGCGAGTGGCCTTCACCAGGTGCGCCCTACCTGGCCGGTAGAACTGCGGTTTGCACTCAGCGCAGACCCTGCATTGCCTGGTAATCGTCCGGACTTCCTCGAGGGAGTAGGGCAGGTTACGGGACTTGACAAAGTGGAAAAATCTGGTGACACCCGGGTGACAGAGGTCGTTATGGAGGGACTGTAGCTGGTCTAGTTGGGCGCTGGCACATGATCCACGGGACCGGGCATCTGGGGGCTCATTGAACTTCCCAGGCCGGTACATGATGTCATATCTGTAGGTGGAGCCGTCGATAGAACGGGATGCAGGGTAGGACCCGAGGTTGTGAGAGGCCGCTTCTAGCGTTTCAGCCATCGTGGCTGTTCTTTGGCGATCCAGGCCATCTTGTTCAAGCAGGCGCTGCCGAATGTATATAGACTCAATGCCCGCAACGTAGGCGTCGCGGATCAGGTCCCCCATGTTCTGAGCTGCTGTAACAGCCTTACAGTCACAAGCTCGAGCTAGGACCTGCAGGGCGCGCAGAAATTGGGCGCACGATTCTCCTGGCTGCTGCTTGCGGGTAGTTAGGAGATGTCTGGCGTAGACCACGTTAGGGCTCTTTCGGAACTGCCCTTTTGGGAGCTCGATAGCGTCCACATATGTAGCAGCGTCCCGGAAGATACCGTAGAGAGCTTCGCTTACCCGGGCACGAAGCACGTGGAGTTTAGCGTTGTCGGTGTCGATGGTCGTAGCGGTGCCGATGAACGCTTCGAAGCAGTCCAGCCAATGATCAAATTTATCAGAGGCTCTGACCTCTTGAGGGTCTAATGCTAACTTGTCGGGTTTTAGAAACTGCTCCATGTTGGTCAACTGTTGTGAATAAAATTGATGCGCTATCAATAAGGCGAAAGACTCCCGATGTGCCAATACAAGTGTAGGCTTTTATTCACAACAGAATCAGGAGCAGATCCCAACAAATAACCGACCTGGACTGAACAAGGGGGAGGAGACAGCCATCTTTATACTAGGTGCCGAGGGGAGGAACCAAACCGGAAGGGGATGTGTCCAGGTATGACAAACACACACAACGGTGGTCCATATAGGACAAAGGCACAACTGAGGTTCACCACACCCACCTCATTTTGTTTTATTCATTCGTGGGACATGGGCCTCACTGGCTGCCCAGCATTTATTGCCCATCCCTAGTTGCCTGAGGGCAGTTGAGAGTCAATCACACTGCTGTGGCTCTGAAGTCACATGCAGGCCAGACCAGGTAAGGATGGCAGATTTCCTCCCCTAAAGGACATCAGGTAGACTTTTCCGACAATTGACAATAGTTTCAAGATCATCAGCAGATTCTCAATTCCAGATATTTTTTACTAAATTCAAATTCCACCAACTACCATGATGGGATTCGAACCCAGGTCCCCAGAACATTAGCTGAGTTTCTGGATTAATAGTCTAGTGATAATAGTACTAGGCTGTCGCCTCCCCATGCTCTAAGGAATGCGTGACTCACCTCAAATGAATGGAAATTTGTTATAAAACATGTGTTAATTATTTAAATGTTAGCTATTGCCAGTCTACCATCATACTTTCTCATATAGTTTTTCAATCTACCGCAGCCAGTTGTCCCCTCATATCTTTGTCATTTCCTCTGCTTGCCTTCAAGACCATGCTTTCGTTTGGAACTTCATCATTTCGGCACGGTAGCACAGTGGTTAGCACTGCTGCTTCACAGCTCCAGGGTCCCGGGTTCGATTCCCGGCTCGGGCCACTGTCTGTGTAGAGTTTGCACATTCTCCTCGTGTCTGCGTGGGTTTCCTCCGGGTGCTCCGGTTTCCTCCCACAGTCCAAAGTTGTGTGGGTTAGGTTGATTGGCCAGGTTAAAAATTGCCCCTTAGAGTCCTGGGATGCGTAGGTTAGAGGGATTAGCGGGTAAATATGTGGGGATAGAGCCTGGGTGGGATTGTGGTCGGTGCTGACTCGATGGGCCGAATGGCCTCCTTCTGCACTGTAGGGTTTCTATGATTCTATGATTTCAAACTTAATGGATGGAATTTTATGAGATTTTTTCTAAGTGTCCGCTAGTGTGAAAACGGGAGTGTTCCTGGTACGTTTTTCGGGTGGGTGTTCGCGTACAATCATATGCACTCAGTCTTTGAAAATATGGGCTAGACCATTTCTAGCCGCTAAAGGCAGTGGGTGGGGCCTAATTCACCAGACAGCCAGCAGCTCAGATCGGAGCCACAAACTGCACATGCACAGAAAAGGCAAGAAATAACACCCCAGCTCTGCTGACAGAACTGCACCCTCCCCACCCCCAGGCCAGATATAGCCTCTCGCTTTTCCCCCACCCCCAGACATCGAGACCTCCCACCAACATTACTGGTTCCCTCATCATCCCCTCTGGCCCCGATAGCTGACTGACATGACCTCTCTCTCTCCCCTCCTCCCAATCATCACAGAGGCACAAATTCCCCTCCTCCCCTCCTCATCAACACACCTGCAAGTGCTCACAGAATCATAGAATCCTACAGTGCAGAAGGAGAGCATTCGACCCATCGACCACAATCCCACCCAGGACCTATGCGTTTACCCTAGCTAGTCCCCCTGACATTAAGGGGTAATTTTGCATGGCCAATCCACCTAACCCGCACATCTTTGGACTGTGGGAGGAAACCGGAGCACCTGGAGGAAACCCACGCAGACATGGGGAGAACGTGCAAACTCCACACAGACAGTGACCCAAACCGGGAATTGAACCCAGGTCCCTGGCGCTGTGAGGCAGCAGTGCCAACCACTGTGCCATCATGCTGATTTGGCTTCCTCTTCATGGTAACAAGGAAAACCGCATTAAACTTTCTATAATGCTCTAAGGGGCACATGACTTGCCCAAACTGCCTGCAACTGATCTGCCTTAACAAGGGACAGACACACATGCAGTGCAGGAAGAAATGGCCTCCAGGAAGACAGCTCCCCATTTTTTGGATGCAGATCTGGCCAGGTTACTGGAGGCAGTGAAGGCAAGATGGGACATCCTCTTCCCCCCCAGCTGGACTTTGTCCCAGAGGAAGGGATGGAAACACAGGCTGGGAGGTGGTAGCAGCATGCGTTAGTGCCAGGGCACTGGCCAGAAGAACCGGGAAGCACTGCCACAAAAAACTGAATGACCTAATCGGGGCAGCAAGGGTGAGTGTTTAACCTCATCCAGCTTCTTCTCCCTAAATGACCCCCAGATTCCCCTAATGCAGCACCCTGCATGCTTTCAGCCCCAGACCCTCAAGCACCTCCCTTCTCCCACCCAAAAGTATCACAACCCTTGCCCTCTGAGGGCCACCCCTTGAATCCCTACAGGACTCGTGCCATCAGATTTGACATTGCTCCTTCTGTCCCTACAGGAGAAGAATACCCATAATTGCTGGGAGAGGGTGAAGACAAGGGGTGGTGTGCCTGAGACCCAGGTTCTCATCCCCTTTGAGGAGCGGGCACTGGAACTTGCAGGAGAGGAGGGCATGCAGACCATTAGCGACAGCAGGGTCAGGCTGGAGCATAGAAGTGAACACCTGCCAATCCTCCACTTGTTGGAGAAATCTCAAATAAGTTGCAAGCAGCCCAGATTCCCCTCCTTCCCTTGTACTAAACCTTGTGTCCTGTGTTGCAGGAATAGACCCCAATGTGCTCGGGCCATCTGGCAATGCGGCCTCCAAGCTGCTCCCACCCATCCTGCCCCAGCTCGGAAACTCCTCTGAGGAAGCGGATGAAGGGACCTCTGAGGCCGGCACCAGTTTTGCGTCAGCTTCCCACTCACAACTTGCCATCCCAGAAACTCTCTCGACGGTGGGTCAAGTTAGTGGCGAGGCATCTGGGTCACTCTCTGGTGAGCACGACACATTTGCTGATGTACATCAGTGCTGATCACTTCTCCCTCAGCTGCTGGAGATGCAGCAACAGAGCCAGGGAATGCAGGAGGGGCTGACAGAAACACTAGACCAACTGCGAGGTTGTTGGGAGGAGTCCCAAAGCTTTCAGGCAGACCAGCTATTGCCTGTCTTGGTGGTTCCCAGGCCAATACTTCAAGGGTTGTGACCGTGGTAGAAAGCCTGGAGCAGGAAATTCTTGATGTGGAGATGCCAGCGTTGGACTGCCAATCCCCCACTTGTTGGAGAAATCTCAAATAAGTTGCAAGCAGCCCAGATTCCTCTCCTTCCCTTGTGCTAAACCTTGTGTGCTGTGTTGCAGGAATAGACCCCAATGTGCTCGGGCCATCTGGCAGTGCCATCTGGCAGTTGGATTGGAAATTCTCACCATGAGTGGCAGGGTCCAAGCGATGGTTGAGTCACAACAGGTCACAGCTGAGTCCCAGAGGGCCATGGCACAGTCACAACAGGCCACAGCTAAGGGCCTCAACAGGCTTCTCGAGATTCTGCGGCCCATGGCTGAGAGGCTCAAGAGCTTGAAGGAGACCCAGTGGGACAGCGCTGAGACACAGCGGGCTATACTCTTGAGAATGTGGCCCAGCCACAGAGGGTTATGGCTGAGAGGCTGCAGAGCATGGGCCAGTCTCAGATGGCACTTGTTGCTGCCATTGATAGGTGGCCATCACAGA
This sequence comes from Mustelus asterias, assembly GCF_964213995.1. Classification (NCBI taxonomy): domain Eukaryota; kingdom Metazoa; phylum Chordata; class Chondrichthyes; order Carcharhiniformes; family Triakidae; genus Mustelus; species Mustelus asterias. Next base: position 29,502,603 of record NC_135817.1, on the reverse strand, counting down.
GGGCTCGACCATCGTGGCAGGTGATCCTCCAGGACTGGCAGGGCCAGGTGACGCTGGAGCTTCTGGAGCTCACTGCAGAAGCACCGCCATCCCATGGTGTGACACGAATCCTGAGGGAGGAGAATGGGCTCGAACCCCTGCTGGGGGCCTTTCACCCAGGAGATTGCAGCTATGGATACACCTTCTGACTCCCCCCCCTTCCTCACACCGGGGAATCTCAGGGCCAGTGGGATGAAGAGGGTGTCATGGATACGTCCCTGACACCTGGAAGTTGGTCAGGGCCCTTAAGGTCCAGGCCCTCCAGAGGTTGATCGTCAAGGGCATCACAGGCCCTGGGACATGGTAGGCAGCTGGTCACCACCACCTCCTATGTACATCCTGGATAGACCACGTAAGGTTAAGAAGTTATAGCGGCACTAAGATGGCACGGGTGAAGGGCAACACTAGGTAGATAGAATATTCAGGCACTTTAAAGTCTCACGTTCATATTTTTAATATTATCTTATTTTGAAAGTGCTTTTATTGACAACAACAAATATTATTTCACCCCAAACCTGTGACTAGCTTGTCTCTAATTCGCCTCTAACAAGAATGTACTTACCCCGACGGTCTTTACTGCTGCCGACAGACTTTTGAATGGACCTACTCCAGAAGGCTGGAGGATAGCAAATGTTGTCCCCTTGTTCAAGAAGGGGAGTAGAGACAACCCTGGTAATTATAGACCAGTGAGCCTTACTTCTGTTGTGGGCAAAGTTTTGGAAAGGATTATAAGAGATAGGATTTATAAGCATCTAGAAAGGAATAATTTGATTAGGGATAGTCAATAGGGTTTTGTGAAGGGTAGGTCATGCCTCACAAACCTTATTGAGTTTTTTGGGAAGGTGACCAAAGAGGTGGATGAGGGTAAAGCAGTTGATGTGGTGTATATGGATTTCAGTAAAGCGTTTGATAAAGTTCCCCACAGTAAGCTATTGCAGAAAATACGGACGCATGGGATTGAGGGTGATTTAGCGGTTTGGATCAGAAATTGGCTAGCTGTAAGAAGATAGAGGGTGGTGGTTGATGGGAAATGTTCATCCTGGAGTTCAGTTGCGAGTGATGTACTGCAAGGATCTGTTTTGGGGCCACTGCTGTTTGTCATTTTTATAAATGACCTGGATGAGGGCGTAGAAGGATCGGTTAATAAATTTGCGGATGACACTAAAGTCGGTGGAGTTGTGGACAGTGCAGAAGGATGTTGCAGGTTACAGAGGGACATAACTAAGCTGCAGAGCTGGGCTGAGAGGTGGCAAATGGAGTTTCATGTGGAAATGTGTGAGGTGATTCACTTTGGAAGGAGTAATAGGAATACAGAGTACTGGGCGAATGGTAAGATACTTGGAAGTGTGGATGAGCAGAGAGATCTCGGTGTCCATGTGCATAGATCCCTGAAAGTTGGCACCCAGGTTGATAGGGTTGTTAAGAAGGTGTACGGTGTGTTAGCTTTTATTAGTAGAGGGATTGAGTTTTGGAGCCATGAGGCCATGTTGCAGCTGTACAAAACTCTGGTGCGGCCGCACTTGGAGTATTGCATACAGTTCTGGTCGCCGCATTATAGGAAGGATATGGAAGCATTGGAAAGGGTGCAGAGGAGATTTACCAGGATGTTGCCTGGTATGGTGGGAAGGTCTTATGAGGAAAGGCTGAGGGACTTGAGGTTGTTTTCGTTAGAGAAGAAGGTTAAGAGGTGACTTAATAGAGGCATACAAGATGATCAGAGGATTAGCTGGGGTGAACAGTGAGAGCCTTTTTCCTCGGATGGTGATGGCTAGCACGAGGGGACATAGCTTTAAATTGAGGGGTGATAGATATAGGACAGATGTCAGAGGTAGGTTCTTTATTCACAGAGTAGTAAGAGCGTGGAATGCCCTGCCTGCAACAGTAGTGGACTCGCCAACATTAAGGGCATTTAAATGGTCATTGGATAAACATATGGATGATATTGGAATAGTGTAGGTTAGATGGGCTTTAGATTGGTTTCACAGGTCGGCTTAACAAAAATTGACATCAGTAAGAATTGATCATAACATTCTCTTCTAACTAGACACATATACCTATCCATCTAAACTTTGTTTTATTAATATTCATTATTGGGATATTGGCATTACTAATAAGGCTGGGCCATTTGCCCTTGAGAAGGTATTTATGAATCTCTTATTGGACGACTGCAGTCGATATGATGAAGCTATTCACACAGTGCTGTTTGGTATACAGTTCCAGGAAATTTGAACTGGTGATAAGGAAGGAACACCAACATATGTCCAAGTCAGGATGGTGTGTGTGACTGGAGGGAAACGTGAAGGCGATCGTGCCTGCATGCTCCTACAGTCCTGCAGACGCCATGCATGGGGAAAGTGCGTTTGCACAGAAAGCTGACAGAATGGTTGAATTGACTGCACAAGACGTGAACACATGTAAAACATGTAATTGAAAAGACTTTAATGGCACAGGAAAGAGGAAAGTAGTTGCTTTGCATCAGTGTCCTCAGCATCATGATCCACGGGATCTGCAACAAAAATGTTCGGAAATATTCAAAGTTGAGCAGACAGCTGGCACACAGCATATACCTGATGGGAGGAATTTTGCAGGTCTATGGAGGAAGAGCAGGGGAGTGCGACTAATTAGATAGCTCTTTAAAAACGCCTACACAGGCATGATGGGCTCATTCTTTTACACTGTAGGTGCTTTGTTAAGATTCTATGCGCTCCTAAATATGAAGACATTTTACCTGACCTAGAATTACAATGTGCTTAGACAGCGTGCAGATCCTCAATGCCAATCATTACATTTGAAATATTTTGACAGCTCGGTGGCAATCTCTGAACATTTAAATTAGTAGTGGCTCAGTTTAAAGAAAATAAAGAAAGGAAAACAAGCGTTTCACACCCCAGTGACATCACTGCACTTTATTGCAAAGTACTTTTGAAGCATAGTCACATAGTGCAATGCAAAATCGCAGTGAAAATAATGAGATAATGAGCAGATAATCCACTTTTCTTTCAAAGTGGTGTTTGTTGAGGAAAGGATACTGACTAGAACAAAGGAGAGAACTGCTCTGCTCTTATTCAAGCTCACCTGAGAGGAATGTAAGGACTTAAATGCCTCACCTGAAAGATGCCACCTGCCCCACAACCTTCTGACTAAAATGTGCCCAAGAGTGAAAGAGATGCCTAGGTTGGTTTGGCATTGCACATTGTGCACTTGCTTTGAGTCACATCTGGGGAATCTCACATCAGAACTCTGAATGTATATTATTGCTTCAGTGATTGCATCCTTGGTTAGATAAGAGCTTCTAAATATTTTTTTCCAAAGCTGAAACCATAAATTGGATGAAAAGAATGCTGTCAATTTTCAAAGCCTTTTTTAAAATACAATTTATTTCTCTACCCACTCAGTTCAATCCATGAGCCCAGGGCAGACCCAGTTTCTACAGCACTTCCAATTTTCAAGAGACCTTTGCTATTGTAAAAAACATTAATGACTATGACTCATTCTCATATATCGATGTTAATATAATGAAGTTGAATTGCAAATGTTGTCATCGCATAAGTAACACTTATGATTTAATACTATTGCATGTTCTAACCAGCATGGTAGCTTTGCCCCAAATACTATGGCGGAGGGTTTTGAGACAAGGGTGCATGTGAAATTTGTAATGGGGAGCCATTATCATAAGGTTAATTTGTGACCAATACTACTCAAGCTGTTTATCTGCAGCATATCCCTTGCGAAACTAGGAAGCAAGAAATCGGGCATCGTAACACCACTGAGAGGCAGCCTGCATCTCTTAGAGGACAATGCACAATGGTTATAGGCAGCAAGAAATTGAGGGGAATCTTACCAAAAGTGGCAGTGTATTGTTTCTGGCGAAAAAATTGGCATGTTTCTTTCCTGAGAAACAGATTGGTTTTCTCTCCAGATCTTATACCATTCTGCCTAAAAAATCAAGGGGGCATGTTTCATGCCATCATGCAGGAGGGCAGGGCCTCAACACACTGATAAAACCCGGTTGGACTGAGATTGGGGTGTTATCTTTAATGGGCGCCCCAATCATAACCTCGCCCCCAGCCCACCAGGGAGGTCTCAGTGGTTCTCCTCCCCACCCTCGATTGGAGTTGGCACTTCTCCCTCCCTCATTCAGGGCTGGGCTCCATTCACAGCATTGGGGTCATATCATCAACTATGGAAGAAATGGTCTGCTCCATGAACATGGCGATGGAATCTTTCATAGCAGAGGCTCTGTTGACACTCCTGACATGGAAGGCAGGATTTTACGGCCTCGCTTGTCCCGAAACTGTAAAATCCTGCCCCAGGTCAACGGACCTTGCCATGGTCCACCCCTCGCCCGCTCCGATTCCCGTGGTGGGCGGGCGGTAAAATTCCGGATAGAATCTCAGAGCTGTCTTAGCTCTGGAATTCAGTGTTGATAGGGGCTTCCAGGTCCCCATACCAATCTGCACAGAGCTGTGAGGTGACAGAGGTGCAGTTCCAGGAGGATGGCCTAGGTTCTATGGGAAAGGCACCTGCAACCTTCTTTCAGGATGACAGCATTCTCACATCCCCATTAGACACTCCAGCTTTGTCCTCGTGAATGTCATATCCAGCTGGATCAGAGTGCTCTGGCCCATGTTGAGATACTGCAATTTGTACTTGGGCCCTCCAGGCCCAGAGCTTCTTGAGTGTGTCCAGCACAACCATTTAGAATCATAGAATTCCTACAGTGAAGGAGGAGGCCATTTGGCCCATCGAACCTGCATTGACAACAATCCTGCCCAGACCCTATCTCTGTAACCCACCAACCCCCCTAACACTAAGGGCCAATTTCACGTGGCCAATCAACCTAACCCACAAATCTTTGGACTGTGGGAGGAAACTGGAGCAACCGGAGGAAACACATGCAGACATGGGGAGGACATGCAAATTCCACACAGACAGTCACCCTCGGCAGGAATTGAACCTGGGTCACTGGCAGCAGTGCTAACTGCTGTGCCACCGTGCCGCCCATATTTAAAGTGTGTCCAGTGGAAACTCAGCAGCCTTCTGCATAAGAACATAAGAAATAAGAGCAGGAGTAGGCCATCTAGCCCCTCGAGCCTGCCCCGCCATTCAATAAGATCATGGCTGATCTGATAGTGGTTTAGTTCCACTTACCCGCCCGCTCCCCATAACCCTTAATTCCCTTATTGATCAGAAATCTATCTACCTGTGACTTAAATATATTTAACGAGGTAGCCTCCACTGCTTCAATGGGCAGAGAATTCCAGAGATTCACTACCCTCTGAGAGAAGAAGTTCCTCCTCAACTCTGTCTTAAACTGACTCCCCCTTATTTTGAGGCTGTGTCCTCTAGTTCTCTTTTCCTTTCTAAGTGGAAAGAATCTCTCTGCCTCTACCCTGTCCAGCCCCTTCATTATCTTATGTCTCTATAAGATCTCCCCTCAGCCTTCTAAACTCCAACGAGTACAGGCCCAATCTACTCAATCTCTCCTCATAAGCTAACCCCCTCATCTCCGGTATCAACCTGGTGAACCTTCTCTGTACTCCCTCCAAGGCCAATACATCCTTCCGCAAATAAGGGGACCAAAATTGCACACAGTACATCCCAAGTTGTAGCCACTGAGGATCCACTTGGTAGGAACATTAAGATATTTAGGCTCTAGGATTTTGCATGGGTTAATTCTTAATTTTACAAGTTGGTTACTGTTCATTTATGAAGTGAGTTCTTGCAGTAGTTCTTTTCCTGGTTTTGCTGTTAGTGTTAATATTTGAAGTCAAGGGTGGGGGAACACCATGAGACTGGATTGCAAGAAGGTGCTGGTTATAAGGTTGGTGGAGTTTGCGATGTATTAGGAAGTGGAGGGATGATTCCAGTATAAGTGGCTGTTTGACAGCTTTGGAAACCAGGGGGACTAGTAGGCAATGCTGCTCCTTCACATGCTCCTTGTTCTGCTGCTTTACCTCCTTCTGCATTTCTTCAGGCACAGGTAGTGGCAAAGGCTCTTCTCCTTGGCTTACTAAATGATGCAGCATGCTGTATACCAAAACACATCTGGGGTGTACTGCCATGTTCCTCCAGATCGGTCCAAACAGCAGCACCATGGTTTAAGCTAGTCAGTGGTGTGCCCAATAATGTTCTGGATGGCAGCATGGCTCTCAGATCAGGTCTGTACCTGGCTTCCTGATGATAGGCATGAGCCATGTTTACAGGAGATATCCCTTGTCACCATGTCTGTGACCTGATGGTCTGGTTGAAATAAGAGATTGTGATAGGGGACCAGCAAGGGATGAAGGCGTCATAATAAGCTGTCGGGAAGCTAGATACAAAACTGCCTTTGCAGTACCTGTGGTCACAAATGAGCTGTACAATGAGGGAACAGAATTCCTTCTGTTGAGGAAGATACCAGGTTGGTGATGGAGAACACATCAGGAAGGTAAGTGTGGCTTATGGCCCTTTGGATCCTCAGGAAGTCTGCAGTATGCTTTGAAGACTAGTGCTCCTATGAAATAAAAAGTTAAAAGCCACAAAAACCTTGACAGCCACAGCAATGTTGTTTGTTATAATTCACTGTTTATTCACTGAGTCGGAGGAATCTGGAGCCAATCTTCTGAACTTATGATGGAAAGAAGGTCATTGATGAAGCTTAGGACACTATGTTGAGGAACTCCTGCAGTGATGTCCTGGAGCTGATCTGCTGCCTAAGACAGATCAGTAACTAACTTACATGGAGAGCTCTGGCACTTTAAATAGTGTTGTTGCAGGCTCCTCGCTGACTGAGAATGCTATGATTTTCAAGAGGAATTTATCACATAGAGAGCCAGGTGCTGGGACAGACCAGAGTCCAAGAGCCAGCGTAGGACTAGTATTTTAATTGTTGAATGCTTCTGGGCTGTGCCCTGGATTCCCATGATTTAATTTGGTGAGAGAGACATTTCCAACACGGTTAGGCACATGGCCCACCATATTGGAACAGTAGGGGCTCAGTTCAGAGCTGAATTGTGAATGTGGAATGATCGAGTTCCAAAACCTATTGCCGCAGTATCCGAATGAACATCACGCCATTCATGTTCTATCTTAAGAACTTAGTCAGCATTGCATCAGCAATGTCCTCGTCCACCACCTGCGTATCTGCACAGTAATGATTCATTTCCGAAAATTAGCATTACAACAGAAATGTTCTACTGTAACGCATCAGGAATAAAACAGCAATATAGTCTCCTAGGAAGGCAGCACTACAGCAGACTTACTTCACCATAACATTATTACAGAAACATAATTTAAAGCTTCCAGACATCAGTAGACTGCTTAACCTTGATTTTGCACTCTGTCCAGCAATAACACTGCTGAATACCTTAACAACACAAAAAGGAATGACAAGTGTTGCCCCGCACTGTGTTATCATTTTTCTAAGTGTTAGCTCCATTGTTACTTTATCCTTTAGGCTGGCACCTTATATAATTGAAAGATGACCTTCACACACATCTCACCATTGCTTCACTATTGTTTCTTCTAAACTGCTCAGCAATGAGAGAGCGATGTCTTATCAGGATTTCTCAACACTTTAGCAATTGGAACCTATTGTAACATCACTGCAGTATTGTAATAGAGTGAATCTGTCAATGGCAGTAGAATCGTGTGTCATTTAGTAACTCATCTGATCAGTAACTGATAGGCTGACAAACTGCCTGAATACTAACCTGCTCCTTGTCCTGTTGTGTGGGGCTTTTCATCCATGCAGGATAAAAATACTGGCTGTGTTTATTCTGGACTCAAAAGGTTCAGAACAAGTCCATATGCACATGAGAGTGATTACCAAATATAAATTTTCTGGGATCTTTTCAAAGAAAATTTTTTAGAATGTTATGTTACTTCCAAATGGAATCGTGATGTAAAGCTTTCAGACTGAAGTATTTCATTTGCTCCTTACGATGTAAGTGGTAAATCTCAATGGCACTGAACTGAAAGTGAAGCTTTTCCTTCTGGAATAATTTATCTCTTAATATTCAGTGAATCAGCACAGCCTTTTACAGGCATTCAGGCGGATCGGCTGAATGCAGCCGTCATAATAACAGGAAGTTCAATGACATTCTCCAGCACGGTACTTGGCCTGTGTGCAATTGAATATAACCTTACTATTTTGAAGATTATCATAGAATCACAGAATTCCTACTGTGCAAAAGCAGGCCATTTGGTCCACTGCGTCTGCACCGACTTTCCGAAAGATCATCTCACCCAAGCCCACCCCATGCCCTATCCCCATAATCCCTCACATTTACCATGACTAATTCACCTTAGCTACACAGCTTTGGACACTAAGGGACAATTTACAACAAAAACAGAAAATGCTGGAAAATCTCAGCAGGCCTGACAGCATCTGTGGAGAGAGAGTAGAGCCATTCTTTCAAGTCAGGATGACCCTTCATCAGAGCTCGGGCAATTTACCATGGCCAATCCACCTAACCTGCATATCTGTGGACCAGCTTTTACGGTACAAGATCAGAAGCCCCAAAGTAAATTATGAAATTAGACTAAACCCCAACTATTTGCTATTTTGGTATTAACATGAGGATATGATGTTTCACTCCAGGTGTGATTCTACTTTAAAACCGAGAAGTTTTATCAATACAAACTTTTTTAACAAGACAGTGTAACTACAACAAATGAATTAGCTTAACATTTAACATTTGAACAATGCTTAAACATGACAAGATACAATTCTTAATTGCTTACTATCTCTATTAGTTCTAATTTAAGCAATGTTCCTCTTATAGACTTCAACTCCTCTTCAAAATCAGCAAAAGCACAGGTTACATGCATGTACTTGTTAACAGTTCTAGAGCTTTTTGAATACCTCTGGAGAGAGAGAGAGACAGAGACACCTGTCTTCTGACAGCCCCAAACAACAACCTCCAGAAAGAGAGACAGATAGAAAGACACCTCTTGCTTCTTTCATAACCAGCCAGTAACTGACTTTTAAAATACTGACTCTCCTGTAAGCCTATCTCCATCCATTAACACATATCTCTGTCAATCAACCTAATCAAAACCCTACTCTGAAACCCCAAGGGAAACCTAAGATAACACAAATGCATTAACTATGTTTAGACAAACACACATTAGCCGAAATCAATTATGACCCTGCATTCTCAACATGGAGCTGTGTGCTTTCCCAGACATTCATCTTGTAAAACAGAGCTGAATTTTAAACATACTCTTCACAAGAAAGTGATATAAATATATTTCTTAAAAGTATGGTATCATCACAATGGCTAGCAGAAAGCTTCTTTCCTTACATAGCTTCCTCTTGAGTTTTAGCATTCCACAGCCTGCTCCTGTTGAGGAGACTTGTTCACACATTTCTACCTGTTAGGGACAGTTATCATTTCTGACAATCAACCCAAAGTATGAAAACAGGGTGACTTTTGGAGATGAGACATGCAGGTATCTACAGGGTTTTTAAAAGTGCATTCTATTAAATAACTAGGCTCTGTATAAACTGACTTCTGTAATAAAATATCTAATAGGGTGATGTATTAAACCCAGCAGCAAACTAGAGGGCAGGATTTTATGGCCTTGCTCAACCCAAGATCAAAAAATCCTGCCCGGATTTCCGTTGTCTGCCCCTCGCCCACTCTGATTCCATGGCGGGCATGGCAGTAGAATTCCGGTGAGAGTCTTTTCTTCATACTATTGATTGCCCAAGAACTGGCTAGGTATGATCCCAGTCCTAACCAGCGAAATGAACATCAGTTGTGTTTTTGGTCTATAAAAGAGTAAAAGCGTTTACTCTTACATATCCAACTCTTGTCAATGCATTTCTAGCAATGATTCCTCTTCCATTCCTGCACCATGAACTTCCAGAGTCCCACAAGGACCTGCCTTTTGCTTCCTCATCTACATACTGTCCTTTGTGACATCCTCTGCAGGCATGGGAACATCTTCCACATGCAGCCCTCTCTCAAACCCGCCACCACCTCTGTTCACTTACACTTTTTGTCTGACACCAGGGCTCAATTTTAATGCTCTGTCAGTCACCTATTATGGCAGCAGAGTGGACTTGGCCTTATTTAAATTTGGCAGGATGGAGCTACAGGATGCCAAACTGGCAGCTCACTGAGGCAACAAGATCGTACTGAGTCAAGCTTAAGCAAGCACAAAAATCATTCATAGGACCTGGGCATCATTGGGCATCACCAGTATTTATTGCCCGTCCCTAAGTGCCCTTGAGAAGGCGGTGGTGAGCTGCCTTCTTAAATCACCATAAGAGTTTTAACAACACCAGGTTAAAGTCCAACAGGTTTATTTGGTAGCAAATACCATTAGCCTTCGGAGCGCTGCTCCTTCGTCAGATGGAGTGGAAATGTGCTCTCAAACAGGGCACAGAGACACAAAGATCAAGTTACAGAATACTGATTAGAATGCGAATCCCTACAGCCAGCCAGATCTGCCAGATGCCGGCATCTCCACATCATTCTTAAATCACCCACAGTGCTGTTTGGGAGGGTGTTCCAGAATTTTGATCCAGCGACTGCGAGGAAACGGCAATATATTTCCAAGTCAGGATAGTGTATGACTTGGAGGGAAACTTGAAGATGGTGATGTTCACATGCATTTATTGCCCTTGTCCTTCAAAGTGGTTGAAGTTATACGTTGCAGTGCATCTTGTACATGGTACACACTGCTGCCACTGTGTTGGTGGTGGAGGAAGTGAATGTTTAAGATGGTGGATGGTGTGCCAATCAAGCGGGCTGCTTTGTCCTGGATGGTGTCAAGCTTCTTGAGTGTTGTTAGAGCTGTATTCATCCAGGCAAAGGGAGAGTATTCCACCACTCTCCTGATTTGTGCTTTGAAAATGGTGGACTGGCTTTGGGGAGTCAGAAGATGATTTAGTTACGACAGAATTCCCAACCTCTGACCTGCTCTAGTAACTGCTGTATTTATGTGACTGGCCCTGTTCAGTTTCTGGTCAATGGTAACTCCCAGCATGTTGATAAAGGGTGATTCGTCAATGGTAATTGCATGGAATTTAAGGAGAGATTGTTTGACTCTCTCTGCTTGGAGATGGACATTGTCTGGCTCTTAGGTGGTGTAAATGTTACTTTCCATTTATCAGCTCAAGCCTGAATATTGTCCAAGTCTTGCTGCATTTGGGCACAGATATCTACAGTTTTTGAGGAATCATGAATGGTACTGAACATTGCACAATCAGTGAATATCTCTAATCTGACCTTAAAATGGAAGGAAGGTCACTGATGAAGCAGCTGAAGATGGTTGGGCCTCAGACACCACCCTGAGGAACTTCTGCAGTAACTGAGATAATTGACCTTCAGCAACCACAACCATCTTCCCTTGTGCTCAGTATGACTCCAACCAGTGCAGGGTTTTCCCCTGATTCTCATTGACTCCAGTTTTGCTCGAGCTCCTTGATGCCATACTCAGTCAAATGCTGTCCTGATATCAAGTGAAGTCACTCTCAACTCAGCGCTTGAGTTCAGCTGATTGGTCCTTGTTTGGATCAAGACTCTAGTGAGGTTAGGAGCAGTTTGGCCCTGATAGAACCCAAACTGAGCTTTATTGCTGAGCGAGTGCCGCTTCATAAGGTGGATGTCCCCTTCTACACTTTGCTGATGATCAAGAGTAGATTGATGGGGTGGTAATTGGTCAGGTTTGATTTATCCTGCTTTTTGTGGACAGTACATACTTGGGCAATTTTCTGGGTAGATGTTGAGTTGTAGCTGTACTAGAACAGCTTGGCTAGGGTTGCAGCTTGTTCTGGAGCACAACTCTTCAGTGTCAATGCTCTAATGTTGTCAGGGCCCACAGCTTTTGCTGTAAGTTGCGGGGAATGGGGTCGCAATAGTGGATGGTGGGTTTTCTGAGGCCACAATTGCCCAGATAAGTTTTGTGATTCCCTTAAGAGTGGGAATGCACGTGCAGCCCTCCACACTATATGCAGACGGGGACCAAATTCCACTAGATCATCTTCCAATTGAACGATCTGATGTGAAAATAAATAAAAATCGACGCTTATTCAGATGGTGCAACCCCCGTCGTTCTTTCAACAACAAACAATCAGGCCCCTTGGTGAAGAACTCATTGGCAGGATGCCACAGGAATGTATGATGTAAGTTGAATCCCTTTGTCTGCACTGTGAAGCATAAGCAGGCGAAAACTGAAGGTTTGTCCGTTATGCCATCGTTTTATATCCTTCAGCCGTAGTTTCCAGTTTGTCTCGTCTACTGCTTCTAAATAGAAAATTGTGAATGTCAAAAATCCTCCAGCTACATTCTCAGTCAAACCCACACAGAATACCAAGCATACATTCAGGCCTAGTTTTTTTTTTCTGAACTACTCAGCCACAGTCCTAGTCATTATGAAATGCCAGTACCCCCACACACTGACAAGCATGTACACTGACAAGCATGTACATACACTTTATCATGGTGAACTGTACATTCAGCTGGAATACAAGTAAAATCTCAAGTCAACTTTTTTAATAGGACAATTACTTTCAAAGTCAAGCTGCCGCATTGCATCAAAAAAATTAGGCCCAGTTTCATGACTCATATATTTAGCATCTTCATTGCCACCTTGTACATACTTTCAGTATTTTATTCTGCCACTTTAACAGCATATTTTTGGAGAAAGTATTAAATGAAATCTTTAAGTTTGCATTTCTTCTTCAAACAAAGAACCCCTAACTATAGACAGCCATATTGTCATGATCTGAAATACAGTAGATCTTTGCAAATCGTAGCAAAAAGAAAACTCTTTGGAATGCGCAAAAATGATTCCCTGATTTCCATTTGAGTTTGCATTCTCCAGTGGGAACAAAACAGACCATTTACACAGCACATAATGGCCTTTTGAAAATATGGTGCTTTTATTGTGAAGGACAGTATCCCTTTTGTTAATCTATGTAGGCAGGACATAAGGTAAAAAGAAACCATACTTCATGCAGTATTTTCTTTTCATTTTGCTCAGCCATTTTATATAAAGAAACAACCACTCATCTTGTAAAGCCTGTAATATGCTGGGTTTCAAAAAAAAAAGCACCTATTGTCAACTTCAAATATATCCTGGATCCCAAAAAGGTTATCACAATAACTATGAGAACAGATTGTGGTAATCAAAATCTGCACTTTTTCATGAAATATGTGATACTTAAGAGAGAAAAAAACTCTTCTCGATGGCTCTATTTTAGTAAGTTGCCCATTGTCATCAGATAGAATTCCACAGTGATCACCTTGGAGAGAAAAATGAGAAATAGGCACAGTTAGAATTAAGTTTGTTTAACGAATGCTAATTAAGTCAGGGCCAGTTTGATATAGGATGTAAATGACTTCAGGAAGGTGTGATGCGGTTACATTATTTTGCTGGGCTACAGACATGGCCCAAAGACTGGTGCATCGTATCAAACAGCATATCAGTCGGGTTTGTAGTGTGGCTCATTTGCATGTACTGGAAGCTACATATATTATTGCACGGGGCCCTGTATGCTGCAGACACAAATAACATGTACACTTATTGCACCTGTTTCAACTAAACAAAATAAGAGACAGCCATTCACTGATTCATTCCTCAGGGCAATGCCTCGACCCACCAGGTTCAAGTTGCCTATTTTAAATTTCCATTAATGCTTGACAGTTACCTCTCAGTCACCATCAACTGCTGTATTCTCCATGGCAATGCCTCTACCAATCAAAGTGCACTTGCCAACAAATCAGCATTCTCTTTTCACACAGTATAAATTGTTGTTTTCCCCTTATACTGTTATTCTTGTGAAGTGCCCTGATGAGTGTAAGACAAAAAGTTTCAATATGTCGCTTTTTTTCAGCAATACTAGAGATATTTTTCTTGGTCAAGCTTGTTTACATAAAAGTCAAGGAATTACTGCCAGCAGTGTTTTTGGATGAATGTTCAATATGTTTGTTTGACTTTCCTCTGTCTACTATTTTAATGTAGATATTAATCTGCAATTATAAATTTGTTAACAGCTCTGCAAAATGCCAGGCAAAGAATTGACATGGGAATGCATTAAACATTTATCCAGTAAGATTAATAACAGAAACGCACTGGCTACAGATTTTAGTGGATCTTAGCTAAGTTGTGTTATTAAATAAGAGAAAAATCCATAAAAATAAATTGATGGGATGAACATAAATAAGATGAGCCACACTTTCATTCAATACATGCCATTAACCAATGATTAATTAATTTTCATCAGACATAATTTAGTCCCCAGCAACCTCAATTGAAAATCTATATATTTATGGCAACATTTCAGACTGGAGTTGTTGTTTAATAAGCACAGTTCTTGGAGAACACCAGAACTCAATGAATGTTGGACTTGCAGATTTAAGTGAATTAAACAAAAGTTACATTTTTTGATTGATATACCATCATCCAAGTATAATGAATGAACAGCTACGAAGATTCTCCTTGTAAATTGTAACACAGACAACAGTGCCTTTGCATAACTTCTTGGTAATGGTACTCTGTGACCTGATGAAATGTAGATACCCTTTTGCACCATCTTGGTTTCCTACAAATGCAACTCAGTTTAACACAAAGGGTGGGGTTTTCCAGCCCTTCCCACTGACGGCATTATACGGTCCTGCTGAAGATGAACCCCGCAATGGTTTCCCTGGTATCAGGAAGGGTGAGCCTCGTGAAATGCCATAGACACTGGTGGGACTGAAAGATCCCACTGATGGCCAGTGGCAAGCTCGCTTCCATCACCAGAAAAGATGCCGCAGGGTGTGGAGGTGGGAAAATCTGCCCCCAAGTATAGTTAATGCATAATTATGTTCAGTATTTCACTAAAGGCATCTCTTTAAGTAATACTTTTTAGGACATGGTTTCTTCTTTGTTTCACTGTGATTTACAATCTGTGAACAACATTACGGGGACACAGAACTTTGAAATGAAGCATTTGTATAAATCGGGTTTTATTAGTGGTAACAAAATACTAGCAGCTAATCAGGGCACACTTCTTCAAATGACCATTTAATACTTCTTAAGTAGCTAGCCGGTCACTTGATTGCCATAAATTTCTCCATATTTATGAACTCAGCTGTGGAATATACTCTTCTCATGGCATTGGCTCAGGAATAGTGCGATGTTTCTGATCTACCTGTGAATTCCTGCATCAGGCCCTGAAATTGATCCTTTCCTTCACTGCTCAATAATGTTTCAAAGCAGTGTAAAACATTGTTATTTTAGGGTACATGACTACCAGCGAAGCCCCATATTAATTTTCTGCTGGTTTTGTATTTCATCCTGGTCTAATTTCTGTCACTTTGTCAGAGGGACTTCAATACATACACTCCTTCTTCATTTTATTATAGTGCTGTATCTGAAAATACACTTCAATCAAGCCTTTCAAGAGGGCATTAGAGCTCATCCGAGGCATTCAAGAGGCATTAGATCACGTGAATAAAAACAATATGCAGGGGCATGGGGAAAAGGCAGAGGAATGGCACCAGGTCATGATGCACGTTTGGAGAGCTGGTGCTGACACGATGGGCCACTTGGCCTCCTTCTGCACCATAACAATACTGTGATGTCTGCAGGAAGTGACCTACTCCATTGCTGAAACTGACGATAGGGAGTGGGTGATTCTACATCACCCATTTTACACTATCACCTAAAGTCAAAATTACCCATTTTATTTTCCTTTCTATAGTGGAGCTCAGAAATTGATGGTTAATAGTTGACTTTTTGGGTGGGATTTTCCGTGCAGCCCACTACATGGTTTGTGACGGCAGCCCGCCATTGGCCATATATTTATATATATATAAATATATAGATTTTCATTTGGGATCTTCTGGTCCCGCTATTGTCAACGGGGTTTTACACTGAATGTACTCCTCACTGCAGTGAAACCTGCAATAGGGGTGTGCTGTCGGTGGGACTGGAAGATCCTGCCGGCCTAAATAGCCGGAAAGTTCCAGCCCTTATTTATATAGTTGACAGAAAATGTGTGAGAGTAGCCCAGTGGGGAAGGAATTGAAGTAAATTATATCTTATTCACTTCTGTAAAGCTTGTAGTGGTTCTTCAGCATTTCCCATTTCATTGGGCTCTGTGGAGCAATATGACCCCTCTCTGCAGCTAAAGAAGATTCCATCAATAATGTTCATTAAGCCACTCTTGTGGGTGTGGAAATATTCATACTGACGATAAACCCTGATGACTGGTGCACTCCATGGATGTTACCATTATTATTCATATTCTCTCTGTGAGGTTTTTCACACCAGGGCAAAATCCTACTTCTAAAGGCAAGCCCACACTCCATTGATCCAGAACATTGACCATCAATGCAAAATAATCTGAAATCATGGCCTAGACTTTGCTGTTAGCAGCACAGTGATGCCAATCGCTGCTGATTTAGAAATAAAGGACCAACTTACCTGAAGCAATGGCGCGAGAGGGACACAGATTTCACTTGAAAAGAGAGGGGGCATGGGCCTCTGTGTGGCCGTACAACATTCTCCACGTGGGTGAGCAGGACGAATTACATGGCGCCATGAAACCCAATCTGTCAGAACAAGGCTGCTGCAGAATCTGTCATAATAGATTCATGTTAAAAAGTCACTGGACCTAAGTTAATTAAATGTTATCAGTCATTTAAAAAAATCATAAATGTAAGCAAATATTTAAAAGGGTAAATGATAGCACTGCTTTTAAAAAATCATAAATTTATACATCCAATTGGGTGTGGGTGATATTTCCCCCTTGAAGGGAAGTGGAACCCTCTAGCATCAGTTATAGTCAACTCAGGAGAAGATGTTTCAGAGATAAAAGTCATGAGGGGTGTAATGTGAAACCAGCTACTCTTGTCCAGTAAGTCGTTCAAGAATTATTTGTGTATGACTCGAATTAAGTACTGACCTAGATCAGAAAGAAGAAAAGAACTTGTACTTATATGGAGCATTTCATTAACCCAGCAAATTCCAAAGCAGGTTACCTCCAATTAAGTATTTTTTTTAAATTGTAGTCACTGTTTTAATGTTGGAAGTATGAACACAGCAGACACACGAACGGAGAAATCACATTAGCTTTAACCGCCAATAATCTGAAAGGACATCATTTTCTAAAAAAGAACACTTGTGTTTTTTAAAGGAAGTAATATTAAACAGAAGTAAGAACATTGCAATATTTGACTTCTCTGCAGTACTTTGAACCTGTCTCAAAAAAGGGAAAACCCTATACTACTGAGCTTCTACGATGACAGGTTTGTTTGTGAAAATTACCCACTTATATAAGTCTTTGGGCAGGATTTTCCAGCCGCACTTGCCCCAAGACCAGAAGCTCCCACCCAAGGTCAATGAATCTTTGCATGGTCCGTCGGATTTTCTGCCCCACTACGATTCCCATGGCTGGCGGGAAGGAAAATTCCACCCTTTATCTCTGTGTTGCAGAGAGAAGGCATGTTACAAAACAATCTAAATGCATCATACTTACAGATGGCATGGTGTCACAGTGGTTAGCACTGCTGCCTCACAGCGCCAGGGACCCGGATTCGATTCCCGGCTTGGGTCACTGTCTGTGTGGAGTTTGTGCATTCTCCCTGTTTCTGTGCGGGTCTCCTCCGGGTGTTCCGGTTTCTTCCCGCAGTCCAAAGATGTGCGGGTTAGCTGGATTGGCCATGCTAAATTGACCCTAGTTTCAGGGGGATAAGCAGGCTAAACATGTGGTGTTATGGGGATAGGGTGGGATTATTGTCGATGCAGGCTCAATGGGCCAAATGGCTACTGTAGAGATTCTATGATTCATCTAGTCTGCCTGCAAACTTTACAATTAAATAAAGCATTCAAAAATATTAGCGCAGCAATGTCTCTATATGTTCAAAATACAGCTAAGGACATCCTTATGACACAACTGGAAGAAAGATCACGGATGACTGTAATCAACTGATGCCCCACTTGTTGATATTAATTATTTTAAATTCTGCATCAACCACCTATTGAACTGTGAACCCAGCAAAATCGACTTATTTAATTTTTAATGTGACTCACGTAAGTTAGAAAATATACATATCAACAGACTGCTCTCACCAAACAAGAATGGTATTAAACACGCCATGCTACAGGCACCTGGTGGCAAGTAAAGGAGGAATATATCTTAGCTGGAAGATGCATGATTTGCGTTCTTCGCAATCGATAACAGTAGCAACAATCCTGCAGATTGAACATACATTAACATTTGTAACATGTTAAATCCTTCAGTTTTGAGACAATTACTTATTTTAATCTGACTCCAGTCCTCCAAAGTGTTTTCAACAAAAACCAGAGTATTTTCTAAATGGGGAGAAGATGAGATTAAAATACAGAAATCACTGAAAGCTAGTGGATAGTGCTGTACCTGTTAATGCTCAGATACTTTCAACCAGTTTACTTACTCCAAGGTTTTACCCCGGTGTCCTTATTTGCAAGATGGACAAAGGACAAACACAAGTAAAGGTTCAACAAGTTTATTAATAATAACACTATTACCCCTTAAATTACCCACATAAATCAAGAGGATACCCCAGATTCAAGTATACTACCCGTAAAGATGGTTTGGTTGAACTGCAGGCCCGATTCTCTGAGTCCCTCTGGTCCGTCGTCACGAAGGTGAGTCTCGATGGCAGCTTCTTCCTTCTCTGGTCAGTCTTCCGAATGGTCACAGCCGCCTCCCTTGTCGAGTCTTCGCTCCTGTGTGACTCGAAGTGTGTCCCTTTATCCCCCAGCCTGCTTGCCTTTCCAGAAACTTCTCTGGCTTCCGCCCAATGAGGTCCCAGGAGGGGGTTCCAATACCCAGTAGGTTTCTTGATGTCTGCCTGACAGGACACCAGGGTCCGTCCCCCAGGTGTCCATCTCCATGTTGTTGAACTTGTTATCAGGTAAGGTATCTACAGGAACTCTTGGTGACAGAAAGTCTGGCCCGATCTGGGCTTCTAACAATAGGCCGATGCATTTCAATGAGATGCCATGATCTCCTGTTAAGTCTCAGTAGAGTGCAAATGACCTTTGATGGGTGGTTGATGGGTCAGGCACAGACACGTCTGTGTATTTGTATAATTGGCCTGCCTGAGGTTTGACTGTGTTTGATTTTAATATGCCCAATTCTTTAATTTAGGATATCCAATTTTATCAGCCTTAAAACTAGGCCCTGTTTATATCACCACAATAGGTACACAAAATGGTTTAAAAGGCTAATGGGATGTTAACTTTTTTCTCAAGAGGGCTGGCATATAAAGTGGTTAAAGTTATATTACAGTTGTACAGAGATTTGTTTAGACTCCATCTGAAGAATTGTTTTTAGTTATGGCATTGTATCTCAGGAAAGATATATTGGCCTTGGGATGGAGTGTTGCACAGATTTATCAGAAAGTTACCAGGTCTAGAGGATTTCAATTATGAGGAAAGGTTGCATAGACTCACTTGCCTTCCATTTAAGGGACAAGCTGATGATGGCCTAGTGGTATTATCACTAGATTATTAATCCAGAAACTCAGATAATGTTCTGGGGACTTGTGTTCAAATCCTGCCATGGCAGATTGTGGAATTTGATTCAATAAAAATATCTGGAATTAAGAATGGACCATGAAATCATTGCCGATTGTTGGAAAAACCCATCTGGTTCACTAATGCCCTTTGGGGAAGGAAACTTGTCGTCCTTACCTGGTCTGGCCGACATGTGAGTTCAGGGCCACAGCAGTGTGATTGACTCTTAACTGCCCTCGGACAACTAGGGATGGGCAATAAATGTTGGCCACCCAGTGATGCCCATGTCCCACGAATGAACAATAAAAAAAATGTAGAAGATTATTGATCAAATTGAGATATTTAAGATGATCAAAGGATATTATAGATATAAACATTTTCTGGTGAGAGAATCCAGAACAAAGGGACATACTGTCAAATTTTGAGTTTGATTTTTCAGGAGTAATTTCAGTAAGCACTTTTTCACATTAAGCATAGAGGAGATCTGAAACTCTCTTTCCCAGAAAGCTATTGAGGTTAGATCATTTGAAAAAAATAAATTTGTGTTTTGATAGGCAAGGCTATTAAGAGGAATAAGATGGAGTTAAGTTACAGATCAGCTATTGTCTAATTGAATAATGGAACAGGCTTGAGGGGATGAATGTTCTACTCCTGCTCCTATGTTCAATGACCTAACGACTTCTTTTAAACATTGTTCTCAGGATGCTAGCAAGGCACCATTTATTGATCATCCTTAATTACCTTAAGAAGGTGGCGGGTCTTCTCCTTGAACTGCCACAGTCCAAGGTGACCATGTTCTCACAATGTTATTACATTGGGAATTGCAGAGTTTCAACAAAGTACCAGTATATGATCAAGTCAAGAAAAGGCGTGATTTGAAAGAAAATTTGGAAATGGCGAAGTTCTCCGAATTCTTATCCTTGTTGATGATGGAAGCAATGTGAAGTGCTGTATATTAAATGAACTGAAAACCATTAGATGTTGAAAATTATTGGAAGTGGCATTCAATCAATTTTGGTTACACATAGGACTGCTTGGAAGCAATTCTTTGATCATCAAAACTTAATCACATATTTAAGATTCTGCTGCACGTAGCATGCTAGCTTCAACTGTCGGCGCCATGCGTTACAGATATGTTCTGGTTCTTAAGCTGCAAAACTTTCAGCATTGTTATAGTAAATATTCACCTCCTGGAATGATTTACCTCGATCTTTTTTGATGAAATTATAGCAATTTCTTCATTGTAGAAGAGACAACAAATGACTAAGGGACAAAACATGTTGAAGAATCTGAAGATTATCCTGTGATAGTAATCATGTGAATGGAATTGAAGAAGTGGGTGGCAGTTAGAGTTGTGTGAAGTACTCAACCAGGAACAACGTTTGGGCATGCTGGTTTATTTTGCCGAATTGGACAACATTTGAAAGGGAACGAAATGCAGTGGGTGGGATTTTCTGTCCTTTCCCACCAGTGGGATCTTCCGGTCCTGCCAATGGCAACCACCGCAGCTGGTTCCTCAGTGGTGGGACGGGCGAGCCATGCAAAATTCCACAGACGTCGGCAGGACAGGAATATTTTGCCGTGGCCAATGATGAGCCACGTGTGCCGCTGGAAAATATGCCAAAAAATTCCATCCAGTGAGTTTTAGTATTTGTCTTTTTAAAATAAAATGTGTGTGTGTGTGTGTGTGTGTGTGTGTGTGTGTTTGTGCGATGATTTCAAACATTGTGACATATTTGTTCCTGAGAGCAAAATATTTAATATATGTTCTATCAGAGATTTCCCCACAAACATCTTTTGGTGGGCGTGGTCTATAGGCCTCCAAATAATAAATTTGAGGTGGGCCGGGCTATAAACAAGCAAATAATGAATGCAAAAACGGAACAGCAATAATCATGGGGGATTTTAACCTGCATATTGATTGGTTGACTCAAGTCGGACGCGGTGGACTTGAGGAAGAGTTCTTAGAATGCTGTCGGGATAGTTTCCTCGAACAGTATGTTACAGAACCTACGAGGGAGCAAGCTATCTTGGATCTGGTCCTGTGTAATGAGACAGGTAAAATTAATGATCTTCTTGTGAGGGATCCTCTTGGAATGAGTGATCACAATATGGTTAAATTTCTAATACAAATGGAGGGTGAGAAAGTAGGGTCCCAAACCAGTGTCCTCTGCTTGAACAGACGGGGGTACAATAGGATGAGGGCAGAATTGGCTAATGTAGACTGGGAGCGCAGACTAGTTGGTAGGACAGCTGAGCAACAGTGGTGGATTTTAAGGAGATTTTTCTCAGTATTCAGCAAAAATATATTCCTGTGATAAAAAAGGAATAAGAAAAGGGATAAACACAGTAAGAAGTTTAACAACACCAGGTTAAAGTCCAACAGGTTTATTTGGCAGCAAAAGCCACACAAGCTTTCGGAGCTCCAAGCCCCTTCTTCAGGTGAGTGGGAATTCTGTTCACAAACAGGGCATATAAAGACACAGACTCAATTTACATGAATAATGGTTGGAATGCGAATACTTACAGCTAATCAAGTCTTTAAGATACAAACAACATGAGTGGAGAGAGCATCAAGACAGGCTAAAAAGATGTGTATTGTCTCCAGACAAGATAGCCAGTGAAATTCTGCAGGTCCAGGCAGGCTGTGGGGGTTACAAATAGTGTGACATGAACCCAATGTCCCGGTTGAGGCCGTCCTCGTGCGTGCGGAACTTGGCTATCAGTTTCTACTCAGTGACTCTGCGCCGTCGTGTGTCGTGAAGGCCGCCTTGGAGAACGCTTACCCGAATATCAGAGGCCGAATGCCCGTGACCGCTGAAGTGCTCCCCAACAGGAAGAGAACAGTCTTGCCTGGCGGTCACGGGCATTCGGGATGATGATAGGGAGTGGGATAGCTTGATCTTGGTTTCAGATAAAGCTCAGCACAACATCGTGGGCCGGAGGGCCTGTTCTGTGCTGTACTGTTCTATGTTCTATGAAACGAGGAAATGGCCGAGGCCTTAAACAAATTTTTGTGTGTCAGTCTTCACGGTAGAAGACACAAATAGCTTACCGAAAATTGATGGTCGTGGGACTGTCGGGGGTGAGGTCCTTAAAACGATTACTATTACTAAAGAGGTAGTGCTTGGTAGGCTAATGGGACTAAAGGTAGACAAGTCCCTGGGCCCGGATGGAATGCATCCCAGGGTACTGAAAGAAATGGCAGAAGTAATAGCAGATGTGTTGGTTGTAATTTATCAAAATTCGCTGGACTCTGGGGAAGTGCCGGCTGATTGGAAAACAGCTAATGTGACGCCACTGTTTAAAAAAGGAGGTAGACAAAAGACGGGTAACTACAGGCCGGTTAGCTTAACGTCCGTAGTTGGGAAATTGCTGGAATCCATCATTAAAGAAGAAATAGCAAGACACCTGGAAAAAAATGGTTTGATCAAGCAGATGCAGCATGGATTCATGAAGAGAAAGCCGTGTTTGACGAATTTACTGGATTTTTATGAAGATGTAATGAGTGCAGTTGACAGAGGGGAACCGGTGGATGTGGTGTTTTTGGATTTCCAGAAGGCGTTCGATAAGGTGCCTCACAAAAGGTTGCTGCAGAAGATTGGGGTACACGGAGTTGGGGGTAAAGTGTTAGCGTGGATTGAGGATTGGCTATCTAACAGGAAGCAGAGAGTTGGAATAAATGGGTGCTTTTCTGGTTGGCAGTTGGTGACTAGTGGCGTGCCGCAGGGATCGGTGCTGGGGCCTCAACTGTTTACCACATACATAGACAATCTGGAGAAGGGGACCGAGTGTAGGGTAACAAAGTTTGCGGATGATACAAAGATGAGTGGGAAAGTGAATTGCGTGGAGGATGCGGAAAGTCTGCAGAGAGATTTGGATAGGCTAAGTGAGTGGGCGAGGATCTGGCAGATGGAGTATAACGTTGACAAGTGTGAGGTTATCCACTTTGGAAGGAATAATAGTAAAATGGACTATTATTTAAATGGTGAAAAATTACAACATGCTACTGTGCAGAGGGACCTGGGGGTCCTTGTGCATGAATCGCAAAAACTCAGTTTGCAGGTGCAGCAGGTGATCAAGAAGGCAAATGGAATGTTGGCCTTTATCGCGAAGGGGATGGAGTATAAAAGCAGGGAGGTCTTGCTGCAATTGTACAAGGTACTGGTGAGGCCGCAACTAGAGTAGTGTGTGCAATTTTGGTCCCCTTATTTGCGGAAGGATGTATTGACCTTGGAGGGAGTACAGAGAAGGTTCACCAGGTTGATACTGGAGATGAGGGGGTTAGCTTATGAGGAGAGATTGAGTAGATTGGGCCTGTACTCGTTGGGGTTTAGAAGGCTGAGGGGAGATCTTATAGAGACATATAAGATAATGAAAGGGCTAGACAGGGTAGAGGCAGAGAGATTCTTTCCACTTAGAAAGGAAACAAGAACTAGAGGACACAGCCTCAAAATAAGGGGGAGTCAGTTTAGGACAGAGTTGAGGAGGAACTTCTTCTCTCAGAGGGTAGTGAATCTCTGGAATTCTCTGCCCATTGAAGCAGTGGAGGCTACCTTGTTAAAAATGTCTAAGTCATAGGTAGATAGATTTCTGATCAATAAGGGAATTAAGGGTTATGGGGAGCGGGCGGGTAAGTGGAACTAAACCACTATCAGATCAGCCATGATCTTATTGAATGGCGGGGCAGGCTCGAGGGGCTAGATGGCCTACTCCTGCTCCTATTTCTTATGTTCTTATGTTCTTAACATCTGGTTTGAAGCCTACACTAAAGGCATATTTTAATTATTTTGTGTTAAGTGCATATTTTTACCTGGTGATTTATTATAGCATTTACATTTGATACTGACAAGCTAGTCACTAGCCACCAGATATCAGATGGGTAGTAATGTATCTGGAGCTAGGGGTTCATGATTTTCCTATCAAACTATTCTGTCCTCCCTGAAGACTGTATTTACCTAATATTTGAATTCTGAAACTGACAAGGTAATGCCACACCCTCCTTCAACCCCACCCCAACTATATTAATTTTGTTTAATTGCGTGCAGATGGAGGGCATTGACTGGGAATTCACTTGCGCCCTTATAATAGGCAAAAAAAACATTTTAGATTCCACATCTGCTGTAATTTGCTTTTATCTTATTTTAATCTTAGTTGTTTAGCTGCCTTTATAGTTTTATGTTTTTATTAGAGTGAGGTAACAATTCCCCTTCCAAATAGATCTCTTAATTGGTGTTAGATGCACAAAAGAGATATAAGCGGACATAGACTGAAGCTTAGGGGTTAGGAGATGCATTCTTGTCATGGATAACACTGAATAAATCCTAAAGATTCCAGTCCCGTTCTTCACTAACTGGCATTCTGGAGTACAACAGAAAAACCTTGAATAGCTGTCCTTAGATTGAGTAGTTCAAGTTGATTTAACACAAGGTATTCATTCTGATGACAGAGGTATGCAAATAGTGATGCTGAACATCACTGGGTGATTTGTAACTTCTGAGGACAGGTGGGTTAGGTAGGAAAGTAAAGGCTAGAAATTTGTTTTGGGCAGTATCAAATTGGCACTTGTTATATACAACGCTCAGTATTCAGTTCTATTGACTGCAATGGAATTTTTTTATTCACAGGATATGGGCATCACTAGCTAGGCCAGCATTTATTGCCCATCTCTAGTTACCCTCCAATAGATGGTGAGCACTTTCTTGAATTGCTGCAATCTACGTGGTGTAGGTACACCCACAGTGCTTTAAGGAAGGGCGTTCCAGAATTCTGACCCTGCGACAGTGAACGAACAGCTATATTAGGCAGAATTCTCCCATGTGGGACTAAGCCCTGTTGCAGTAGAGGCAATGGGGAGTGTTTCCCTTTGCGGAGGCTGGTGGGAATCCACGTGATATCCTCTGGCCCCGACAGTATTAATTATGCACCCGAGGGATTAGTGCCATATTCTGTGGCTGGGTGGGCATGATGGCACATGTTCCACCATCGTAAATGGGTGCCATATTGCAAAGGCGCAAAACAGCACTGACCCAAAGTTGAAGAAAGAAGATGGACCTTCTGAAAAAGAAGATGGACCTCCAGGAACATGCTGAGGCTGGAAAATGGACCTCATTGATGACACTGAATCTAGAAGAGCCACTTGATAGATACTCCCCCACCCCCTGCTGTAGCGTTCCAAGGTTCAGGGTTGCAGACAACCTCTATCCTGAACTCCACAGGCAACCCCAGGCACTGTTCAGGTGAGTCCCGACATCTGCATGCCACATTGTCTCGGATGTCATAGAATCATAGAAACCCTACAGTGCAGAAGGAGGCCATTCGGCCCATCGAGTCTGCACCGACCACAATCCCACCCAGGCCCTACCCCCACATATTTACCTGCTAATCCCTCTAACCTACGCATCTCAGGACTCTAAGGGGCAATTTTTAACCTGGCCAATCAACCTAACCCGCACATCTTTGGACTGTGGGAGGAAACCGGAGCACCCGGAGGAAACCCACGCAGACACGAGGAGAATGTGCAAACTCCACACAGACAGTAACCCGAGCCGGGAATCGAACCCGGGACCCTGGAGTTGTGAAGCAGCAATGCTAACCACTGTGCTACCGTGCCGCCCCATGTCTTCTGGACCATCATATTTTCCCGTTGGTGTTGTGGAGAATTGGGCATGGATGGAAAACTCTGGTGGGGCCTTCATCCGCATCCCACCAGCAGGATGCAAATCGGTTTCGCACCGTTTACAACAGTTTTTCTGATCCGCAATGACTGTCACCATTGGAAGATCCTGTGGGAAATTCATGCCAGCATAAAACTGATTTTTCGACTCCAGCTGAATTCTCCCCCTGCCTGTCATGTAATCCCCTGGTTGGGGCCATGGGAGAATTCCCCTACAGTTTCATGTCAAAATGGCATGTGGCCTGGAGAGAAAATTGCTGATGCTGGTGTTCCCATGCATCTGCTGCCCTTGACCTTCTAGGTGGCAGAGTTTGTGTATTCTTGGAAGGCGCTGTCAAAGAAGACTTGATGGATTTCTGCAGTGGAACTTATAGATGGTGCACACTGCTGCTGCTGTGTGTTGATGGTGATGGAGTGAATCTTTAAGGTGGTGGATGGGGTGCCAATCAAGTGGGTTGCTTTGTATTGGGTGGTTAGAATCAGAATCTACAGTGCAGAAGAAACCCACATTGCCCATCGAGCCCGCAACGACAACAAGTCCTGTCCTGTCTCCATAACCCCACATATTTACCCAACTAATCCCCCTGACATTAATGGGCGATTTATCATGGCCAATCAACCTAGCCTATACATCTTTGGACTGTGGGAGGAAACCGGAGCACCCAGAGGAATCCCACGGAGACACAGGGAGAATGTGCAAGTTCCAACAGACAGTTAACTGAGGCTGGAATTGAACCCGGGTCCCTGGCGCTGTGAGGCAGCAGTGCTAACCACTGTGCCACCGTGCACCCAGTGTCAAGCTTCTAGTGTTTTTGGAGCTGCACTTATCTAGGCAAGTGGCGAGTATCATTACACACATTTCGTTGATGTTAGACAGGCTTTAGGAGTCAGGAAGTGAGTTACTTGCCACAGAATTCCCAGCCTCTGTGGCTACACTATTAATATGGCCCATTCAGTTCAGTTTTTGGTCAATCAAATTTTCAGGTGCTGCATATAACGGACAGTTAATCCCATACCCCCAGTTCTGTACTGTAACTTGTACCTCCTCCAAAATATTAAATTTGCAAACCCAACTCTACCCAGTTTTTAACTTACCCACTTTGGGTTTTAGCAGAGGTGAGTTAGTGGACATGCTACCAATCCATTCTCAGGGAGGCATTTTAGTAACAAACTTTCAAGGAAGCTAGATGCTCCCAGTTTCTTTCAGATTTTATTTTTAACAATTAGAGGCCAATATTCCCAGACCACGAGTAAAAAGGAAGCAAGAATGGTCAAATTAATGAGCTAAATATCTTTTCTGCATGGCTTATGGGTGAGGACAAGCTCAAATGTTATCACCATGGCTATCAAGCTAACTCCATATGATCAAACCCTTGTGGTCAACCACCCCCATGAAGTCAAATTCAACTCCATGATGTCCAATCACTGCCCCCATCCGATGTGCAGCTCCCCTTATTTGATACATACAAGAGCTTCGAATTGTACATAGCTTCTGCTTGTCCGTAAGAGATTGATGTTGTAAATTAGCCACATAGCGATTTAATTTGGATTAGTTGAACAAGGTTTCAGGTGCCATATTGAGCTCATCAATCACCAAAAATGCACAACGTTATTGCCATCCATTGAGTGCAAACATTACAAAACATTACAGCCTTGTAAATATTACTGTGGAAACAATACCTACTCACATCTTTGAAAATCAATGTCTATCTTCATTAAAATGTTTAGAGTTCAGGATTGGGTCTTTGGCAATGTGTATAAAAAAGCATGCTTGCCATTTAATGATTATGTAAGCAAGATTTACACTATCAAAAATCGCAAGACAAATCTATTTAAATTAAAAATGTAAATATGCACAAAATAATATGTTCTTAACTTAGACTGGATGGTAGCACCCCTAAGTTAGAAGCTGTTACTTCTTGCATATTATTGCAAAATTAATTAAATGGAAATACCTGGTGATAAGGGGGAGGCTCTGAAGAAGGCTGACAATCTGCTCAGCTTAATATACACGGACACCCTTCATAGTGCCCAATATTCACAAATCTTCATTTTAATCCCCATAAAGACTGATAACCAAAAGGCCAAATTTCTTTTTAAAAGTTAAGATCAAGTGTAGTATCGATGTGCTGCACTTGTTTGAAGTCATGAGGTTACACTGAAGCTTCATTTGAAGCAATTTTTTAAAGCGGCATCTCGGCCTTTTGGCTAAGATGCAAATGAGGTCAAGCCTTGGAGAAGGTGCAATGCCTGCTCCAATCAGCTTGGATCATGTAGATCAAGCCCAAGACAGGGAGTGAGAGGACTGTCTTGTCAGCTTGGATCTGGAATGTCTCACTTGATGAGACTCTGAATTGGACTTTGATTGGATTGAATTGGATATATAAACAAAAAAAAAGAAATTCAAACTTCCCCAGAATGGAAGTAGCGCGGCACGGTGGCACAGTGGTTAACAATGCTGTCTCAGTGTCAGGGACCCGGGTTCGATTCCCGGCTTGGGTCACTGACTGTGTGGTGTTTGCACATTCTCCCTGTGTCTGCGTGTTTCCCCTCCGGGTGCTCTGGTTTCCTCCCACGGTCCAAAAGATGTGCAGGTCAGGTTGATTGGCCATGCTAAATTGCCACTTAGTGTAGTGGGGCTACGTGGATAGGGGTGGGGTTGTGGTTGATGCAAACTCGATGGGCCGAATGGCCTCCTTCTACACTGTAGGGACTCTGTGATTCTATGAGAATGGAAGAGCCCTGCAGATATACTTTACACAGTCCTTTGCATAACCATTTCCCAGAATCTATCCAAAGTCATTCTGGGCACCTAAGGGTTTACATTTGTTCTTTTTGTTTCTGGTAATTTGCAATCTTAGAGTTGATTTTCACAGCAAGGTTTTCTTTTTCCAGTGACTCTTCCTCCAGCCAAGCTAGGTGATTCTTCTAACCTTGTTTGATGACCCATAAATTTGTTCTTACACACAGATTGAAAAGACCAAAGAAAATTACAGCACAGGATCAGGCCCTCCAAGCCTGCACCAACTATGCTGCCCGACTTAGCTAAAACCCCTTATCCTTCCAGGGATCATATCCCTCTATTCCCATCCTATTCATGTATTTGTCAAGACGCCCCTTAAAAGTCACTACCGTATCCGCTTCCACTACCTCCCCCGGCAACGAGTTCCAGGCACCCACTACTCTGTGTAAAACATCTGCCTCGGAAATCTCCTTTAAACCTTGCCCCTCACATCTTAAACCTGTGCCCTCTAGTAATTGACTTTTCCACGCTGGGGAAAAAGCTTTTAACTATCCACTCTGTCCATACCTCTCATAATCTTGAAAAACTATCAGGTCACCCCCTCAACCTCCGTCGTTCCAGTGAGAACAAACCAAGTCTCTCCAACCTCTCCTCAAACCTAATGCCCTCCATACCAGGCAACATCCTGGTAAATCTTTTCTGTACCCTCTCCAAAGCCTCCACATCCTTCTGGTAGTGTGGCGACCAGAATTGAACACTATATTACAAGTGCGGCCTAACTAAGGTTCTATAAAGCTGCACCATGACTTGCCAATTTTTAAATTCAATGCCCCGGCTGGTGAAGGCAAGCATGGCGCATGCCTTCTTGACTACCTTCTCCACCTGCATTGCCACTTTGTGACTTGTGTATCTGTACACCCAGATCCCTTTGCCTATCAATACTCTTAAGGATTCTGCCATTTACTGTATATTTCCTGTATTAGACCTTCCAAAATTACCTCGTATTTGTCCGGATTAAACTCCATCTGCCATCTCTCCGCCCAAGTCTCCAACTGATCTATATCCTGCTGTATCCTCTGATGGTCCTCATCGCTATCCGCAAATACACCAACCTTTGTGTCGTCCGCAAACTTACTAATCAATCCAGTTACATTTTTCCTCCAAATCATTTATTTATCTCTATTACAAACAGCAAAGGTCCCAGCACTGATCCCTGGAGGAACACCACTTGTCACAGCCCTCCATTCAGAAACTCACCCTTCCACTGCTATCCTCTGTCTTCTTTGACCGAGCCAGTTTTGCCAGCTCACCTCTGATCCCATGCGACTTCACCTTCTGCACCAGTCTGCCATGAGGGACCTTGTCAAAGGCCTTCCAGCTTCCAGCTATATTCCTATGCAGCAAACTATCGAGACATTCTTGGCCTATAGCTGCTCTCTCTCTTGCGGATCCACACAGACTCTCTAGGATCTTCTGTCTAGGACTTTCCACTCCCGACTGTATCGGGCAGGTTCAGTGGCAGGAGCGAAAAATCCTGTGAGAAAAGCCAAATCACATGAATGTATGATGCAATTGCAGGAGTGTGCAGGAGGATGTGCCAGGAGCAGCAACAGGCATTCCTAAAAATGAGGGCTCAACCTGATGAAGCTACAACACAACACAACTTGCATGCCAGCTATACAAAGAACAATACAGCACAGGAACAGGTCCTTCGGCCCTCCAAGCCCATGCCGCTCCCTGGTCCAAACTAGACCATTCTTTTGTATCCCTCCATTCCCACTCCGTTCATGTGGCTATTGAGATAAGTCTTAAATGTTCCCAGTGTGTCCACCTCCACCACCTTGCCTGGCAGCGCATTCCAGGCCCCCACCACCCTCTGTGTAAAATATGTCTTTCTGATATCTGTGTTAAACCTCCCCCCCTTCACCTTGAACCTATGACCCCTTGTGAACGTCACCACCGACCTGGGGAAAAGCTTCCCACCGTTCACCCTATCTATGCCTTTCATAATTTTATACACCTCTATTAAGTCTCCCCTCATCCTCCGTCTTTCCAGGGAGAACAACCCCAGTTTACCCAATCTCTCCTCATAACTAAGCCCCTCCATACCAGGCAACATCCTGGTAAACCTCCTCTGTACTCTCTCCAAAGCCTCCACGTCCTTCTGGTAGTGTGGCAACCAGAACTGGACGCAGTATTCCAAATGCGGCCGAACCAACGTTCTATACATCTGCAACATCAGACCCCAAATTTATACTCTATGCCCGTCCTATAAAGGCAAGCATGCCATATGCCTTCTTCACCACCTTCTCCACCTGTGACGTCACCTTCAAGGATCTGTGGACTTGCACACCCAGGTCCCTCTGCGTATCTACACCCTTTATGGTTCTGCCATTTATCGTATAGCTCCTCCCTACATTGTTTCTACCAAAATGCATCACTTCGCATTTATCAGGATTGAACGCCATCTGCCATTTCTTTGCCCAAATTTCCAGCCTATCTATATCCTTCTGTAGCTTCTGACAATGCTCCTCACTATCTGCAAGTCCTGCCAATTTTGTGTCATCCGCAAATTTACTGATCACCCCAGTTACACCTTCTTCCAGATCGTTTATATAAATCACAAACAGCAGAGGTCCCAATACAGAGCCCTGCGGAACACCACTAGTCACAGGCCTCCAGCCAGAAAAAGACCCTTCCACTACCACCCTCTGTCTTCTGTGACCAAGCCAGTTCTCCACCCATCTAGCCACCTCCCCCTTTATCCCATGAGATCCAACCTTTTTCACCAGCCTACCATGAGGGACTTTGTCAAATGCTTTACTAAAGTCCATATAGACAACATCCACGGCCCTTCCCTCATCAACCATTCTGGTCACTTCTTCAAAAAACTCCACCAGATTAGTGAGGCATGACCTTCCTCTCACAAAACCATGCTGACTATCGTTAATGAGTTTATTCCTTTCTAAATGCGCATACATCCTATCTCTAAGAATCTTCAACAACTTCCCCACCACAGACGTCAAGCTCACCGACCTATCATTACCCGGGTTATCCTTCCTACCCTTCTTAAATAGCGGGACCACATTAGCTCTCCTCCAATCCTCTGGGACCTCACCTGCGTCCAGTGACGAGACAAAGATTTGCGTCAGAGGCCCAGTGATTTCATCTCTCGTCTCCCTGAGCAGCCTTGGATAGATTCCATCAGGCCCTGGGGATTTGTCAGTCTTTATATTCTCTAACAAACCTAACACTTCCTCCCTTGTAATGGAGATTTTCTCCAACGGTTCAACACTCCCCTCTGAGACACTCCCAGTCAACACATCCCTCTCCTTTGTGAATACCGACGCAAAGTATTCATTTAGGATCTCCCCTACTTCTTTGGGCTTCAAGCATAATTCCCCACTTTTGTCCCCGAGAGGTCCGATTTTTTTCCCTGACAACCCTTTTGTTCCTAACGTATGAATAAAATGCCTTGGGATTCTCCTTAATCCTGTCTGCCAAGGACATTTCGTGATCCCTTTTTGCCCTTCTAATTCCCCGTTTGAGTTCTTTCCTACTTTCTTTGTACTCCTCCAGAGCTCCCTCCGTTTTTAGCTATGGTCTGCAGTCCTGCCATATCCAGTCCTGAATGGTGGGGGACAATCAAACAGTTCATATACCCCATCCTCAACACTGGGGGAGACCAATATATCAGTGCAAAAGATAAGACTGATGTACTTGCAGCCATCTTCAGCCAGAAGTGCTGAGTGGGTGATCCATCTCGGCCTCTTCTAGAAGTCCCTAGCATCAGTCGTCAACCAATTCGATTCCCTCCCTGTGATATCAAGAAATAGCTGAAGGCACTGGATTCTGCAAAGGCAATGGGCACTAACAACATTCCGGCAATAGTATCGAAGACAAGTGTTCCCCAAGCTGTTCCAGTACTGCTACAACACTAGCATCTATCCAGCAATATTGGAAATTGCCCAAATATGTTCTGTCACAAAAAGCAGTACAAATGCAATCTGGCCAATTACCGCTCCATCAGTCTATTCTCAATCATCAGCAAAGTGACGAAAGTTATTGTTGACAGTGCTATCAAGTGGCACTTACTCGGCAATAACCTGTTCATCTACGTTCAGTTTGGATTCCTCCAGGGCCTCTCAGCTCTTCACAACATTACAACCTTGGTCCAAACATTGACAAAAGAGTTGAATTCCAGAGGTGAGGTGACTGTGACTGTGCTTGACATCAAGGCAGAATTTGATCGAGCATAGCATCAAGGAGCCCTAGCAAAACTGGAGTTAGTGGGAATTGATTCCTCTACTGATTGGAGTCATAACTAGCACCAGAAAGATGATTGTTGTGGGAAGCCAATCATCCCAGCCTCAGGACATCATTGCTGGAGTTCATCAGCGTAGTGTCCCAGGCCCCACCATCTACAGCTGCTTCATCAATGACCTTCCCCCCATCATAAGGTCAGAAGTGGGGCTGTTCACTGTTGATTGCACAGTGATCAATTGTGACTTCCCAGATATTGAAGCAATCTCTGTTCATTTACAATTAGAGCTGGATAACATTTGTGATTGGGCTGATAAGTGATAAATAACATTTGTGTCACACAAGTGTCAGACTATGACCATCTCAAACAAGATTGAATCTAATCATTGCCCCTTGACATTAAATGGCATTATCATCACTAAATCCCCCACCATAAATAGCATGGGTTTCAATATCCCAGAAACAGACCCGGACCAGCCATATAAATACTGTCGCTACAAGAGCAGGTCAGATGCTATACATTTTATGGTGATTAATTCACCCCAATTCCCCAAAGCCTGTTTACCAGTTTCAAGGAATAAGCCAAGAGTGTGATGGAATACTCTCCATTTTCTTGGATTTGTACAGCTCCAACAACATTCACAAAGCTTGCCTCCATCCAGGACAAAGCTTCCCATTTGATTGGCACTCCATCCATCACATTCAACATTCACACCCTCCACTGTGGCAGCAGTGTGTACCAGATACAAGATGTACTGCAGCAAGTCTCCAAGGCTCCTTGAACGCCACTTTCCAAATCTGCAACCTTTACTAGCTAGAAAGACAAGGGCAGCAGATTCATGGGAACAATTGGGAGCTCAGCGCATGTGCACTGCCTCTCCCCCCACACCCCAACCTCAATCAGGGGAGGTGATGGCCTAGTGGTATTATCGCTAGACTGTTAATCCAGAAATTCAGCTATGCTCTGGGGACCTGGGTTCAAATCCCGCCACAGCAGATGGTGGAATTTGAATTCAATAAAATAAAATCTGGAATTAAGAATCTACCGATGACCACGAAACCATTGTCGATTGTCGTAAAAACCCATCTGGTTCACTAATGTCCTCGAGGGAAGGAAATCTGCCTTCCTTACCTAATCTGGCCTACATGTGGCCCCAGACCCACAGCAATGTGGCTGATTATCAACTGCCCTCTGACCACGGACAACTAGGGATGGGCAATAAACGTTGGCCAGCCAGCGACGCCCATGTCTCATGAATTAATTTTTTTAATTGCTGGTGTCCCAATCGCCAGCCTCCCGATGGCTTCCCCAACACCACCCCCCCCCCCCCCCCCCCACCCCCCACCCCCACACACCACTTGGCCTGTCCCCAGTCTGGCCATTTCCCAGAAGGCCCTGCCTCCCTCAGGTCCCTTGACACTGCCCAGCGCCTGGTGGGAAGTGCCAGGTTGCCTAAGAAGCAACCACCCTCCCCCAACCTCCTGGGGAGGCCTCAATGGCCTCTGTCCCCACTAGCGAGGCCATCACCCGTTGCTGGGGACCAGCTTTAATCCCCGCTGCTGGAAATCTCCACCGCTGGGGGCAGCACCATTAGTGAGCCTGGATGATACGATCCCGGGCTCACTACCATATTGAAATTCACATTTCAATATCATTAATCAGCCTCGCGCTGTTTCCTGGCGCAAGCCTGATTATGCTGTAAAAAAATGGCTTGGGAAAGTTGAGACTGGCATCCATCACAGCCGCCGTTTACATTTCCCAGCCTGCTGCGCTACTCGAGCAGCACAGCGAGCCGGGAAAATTGTTCCTAATGGCTTTAACGTTCCAGGTAATCCACATGTAATTTGTGCAGATTCTCTATGTGCTTGTGGAATAATAAGTAGAATTACCAAGTGACTCATTGCTCAGAATTTGACATTTGGTCACTATTTTGGAAATCTAGGAGCCTCTATTTAAATTGGGGGGAGGTGGGGAAGCGGAGAGTGGTAAAAATTAGCACCTCGGGCCAAAACTGAAGTCATCTGTCAGCTGGGAGAATTATCAGTTAAATATCATAGAGCTGCAGGAGTGGAGCTGGGCAAAGTTGACAGCAACAGCTGATAGATATCAATTTGCTCCTCCAGCACTGTGATATTTAGACACAACCCTTTGATTGCTGCTGTGGGTTCATGCTGATTCCAAGTTCTAAAGATATTGGATAGATTAATGTTAATATTTAAAACTGTCTGACGTCATGTATGAAATAAGCCATTTAGACTGACAACCCAGACGCCAGTCATCTGTACCCATTGAAAGTGCTCTTTTTGGTCAGAGGAAGTGCTCTTTTCAAGTGTGTCATGCTGGCGAGATTATTGATCTGAGTGAACTAGTGGCATGTGACTTTGTTATCTTCACCTTAGAGACTTTTCCCAGTTACCAGAACCTCATCCTGCATGACTACCACAGGTTGTATGAGCAATAAATAACTCCAATTACATTTTTTTTGACAAAAATGGCAAGACATCTTGTTTTTCTTTTTATAGTTGGTAAATTTCACAGTAACTTCATTGCAGTGTTAATGCAAGCCTACTTTTGACACCAATAAATAAACTTTAAAACAACTTTAAGTTATATTCCTGCCCCACACCCCAAACAATATATACATTTTGATTTTATTAAAGCTGCCACTAACTATGGAGAAAGTCCGGCTTTTTCCTGTTTCTGTCCAAAACTAAATTTGAGTTCGATTGCGATTCACGGTGGTAAATTGTACGGTGTTTGTTATGAACAGCCTCATATTGCTAGTTTTAGTATGAGCACATCTGATGGAGTAATTGAGAAGGCTTCAACAGAATCCTTGTTCAACGCTGAGCCTCATCTGGGTATGAGTCATGATTTGAATCTTAACCTTTTGCGGTTGAGAAATTAGGCTCATATCCCAGAGATGAAAAAAAATCTCCTCATTTTCACTTGAAGCAGAAATTCTAACTACCAAGTGTCTTCAGTACCCAGTGAAGCAGCAGCCTATGATTAAAGTGTAGCGATTGTGCAGTGTGCCTCCCCTGATACATCTGTAGCTCAGGTATTTCCTTGGTGTCATCTCCAATAGATCACGTTTGATAAATTTGAGGTTTAAAATAAAATCAGCATCCATGACAAAGCTTTATGGTAATGGTCAAATATTGACTTCTGTTTAAAGTTAAATTGTGAAGTTGCAGTCATGCATTTGTCATGTACCAGTGCTCATCGAGCCTGTTTCACCGTCTGATTATTTGACCTACATCCTACAAATTGGCTGGAAGCTAACTCCAGGAAACAGATTATCTACTAAAGTGAGCAATTAGTCATATTGTGTGGCCCCCTTACTTTGATACCTATTGACTCTGTCAGAAGCATATTATTAGGTTACATGTGACAGGGAAGTCACAAAAGATAGGAACTGATTGCCAAAATGGGTTAGCACGTATTTTCACTTCTGGGAAGCCAGGAAAGATTGATGAGGATTAGTTGAAAAGGGTTCTAATTGAAATTACTTTTCATAGTCATAATTCAATTAGTGGCAGACACAGCAATACAACACAACATTTCCACTAATTAAACTTTAATTGGCTTTAAATTAACAGTTTCAGTCGGAGAGCCCTAAGGATGACAAAAACAAATTTCTTTATTTCTTCTGCGGTTACACTTGAGAAAGTAATCTTCAACACAAGCTATATCTAAAAGCACTTGATGACAGTGACCCAGATTTTAACTCCTATTGGAAATCAGGAAAAATCAGGAACCGGGAGGTGGGGTTTGTGGCAGTTATTATGGAACAGGGGACTTACCCACCAGTCTCCACACATCCCCATCCGCACCCCCAACGACCTAACTGGCTGACATTTTGTGCATTAACCCCTCTTTTTGTCTCAAGCTCTCTCTCCTCTTCCAATTACAGACTTTCTCCCTGCAAATCATATTAAAATTATGGGGTGAGAAATTGGGCTCATTAACTTCAGTTTTCTAGGTATTACATGTGTCCCCAGAGCCCAAAATGGCATCAGCAGCACACTGGCACGACTATGTGGTGATTTGTACTGTCCATCACATTGGTGAGGATGTCAGCACATGTGCAGTGAATATCTACCGGTTGGATGTAGAGCAGACAAAGCAGGTCACTAATCAGTGTGTGAATACTGATTTGATGCCAGCAGTGCCACTTGGGAGCTCATTTCTTCTACTTATGAAAGATTACAGACCTGGAAAGTTAACCTTGTTTCTACCTTCATCGATGCTGCCAACTCTGCTGACTAGTTGTAGCATTTTCTGTTTTTATTTTAATTACCCATAGTGCCTGTCCTAATGCACCAGTGACTGCTGCAGTATGCAAACTGCATGATGCAGTATGCTGAGGAGCTGGCCTAGCAGCCCCTGATGTGCACTGCACAATCTTGGTGTGAGTGGCAGGAGTCTGGTTGACTGATAGGTAGCAGCAAGGATAGAAGCGGAGTGGAAGAGGTGGAAGGATGAATGGTGTCATCCTGAGAGGGGGCAGCAAGTTTCTGCTCCATGGAGTCATG
Source organism: Mustelus asterias (assembly GCF_964213995.1). Classification (NCBI taxonomy): domain Eukaryota; kingdom Metazoa; phylum Chordata; class Chondrichthyes; order Carcharhiniformes; family Triakidae; genus Mustelus; species Mustelus asterias. The sequence continues at coordinate 29,464,855 of NC_135817.1, read as the reverse complement.
GCCACTTGCCTGGGGTGTCAAGTCTCCAATCCTAGCAATCGATTGGAGGTCAGATTGCTCAACTGCTGTGATAGCCTGCAAGCCCCTTTGCGCACTGCAATCTACAACTATGATGGTAACAAGCTGACCTTTAATGGCCTTCAGTCTGAGCTTCCATTGCAGCATGCCGGCATTGTTTGGTTTCTATCTGTGCTGCAATAGAAACTGTAACATTGGCCAAACACCACCGTGTAATTGGTTTCACAAATGAGCAAAGGGAGTTGGTGGCTACATCCATGCTGATAGGATAAACCAAGTTCTGTGTAAACCCCCAATGCCTAGTTGGTGTTGGACTCCATGTTCTTTCACATTAGCTGCAGGATTTGCAATCCACCAAGAATTTGTTGTGCAAGCCATTAGTGTTCTTCTGTAGGCTGCCCTGTTAAGGTCCTGATCTGTCCTCTGCAGCAGATCCATTGTGCAACCTGTACCTCTGATAGTCTGGAACCTGTATTATCCTTACTGCCCTGCCCTGGCTGCAGCCCACTCATGTCTGCTGTCTCACCATGTGCAGATTCTGCCTCTACTCTCTCCTCTGAATTACGCAGTGTCAAAGCTAGTGGTAGCAATTCTTAAACCAAGCAATGTCTTCATCAACACTGTTTTCTTGCTGTTCTTCTAATGTCTAGCCAGATGATAGTTCTTGGGTATCTAAAAAGACAAAGGTAAGGGTGTGGTGCAGGCAGGTTGGTGGGGGGGGGGGGGGGGTCGCGGAAGAAGAGCTACTTACTCACACCATCAGCTTCTAAATCAGAAGAAATTGTGGGATGTGAGGAGGAGGATCAGGTATGAGGATATCAGGTTCAGTAGTTTCAGCCCTTCCATTGGCCATGAGTGTCCCAACAATGGATGCCCCCATCTCCTCCAGAGGCCCCGTCTGTCACCTTGTCCTGCAGAAGAGAGGGAAATGTATCAGTGAATATTGCGCAATGTGGTTGGGGGATGTGTCCGTCGTGGTTAAATAACTGGCAGTGTATGAAAGCTGTGGGATGTGGGTATAAGATTTGCAGCATTGCAAAGTCTATGAGGGTAATGTAAAGTATTTGAATGTTAGGTATAAAGGCCAGTTTGACAGATATTGCTCTTAGGTGAATGTTGAGTGTGTGCTGATTTGAGCTGTGGCTACTAATGCAGTTGGTTGGATATGGCATTGCGCTCATGGACCTTTATTACTTCTGTGAGATCACTGAACTTCTTGCAGCACCATATCCAAATTTGACTCCTGACATTGACCTCCATTATTCGCTCCCATTGCTGTTTAAACATCTGTCTGGAGGGCCTCCTTCCCCACTGTGGACACAGGACATCTCTCTTCCTTTGTACATTCTTCAACACATCCAATGCAGTGCTGAAAAATCCTGGAGCCTGCTGTCTCTCCCATGTGCTAATTTTTACTTTCCCTAGTCAGATTTTCTTCAACCAAGAATCCCAGCATACGGCCCAGCCAGCATGCACCCCTCTCAGAATCATTGAACATTAGAATCACTACAGTGCAGAAGGAGGCATTCAGCCCATCGATTCTGCACCAATTCTGACAGAGCATCTTACTCAGGCCCACACCCCCTGCCCTATCCCCATAACCCTGCACATTTGCCTCGCTAATCCCCCCCGACCTACACTTCTTGGGATGCTAAGGGGCAATTTAGCATGGCCAATCCACCTAACCTGCGCATCTTTGGATTCTCCTTTAAGCGCTGCATGCTAGCTTTAAATGGTGCTAGCCTCTCCTGTTATTGGCTTCCTGCTGGTGCGTACAGCTGGTCAACAGTGCAGTGAGAGCTGGCCGGATGCTGGAATCATTCAAACGAGCGAGAGACAAAGTCAGCATACTTCCTGCATTGCAATCATTGGGCATGGGTTCATCATGCATTGCAATGTTCTCGCCTGTTTACGGCTCCATCCAAATTAACTGTATGATGTTTGAAAAAAGGTCAGCAAGAACGTAAAAAATGATTGAAACAATTAGACCACGTTCATTACATTACTGGGATTTAAGAATCAGCCTCAGCAACACGCACACACTGATTTGTGCACATTCCGTCTCTACATCTGTCTGTTTATCTCTTATAATTGTGCACATGCCTCCTTGTAAGGTGGTAACTAGAGGAAACTTTTGAGAAGCTAGATATGTAAATGAGGGAGAAGGGAACAGAAGGATATACAGGAGCTTGTAGCGAGCATTAACGCCAGCACAGACCAGATAGGCCGAATGGCCTGTTCCTGACCTTTAGTTTCCATATAACTTAAGAATAAGATTACTGGTGAACAGAAAAGAGCAGGAAGAGAAGAGAATAAATACTGACAATACAGTCACTAGACCATCTCTTGCTTCTTTCCCAGAACTGCTACCACCCATCAGTCTTTATTTCTTCCGACAATTGACAAGGTTATTAAAATTCAAGGTTGGCTTTTCACAATCATTGCCTTTTTCAGTTAACTCGCCTCTGACATAGCTGCCTGCAGACTTTTGCCCAGGCTTCTCAAAAGGGAAAAGGAAGCAAGAAATTACATTTCTACAGAGGGAATAAGAATGGCAAAAGCTGCCATCCAGTAGTTCAACAGCAAATAAGGAAAAATTCAGAGAGTGGCTGATTTATTGTCTGTTGTTCGCAGAGAATTATACATAGAGGTGCTGATGCATGTGATATGGAGTGCTCGTATAATTAAAATGGATCCTGTGATTTAGACAAACCAACATGTATCGCCCAGCTGTATTTTGTGAAGCTGAACAATACTGAGGGAAAAAACAACAATTTTTCTTTTTAATTTACTACCCTCTAATGAAATCAATGGAGTGGAGAGTTTTCAAAATGTGCATTCACTAAGAATGTAATTTTGTTGGTTTTAATAAGGAAAATCATGATGCACCTATAATAATCATCCTTCAACACTTAAGTGGCTAAGCAAGCAGTTAACTGGTTTGTTACTCCAGCAATGTAGTAGTATACCACTTGTGATAAATCGCTGAATGAGATTTGAGCTTTTTCCAGTTTGATTTATGAAACCCGGCAAGCTCTTGACTTTAAAATGTTTATAATTCACTAAGCCATTAGTGTGTAATTTCAGTAACAGACAAACCCTTAAAATAACTAATTGCTGAAAAGAAGAGACATGCTTTCAAAGCTTTTCACCTTGTACTCATCAGGGCAGATGTAAGAATACTAAACTTCAAAGGGAACAACAATTTATGCTGCCTTGGAAAAGGGATGCTGATTGTATACAAGTTGATTCTGATTGGTTAAGACCTTGACATGGTGAATACACTGGGGAGCTATTGCCCCTCATGCTTTTAGTTATTTAGAAAATGTGCCATGTCTGGATACATTCCTTTTGCCCGCAGAGGACAAATTTCTAGCAGGTGTAAGTGAACAACATTGAGAGCCCAACTAATAATCTTAAATTGGTTCTTCATGTACACTAAGGGGCAATTTAGCATGGCCAATCTAACCTGCACATCTTTGGACTTCTGGTTTGATTAACCTTATATTTAACCTTAATATGAGAACACTATTGACGTAGCATAAAATTATTTTCTTTGCAGCTTACAACTTAAAATGGTAAATTACAAGACATTTCCCCTTGTTAAGAACTTGATTTGTTAAAAACTGTTAACTTTAGATCAAAATATTTGCTACATGAGTATTGCTTGATGTGGAAAAACTGGATTATATTTTTAATCCTGGAGAAATGCTATATATCATCTATCAAGTTGTTCATATCAAATGTTCTTTGAATTCTATGTTACTGTGATGTTTTCACTATCCCAATACCTGTAGTTTTTAATGCACTCTCTAACATATGGTCATATTCCTAGTGCACCTCCATTACTTTTACCAGCCGATAATCAAACAATTTGTTTTTAAAATTTGAAACGTCAATCACGTTCCATTGACAAAGGAAAATGCTAGCTTTTTTGAGTAGAACTTTCACTTGCATTGACACTTTCAGCAAATCAATGGGGCACAGTGTGGAGCCTGTATATCTTATTTATAAAAGGGAAAATGTAGAACCTCCTGCCTGTCTCGCTGAATGTTACACAGAAAATGTTACACTGCAAGGAAGTTTAGTAGGGTGTTAAGTAACACTTTCCTAAACCACGAATGGATCACATGTGTTTATCACTTCCTGCAACAACATTGCACTTCTGTCTGCTGGAGTCCAAACTGTGCCGAAAGAAACAGAATAATTCCTGTTAAACCCGAGGGTGGATGGAAATTGAACTTCTGAAGTGAACAGCAGTCTAAAGAAAAAGAGCAGCAGATTCCTGAACTCGACACGTCCGTGACAGTTTGTCACTCAATATATATTTTTTTGACTTTAGAAGCAAGAAAATAAGTTTCATTTTTGACAGTATAAAGAGAAAGATTTGAAAAAGCACTTTTGTTTTTGTGACAATTCAAACTTAGACTTGTTAAATATTGAACAATAAGATGGATATCCAGTCCTATAAGAACACTGGGGTAGAAAAAGGATAGCGCTGCCCTGCTGCTGGATGCAAAGGAACAATCCCTGCAAGTAGGCCCAAGGCATCATTGAAATTGTGCCTTGTGCCTCCTATAAATTAGACTTATAAACTGCAGATGCCTGCTGCATGTACAGAAGATCACCAGTGGGCATCAATTTTGGGCAGCAGTGCCACTGACAGTGATCTTCAAGTAGGCCCTGATTGGGAAAAATGATCGAGAGGAGGCCAAGGTGAGGCTGGTAACATCCTTCAGGACCACTACGGGACTGGCAGAGCACTCCTTTGTGGATTATCTGTGCAACTGACCAACTTTCTTTGTCAATGGAAATTTAGAAATGTAAGAGTAGTTGAGGTAAAAAGCATATATACATTAAAGGGGAAGCTGGAGAAACTCCTGAGAGAGAAGCAAAATGAATGTTCTGCAGATACGGTTGGATGCAGACGGTGGGAGTTGGCTTGTGTAGAGCATAAACGCTGGCACAGACCATTGGGCCAAATGACCTGTTCCTCTGTTGTACATTCTACATATTCTATGTACTAGGTAATAACTGGCAAAGTTGTTGAAATTCTACCCCTTATATTTTATTTACTCATTTTACTCCCACAGAATTTTCATTTAACCTTTCCTCTTCCAATAAATTGAGCCTCAATCATTTTTATAACTGTGACCTCTCAATATGATCATTCACTATGTTTTTCATGGCTCTAATACCCTTCCTGTACTGGGGTGCCCAGAACAATGAAAGGATTTTCTCTGCATCCTGAGGTAATTTTCTTGAGACAGATGCTCCACTGTTACCAGGTCTTGGAAATCTTTTCTTACAGTGACTCCCTCCCATATTTTAAGCTGACCCTCAGAATGACTTTTCAGCCTATGGAGCTAATCAGCATGGGAGATTTCTGGCACTGCGAAAGCATACCAGGGTTCAACACAGACAGTGGATCTTTGTATGATGTGCTACTCAACACTTGACTGAGCAGTGACCCATTACTGTTGATTCTCCAGAAAGGGATGCACTTAGAAGTCAGGCAGGGACACTTGTGGGTTTGAACAGCAAGCAAATGTTGAACATCTCTGCCATGCGGTGCTCACCATTTCAAATGAAATCCTTGTATTTTGCTCTCTGCCATTCCTTTGTTGTGCAATAAAAAAAAAACTCTCCCAGAATGAAACATAACTGAAATACGCATAAACAACTAGCCAATGATTGTAGACAAATCCAGTGAAAAGTCAAAGTGCCCAATTGCCAACCAGAATAACCGCTCAGTGGAATCCATAATATCTTTTTCCATGCAGTCACTGGCCTACTGCTGACGGCTGACATAGCATGGAATTCCTACCCTCCCATCCCTTCAACTATTTGTCCAAATATAAGGTTCAATATAATTGCTGCTTTTAATAAGAGAAAATTTTTTTTCCCCCACTTATTTCTTTGAATCTATCTTTGAGTAGGATCAGTTCTCAGGATCATGCTAATTCACCTCTAATAATTTATTGCAGTTTTATTTATTGCTTTAACATACCACTTGTTCTTTTTGTGAAATTTTCTAATCAAGGAAATTTGGCCAAATTCATCTCGCCCAAAAATTCTAAGTGTCGAATTAGTGTAAAAACTGGAGTAAATCCCGTTGGTTTTTGCAGCGGGAGTTTCAGAATGAATCTCCCACACTGTGCACTGCAGAGTGCACCAGTGTGAATATCACCAACATGCTGTGGACGACGCCTATTCCCACTAGAGAGGCGGGCAGCATAGCATTGAGTGGGCCATTGCGCATGTGCCGATCTGTCAGCGCCAAGATCGCCACATGCGCAGTAGCCCTGCACTGCTGGCCTCGCGATCGCTGGCCAGCTCTGCAACCCCACATCGCTGGCCCTTCCAACTCCCCCACGGCCCCATCGCCAGCTCCCCCTGAAGTGTCCAGGCCAGCCTGGTCACCCCACCCGGCCCACTTTGATCTTCCTGCCCAACCCCCTCCCCCCACCCCCGCTAATCCTGATCCTCCCCCCCACCAGTCCCCAGAGGCCCCACCTCCCTGTAGTCACTGACCCCTTCTGGTCCACCCTCTTGGCACTGCCCAATGCTCAGTGGGCAGTGCGAAGCTGCCCCCAGGCCTTGCCACTTGGGTAGTGCCACAGGCAGGGGCTGATATTGCCAAGCTTGCAATGCCCAGGGGGAACCTCCCATTACCCTCTAATCCCCAACCCTCTAGGGGGCCTCCTTTCACTCAGTGGGGTCCACCCGACAGTTCCCCGCAGGTGGGGAGCTGTTGTGAACACTCCTGGAGGTGCTGGGGAAAGAGGCTAGCGGGCTCCGAGACTTCAGTCCCAGGCCCGAGTTTCCTAAAGCAGTGCAGCAGGCTGGGAGAATCGCCCCCGAAGAGTTCATTCTGTGTATCCTGCCCAGTTCATGTTTTGAAAAATTACCAGTTTTCTAGAATCATAGATTCCCTACAGTGCAGAAGGAGGCCATTCGGCCCATCAAGTCTGCACCGGCTCTCCAACAGAGCATCTTACCCAGGCCCTATCCCCAGAACCCCATATATTTACTCCACTGATCCCTCTAACCTGCACATCTTGGGACACAGGCAATTTAGCATGGCCAATCCTCCTAATCTGCACATCTTGGGACTGAGGGAGGAAAGCGGAGCACCCAGAAGAAACCAACATGGGGAGAATGTGCAAATTCCACACACAGGCACCCATGGTGGATATCGAACCAGGGTCCTTGGTGCCATGAGCTCACCACTGTGCCACCATATTTGTTGTCTGCAGGTCTAAGCTACACACTTACACCCTGGTCATGACGTATCATGTTCCTGACATACGCTTGGAAAATTGTCTAAATTGTCTTGTTTCTGAAGTAGTAAATCTGGCAGAACCTTCTCGCTGGGAGCTCACCTCATGTCTCAGCCGGAAGTGTAATTCTTTATTCCTGGAGTTATTCCCTACCCAATTTCTGTAAAATTCTCTCCCCTCTGGTTAGTGAGCTCAGTCTTGAGGGTGTTATTCCACGAATCTCCTCACAGGTTCTCCTGGTGTTCCAACAAACTTATAAAAGTGTCAAAGGGACCATTAAACTATCAATAACAAAAGCTTTAAGCATTTGTACCTCAATCTTGTACAAATTAACATGGAGACATTGTTAACATGAGAAAAATAACTTCTAACCTCAAAGATGCCAATCTAGTAAAGTCAACATTTCCCTGCAGTTCATTTTCTGGGTTCTCAGTCAAGCCTCATTGTGCATGGTTGTAGGAACAGCAGTTATTTTTACAAGAATTATGAATGGGTATTTTTCCAAAGCAAATTCACACATTCCATTGTCACTAAAGGGTCTGTTGATAGTGTATGCTGCGTAAATAGGCATGGAAAGACCAAGAATTGACACAGAAGGTATGAGCGGCCATTGGTGGTGAGTGAGCAATGTGAGTTGGCATGGAGGGCATAAGAAACCTTTGGAGCTAGGTGGGGGACATTGTTGGTATGGAGGGGTTGGAGTTAGACCTTTTGAAGTTATCTTTTGAAATGTTCACATATACAAAGAACAAAGAACAGTCCAGCACAGGAACAGGCATTTTGGCCCACCAAGCCTGCACCGATCACATGGTCTCATCTAGACCGCCTATATCCTTCTATTCCCCACCTGTTCATGCGTCTATCCAGATAAGTCTTAAATGTCACTATCGTGTCTGCCTCAACCACCTCACTTGGCAGTGAATTCCAAGCCCCCATTACCCTGTGTAAAAAAAAAACTGCCCCTGCACATCTCTGAATCTTTCCCCACTTACCTTGAACTTGTAATTGCCATTTCTGCCCTGGGAAAAAGCTTCCAACTGTTCACCTTATCTATACCCCTCATAATTTTATAAACTTCTATGAGGTTGCCCCTCAGCCTTTGTCTTTCCAAAGAGAACAATCCCAGTTTATTCAATCGCTCCTGATAGCTAATACCCTCCAGACCAGGCAACATCCTGGTAAATCTTTTCTGCACTCTTTCCAAAGCTACATCTTTCTGGTAGTGTGACAAACAGAATTGGGCACAATATTCCAAATGTGGCCTAACCAACGTTTTGTATAACTAATATAATTTGCCAACTTTTATACTCGATGTCCCGGCTGATAAAGGGAAGTTTTCCATATGCTTTCTTCACCACCTATGCTGTCACTTAAGGATCTGTGGACCTGTACTCTCAAATCTGTGTCTTTGCTCCTGCCATTTATTTTATAGCTGATTTCACCCGATTTGGATCTACCAAAATGCATCACTTCGTATTTGTCCGGATTAAATTCCATCTGCCATTTCTTTGCCCAATTTTCCAACCTCTGTCCTGCTGACAACTTCATCACTATCTGCAACTCCAGCAATCTTAGTATTATCCACAAACTTGCTAATCAGATCAGCTATGTTTTCTTCCAAGTCATTTTATATATTACAAATAACAGAGGTCCCAGCATTGATTCCTATGGAACACCATTAGTTACAGATCTTCATTCAGAAAAACACCCTTCCACCGCTACCCTGTCTTTTATTGCCAAGCCAGTTCTGAATCCATCTAGCTAGTTCACTCCTGATCCGGTGTGATTTAACCTTTTGCACCAGCTTGCCATGAAGAACCTTGTCAAATGCTTTACTAAAGTCCATGTAGACAACATCCACAGCCCTTCCCTCGTCAGTCATTTTGGTAACCACCTCAAAAAATTCAAATTAGTGAGACATAACCTCCCTCATACAAAACTATGCTGTCCGTCATGAATAAGACCATTCAGTTCCGAATGTGTATAGGTCCAATTCCTAATAATCTTCAACAATTTACTATCATTGACATCAAGCTCACTGGCCTATAATTATCTGGGTTATCCTTGCTACCCTTCTTAAATAACAGGCCAACATTGGCTATCCTGCAATCCTCTGGGACCTCATCTCTGGCCAATGAGGAAACAAAGATTTCTGTTAGAGCCCAGCAATTTCCTCTTGACTTCCTTAAATCTGGAATAGATGCCATCTGGCGCTGGGGATTTGTCTACCTTAATGTTTTTTAATACACTTGCTACTTCCTCCCTCGTAATGATGACGATCCAGAGGGTTTGCATACCCCTCAGACATGACCAATGTGTCCCTTTCTTTGATAACTACCGATGTAAAGTACTCATTAAGGATCTCACACTTCCTTTAGTTCTTATGCATAATTTCCCTCCTTTGTCCTGGAGTGGACCAACTCCTTCTCTAGCTACACTCTTGTTCCTAATAAAATGCCTTGGGATTCTCCTTAATCCTGCCTGCCAAGGACAAGTTGAGACCCTTTTTGCACTCCTAACCCCCTGTTTGAGTTCTTTTTTACTTTCCCTGTATTCTTCAAGTGCTTCATCTGTTTTTAGTTGCCTAGTCCTTATGCATGCATCCTTTTTCTTTTTGACGAGACTCGCAATTTCCCTGGTCATCCACGGTTCCCAGATCCTGCCTTTCCTTTTCACAGGCATATGCTTGTCCTGCACCCCGATCAACTGCTCCTTAAAAGACTCCCATATGCCAGATGTGGATTTTACGCTCAAACAATAGCCTCCAAATCCTGCCTAATCCGGTTGTATTAGCCTTCTCCCAATTTGGCACAGACTATGGTTCATGGCTTCTCTGAAATCCATGAATTATGGGTAATGGAGAAGCAGGACCGACTCCAAAAAAAAAAGTTGGGGGCCTACCCACAATAGGTCCAACCAGTTTGGGAGCAAAGCCTTCGAACTTATTACCCGCACCATTATCCCACACTGGAGAAAAATGGTGGGAGGTGTAATGGTGGAGGAGTGGGACACTAAATGGGAACCTGAATACTGGAATTGGGCCCTGCACATCATTTATAAATGACACCCAAGACCTTCTGACTCGATGGAAATCAAGGGCAGAAAGTCCTTTCCTTTGAAGGAAAACTAAGGTCGACATTTCAGGTGTAGACCTTTCATCAGAATTGGTGCCAAACTGAGAACATACCTTCCAGACATTAAACAGTAAAAAAATAACGTTACCAATCGAAGCAAATATTTGTTGTCTTTACTTTGACAGGTTTTACAGCCCGCACAGCGCATTGAGTCACAATCACACCACTGCCATCCATCATGTAAACAGCAAATATCACAGTACATGAACAAGTAAAAAAGTGACGTGCAAACAAAAAAAATATATTGTTATTGGCAAAGCATAAAATGTGTAATTCTGAATAAACTCAGTCATTACCCCAGTCATATATGCCACAGCAAACAATTTCCCCGATTGAAATATCCATTGTAAGCGATAGACTTTAATCAACTGAATGTGGACAGTTACTTCGCTGGTGCCCATGCTTATGCAAGAATTCCTGTCTTCAGCAAACAGCAGCCGATCACTATTAAAATTTATTCAAGTGTAGCACCGTGGCAAGCACTGCTGCCTCACAGCACGAGGTTCAATTCTGGCCTCGGGTCACTGTCTGTATGGAGTTTGCACTCTCCCCGTGTCTGCATAGGTTTCCTCCCACAGTCCAAAGATGTGCAGGTTTGGTTGATTGGCTATGCTAAAATTAACCCTAGTATCAGGGGGATTAGCAGGGTAAATGTACAGGATATTGGGAATAGGGCCTGGCTGGGATTGTGGTCGGTACAGACTCAATGGGCTGGCCTCATTCTGTACTGTAGGGATTCAGTAATTCTATAAAAAAGTGATGCCAAATGACAAGGCTTAATTGTTTAAGTATAATCATTTTAGTGTGCTGTATTCTGCTAACAAAGTTACAACTGATTTTCTGAATACTGATGTCTGCATATGCAGTCTTTAGCATATCAAATATTAACAATGTTAGTTTTGTATTTATTCAATAAAGGAAAATAACATTTTCATTACAATGAAACCAACAATATGACAAGTTCCATTTCCCACATTCTACTTGTTCTACTTTCATTAAGAATTGGGGTTGAAAAAGGAGCAAGTAATTGTACTAAGTATCAGAAACGTGCAACTTAAATATCTTTCGTGAAAGACATATCGGCATGGTAAATGTTATAGCCTTTATACAAACTAATATCTCATGAATAGTGTAATGCTTTCCTAATGGATCAATTAGCCTTAATTATTTTTTTAGGCAATTGTGCAAGAATAATTAACTGGAATATTCTGCCATTACAAAGCCTGCAAGTGTATAAAAATTAATAGTTAAGGTTTAAAAGAAGATTTAAATGTATTATTTTCCCTTGGGTTAACGTAACACTATTTAGCTTGCTTTGAGTTATCCCATATTAAATGAACCTGAACAACATTAATTAAGTATTCAGATTTGAATGAAGTGCAATTGAAAACATCTAACTCTCGAGTTACCAAGACGTTATGAATTGATGAGTTGGATCACTATTTTACTTGAAAGGAGGACAAAAAATTCTGGAAATACACAGCAAGCCAGGTAGCGGGGAGGCGATGGCTTAAAGGTACTATCGTTAGACTATTAATCCAGAAACTCAACTAATGTTCTGGAGACCTGGGTTCGAATCCCACCACGGCAGCTGGTGGAATTTGTATTCCTTTAAAAAAAATCTGGAATTAAGAATCTACTGATGACCATGAAACCATTGTCGATTGTTGCAAAAACCCATTTAGTTCAACTAATGTCCTTTAGAGAAGGAAATCTGCTGTCCTTACCTGGTCTGGCCTACATGTGACTCCAGAGCCACAGCAATGTGGTTGACTCATAACTGCCCCAGGCAACTTGGGATGGGCAATAAATGCTGGCCAGCCAGTGACGCCCATGAATGAATTTAAAAAAAAATCTGTGTGGAGAGAAACAAAATTAATGTTTCAGATCAATTACCTTTCATCGGCACATCATTGCCTTGAAGCATTGGGAAGAATCTTGTTGAAGTGTCAGAGGTCTAAACAGCTAGAGAGTAGGCGAGAGTTCTGCACTGCCTCTTTTGAGGAAGGCCGACCAAATCATAAGCCAATCAGGCAGCAGCAAGGCCACCAGCAGGCCTTCCCATAGAATCAGTTTCCTAGGGCCAGAATTCCAATCTAGTGAAAGCTGCCAGCCAGAGGCTGCCAGCTCTGGTGCTCAGCAGTGTCATGGAGGAGACTATGGCTGATGCCAGAAAAACCACTCTGGAATCCCAGAATCGTGGATCGGCCCTCAGCCAGGATAAGTGGGGTTGAGTTTGCTGGTTGGCGATCATAAAGAGAGGGAGGTAGAGGTTGGAAAACCAAAGGCGGTGATTTCCAATGGGCATCTCCAACCTCCCTGCCTGCTGTCCAGAACCTCAAATCAGACACGTTGATTGAGGGATCGTCCTGCTTCCCGAGGTGGCACATTAACCAGTGTCGCAGCTGTCATGCATGCCACATACATACAGAAAATCTGTACGGGGTCAAGAATCTCAGAGAAGATGCTCTCTGGATTTTTGCGGATTGAAGCCGAGTTTCTCTCTGGAGGCTGCTGTATGGGGTCAGAAGACATATGTCGCTCTGTATATCTGTCCAGAGGGATTAAAAGGCTGGAGGACTGGCAACATATAAGCCTATGTGTTTCACTAACTGATTCTGAAGAGATTATGTCCATGGGATATTGCTCCTAATTCTCCATTCGCTGCCACGGGACAGGAAAAGCCTGGCTGCGAGTGAGGTCGGAGAATCCAGTGCTGAGCTCTGGTCTTAAATTCTGCGTTGATCTCCAGCAGATTTTCAGTGTTGGGATGTCAGTGCCTTCCTGCCCATTGGTTTTGTAAAACCAACCACTTTCTCAATTGGTATAAAGATGATTAAGGCTTTGGAAGGAGTGCTAACCACTTGACCTCTTATACTGTTAAACACCCTGCATACCTTCCATCGCTCCACATTGCAATGTTCCCCTGAAGGACAAAGATACAAAGACAACCAGGTATGCATTGTTATAGTCCTCTGAAGACCATTCTCTAGATACCAAAAGGCTCAATCATCCGGATAGCCATCTTATTCTGCAGCAATTACACTTTGGAAATGATTAAATGGTGTTTTGATGCTTCTCCTGTTCTGTCTGTCTCATTTTGATTGGCCATCTCTTGGGTTTTGTAGTCACATTCTTGACCTCCAAAGGAGTTCAATGGGACAAATGTAAGAACAAACAGAAATGTGACCAGAGTGAAAGCTGGAAGCAGAGAAGAGTGTGAAGGATCTGATTTAAAAGGAAAATTGGGCTTCCAGCATTCAAAGGAGGCATTTGAAAACTAATCTTACAGAATGAAGTAAAATAGTTAAGGGAATTGAGAGGGTGTTTCTGAAGAATAACTTAATTAAATTGTGAAATTAGGACGAGAGTAATGTTCAAACTAATAGTAAAAGACAGATTTAGAACTGATAGCAAGAAATTATTCTTCTTCACACAAAAAGTGATCTATATAAAGAATTGTCTTCCAGGAAAAAAGAAGGTTAAAACCTTGGAATCTTTGAAGAACTAATTAGATACCAAAATGGTGGTAATGTTAGGATCTCTCTGGATGGACAAATTTGGATAGATTGAATATATTGCATTTTGTTAGGGACCAGATCAGAAACTCCAAGGTATATTATGAAGCTAGCCTAGACCCTAAACATTTTTGATTTTGGCATTGGTGTGAGTATAAGATGGTTCACTCTAGGTATGGTTCTATTGACCCATTAGGAAGCTTTTATTAAAACAAAATTTAATACAGTTTAAACTATAACAATGAATTAGCATAGCTTTTACCAATTGAAATACTTAAACATGACAAAGCATAATTCTGAACTATTAGCTATCTATTAGTTCCAATTTAAGCAATATCCCCATGGACGTAAACTCCTCTTCAGAATCAGTCAGTGAAACACACAGGCTTACATGAGTTGCCAGTCCTCCAGCCTTTTCACCCCTCTGGACAGATATACTGAGAGACACATGTCTTCTGACTCCCAGACAGCAGCTTCCAGAGGAAAAACCTGTCTTCAATCAGCAGAACTCCAGGTAGAGACCTGTCTTCACACAGTAGAACTCCGGGGGGGGGAGGGGGAGCACCTCTGGAGAGAGATATCAACTTTCTAGCAGGATCCAGATTTCAATTTCTAGAATGGAAAAGAGCTACTCCTCTGTACAAATTCAAACAGCAACTACCTGCTAGTCTCTCTGTGGACCTAGCTCCGCCCATTAGCACATGATTTTCTTCTTGTCAATCAACCTAATTAAACCTTACAAACACCCCAATAATTAGGAACAATTATTCTTCTGCATGCTCAGCATGTGGACTGCCAGCTGTAGACAATTCACCATTGTTTAAACAGAGCTGTCTTATAAACCTTCACCGGAAACATGATATAAAATACATTTCTTAATGACACAATATTATCACAATATGCACAATGATCTTGTGAGCAGATGGTGTACAATTTGCTTAGGATTTACATAAACATCATGAATTATTGGGAGAAAAAATCTTCCAGAACATTTTGGATGTTCACAAGAATGTAAATAAAGATTAACAAAAATTTAGAGATTAGGGAGAACAAAGTACTCTCAGATCCTTTGAGAACTCTTCACTTGTGGAATTTCCTTCAGACCCATTCCAAATGATCAAAGTGAACACTGGGCTCAGTCCTAGCTAGATAGACACAAAATCACAGTATACTTGATATTCTATTGTTCTCCAAAGCATTTAACCTGTTTTCAGATTAAGGAGGTCACCTTCTCACAATATCTTATCAAAGTTTCAGTTAACTATGATGAAATAGGAAAGATTTCTATTAAATAGATCCTTTCATGAGCTCAGGACATCCCAAAGTGCTTTTGAACGCTTGATGTACGATTGAAGAATAGTGATTGTTATAATATAATTTACTTTTCTACCAATCTATTTTGACAGTAAAATTGGATACTCTCTTATAAAAACTGCAGCGACAGTAAATGAGATTTTATTGATAAGCTATGATGACTAAATTAATATATATAAGAATAGATTTTCATGGTCTCACATGTATCATTGGAAACTTATGCGTTTGCTGCTCATGATTTTAATTAATTGATTTCAATTCGAGGGGAACTTGAAAATCTAGCAGTTAGAATCATATGCTGCACAATTCATTGAAGTAGCTTTTAGAGCATAAAATGTGGCATTTGATGTTTTCTGTAATTAGCAATGGTGAGCTGCTGGTTCTTCTCTGAGTTCCAATTTTATTTATGAAACACCATCCAAAAGATGTTTGAAGCATTAGTTGACATGAATGGGGCTTGTTCTCTAGCCATTCTGTAGCTGCACAGAAAAATGGGTCTCCTTTTCCCTCTTTATTCCATAGTTGGGGTTTTTTCTGCTTGTGAGCCAGGATCCCCCTCAGTATCATATAATTGGACTCACAAAATAACAGACAGGAAACAAGCCTTTAATCAACTAGGATAATTTCCTAAATTGATCTCAAAATTGTGTACAGCAGTCACTGACCACTAAAGTTTGATGAGAACTGTGCTATAGATAGCAGTAATAGATTTCAAGCCTTGAGCTGGATTGCTTGTTCACTAGATATTGAGTGTGAGAATGCGATATTCATCAATGTAAAAGGATGCAGCTGCCAATTATCTATAGACAGGTTTAGGAACAGTATTAGATTACAACATTAAAAAAAAACCTGGGGGTAAATGAGGCCATGGAGTTAAAGTTAACACAGCCTTCTTAATGTGTTTGCGTGAGCTCCAAGTTATTTTAAAATTTGGAAATCCTGACCATACTTCCAGTGAGTTCAAGCTCTGTTGTACCACTCAGTTGCAGTGCCAGACTTTTGAGGTTTGTATCCTGAGACAGTCCCAGGCTACACTGTGGCCGGAATTCTCTGGCCATTTACGCCCCGCCACCGCTGCCAGCGAGGATGGAGAGTTTGGTGCAGGATGGGAGAATCCAGCCCTGCGTATCCCCTTAGATGTTCCTGATATAATTATGAAGTTTTTTTAGGATTATTATATTTGGGGATTGCAGCTTTAAATTTAGGGTAAATGAAGAGGGTCATGTGACCTGTTCTGCAGTCTGCCTGACAGTAAGTCTGGGTGGTTTGATTGTTAGAGATAAAAGGAAAGTGCAGATTGTTTTACTGAGAAGAAGGTGTAAGGTATTTGCACTTGGAGAAAATGGCAGGAGGCTCTGAGTTTAGCATAAGTATATTCTGAGTTTCCCAAAGTCCTGGAAAGGTGTTGCAGGTATCAAGTTGTCAAGTTGTGCTAAAAATTATCCATTTATTTCTAAAATGAAAGGAATTTTGGATTAAAGATGGTTAATTAGCATTTCTATCTTGATAAAATGTTAATGTTCTTTAAAGAGGGCAGTGGGGGCCTTTTTTGAGAACAGGATGTAGGCTTCCCGACAAAAGAATGAATATCACAGACAGTAGTTCTGTGCGACAGCAGAGGGAAAGGCTATGCGACATTGTAAGCTACCACAGCCAAGTATGGGAGGGCAACAGTCTCTCGTTGAAGAGACACATCCAGTAGCCTTCTATGCATACTGGAAGACTTACCCTGGTATGGCCAGGGGAAAGAAGAATAATTGGAACAGACTGTACTGCTGGTGCTAGGTTTAAAAAACTTTCTAAAAACTGAGGCAAATGCCTGAAGGCTGTCACTCAAAATTACCATTCTGTGAAATGGGGATTGGAGAACCTTTTGGAAGCTGGGAGCAATTATGGCCTGTTTTCTAAAATAATGCAATGAGTGATAAATATAAAAGGGGAATGTTCCTCTCTGCAGTTTATAATAAGTTGTGACAAAAAGAAAATGATGTTTAGACAATAGTGCTAATAGTGTTTAAGTTTATTTATTAGTGTCACAAATGGGCTTACATTAACACTGCAATGAAGTTAATGTGAAAATCCCCTAGTCGCCACACTCCTGCTCCTGTTCGGGTACACTGAGGGAGAATTTAGCATGGATAATGCACCTAACCAGCACGTCTTTCGGACTGTGGGAGAAGGCTGGAGCACCCGGAGGAAACCCAAGCAGACACAGGGAGAATGTGCAGACTCTACACAGATAATGACCCAAGCTGAGAATCGAACCTGGGTCCCTGGCACTGTGAAGCAGCAATGCTAACCACTGTGCCACTGTCATTTGTTGAAGTAAAAGTTTTAATTCATGATATCATGATGTGTCGTCCTTTCAGCTATTAACTGGAAGTTAGTATTGCTTTTTAAATGTTATCAGTCTTTACGGAGATTGTAACATCCCTTTCGTCGACCCAGTGGGACTTAGAGCTGCCAAGGACAGACCTAAGATTCATTCAGGACCTTGAGAGGGCCACAAAGCTAAAAAGGGAATGATTGTCATTACAACAAGCAGATGATCATTCTGAGTTTGCAGTTTTCCAGGATGCAGGTGCCCCCTTTTCTGCTCCCTGGTCACCTGCCCCAATTAGCATCTTTGAGACTTGGAAAGAGGACAACATCAGGTGAGTTTGCCCTGCCTGCCCGTGCCATATTTCTTGTGGAGCAAATGCACTTTCTCTCATGCCAACTGCATTCAGACATGAGCAGTTCTCAGATGAGCTATCACACAAAGGTCCTGGCTATTGTCTTGGGTAGGTGTAAAAGGTCACACAACTATTCAAGGAGAAGCAAAAGACTTCTCCCAATGTCCTAGCAAATATTTACCCTGAAAGCAACATCACTGAAACAGGTGATTTTCCCAATGCCTGTGAGAGCTTGTCATGTACGCACATGGAACTCATCTCCTGATTCCCCAAAGCCTGTCCACCATCTACAAACTCAAATCGGCAGTGTGATGGAATTTTCGCCACTTGCCTGGATGAGTGTAGCTCCAACAACACCCAAGACATTCGACACCATCCAAGGCAAAGCAGCCCAACTACCAACTTAAATATTCACTCCCTCCATCACCACCAACGCAAGGTGCCCTGCAGCAAATCACCAAAAATTCTTCAATGGCATGTTCTGAACCCACAACCTCTATCACCTAGCAGATTAACCTAGCAAGACCTTCAAGTCCCCTCCAAATCACTCACCATCCTGAATTGGAAATATATCACTGTTCCTTCACTGTCGCTGGGTCAAAATCCTGAACTCCCTCCCTAACAGCACTGTGGGTGTACCTACACCACATGTGCTGCAGCATTTCAAGAAGACAGCTCACCATCACCTTCTCTAGGTCAAATAGGATGGGCAATAAATGCTGGTCTAGCCAGCCACATCTGCATGATTGAATAAAAACATGCATTAGTTGTCACATTACCCCCACAGTGAGATTACGCTTGAAGCAAGTACTTCATTGGCTGTGGATGAAACATTTTGGAGCATGCTGAGACACATAAATATGTGTTCTTTTCTTCTTCCCTGTTGCAGGTGAATTCATACTTGGCCATCGGATTCTCAACTATTTGGGATGTTTCCCTCATCTCTGGAACAATATATATATACATATATATAACATATATATATATAGATCCTAGCAATAACTTTATATAATCCCTTGCCTGTATTGTAATTTTCTGCTTAATAATAAGCTTTGAATTGTAGATTCAAATTTTTTTTTATTTCAAAAATATACTTTATTCATTAAAAAACTCTCAAATAAACCATTGCAAAATGACATATCCAATAATTACAAACAGTGCAAAAAAAAACCCAGTCATTTTTACAGTACTATACGATGCTTATTTACACATTACATTCATTACATTTCAGTACTTGAAACTTGGGCGGCACGGTAGCGCAGTGGTTAGCGTTGCTGCTTCACAGCTCCACGGTCCCGGGTTCAATTCCGGCTCAGGTCACTGTCTGTGTGGAGTTTGCACATTCTCCTCGTGTCTGCGTGGGTTTCCTCCGGGTGCTCCGGTTTCCTCCCACAGTCCAAAGATGTGCGGGTTAGGTTGATTGGCCAGGTTAAAAATTGCCCCTTAGAATCCTAAAATGCGTAGGTTAGAGGGATTAGCAGGTAAATATGTGGGGGTAGGGCCTGGGTGGGATTGTGGTCGGTGCAGACTCGATGGGCCGAATGGCCTCCTTCTAAAAAAAGGGCGGCATGGTAGCGCAGTGGTTAGCATTGCTGCTTCACAGCTCCAGGGTCCCGGGTTCGATTCCGGCTCAGGTCACTGTCTGTGTGGAGTTTGCACATTCTCCTCGTGTCTGCGTGGGTTTCCTCCGGGTGCTCCGGTTTCCTCCCACAGTCCAAAGATGTGCGGGTTAGGTTGATTGGCCAGGTTAAAAATTGCCCCTTAGAATCCTAAAATGCGTAGGTTAGAGGGATTAGCGGGTAAATATGTGGGGGTAGGGCCTGGGTGGGATTGTGGTCGGTGTAGACTCGATGGGCCGAATGGCCTCCTTCTGCACTGTAGGGTTTCTATGATTTCTATGTACATACATCAGAGTTTACTGTGTGCCGTTATTTTTCAGATTAGCACACAGTTACGCAGGCCGAGGGTGTTCTACAGTTACTGGTCCCTCGGTCTCCCTCGGTTGAAAGGCTTTACACAGTGGCCTTTCCCCATTGTGCCTTTGCGGCGGCTGCCCCAAGCTTGACCGCGTCCCTCAGCACGTAGTCCTGGACCTTGGAATGTGCCAGTCTGCAACACTCGGTCAAGGACAAATCTTTCAACTGGAAGATCAGCAGGTTTCGGGCGGACCAAAGTGCGTCCTTCACCGAGTTGATGACCCTCCAGCTGCAGTTGATATTTGTTACGGTGTGCGTCCCTGGAAACAGCCCGTAGAGCAGAGTCCTGCGTCACCGAGCTGCTCGGGACGAACCTCAACAAATACCACTGCATCCCACTCCAGACCTTCCTTGCAAAGGCACATTCCACAAGGATGTGTGCGACCATCTCATCACCCCCACAGCCGCTTCGAGGGCAGCGTGCGGTGATGTTGAGACCTCGAGCGTGCATAAAGGATCTGATGGGGAGTGGCCTTCTCACCACCAGCCAAGCCAGGTCTTGGTGCTTGTTTGTGAGTTCTGGTGATGAGGCATTCTGCCAGATGACACTGACAGTCTGCTCAGGGAACCATCCAACAGGATCCGCCATCTCCTTTTCTGTCAGGGCCTCAAGGACATTACGTATTGACCACTGCTTGATTGCCATGTGGTCAAAGATGTGTTTCCGGAAAAATTTCTCCACGAAGGACAGGTGTTGCGGTACGGTCCGACTACTTGGAGCGTTCCGCAGCAGTGTGGCCAGACCCATCCTCTGCAACACTTGGGACAGGTAGAACCTCAAAAAGTAGTGGCACTTGCTGTTAGCGTAGCGAGGATCTACACATAGCTTGATGCAGCCACACACAAAGGTGGCCATCAGGATGAGGCCGGCATTGGGAACATTTTTCCCTCCGTTCTCTAGAGATTTGTGCATCACTTCCCTCCGGACACAATCCATCTTTGATCTCCAGATAAATTTGAAGATGGCCTGGGTCACTGCTGCTGTGGAGATGCTGGCGTTGGACTGGGGTAAGCACAGTAAGAAGTCTCACAACACCAGGTTAAAGCCCAACAGGTTTATTTGGTAGCAAAATCCACTAGCTTTCGGAGTGCTGCCCCTTCGTCAGGTACCTGACGAAGGAGCAGCAGCCCGAAAGCTAGTGGATTTTGCTACCAAATAAACCTGTTGGACTTTAACCTGGTGTTGTGAGACTTCTCATTGCCACTGCGCAGGATTTGGGAAAAAACCTGGTCATCCGGTGTGAGGTACTATCCGTGTTGTTGTACGTGGTGCAGGTCTGGCCTATCCCTGAATTGTAGATTCAAATAGCACAGGTGAAGGCCTTTCGGTCTATCATGCCTATACTAGCTTTATGAAAGAGTATCCACTGAAACCCACTCCTTTGTTCTTTTCCCATCATCTTGCACTTTTTTTCCTCTTCGAGAATCTATCCAATTCCCTTTTTGAATTTAATATTTAATCTCCTTCCACCAACATTTCAGGTAGTGCATATTGCAGATCACAACTCACTGCATTTTTTCATGTCCCCTCGAGCTAAATTGCCAATTATCTAAACTCTGTGTCTCCTGGTTACTGGCTCTCCAACCAATGGAAACAGCTTCTCCTTATTTACTGTACCAAAACCCTTCATTAGGCAATGAACAGAAATAGCTCTAACTGCTGGAACATTATTCCATATTAATAACCTTAATATTGTAACAAAATACACTTCAAAAGCTTCTAACAGTTTTAGGATATTCTTTATCTCCATTCCAACTACTTCTATAATCCCTTGAGTATCTTTTCAATCTTTTAGTTTTTATTTCAAATCATTGTTCGGTAGCACCAATTATCCAATCTTAGTTTGATTTTTTTTGTTACTGAATTTACTTTCAAACAACAAACAAGTCTTTAGTCTTTTTCCTTCACTCACCACTGCTTTAAATTACCGCTATTGTTGCATAGTGCTCTGTAATTCTGATAATGCTATTAATGAAACAAAATTGTCTTTGGTCCCTCGATCGTTTTCGTTGTTTTATCAACTGTAACAATGCCAGTCAACACTCAAGGAGAAGGTATTCAGAGGGTTCTGTGGTTTCCCTGGTACTGGTGGATGGATCACTGGCACAGTCAGAACTGTGGTGAGTGAGAGTGACTAGGATCCTGAGTAGAACAGGAAGAGGAACAGAGTACAGATCTCAGAGAGTGATTGTGGCGACTGGAGTTGCACAACATTCACCAAGTTCCCATTCAGTTCTGGTTATGCTGAGGTTTCTGGAATGGAAGGTAGCAATGGTCATCATCTCACTCTGCATTTGGAGGCATGTCTATGCCCAGGCTTTTATGAAATTCCGCTCAATACGTTAATACCACCTTAAATGGTTCTGATGCCCACTGAGAGGGTGGAGGATTCGCTAAAAGCGTCAGCAGTAAAGAATCCAGTGGAAATCTATACCTTTGCAGTTTAAGATTCCTCTTACGGTAGCACAGTGGTTAGCACTGCTGCTTCACAGCTCCAGGGACCTGGGTTTGATTCCCGGCTTGGGTCACTGTCTGCGTGGAGTTTGCACATTCTCCCCGTGTCAGCGTGGGTTTCCTCCAGGTGCTCCGGTTTCCTCCCACAGTCCAAAGATGTGCGGGTTAGGTTGATTGGCCATGCTAAAATTGCCCCTTAGTGTCCTGAGATGCATAGGTTCGAGGGATTAGTGGGTAAAATATGTAGGGATATGGGGGTAGGGCCTGGGTGGGATTGTGGTCGGTGCAGACTCGATGGGCCGAATGGCCTCTTTCTGTACTGTAGGGTTTCTATGATTCTATGTTTCTAACTCAGTCTGATTGGGGCTCTGGCCTGTGTCGATGTGCATGCATAAGTGAGTGTGTATGTGCGTGCGTGTGTAGTATGTATGTGTATTGTGTGTGTGGTGCTTGTTCGTGTGTGCATTTCTGTAGTATGTGTGTGTAGTTCATGTTCATATGTGTGTACGTGTGTGCAATGTGTGTGTAGTGCGTGTGTGTATTTTAATCTGTTGAGTTCATCAGATTTTAAATCATCATGAAACATTAAAATACAGTGTAAAGTAATGTAAAGTAGTATAAAGTAATGTAAAGAAAAGTGCAGTATAAAGTACATTTTAGATAAGTAATAGACATGATGCATTTAAATCATATGAATCAGTTCCATCTAAGAAGCACTGGAATGTTACAGAAGTGTATTATTTTGGTTTTTAGGAAACAATATGAATGATGTGAGTAATATTTGAATGATCTGAGTATAGTATCTGAATTCACAGATTGGGTCCCAGTTTGTAACTCACTCCAACTGAAGTGCCATTTGATGGATTATTTTGTGTTATTTTTGTACCTGATAAGTTTCAGTGTTGTGCTATTTACCACTACTATTACCATTTTCTAAAGCTGAGCTAACTGTTTGACAGAGGAGTGTTGAACAGTATTGATGCTAAAAATAATTAGGTAAATCTCCTCACAGAAGGGCTGTTTCTATATGAAAGGTGGATCCAGTGCTATGGTGATACTGTGTATTACTGTATGATCACATCAGATTGCCTTCTCTGTAATTTTAACACAGGCAATCTCCTTCTTGTGTTCTCTGTCCATAGGCATGTCCAACCTGCAGCATCAGGATCTCCACCACGGGTAGGCAGATCCCCAATCCACCTCAGCCAAAACAGGGATTGAACCCCATGCTGTTGGCACCAATCTGATCTGCACCAGCTGTCCAGTTAGCTGAGCTAACTGGCCTCACAAAGGCTCAGAGTTTTTGTGGAAGCATGTACTTTTACATGAATGTTGTGGCCTGGAGCTATGGATAGTGATGGTAGAGGCTCCAATTTATTTTCATCACGGGGCTAACCAGGAATCTCTCCCACTCTTTATCACCTGTCACTGGCGAATGTTGGAAGGATTTACTAGTTAGTACTCGACCTGTTTGGCGGTGTTATAAACGCACTTTCCTTGACCATCAAATCCTGGGAGTGGAACTTGAACCCCGAACTTCTGACTCATAGGCAGGGATGCTATGCACTGGGCCAAAGATCTCCTCTCAACAGGCCTTAGCCCTTTCCTTTTCAAATAAGTATGTTAACATTCAGCAGCTTTCACATTTCTGAGACAGAAATTTGTGTCAGCAAGTCCTTCTCCAGGAAGTTGAGAATAAAGCCCATTGTGAAAGTTAAGTGCCGCATTAACAGAGTTCTTCACCATTGGAGGTGTCATCTTTTGGATGAGACTTAAACTGAGGGTCTATCTGCCCTTTCAGTTGGACATAAAGGATACCATGGCTCTATTAAGGAGCGGCAATGGCCTATTGATATTATTGCTAGACTATTAATCCGGAAATTCAGCTAATGTTCTGGGGACCCAGGTTCGAATCCCATCACGCCAGATGGTAGAATCTGAATTCAATAAAAAAAATCTGGAATTAAGAATCTACTGATGACCATGAAACCATTGTTGAATGTTGTAAAAACCCATCTGGTTCACTAATGTCCTTTAGGGAAGGAACCCTTACCTGGTCTGGCCTACATGTGACTCCAGAGCCACAGCAATGTGGTTGACTCTCAACTGCCCTGTGAAATGGCCTAGCGAGTCATTCAGTTCAAGGGCAACTAGGGATGGGCAATAAATGCTGGCCAGCCTGCAGTGCCCATGTCCCACAGATGAATTGAAAAGATATTAGAAGAAATGGAGACATTTTCTCGCCAGCGTCCTGACCAACAGCCTCCTCAACAGCATAATAAAAATAGATGATCTGGTCCATTATTTCATTGCTGTTTATGGAAAATCACAGTGTACAAATTTGTTGCACTTCCCTATATTGCAATAGTGATAACATTTTGGAAGCACCTAATTGACCGTAAAGTATTTTGAGAAGTTGTGAAATGTGCAAGATCGATCCAAGTTATTTCTTTAAAATATATGTACAAATCTGATTTGAACACACTAAAGTTTTGTAATTACATTTATAAATTTATAATGATATACTTCCAAATATACCATTAGGATTTTCATCATGTTTAATACGACTGAATGCACACGTTAATGTTTCCTCCTTTCAGATCAATTTTGGTAATCTTCTCTTTCTGTTTCAACGTGAAAGGTACGAATGAAGCAATGAGGCACTTTTTCTGCTGTGAGTTCACAACAACATGCCAAGACGAAGAAACCTTCTCACTGCAATCCTCATCGTTTTACCATGGACAATACTCCTAACCATCTGGCACCAGAACTCAGGTGTTTCCTTCCTGGCCTTTCAGAGAAGTAAGTGATTTTTCCGGCCTCTGTATGTCTTTAGAGTTTTAATGTAGTTTAAGAATGAAGGACAGCCTTCGTGTTCTTGATCAGTACTTTGTGGAAAATATTTTGAATTTGATCTTTGAAATAAACTTGGCAATCAGCTGTCAGCCAGTTGACCAGCCATTCAGGTAACAGCTACTTTCCTGAATGCACAAGACTTTCAGCTGCATATATTAAGAGTTGTCTGAGATTCTGAATGGAAAATCAATGGCAGTGCCCTGCAATTTACAGAGAAGTGCTTCGCTCTTTGGTTGTGGTAACCCCTTCCTTCAGAATATCAGTCAGTCAGTGCTGTACTTTATATGCACTCTGCTTTCTTCTTCTGGAGATCTCAAACTCCCAACATGTCAGGGTGTCATGTCTTGCAGTCTTTGTAAAACACCTGTGTGTAATGCACTGGTCCTCACACTTTAGGGAGTTTCAGTGACAGTGGCCACGGCCTCCGGGCCCGTTTGCTGCAGGCACAAATCCCGTTAACTCTTGGGAGAGGACCATAAAGGAATTTGCAACAGGGACATCTCAGAACAAAATCTTCCTGCCACCCTGCCCCCGCCGGTGATGTCATTAGGTTCACGTCCAGTGAAGGCCAGAGCCTGATTACCACCAATTTGCTACCAAATAAACGTGTTGGACTTTAACCTGGTGTTGTGAGACTTCTTACTGTGTCTTCCAGGTTTGGCAGATGTTCCTCCTCCCCTCACAGGTATGATGTCACGCTGGTGGGAATCACATTAGTTGAGATGACTGCATCAGGGCCATGGAGGCCAATGTAGCCCTCAGCTGTGCCTTGCCACTTTAGCACTGTCAGAGGGCTGGGGGAAGTGCCAGGTTGACACTGCCAAGGGGTGGGGCCTGAAGGGGCAGGGTCAGATGGAGCCTGAAGGGAGCGGCCTGTGAGGGGGCGGCGGGGGGCCCGATGTCAACTCCATAGCAGGGTCTCGCTCATGTAAAAAAGACGCCCTGATCTCTGAGGAACAGGTCTTGCCAGCATCTTTAGGTCCCGCCCCTCTCGTTCAGGCACAAATCATCCCTCTTTCAAAAGAATTGCTAAATGGAGGAGGGTTGTGACTGTGATCGCACCGACAGACCCGGTGGGAGTAGTACCGCATTTCCCACTGGAGTTAACACTTAATTATTTTATTGGAGAATTGTACCCTTTATATCTTAAAGGAAATATTTCTGAACTTGTTCCATTCAGGATGAGCACTGCAATTGAGAAACACAAAGAAAAATATTTCTATTGGGGAAATACGGATTTGAACTTTGGAGGTAATGGGCAGAATTATCCTGATGACACTCACATTGCAGACCCTGCCTCTACCTGACCTGGATAATTCTGGGAAGTCCCAGAAATTGAAGTCAGGTTAAAATCCTGATGTGATCTTGCACCCCACCACCCCTGAGGCGCCGAGAGAGGGAGGCATGAGTGGAGGTACCGGCTGTGTTATTTTGATGAGTGCAGGAGAATGCTGGGAAGGTCAGAGTATGGGACTTGGCACTTGAACGATTTTTGCCACTCATCTATCATGTCTTCCTGAGGTCCCGGATCATAGTGGCATGGTGGCACAGTGGTTAGGACCGCTCCCTCACAGCTCCAGGGACCTGGCTTCAGTTTCAGCTTTGGGTCACGGTGTGGAGTTTGCACATTCTCCCCGTGTCTGCATGGGTTTCCTCCGGATGCTCCGGTTTCCTCCCACACTTTCCGCCCAGTCCATCACGCAAATTAGCCTCCATTGGCTCTGTCTCCCCTTCCCACTGCCTCGGCAAAGCAGCCAGCATAATTAAGGACCCCATGCACCCCGGACATTCTCTCCTCCACCTTCTTTCGTTGGGAAAAAGATACAAATGCCTGAGATCACATACCAACTGACTCAAGAACATCTTCTTCCCTGCTGCTGTCAGACTTTTGAATGGACTTACCTTGCGTTAAGTTGGTCTTTCTCTACACCCTAGCTATGACTGTAACACTACATTCTGCACTCTCTCATTTCCTTCTCTATGAACGGTGTGCTTTGTCTGTATAGCACGCAAGTAACAATACTTTTCACTGTATGTTAATACAGTGGAGCCTCGTTGTAACACGCTGGTTGGGGTCCATAAAATGTTATCGCGAATGTTATCGGGGTCGCGCTAAATCGGGGTCGCGCTAAATCACTAAACCGGAAATAGTAAAAAAAAGGGTCCAATGATTCATCGCGTCATATCCAATTTCACGCTAAATCGCGTTACAACAGGGCTCCACTGTACATGTGACAATAATAAATCAAATCATATCAAATCAAATCAAATCAAGTCAAATCAAATCACTCCAAACATGCGCAGGTTAGGTTGATTGGTCACGCTAAATCGCTCCATAGTCTCCCACAATGTGTAGATTAGGTGGATTAACCATGGTAAATGTGTGGGGTTATAGGGATAGCGTGGGAGAAAGGGCCTGGGTACTTTGTCAGAGAGTCGGTGCAGACTCGAGGGGCCGAATAGACTCTTCTGCACTGTAGAGATTCTATGATTCATTTGGTTGAGAGTCACAGTTATGATTTTGATGATCGAACGTGATGGGTCTTTCTCTGAATGGAGGTCAGTCCTAGTGGTGTGCCCCAGGGATCTGTTCTGGGACCTTGCTGTTTGTCATTTTCATAAATGACCTGGATGAGGAAGTGGAGGGATGGGTTGGTAAGTTTGCTGATGACACGAAGGTGGATAGGTTGGCGGGATGTCAGAAGCTGCAGCGTGACATAGATAGGATGCAAGACTGGGCGGAGAAGTGGCAGATGGGCTTCAACCCGGATAAATGTGTAGTGGTCCATTTTGGCAGGTCAAATGGGATGAAGGAGTATAATATCAAGAGTAAGACTCTTAGCAGTGTAGAGGATCAGAAGGACCTTGGGGTCCGGGTCCATAGGATTCTTAAATCGGCCTCGCAGGTAGAAGAGGTGGTTAAGAAGGCGTATGGTGTGCAGGCCTTCATCAATCGAGGGATTGAGTTTAGGAGTCGGGAGATAATGATGCAGCTTTATAAGACCCTCGTCAAACCCCACTTGGAGTACTGTGCTCAGTTCTGGTCGCCTCATTACAGGAGGGGTGTGGAAATGATTGAAAGGGTGCAGAGAAGATTTACAAGGATGTTGCCTGGATTGGTTGGCATGCCTTATGAGGATAGGTTGAGGGAGCTCGGTCTTTTCTCCTTGGAGAGACGAAGGATGAGGGGTGACCTGATAGAGGTGTACAAGATGTTGAGAGGTATAGATCGGGTGGATTCTCGGAGGCTTTTTCCCAGGGCTGAAATGGCTGCTACGAGAGGACACAGGTTTAAGGTGCTGGGGAGTAGGTACAGAGGAGATGTCAGGGGTAAGTTTTTCACTCAGAGGGTGGTGGGTGAGTGGAATCGGCTGCCGTCAGTGGTGGTGGAGGCAAACTCAACAGGGTCTTTTAAGAGACTTCTGGATGAGATACATGGGACTTAATAGGATTGAGGGTTATAGGTAAGCCTATATATAAGCCTAGGTAGGTAGAGACATGACCGGCGCAACTTGTGGGCCGAAGGGCCTGTTTGTGCTGTATTTTTTCTATGTTCTATGTTCTATGATCAAAATAAATGGTGGAGCATACTCGAAGGGCCGAACGGCCTACTCCTATTTTCTATGTTTCTATGGTACACTGTCTCCAGTTTGAAGGGACCACTCCTTTGCTGCTGACTTCCTCAGCCATTCTTCTCTTGGGAGGATGGTGGTTACTGAACGATCTGCCTTAAAAAAGTCTTTGTAGTCCTACAGCAAGTCTTTAGTAACTGTTTGCTGAATCTTCACACGCCACTGCTCAGCTCTGCACTGACCCTAGGTCTGAGTCATGCAGCTTTTTACATCAATGTCTACTCAGTCCCACATTAACCCTGTATGTGTGCCAGACCCTTATACTCCAACTTCCATTCCTGACAGCTGGAAAGGGAGGTTGTCCTCTTCTGCCTGTCTATGGGAGATCTCTCCTCACTGTAGCCCCTCAGATCCTGCAGCAATACCTCTAGGTAAGCCTGGGGGACCTAGTATGCAGTCTCCCAGCTTTTTTCTCCAATTCTGTGATTGCTGCAGCTCAAAGTCCAAGTATCAGGGAACCCTTGTAACTCAAATCATGCTCCCTTTAATTAGAAATCCTTGCATTGATAGAAGGGTCACATCACCCAGCCCACATACCCTAATTTCTGGGGAGACCTGAGGCAGAATAGTAAGTTGCTCTGGGGAAAGAGCAATGGCTGGGCACACACAACAGTGAGTCAGATTGCAAATCTGAAAATGCTTCCACTGTTCTGGAGGAACTAAGGTGAGAAGAATCCGCCCAATAACACTGCTAATGTCAAATGTGGAGACAATTGATAATTTAATATCTTAAATCAATTGCTTCTCAAATTCAGTGGAGTCAGTGTGTACATGATAATGTGAGTTTTGGTCCAACATTCCTTTTAACAATGTAGTCTTGGTTATCTTCCCATCCCTGGGGAGGAATATCTTTCCTAGCATAATGAAACAGTTGGGCCATGCTTGAAAAATATCTTTGTGAATACGGTTTGAGACAAGTCACCTATAGCTGGAGACACAGTGGAGATGTTCCTCTTTGGCATCCAGATTTAAAACCTCAGCGAGTCATAAGCACTTACTATAAACTTGGGCACAAACTGCAGACAATTTTTCAGAGATTATATTGAATATACAATGCAAAGACAGAGGACTTGATGCAAGTAGTCTGTACTGGTGTCTGTCAGTCTCCTCTCATTCCAGTTACCTCACCTCATAGCATATCTATTATCATTGTCTTATGTATTTGTCTAATCTCCTTTTGAAAACATGTAAGATATTCACCTCAATCACTTGCTGTGGTAATGAGTTCTATATTCTAACCACTCACTGTGCAAAGAAATTTCACTAGATTTCCCTGTTGGATATATAAGTTCCTATTTTACATTTAAGGTTCTAGTTTTGAATTCTCCCACAGGTGGAAACATTCCCTCCACATTTATCTTATCCAAAACATTAATTTTTTTAAAGACCTCAACCAGATTGTTTCAAAGTCTTCTCCTTTCTAAAGAAAAGGCCCCTACCCTGTTCCAACCTGTAATCTCTCTGTTCTCTTACCTTCCTTGTAAATCTTTTTACACTTTATCCTGTGCTTCTATATGCTTTCATTTCTTTCTTGTTCATCCATTGAGATTGAGGTAAAGATGACCATGCTCATCATCTGGGGAGGTTAATAGTTTTGTGGTGGGTATATCAGTGACTGCTCAGATTGATTTGTGCCTGGAAGGTTCTGCTGCAGATAGGACAGGGGACAGCAGAGGACTGGGTTTTCCACAAGCTGTTGGCTCTGGATTTTCAATCCTTGCATTTTCTCTCTGCCTCTCATAGCATTTGCTTCTGTAGCAAACCACACCCTTTTATATTTGGATGCGCTAGGTGCGGCGATCCTAGGCAAGCTTCTCCCCGGACCTGAAGTTCATAGAATCATACAGTCAGAAGAGGCCCTTCAGCCCTTTGAGTCTACAACAACTCATGACAAATACCTAACCTCCCATCTAACCTCATTTACCAGCACTTGACCCATAGCCTTGAATGTTATGACGTGCTAAGCGCTCATCAAAGTACTTTTTAAATGATGTGAGGCAAATCGCCTCAGTTGATACTAAAACTCCAAAGTGATGGAGGTAAGGGGTGGTACGGTGGCACAGTGGTTAGCACTGCTGCCTCACAACGCCAGGGACCCAGCTTCAATTCTGGCCTTAGGTGACTGTGCGGAGTTTGCACATTCTCCCTATGTCTGCATGGGTTTCCTCTGGGTGTTCCGATTTCCTCCCACAGTCCAAAGATATGTGGGTTAGGTGGATTGGCCATGCTAAATTGCCCTTTAGTGTCAGGGGAATTAGCAGGGGGTTACAGGTATAGTGCCTAAGTGGGATTGTTGTCGGTGCAGACTCGATGGACCGAATGGCCTCCTTCTGCACTGTAGGGATTCTGTGGTTCTATGATGCCTTCAGAATGTCTTCGTAAAGCTTCCTTTGACACCATGAGAGCACACTCCAGACTCAAACTCTCCATAGAAGATTTGCTTTGCTAAGCTAGTGTCAGGAATTCTGGCTACATGGCCAGCTCAGTTGTGACTGCCTCAGTATGGTGTGAATGCTTGGCATGCCAGCTCAGTGTCTGGCATTTTGTTTTGCCATCCAATCTCCAGAAGCTTCTGGAAGCAGCTCAGGTGAAAGTGGTTGAGCTTTCTGATATGACGCTTGTACCTATAACAAGTCTCATACGCGTAGACAAAGTAGGCGGGACTATTGCATTATAGATTTCATTTGGTAGGTAGAATTACTCCTGTTTGTTCCCAGACTGATGTTCAAAGTCTGCCAAAGGCTGCAGCTGCTTTGGCAATTCTTGTCTCATCCTCAATATTGACAGCTGGATGGAGTGTATTACTGAGGTAAGTGATCTTATCCACCACTGACATGTTCTGGCCATGGACTGAAACCTTGGGCCCAAGATAGGGCTTTCCGGAGCAGTTTGGTACATTTGTGCTAATAATAAGGCTGAGGTCATTGCATGCATTGGAGAACAAGTTTATGCTATATTGTATGTCCAACTCTGAACTGACAGCGAGAGCACAGTCGTGTCCTTTCATTAGTTTGGAGACTGGAACTGTGCACAGTAATCTAAGGGTGGCCTGACAAAGATCCTGTTCAAGTTTAACATTTCTTCATTACATTCATGTTTTATATCCCTAGAAACAAGTCCCAGTGCTTTGCTAGCAACATTGTAATAGCTTTGCTAACTTCTGTTGTTGCTTTTAATGATTTGCTCAGCTGTAGCCCTAGATTTCTTTGCTCTTCTCTCTTATTTTCCCATCTCACATTTATCTACATTAAAATTCATTTGCCACTGAAGTGCCCAGTCAGCAAGTTTTATAATATTTTCTTGTATTACATTGCAGTCTTTCTCAGTGTCAGCAATGCCCCCCAGTATTATATCAACTGCAAATTTAATATCATTTACGAATAACAGTAATCCCAGCACTGATCCTTGTGTAACACTATTCTCTATTTTCTTAGAATCATAGAGCCATAGCAAGGTTACGGTGTAGAAAGAGGCCGTTCAGCCCATCATGCCTGTGCCAGCCAAAAAAGAGAAAAAATAATTAGCTGCTCATTTTAAACCTGTTTTCCAGCACCTGGTCCGTAGCCTTGCAGGTTATAGCACTTCAGGTGCAGTTCCAGGTAACTGTTACATGAATTGAGCATTCCAGCCTCAACCACCAATTCGGGCAGTGAATTCCAGACACCCATCACCCTCTGGGTGAAAAGGCTTTTCCTCATGTTCCCTCTAATCCTCCCAACAACCATCTTAAATCTATGTCCCCTGGTAATTGACCCCTCATCTAGGGAAAATAGCCTTTCCTGTCTACTCTGTCTAGATCTACCTGTCTAGGTCATTCCAACCTGAATCATGCTCACTTTGTGCCTAAATCTGAAGGTTGCACTAACAGCCCATTAAACGGAAGAGGAAAATCTATCTATCTATATCTGGTTTGGAACTATGTTTTTTGATGATGTAACAGAGAAGGTTGATGAGGATAATGCAGTTGATGTGATGTACGTGGACTTCCAAGAGGTATTTGATGAAGTGCCAAATAATATACTTGCAGGCAGAGTCCAAGCCTATAGAATAAAAGGGAGAGTGCTTGCATTTATGCAAAGTTATCTAAATGACAGGAAGCAAAGAATAATGGTGAACAGTTGTTTATCCTACTGGGGTGAGGGAGGCGGTGGTGAGGAGCTACGGTGGGAGTACTTGGACTGCTACTTTCCTTGATCTATATGGATGTGCTGGTAAAATTTTAACATTTGCGATTGACACGAAACTTGGAAGTATTGTGAACTGTGTGGAGTATAGACTCCAAGAGGATGTAGACATAACTAATGGAATTAACAGACACTTGGCAGATGAAATTTAATGCAGCAATGTGGGAAGTGATGCATTTTGATCAGAGAGGCAATACACAATAAAGGATACAATTTCATATGAGTTGCAGGAGCAGAGAGGAACCCAGTGGCACAGTGGTTAACACTGCTGCCTCACAGCGCCAGGGACCCGGGTTCAATTCCGGCCTTGGGTCACTGTTTGACTGTGTGGAGTTTGCACTTTCTCCCTGTGTCTGCGTGGGTTTCCTCCGGGTGCTCCAGTTTCCTCCCACAGTCCAAAGATGTGCGGGTTAGGTTGATTGGCTATGCTAAATTGACCCTAGTGTCAGGGGAATTAGCAGGGTAAATAAATGGGGTTACGGGAATAGGGCCTGGGTGGGATTGTGGTCGGTGCAGACTCAATACGCCAAATGGCCTCCTTCTGCACTGTAGGGATTCTATGATTCTATGAACATGGTGATGAATGTGCTGAAACTGTTGAAGGCGATGTTACAGGTTGAGAAAGTGGTTATTAATGAATCCTGGGTTTTATAATAGAAGCAGAGATTAGAAAAGCGGGAAAATTATGGTGAACATTTATAAAACACAGGTTTGGCCTGAAATTCTGGCCCACACACTTTAGGAAGAATGTGTAGGCATTAGAGAGGGTGCAGAATAGACTTACAAGAATGGATTCAGGGGCGAAGGACTTCAGTTGCCAGGATAGATTGGAGCAGCTTGGACTGTGCTTCTTTGAGGAAAGAAGTATGAGAGGAGATTTGATGGAGATGTTGGAAATCATCAGGAGTCTGGGTAAGAGCAGATAGAGACAAACTGTTTCCATTGGTGAAAGGGTCAAGAACCAGATGACACCAATTTAAGGTGATTGGTAAAAGAACCAAAGATAACATGGAAAGAAAGTCATTAATGCATCAAGTGGTTTAGATCTGGAATACACAGCCTGTGAATGTGCTGGAGGCAGGTTCAACTGCGGCTTTCCAGAGGGAATTGGATAATTATCTAATTTGAATAGATTTTATAGCCTATGGGGAATTACTCTTCCCCATTACTCTTCCCTGCAGGGGCAAGAGAGTGGGAGAGATGGCTGTGGCTGGTAGTGTACCAGTGATGGTGTATCCCTTTACAGGCCCAGCTTGGTCCTTCTCCAGTGTCTCCTCTTGGACGTGTACTGATCTTGTTGCCGGTTTTCATGCGGATCCACTGTGGAATCGGCTGGTTCTGCTTCATCTTCTTAGCGAGGAATCGATTCATCCTGAAGGTTTTGTGGGATGGCATGGCCGCAGGTCCACTCCGGCAGGAGGGATCGGCCGCAGATAGGCAGCGGAACACCCCCGACCAGAGGATGATCGGTCACACATCCCCCCCCCCCCCCCCGAGGATGAGACGTCACGCCCCCTCTCCTCCCACCCCCCCCTCCCCAGGGGATGAGATGTCACACCCCCTCTCCCTCCCAGGGGATGATCGGTCACACCCCCTCTCCTCCCACTCCCCTCTCCCAGAGGATGAGACGTCACACCCCCTCTCCTCCTCCCTCCTCCCCCCCCCCCCCCCCCCCCTGACCAGAGGATGACCTGGGTCAGGGAGCCGTTGCAGTCTCTGACCCCGCTTTTCGGAGGCTGCAGTGGCGACTTCGGACATTTATTCAGCAGGTCGATTACAGTGCGGACGCGGATCGGGCCAGAAGACGGTAAAGTGGGATTTGGCGGTAGAGTTGGGCGCGCGGTTCATTAAGTTGATTTAAATGCATGCTAATGCATTTAAATCATCGGGCCGCCTGATTCGGGCCCGGGCCGGACCCGGGCCCAAATCGCGTGTCGGTAAAGCCGCGATCTGCTTGGATTCGGGTGCAGATCGCGGTATAGGCCCGACGCCCAACTTTACCGCGATTTCGCGCCCGAAAACAGGCGCAAAGTTTTGGTAAAATCAGGCCCGTTGTTTCTTTTCAAATGATCATCCAATTCCCTCATGAATGCTTTGATTGAATCTGCCTCCACCACAACCCCAGGCAGCGTATTCTAGATCCTAACTACTCGCTGTGTGCAAAAGATTTTTTTCATATTGCTTCTGCTTCTTTTACCAATTACCTTAACTCCGTACCCTCTGGTTTTCGATCTTTCTGCCAGTTGGAACTGTTTTCTCTTATCTACTCTGTCCAGGCCCCTCATGGGATGAAATTTTACAGCCCCTCCAAACTAGTGGGATTTTCCAGTCCCACCGAAGTCAATGGACTTTTAAATGGCTCGCTGCATTTTGCGGCCTTGTTCCTCGGCCACGACGGGGCTGTAAGATTCCACCCATAATATTGAATACATTTATCAAATCTCCTCTCAGCATTTTTTTCTCTGAGGAAAAAAGTCCTAACATCTCCAATCTACCTTCAAAGCTGAAGTTTCTCAACCCTGGAACAATTCTTGTAACCTCTTCCGCACTCTCTCTAATGCCTTTTCACCTTTCCTAAAATGTGGTGTCCAGAATGCAGTACTCCAGCTGATGTCTTATACAAACTCAATATAATCTCCATGCTCTTGTACTCTGTGCTCATATTAATAAAGCTCAGGGCCCGGTATGCTTTATTAACTGCTCTCTCAATCTGTCCTGCCACCTTTAATGACTTATGCACATATATACCCTCTGCTCTTGCACCAATTTTAGAATAATATCCTTTATTTTATACTTGGTGGGATTTTTCTCCCTCTCTGTGGCATGTTTCATGGTTACAGGAGGCAGCGCACCACTTGTTTGTGGCAGGATCTTGTGGTCCCGCCAATATCAACATGATTTCCCATTGAACACACCCCTCACCCCGGGGATCCTGCTGCGGGAGTGCACCATCAGCTAGACCGTATGATCCTGCCGGAATGAGCGGCAGCAAGATTTTGTAGTGGGCTCCTTCTTTTTAACTCCACTCGTGGGCTTATTTTAGGTTTGGTTCTCCGTTACCCAAACCCCACCAATGCCCGAGTGATTCTCTCTCTCGCCGATGGAACAACGGCCACCTTGCGCCTACTTCACTAGAGTAGCGTCCCCAAGAGAGAGAATAGGAAACTGCTGCCTATCCACTACCTGGCATCCTTTCCTGAGTGGGCGGGTTCGAATCGCCCAGAGTACCCTCGGTTCTCGACTCCGGAATTATGGTAAAGGATATTAAAATATGACCCGACCAGAGATAGCTGATGAGAAAATGAAAGAGCAAGATGGGCTCCAATCGAGCTCAAATCACATATCTTTTATTAAACACCAACATTAAACCTCATCAACACCAGAAAACAAACATATAGGTATCTTATACTCTATAACTATGACTCTGGGAAGAAAACTAAACGGGCACAACGTCAATTCTAACTTTAAACAGTGTTAGCAATATCTTATACTATGAAAAGGTTCATGCACCCACCATTCCCACAAAAGTCTCCACTGCTATGTTACCCTCGGGAACTTCACGAATTACTCGGAAATACTCAGTTGAGCCGACCTTGACCTTCTGGGCTGGCTGTGTGCTGGAAAACTGCTGTCTGCGATATGCTTCAGGAGGGTGAGAGAGTTGCCATGCGGGTCCGAAGAGAAAAGAGAGAGAATGGCTGCGAAGCCACACTTTTTAAAGTTCAGATTTCAAAAGTCCTGTGAGCTCCGCCCCCACCAGCAATTGTAAGAACAATGGTCCTAGATCGCTATCAGCACCAGTGATAGCACAGCCTATTGAAATCACAAACGGCTGAGATTGCCTTGTCCAGTATGAATAGCCCATCGATGTTCCTAATCACTTTACCGGGGCTTACAGATTGCTTTCCCATCATGGAGATGGGTTTCTCCTTACTGCTGGATAGCCCCATTATCGTATCTATTGTATCTTATCCAGGTACATTGTGGTTGGTATCGATCTTCCAATCTCGATGCGGGTCTGGTCTGGTGACGTCATCTGCTCCCTTTGTGATTCAGTTAATCTAATCAGCAGCCTGTCTGGACCCTGACCGTTTGTGAGTTCGACTGGAGGCACCCTTTCTGCACACAGGCAGGGCTGAGCCTGCTGGGAGAAAACAGCCAGTTCCTGCAGCCAAACATGGCCACTTCTACCATTTAAATGGCCAATGTGCATTTTACAGTCCTTATATGCATTGGTGTTGCCCGAAAAACTTACAATTTCGGCAACTGTCTTTCATTGTTCTTCATGCCAACATGTATCACCTCATATTTCTCTTGCCACCCGTCTGCCCATTCCACCAACTTGCCTTTGTCCTTTGAATTTCTACACCATCCCCTTCATAGTTTATGATGGTTCCAAGTTTTGATCATCTGCAATTTTTGAAATTGTTCCCTGTACACCAAGGTCTAGATCATTAATATACATCAGGAAAAGCAAAGGTCTTAATACTGACCCTGGCGAACTGCATTACAAACATTCAACCAGCACAAAAAAAATGTATTAACCATTACTCTCTGTTTTCCGTCACAGCTAATTCTGTATCCATCTTGCTACTGTCCCTTTTATTCCGTGAGCTATAACTTTTCCCACAAGTCTGTTGTGCAGCACTGTATCAAGTGCCTTCTGGTAATCCATGTGCATATGGTTTGGTAACATGTATGTCCAGCTTGTATTAATCTGGATCTAGTTTCACAGCACCGATATCTGATGTCATTACCATGAATACCTGATTTAGCATAATCTCTGGAACTGGAACATTAGTGACAACCTTGCTATTGTTGGGAGATCCAATGGGATTAAGTTCCAATTGGGCATTTACCTTTCCACTGTCAAAGTTTCCGGGCTCCTTTGGGGAGAATTTGACCCTAGTGTGGGGGAGATAAATTGTTGCTGAGAGCTGCCAGCCAATTGGACATCAGCAGCTATCCAGCATCAGCAGTACTAGTGGAAATTGTGGCCACTGGCAGAACTGCAGACTATTGCCAATGAGAGGGATGGAGTCAATAGCTACGGAATGCAGTTGAAGTGAGAACTTAAAACACTGGCTTCAGTCTTTCCTATATTTAATTAGAGGAAATTTCTGCATCAATATTGCATCGTGAATGAGCTGTCAATTTAGAGACAGCGGAGAAGCTAAGAGAAGTGATGGTAAGGTGGAGCTGGTGTTGTCAGCTTACTTGGGAAGCTAATGCCTTGCTTTTGGATGATGTTGCTGACAGGCAGCATGTAAATGAGAAATTGAAGGGAGCCAAGGAGAGATTCTTGGGGCACACCAGAGGTAACTGTGCAGGAGCAGGAAGAAAAACCACTGTAAGTGATTCTTTTGCTATGATTAAATAGATAATACTGGAACAGATAAGAGAAGTTCCACCCAGCTGGACAGTGGTGGAAAGGTGTTAGAGGAGGTTGATGTGGTGTACCATATCAAAGGCTGCGGACAAGACAAAAAGGATAAGGTGGGGTTAAGTTTCTGGTCAATTGTGATGCCCCTGGGATAGTGAATATGGAGGATTCAGCAATAACAATACCATGGAATGTGAAGGGGAAGTGGTTAGCTTCTCTGTTGTTGGAGATGGTTTTTGCCTGGCACTTGTGTGTTGCAAATGTTATTTGCCACTTATCAGCCCAAGCCTTGAAAGTTATGCTGGTCTTGATGTATGTAGGCACAGACTTCTTCATTATTTGAGGAGTTGTGAATGTGACTGAACACTGTGCAATCTTCAATGTACATCCCCACCTTGTGGAGGGATTGATGCGCTATCAATAAGGCGAAAGACTACCGATATGCCAATATAAGTGTAGGCTTTTATTCACAACAGAATCAGGAGCAGATCCCAACAAATAGCCGACCTGGACTGAACAAGGGGGAGGAGACAGCCACCTTTATACTAGGTGCTGAGGGGAGGAACCAAACTGGAAGGGGATGTGTCCAGGTATGACAAACACACACAACGGTGGTCCATATAGGACAAAGGCACAACTGAGGTCCACCACAGGGATGATCATAGATAAAGCAACTGAAGATGGTTGGGCCTTGAGGAAATCCTGCAGCCAAGTCCTGAGGCTGAGGTGTGCTAGGTATGACTCCAGCCAGTGGAGAGTTTTCCCCTTGATTCCCATTGACTTCAATTTTACTAGGGCTTCTTGGTGTGACACTCTGTCAACTGCTGTCTCCTAGCTTAAAATTCAGGGCACCATTCTGCACATGCACATACTGACAAAACCTCATCGATGTGCGTTTTGTGCACAATAACATAGGATGCCTGCAGGTAAATATCTACAGATTAGCTATTCTCCAACTCAGTCATATGTATGTGCCTGGATTAGTTCAAATCTAATCCAGAGTCTGCTGCTTGTAGACCGAAATGAAGTCTTGGCATTCCAGTCCATTTCCTCCTTGGTCCTTGCCTCACTGCATTAACCGCCCCCTAGATAATAACAGAAGAGAAAGCCAAGGATGAAATTAAGATATTAGTAACTCATCCTTTTACATCATTTGTTTGCTTCTAATTGGTAAGTTCACTTTAGCAATTTTAATATTGTGTAAGTAAAGTGCCAGCATTGCAGATTCCCAATGTTCTGTGCGGCCGATTGCAACCCTATGGTAATGTTACTGGTTCAACTACATCCAGCACCCAGGAAAACCCCGTAACCAACATCACTCAAACAGATTATCCAGTCATTAACTTATTGCTGTTTGTTGGATCTTACTGTTGTAAATTGGCTGCCATATTTTCTACATTACAATGGTGAACTTATCTCAGAAATATTTAGTTGAATGGAAAATGCTTTAGAATGCCATGACAGGCATTTTATAGAATCATAGAATCCTACAGTGCAGGAGGCCATTTGGCCCATCGAGTCTGCACCAATCACAATCCCACCCAGGCCCTAGCCTCATAACCCCATACATTTACCCTAACTAGTCCCCCTGACAGTAAGGGGCAATTTATTATGGCCAATCCACCTAACCCGCACATCTTTGACTGTGGGAGGAAATCAGAGCACCTGGAGGAAACCCACACAGACTGGGGAAAATGTGCAAACTCCACACAGACAGTGACCCAAGCTGGGAATCGAACCTAGATCCCTGGCGCTGTGAGGCAGCAGTGCTAACCGCTGTGCCACTGTGCAATGCAAGTTCTTTCTTTTAAAGACAGTCATGGTCACATTTCAATATTGCCATGTTAGATCCAGCAGCCAAATTTTTTATACTGAATATATAAAATAAATAAAAGCAAAAACATCAGAACTGACATGTACTGTTACACAATTTCTTACAGTTTGTGCTTTAATAGAAGATAGATCAGCTTTCTTACTCATTTTTAAAAACTCAAATATTCCATTAACCTTGCTAAAAACAAACATTCTCTTTGATTTTTGCATCACAAAAGTCTTTTGTTTTTAATCTCTCCTGCCTTCCACCCTTTTGTTCTTCCTGCCACATTCCCCCATCACTGGCCCAAAACCTATTATTACGTTTCTGTCTTTCCTCGGTTCTGATGGGAGGTCATCTTACACTGAAACGTTAAATTCTGTTTCCCTCCACAGATGTTGCCTGACCTGCTGAGTATATCCAGCAATTTTTTTTTGTTTTCATTTCACAGCTCCAGCATCCACAGCAATTTGTTTTTCCATGAATGATGCTGTTTACAAGCAATTAACTTGACTATCTCTTATTTCTTCCTTTTCAGAGGAGCCTGACAATGGAACAAAACGAGCACTTGTCAACAGCTCTCAGAACAAAGAGGAACAAGGTGGCTGTGTACACCAGGATACAATACTTACTCAGCAGGTCATCAAACTGGAATACATATACACGAGGCCACCCCAGTGGTCGCAGTCCTTACCAACCATCTATGTCATAACACCGACCTATACTAGACCAGTTCAGAAAGCAGAGCTGACCAGGCTAGTGAACACTTTCCTCCACATACAGAACCTGCATTGGATTGTGATTGAGGACTCTCCGCGCAGGACCGGTTTAGTAGCGCTGCTGTTAGAAAAGAGTGGATTGAACTTCACCCATTTGAACATACAAAGCCCAAAGAGCGTGAAGCTGGGCCTTAGTAAATCATATTCTCGCACGCCAAGGGGGACTTTGCAAAGAAACTTGGGTCTGCGCTGGTTGAGAGACAGTTTGAGCCCTAATGACTCTTCAGAAGGTGTGGTTTACTTTGCTGATGATGACAACACTTACAGTTTGGAACTCTTTGAGGAGGTGCTTCCTTTTTATCTAAGACAATCTTTGTATCAGAGCTGAGGCATTTAATTTGTATATTCTGTAGTGACTCTTTGTTCATCATAGTCACTGAATTTTATTGCTTATTACAGACAGCGTGCCGTCATAATGAACACCTAACAAGTACTAGTAGCTTATTAGTAAAGCTAGTCATGCCAACCTGTTATTTTAACCATTTGTTTCATTAAAAAATAACTTCTGATATTAATTGAACTATAAGGAAGGGACAGGTCAGTCATTACAAGTTGAGTTCCTGAAACGAAAGTTGAATTTAAGTCTTTGACTTTGGGTCTCCCAAGTACAAGTTTCATCAATGTTAGCTTATGGGTATGGAGAGGGATTCCATTGCATGCCATGAAGTTTAGCTCTGGAAATGTGAGTAATAAACATCATTTTGGAGTTCTGTTTGGATTCAACAATCCACCCCAATTATTGTTACTAATGATGGTGGAATAAGTTCAGAGGGTTAACTTCAGGAGAAGGAATTGGAGAAAATAATACAAATGTAATTTGGCTATTTTGATGCTAATTGTTGAGTGACATTAAAAGCAGAATCAGCTTATGTTTAGACAGAATTTACCATCAGGAATCAGTAGTGATAGGGAAAAATTAACACCTCTCAATAGATGCTTCTTATTGAAATGAGAGCCACCTGATTTATAGATGAAAACCAACTTAGGAATTTTAAGAATAGGCTAGCTGATACAGGGAAAACCATACAGCGTTTGAATAATTGGAAGACTGAAGATAGACAAGAAGGAGACAGGTGGCCTTAAGCATCAAAGACAAATGTATTTTCAGACTGCCAGTGCTGTGTTGCTAGCTTAATACATTTGCTCTACAGTCAACTGGAGATTCAAATAATAGTGTGTTTTTAATTTCATATTTTCAAGCAACAAAAATCTTGTCAACTCTAATGACACATTGCTTGGAGAAAACATCCATTGCAAAGTGTAGATAATTCATCCTATTATTTATATTTTTCAGATGCGATTTACCAAAAAGGTTTCAGTATGGCCTGTAGCTTTCGTTGGTGGACTGCTGTACGAGTCTCCCAAATTGAACACTGCGGGAAAGGTGGTCGGGTGGAAAACTGTCTTTGACCCAAATAGACCTTTTGCTATCGACATGGCAGGGTTTGCAATCAACATTAAGTTGATACTGATGAAATCTTCAGCCAACTTCCAGCTGTATGGGGTCAAGGGAGGATACCAGGAGACCAGCTTGTTGCGGGAACTTGTAACTTTAACAGAGCTGGAACCCAAAGCTTCAAATTGCACTAAAGTAGAGTAACGTTCCAGTTGGGATTTAATTAACACAGAGCTTATTCTTTCTCCGCCAAACCTGTCGGGCATGTATCACTCTATAAACTAGCATCAACATATTGTGCACTGAAGCTCAGTGTGAGTAACGACCGTTACTACACACCTGCACTGCAGGTTTTGAGTCATGTGCTAAGTAAACATCATGGAAAAACACAGAAATGAAGTGTGTGATGGATGTTTACCTCCATTACACCAGGAAAAGTGTCAGCGGTATAAGTGATGTGTTTAGCACTCAAACGCAATGAGCCAGCCCTTTGGGATTTGCTTTCCATTATCGAAAGCATTCCTCACATGGAATCCCAAGTGCTTTCCACTGTTATCTTTCTGTCATTATGCTGGTCCATGATGATTTACCTTTGATAATAACTGTTTCAAACTTCTGCAGCAGTTTAACAGCCATTGACTGGTGAACATAGCAGGCAAGGCAGTGGCAGATTGTTTCTAACTGCAGAAGCAGATCTGAACCTCAATTAATTTCGATCTAGCCTGGTATGTGGCAGATTATGGCAAAATGTCCTGCGTGATGGTTGTAAGGCATAGTCTTATAGCTGCAAACCTTCTTCATCTCCCCAAAAGGTGAGGCAATGCAGAGGCAGATAGTCACTCAGTGGTAATGTCACTTGCTTAGTAATCCAGAGGTCCAGACTAATGTTGTGGAGACGCAGGTTCAAATACTATTATGGCCGCTGGTAGAATTTAAGTTCAATTAATTAATTTAATTAATTAATATATCTGGAATTGAAAGCTAGCCTCAACAATGGTGACCATGGAACTATCATTGGTTGTCATAAAAACATATCTTGGTTCACTAATTTCCTTTAGTGTCCTTACGTGGCCTGGTTTCTGACTCTAGGTCCATAGCA
This sequence comes from Mustelus asterias, assembly GCF_964213995.1. Lineage (NCBI taxonomy): Eukaryota > Metazoa > Chordata > Chondrichthyes > Carcharhiniformes > Triakidae > Mustelus > Mustelus asterias. The sequence continues at coordinate 29,421,340 of NC_135817.1, read as the reverse complement.
ATGTGGTCGACTCTGAATGTTCTCTGAAATGGCTTTGCCGACCACTCAGTTGTACAAAACCATTGCAGAAAAATCAAAAAGGAATAAAACCTGACAGACCACCCAGCATCAACATAGACACCAGAAATGGTACACCTGTGACCCTGCAAGGTCCTCCCTAACATCTGGGGTTGTGCCAAACTTTGGAGAGTTGTCTCACAGAGTAATCAAGCTATAGCCTGACATTGTCATATTCATCGAATCATAATTTTACAGCCAATGTCCTAGACTTCTCCATCACCAAATGTGTAGGTATCTGTGTTGGTATGACATGATACATCCAGCAGAGGTGGTGAGCAATGGGTGGGCAGAATAGTATGTTGTTGGGGAGAAGTTTTTCTGGCTGTCCTTAACGTTGACTGCAGGCTCCATGAAATCTCATGGCATCAGAAAAAACATAGGCAAAGAAACCTGGTTACCACCTACCACCAGCCCTCAGCTTCTAAATCAGTACCCACCTAAGTTGAACACCACTTAAAAGGAGGACGGAGGCTGACAAGCGAATAGCGTGTACTCTGGGTGGGGACTTCAATACCATCACCAAGATTGGCTTGGTAATCACACTACTGACTGAGCTGGCCGCACCCTGAAGGATATATTTGCTAGACTGGACCTGCGGTGTGCAGTGAGGGACAAGCCATCCAGACATTGTTCTCATATATGTTGGAGATGCATGTGCCTATAACAGGATTGGTGTGAGGGACTACTGCATTGTTTTTGTAGAGATGAGTCTTGTCTTCACACTGGGTGGCACGGTAACACAGTGGTTAGCACTGCTGTTTCACAGCTCCAGGGACCTGGGTTCGAATCCCAGCTCGGGTCACTGTCTGTGTGGAGTTTGCACATTCTCCCTGCGTCTGCGTGGGTGTCCTCCGGGTACTCCGGTTTCCTCCCACAGTCCAAAGATGTGCGGGTTAGGTTGATTGGCCATTCTAAAAAAAAAAATTGCCCTTAGTGTTCCGGGATGCATAGGTTAGAGGGATTAGTGGGTAAATATGTAGGGATATGGGGATGGCGCCTGGGTGGGATTGTGGTTGGTGCAGACTCGATGGGCCGAGTGGCCTCTTTCTGCACTGTAGGATTCTATGATTCTATGAAGATACTATTCAATGTGTTGTACGGCATTATCACTGTGTTAAATGGGTTAGATTCAATACAAATCTACCATCCCTGAGGTATTAGATGTATAGGGTGTTGGTGAGAGCACATCTGGGGTATTGTGTCCAGTCTTGGTCTCCTTATTTGAGGAAGGATGTTGTGGCATTGGAGGCAGTTCAGAGGAGGCTCACCAGATTGATTCTGGGAATGAAAGGATTGACATATGAGGAGAGATTAAACAGTTTGGGCTTATACTCGCTGGAGTTTAGAAGAATAAGAGAAGATCTCATCGAGCTATATAAAATTTTAAAAGGGATTGATAAAGTAAATATAGACTAAATGTTTCCTCTTATGGGACAATCTAGAACAAGAGGTCACAGGTATAGGTTGAGAGGTGGTAGGTTTAAAACTGAGATGAGGAGGAACTACTTCTCGTAGAGGGTGGCAAATTTGTGGAACTCACTGCCCCACAGTGCGGTGGAGTCTGAACCATTGAATGGTTTCAAGGAGATAGATATATTTCTAATAAAAAAGGATATAAGGGGATATGGGGAACAGGTGGGGAGGTGGATTTGAGACCAGGGAGGGATCAGCCATGATTTGATTGAATGAGCGGAGCAGGCTTGAAGGGCTGAATTTGCCTACTTCTGCTCCTAATTCCTATGTTCCTATATTCCTATGCTGTGGGCCATCAGTAGCAGCACAATTGTACACAACCCCAATCCGTAATCTCATGTTCTGGTTATAAGGTGATAAAGACTGGGACATGAATATTCAAGCAAATTTGATACTTTTGAGGAACAGGAATAAAGAAAAAGAGTTGGGAAGCTTTCTTAATAAAGGTTGAAATCAGTACAGTAGTGAGCAATTATATTTGTTTGAAAGATCAAAATGTAGAATCTGTTTGAGTACAGATACAGAATAGCATAGAAATAATTTACTAGTCGGAGTAGTTTAAAGGTCCATGAACAGTAGCTAAGCTGTAAGGCAGAATATAAAGCAAGAGAAAATATGGGCTTGGAAGAAAGGTACTGCTATAATCATGGACAATTTTGATCTTCATGTAGATTGGAAAAGTCAAAATTGGCAATGATAGCTAGATGTGATTTCATAGGTTGTATTTGGAATAGTTTCTGAGAGCAAACTGGTCTGAAGTTAATCAGGGAGCAATCTATTTATGCCTGTGTAATGAGGCAGGAATATTTACTAGTAAGGATAGTAAAGGATCCTTTAGGCAAGAGTGATCATAACATGATATAATTTTACTTTCAGTTTGAAGGTGAGAAATATGGGTCTAAAACTAGTGTCTTAAAAGTAAAATAAGGCAATTACAATGGTATGAAAATAGAGTTGACCAGTGGGATGGGAAAATAGGTTAAAAGATAACAGCACCAAGGACCCAAGTCCAATTCCGACTTTGGGGGCTGTCTGTGTGGAGTTTGCATGTTCTCCCCGTGTATTTGTGGGTTTCCTTTGGGTACTCCAGTTTCATCCCACAGTCCAAAGATGTGCAGGTTAGGTGGAATGGCCTTGATCAATGTACAGGGTTACTAGGATAGGGTAGGTGAATGGGTCCTGGTAGAATGCTCTTTTGGAGGGTCGGTGCTGACCTGATGGGCTGAATGGTCTCCTTCTGTACCGTAGGGATTCTATGGTAGAGAAGCATAACATTTCATAACATTCAACAAACATATATTTCATTGAAAAAGAAAGGCTCTATAAAAAGTATACACTATTTCACTCTAATGGAGAAAGTTAAATATGGTCTCGAAATGAAAGAAATGGCACACAGTGCTGCAAAGATTAGTAGTAGACTAGAAGATTGGTAAAAATTTAGAAACCAACAAAAAATGACTAAAAAATAAAGAGGGAGAAAAGGGAGTCCAAGAGAAATCTAGCTCAAAATATAAAAAACAGATGGTTATACCATCTACAGGTATATAAAAGGAAAATAGTAGCTAAAGCATTGGTCAAATGGTCCAAAGAATTGGGGAATTAATAATGGGAAATCAGGAAATGGTAGATGCTTTGAGCAAGTATTTTGTATCTGTCTTCACAGTAGAAGATGTAAAAAGCATTCCAAGAATAGCAGAAAAATCAAGAAGCAAACATAGAACATAGAACATTACAGCGCAGTACAGGCCCTTCGGCCCTCGGTGTTGCGTCGACCAGTGGTACCAATCTAAAGCCCCTCTAATCTACATTATTCCAATATCATCCATATGTTTATCCAATAACCACTTGAACGCTCTCAACGTAAAGGGGAGGAATTTAAAACGATAATGATAACCAGAGTAAAAGCACTAGGAAAACTAATGGGACTGTAGGCTGACAGGTTCCCTAGACCTGATAGCCAGCATCCTAGGGTCTTAAAAGAAGTGGCTGCAGAGATAGTGGATGCTTTGGTGGTAATCTTCCAAATTTCCTTAGACTTTGCAAAGCCCATAACAGATAGGAAAACCACACTGTTATTCAAGAACCAGAAAGCAAGAAAATATAGGCCATTTAGCCTCACATCTGTTTTTGGGAAAATGCTAGACTATATTATTAAGGTGGTAGTAGACATTTAGAAAATCATAATACAATCAGGCAGAGTCAACATGGATTCGTGAAAGTGAAATCATATTTTATTAGACTTCCTTAAGAATGTAACAAGCAGGATGGATTGTATGTAGATCATACAATCTATGAAATCACATCCAGCTATCATTGCCAATTTTGACTTTTCCAATCTACATGGAGATCAAAATTGCCCATTGTTATAGCAGTACCTTTCTTACAAACCCATATTTTCTCTTGCTTTATATTCTACCTTACAGTTTAGCTACTGTTCATGGACCTTTAAACTGCTCCAACCAGTAGATGTAGCGTATTTAGATTTCCAAATACATTTAATAAGGTGCCATGTAAAAGGTTGCTAAAGAGCTGTTCATGGAGTTGGGGTGCTATATGAGCACAGGTAGAGGATTGGCTAACTATTGTGGTAGACTTTTACACACTAATCACAGGAGACAAAGGTACAGGTTATAATCATTTATTCAAGCGTACAAGCATGCAGGGACAGCCCTGTCTTAGAAACCACCAATGCAGCACTCACACCAGGTTCACATATTTCCACTATATTTATACACTGTTAATCACATATGCAGAACTTTATTTTTCCCTATCTTCCCAGAGATTACACTTAATTTGTTTTGAATCAGTTCAGGTCCTTGAGTGATACAAAGTTCATCAGACAACTTATGCTACTGATATGGGAACTTATGTCATGTCAGGATCACTGGGGTATAATTATAGAATCATAAAATCCCTACAGTGCAGAAGGAGGCCATTCGGCCCGTCGAGTCTGCACCGACCACAATCCCAACCAGGCCCTATTCCCGTAACCCCACATATTTAACCTGCTAATCCCCCTGACACTCAGGCCAATCAACCTGACCTGCACATCTTTGGACTATGGGAGGAAACCGGAGCACCTGGAGGAAACCCACGCAGACACGAGGAGAATGTGCAAACTCTACGCAGAGAGTGACCCGAGGCCGGAATTGAACCCGGGTCTCTGGCGCTGTGAGGCAGCAGTGCTAACCACTATGCCATCGTGCCGCCCATGATAAGAATTTGGAAATTGATAAATTCTTGATTTCTCGAGGAATTAAGGGCTATGGGGAGAGAGCGGGTAAATGGAGTTGAAATCAACCATGATTGAATGGTGGAGTGGACTCGATGGGCCGAATGGCCTTACTTCCGCTCCTATGTCTTATGGTCTTATGGTCTTATGTATTCTTGCTCTAATTTTCACTAAATCTATTTATTTCCCCTAACACTAACCAACAGGAAACAGAGAGTAGAAATCAATGAGTCATTTTCAGATTGGCAAACTGTAACTAGGGGAGGGCCAGAGGGATCAGTGCTGGAGCATCAACTATTTATGATCTATATAAATGTCTTGGATGAAGGGACTGACTGTTGTAACCAGATTTGCTGACAATATAAAGATAGATCGGAAGAAAATGTTTCCCACCTCAAAAGAGTTGGCGTGGGCAGTTGGATGGGAGTGGGCAGGCTGTTTATTAAAAACTTTTTATAAGGGCATGAAGGAAGGGGGTTACTATCTCCAGGATGCCCTTTACACAATGCCCCCCTCTGGCTATCTGTCTGCTTGCCTAAACTCACACACTCCACTCCTTCTCTAAACTGCCCAAACACCCTCCACCCTATAGCCAAGACATATCTTGGAAGTCCAGTCAACAGGCTGGTTAGCCCACCCAGAGCATGTCATAGCTGTGGGACAGTGTGGAATGGAGCAGTTTGGTTCCACACTGATGTTGCTACGGGGAAAGGGGTAAGAAAACATCTGGACAGCCAAAAGAGTCTATGAAGGGATATAGAAAGGTTAAGTGAATGGGCAAAAAAAAATGGCAGATGGATTATAAAGTGGGAAAATGTGAGGTTGTGCACTTTGACAGGAAGAACAAAAAAGTAGATTATTATTTAAATTAAGGAACTACAGAATGCTGTGGTACAGAGGGATCTGGGGTCCTTATACATGAATCACAAAAAGTTAGAATACAGGTATAGCAGGGGCGAGACAGTGGTATTATCAATGGACTAGGAAGCCAGAGACCCAGGGTAATGCTCAGGAGACATGGGTTTGAATCTCACCATGGCAAATGGTGAAATTTGAATTCAATAAATAAACATTTGGAATTAGAAGTGTAATGATGACCTTGAAACCATTGTCGGTTGTTGTATAAACCCATCTGGTTCATTAATGTCCTTTAGGGAAGGAAATCTGCCATCCTTACATGGTCTGGTCTACATGTGACTCCAGATCTACAGCAATGTGGTTGACTCTCATCTGTCCTCGTGGATGGACAATAAATGCTGGCCCAGCTGGCAATGCCCACATCCCAGGAAGGAATGAAAGAAAACAAGTAATTAGAAAGGCAAACAGAATGTTGGCTTTTGTTGTAAGAGGGATAGAGTATAAAAGCAGGGAAATCTTTGTACAGGTTATTGATTAGACCACATCTAGCACACTGTGTACAGTTTTGGTCTCCTTAAGTTAAGGAGAAAAATACTTCATTGGAAGAAGTTCCAAGAAGATTCACTTGGCTGATTCCTGGGATGAAGTGGTTGTGTTGTGAGGAAGGATTGAGTAAGTTGGGCCTATAATCATTGTTTAGAAGACTGAGAGGTGATGTTATTGAAAGATATAAGATCCTGAGGGGGTTTAACGGGGAGGATGCTGAGAGGAATTTTCCCCTCGCAAGACAGGCTAGAACTAAGGGGCATAGTTTAAAAACATGGGGTCCTTGATTTCAAACAGTCATGAGGGTCTCTCTCTCTCCCTCTCTCAGAGAGTGGTTTGTCTTCGAAATTCTCTTCCACAGAGATCAATGTTGCTGGGTGATTAAATATATTCAAGGGTGATTTTTGATGATAGGCAGGTGGGAAGGTGGAATTAAGGCCACCATCAGATCACAATGAATGGTGCAACAAGCTCGAGGGGCCAGATGACCTATTCCTGCTCCTATTCCTTATGATCTTATCATTTTATGAATACCATCAAACCAAGTTCAATGAAGATTGTAGGGGAGTATACCAGGAGCAGCACCAGAAATAGCAAAAATGAGGTGTCAACCTGGTGAAGCTACAACACAGGAACACATGCATTCTAAATAGCAGAAGCTGCTTGTGATATATAGTGTTAAGCAATCCCACAGCCAGTGGATCAGACCTAAGCTCTGTAGTCCTGCCACATCCAGCCATGAATGATGGTGAACAATTAAACAACTACCTGGAGGAGGAGGTTCCACAAATATCCCGAATCATCAATGATGAGGGAGCTCAGGACATCAGTGCAAGGCATTTGCAACCATCTTAAGCCAGAAGTGTTGAGTGGATGATTCATGAGGTCCCCAGCATCCAGCATCACATATGCCAGTCTTCAGCCAACTTGATTCACTCCACATGCTATCAAGAAATGACTGAGGACACTGCATACTGCAAAAGCTCTGATAACATTGTGACGGTAGTCATGAAGACTTGTGCTCTAGAACTATTATAACACTGGCATCTACCTGACAATGTGAAAAATTGCCCATGTATGTTCTGTCCACAAAACACAGGACAAATGCAATCCAATCCAACCAAACAACATCCCTTCAATCTACTCTCAATAATCAGAAAATTGATAGAAGTTGTCATCGACAGTGTAACCAAACGGCACTTACTTGGCAATAACCTGCTCACAGTCACTCAGTTTAAGTTCCACATGGGCCCTTGGCTCCTGACTCATAAAGCCATGTTCAAACATGGGCAAAAGAGCTAAACTCCGGAGGTAAGATGAGAGTGACTGCCCTTGACATCAAGGCAACATTTGGCTGAGTATGGAAAACCCTCCGCTGGTTCAAGTCGTACCTGACACAAAGGAAGATGGTTGTGGTGGTTGGAGGTCAATCATCTTAGCTCCAGGACATCATTGCAAGAGTCCTAAGGGTGGTACCTAAGGTCCAACTATCTTCAGTTGCTTCAACAATGAACGTCCCACCAAGATAAGGTCAGAAGTGGGGATGTTTGCTGATGACTGTAGAATGTTCAGCATCATTTGTGACTCCTCAGATACCAAAGTAGTCTGTGTCCATATGGAACAAAGCTGGGCAATATTTAGGCTTGGGCTGATAAGTTACAAGTAATGACCATCTCCACCAATGGAGATGCTAATTATCTCGCCTTGCCATTCAATGGCATAATCTTCACTGAATCCCCCTTGATCAACATCCTTGGGGTTAGCATTGCTGAACTGGACCAGCCACACAACTATAGTGGCTACAAGAGCAGATCAGTGGCTGGGAGTTCTGCAGCGAGTAACTCGCCCCCTGAGTTGCCAAAGCCTATCCACTATTAGCAAGGCACAGATCAGGAGTGTGATGGAATACTCACCACTTGCTTGTATAAGTGCAGCTCCAGCAACACACAAGAGGCTTGACACTATCCAGGACAAAGCAACCCCCTAGATCTGCAGCCCATCCATCACCTTAAACATTCACTCCCTCCACCACTGATGCACAGTGGTGGCAGAGTGTACCATCTACAAGATGCATTGCAGCAACTCACCAATTCTCCTTCACAAGCACCTTTCAAACCCGTAATGTCTAGCACCTTGAGGGGCAACTGGTGCATGGGAACACCTCAACCCGCAAGTTCCTCGCTTTGCCAATGATATCCTGTGAATGAATCAGAAAAATATCTGCAGTTGTTCTGCCTTTTAGGCCCACTGAAGGAAGTGATCATTTAACATGTATTAGCCCAAGTGTATTTGAATTCATTATTTAAGAATTGGATTGTGTTTGAATAGCAGGATAAGTACAATCACTAATCTAATAGTTTTCCATCACTCCCACTGTCACTTCTCCAGTCTTGATTGGACTATCTAGCCTTATTTTACACAGGGGAACAGTACTCCTCTCTCCATTTATTCCACAGATTACCACTCTCTCAGGCAATATTTCAGAAGGAGTGCAAATATTTTCATCTCTTATTACTAGCGAGAGACTAGCTCCCGTATCTCTCAATATTTAACTTCTTTACCTACTCCCCCATTCTACCTGAGTAAGTCTTCGAAAAGATTGGGTGCTATCTTATCATCCAACCAATGCCTAGGCTGTGCACTCTCCCTCCAGCTCCTTGACTTATCTTGAGATTTCCTTCACTGTTTTAACTAATCCCACTGATTGAGCATCTTTTACCACATCCTTTTTCCCAGTGCCTTTCTTAAGCCACCAGCACTGTGCCTTTGTGTGTCCCACCTTATTACAGTGAAAACACCTGAGGTTTTTCACCTCTTTTCCACCCTTTTCCCAACTGTTCCCAGTGTGATCATAGAAGGATCTCCCCCTTTCCCAATTTCTATCCCTCATGGAGTGAAATTGCTGTCAGAAGCCATTTCAATTTATGCACCAATATGTATTCATCTGCCATCTCTGCAGCTCTTCTCGCTGTTTCAACTTTCTGCTCCTCAACATCAGTTGAGTCACTTCTGGAAGTGAGTTTTTAAACTCCTCCAGCAAAATAATATCTCTAATAGCCTCATATGTCTTTTCTATCTTTAATGCTCTCACCCATCTATCGAAGTTGCTCTGCTTAATTCTTTCAAACTCGATTTATGTCTGACCTGGTTCCTTCCTTACATTTTTGAACCGTTGTCCATATGCTTCTGGTACCAATTCGTAAGCACTCAAAACAGCCTTCTTTATTTCTTCATACTTTCCTGACAGCGCTGCAAACACCTCAGTAGCCCTGCCTACCAATTTGGTCTGAATTAACATCACCCACTCCTCCTCTGGCCATTTCATCTGTGTAGCCAATTTCTCAAAGGAAATGAAAAAGGCTTCTGCATCTTTTTCATCAAATTTTGGTAATGTTTGGACGTATTTGTATATATCCCCACCAGACGGTTGGCTATGCTGAGCTTGCTCACTATCACTTCATCTTGTACTTCTGTCATTTGAAGTCTTTTTGCTTCAAATTCCAACTTCATCTTTTCCAACTCAAACAATCTTTCACTTTCTCATTCTTCTCTTTTTTTCCCTTTCTTCTGCTAGGGCCTTCCTCTCTCTTTTCTCTCTCTTTTTCTAACTCCAGCCCTTTAAGTTCATTTTCTAACTCTAATCATCTAATTTGCAATTTAATTTTTTCCAACACCACTGCACTTGACTGTTTCTCTGATATACCTAAATGCTTGGCTATCTCCGTTACAATTTCAGCTTTCCCATTATCCCTGGATCAACTCAATTTCAGCCTCTTTGCCAATTCTATAAGTGCCGTCCTTTTCTGTCTTTCTAAACTTTCTTGGCAAATTTGGGAAGCATCTTCAACCCCCAGAACTTCTTTAGCAACGTTAAGAGCCATTTCCCCACTTTTGATTTAACCAGCTTGTTGTCGGTTAACAGATCTTCCACTTCTCACTTAAGGTTTATTTAAAGATTGAGGACTGTTCAAATCCAGGACCCGAGCCCCCAATCTGTTATTAAGCGAAGGTTGATCCCCCCTCTGAGAACTAACACTTAACCACTCAAAGAGGAGTACCTCACCTCATAATCTGCTAAAGTGTGTGAGAAGTAGTACGATCTGTTCTTCAGCAACTTTTAGTGGTTAAATCAAAATAACTACCTGAGACTCTCTCTGTAAAATCAACAAGTAACACTTTATTTATCTAACTAACAGTGAACAGGTTAACTAAACTACTAACAAACCGAATAAAACACTATTCTAATGGAATGCTGTTTAGATAAATACAACTCCCACTTATTAGTAAAAAAATAGAATTTTTAGTCACTCTCAAAATTACAACTAGGTTTGTCATGTTCTGGAATCTTCTCGTCTTCTCTGTTCTTTTCTTCTGTCTGGAACTTCTGTCTTCTTCTGCTGTCTTCTCTAGTGAGATTAGGCTTTTTTTAAAGACATAAATGCAGCTATGAGAGCCAGCCAGCCTCTCTCTCTCTCTGTGAGAGCTGAACATCTTCACCTATTGAGACCATTAAAGATTCATTCATTCATTTATTAATGGCCAATTAATAACCACTTAAGGGCATCATCCCATCACCACTGGTATTAATCAGCTGCAGGTGGACCCATTGTCCTGCAGTCTGCACAGAAGGTAAATCCAGTCAGGGGCTGCAGAGGGTGGGAAGACACTCAGTACACGATAGAAGGTCTCGACATTAGGTAGAGGGAGCCTGCTGAGAGCCACCCATGCTCTTGCTTCTTCTGCACCTCTCTCCCGATGACTTCTGTCCCACAAAGCCCTCCCCACATTATTTACCTGTGGCCTGCCGGCCTCGGACTCCGGTGCCCATCTTTCCAGTGGCAACCAGGTGCTGCTGAGCAGAAGAGTTGTCAGCTTCTGATTGGCTAGCAACTCTCGGTAGGCCCTTGGGGTCTTGATTCCAGGGGAAGGTCCAGTGGTGGCCTCGCCATTGCTTGATTGGTTTGTGGTTCACTGGATCTTCCCGAAGAGGCAGCACAAATCTCTCACCACTATTACCAGTGCTGGGAATTTCAGAACAAATAAATATAATGTTAAAGTCAGAGTGAGGACATTATGGAGTGAAATCAGGAAACAGTTTTTCACAGAAAGGGTAGTTGAAACAGAGTTAGACAGGGTAGATTCAGAAAGAATGTTCCCAATGGTGAGGGAGTCCAGAACTAACGGTCATAGTTTGGGGATAAGGAGTAAATCTTTTAAAACTGAGGTGAGAAATTTCTTCACCCAGAGGGCGGTGAATGTGTGGAATTCACGACCACAGAATGTAGCTGAGGCTTAAACGTTGACTGATTTCAAGAAAAAAACAGATATAGCTCTAAGGGCTAAAGGGATCAAGGGATATGGGGGAATCAGGATATTGAATTTGATGATCAGCCATGATCAAAATGAATAGCAGGGCAAGCTCGAAGGGCCGAATGGCCCATTCCTGCTTCTATTTGGAACACTCTCTCTAAAAGGCTGTAGATGTGAAGTCAATTGAAATTTAAAACAAGTAAATTTAAATTAGTAAAGATAATCAAGGAATATGGTTCATAGGCACTTAAACAAAATTGAGGTTATCAATCAACCATGATCCAAATGAATGGCAGAACAGGTTTGAAGAGCTGAATGGCCTATCATGGGGTCTATGTTCCTATATTTTATACAAATTACTGGATGCAAAGTTTTGATTACTTGCGTGAGGAAAGAAGTAAGATTGATAGATACCCTCAGAGTAACATCAAGCCAGATATAAATCAAAATAACTTAATATCAAAATTTAGTTCCTAAATCCTGGAACTCCCTCCCTAGCAGCAATGTGAGTGTACCTGCACTACACAGACTGCAATATTTAAGAAGGCAACTCGCTTTCGAGGACAGTTAAGGATGGGCAGTAAGTGCTGGCCTCGTCAATGACACCCACATCCCGTGAAAATAATTTAAAAATACATGAAAATTGTTCCAGATATGAGTTGTAGACAACTTTAAATATGAGGTGGAGATACCAGCATTAGACTGGGGTAGGCACAGTAAGTTTCACACATTAGGTTAAAGTCCAACAGGTGTATTTGGAATCACGAGCTTTCAGAGCGCTGCTCCTTCCTCAGGAGAACAGTGACCACGGCACCAACAACTCTGCCACGGCAACCTCTGCAAGATGTGTCGGATCATCGACATGGATACCACCATCAAATGTGAGAAAAGCACTCACCAGGTACACGGTGCATACTCATGCGACTCGGCCAACGTTGTCTACCTCATACACTGCAGGAAATGATGTCCCGAGGCATGGTACATCGGCGAGACCATGCAGACTCTACAACAATGGATGAACAGATACCGTGCGACAATCACCAGGCAGGAGTGTTCCCTTCCAGTCGGGGAACACTTCAGCAACCAAGGGCATTCAGCCTCTGATCTTCGGGTAAGCGTTCTCCAAGGCGGCCTTCAAGACACATAACAATGCAGAAGCACCAAGCAGGAACTGATAGCCAAGTTCCGCACGCATGAGGATGGCCTGAACCAGGATCTTGGGTTCATGTTGCACTATATGTAACCCCCACCATTTGGCCTAGGCTTGCAAAATCCTACTAACTGTCCTGGCTTGAGACAATTCACATCTCTTTAACCTGATTATCCCTCTCTCCACTCACATTGTCTGTACCTGTAAAGACTTGATTACTTGAAAAGACTCACATTTCAATCATTATCTTGCAATTGTAAAAAAAAGTCCACTCGCCTGATGAAGAAGCAGCGTTCTGAAAGCTTGAGATTCCACATAAACCTGTTGGACTTTAACCTGGTGTTGTGAGACAGCTTTAAATATAACAATACTACATTGCATTTTTCCCAACTGTTCATGAGAAATAAAGAATAGTTCCTATTAAAAAATCAAATTATTTAACAGCTGTAGATTTTTTTGTAAGTTTCATTGTGTGAACGCAACAGTTACAAACTACATGATCTATTGATACATTAGTTTATATGTACAATACTTTTCTGAGGGGGGATTTAAATGTTTGCATGCTATGATTTCATGGTACAATATTTATGTGAACAGATATGTTATTTAGATGTTTGCTCATGCAAGTAAATTAAAGTGGGACACAGGTCAGCGCATGTTAGGCATATGATAATTTGCCAAGATAAAAACCAAATGGGCACAGTAAAGTTGGAGCTAGCAACTGCTTTACTTACCTTTTAACAACCTTAATAACACTTAGTTCCAAATTATCAGGCACAGCGGAGGTGGAAAAATACATTTTAGTGGACAATCCACTGAAAAACCCCAATGCCTAGACAACACTAAATGGCAGGAATCTCTCCCAGTGAGGTAAGCCTTGTGTGTCTTACTATAGTGTCATACTGCACACCACAAATTGTTAATGCTGTCATTGTTTTATTTGATGATTGCTTTACAGATCCTGGTGTGGCACACGCGGACTGAAAAACCTATTCTTACAAATGAAGGAAAAAATGGATTCACTGATCCAAGACTTGAGGTGTGAACTACACTGAGATGGGAGACATTTTCTGTAAGTGTCATTTTATTGCAGCGGGCTCACCAGTTAATGTTTAGCTATTTTTCTAACAAACGTACCCTTTTGGTCTATCTAGCTATTTATCTATTCCCAGATAGACCACAAGAGAACGTTTGTTAGGAAAATATGGTAAAGCGACAATCCTGAACAAAATATTGTTGAGTCTGAATTCATCATGTACTTAAAGAGGTTAAACCAAATGTATTAGGATTTTTATTAATGCACAGATTAGAATCATTGTGAATTCAAAGGAGCATTAAATCAAGCTTAACATTAACTACTTTTGGATATGCATTCTTAACATGCCCAAATGAGACATGAATGGGCACTATTGAGCATTTTTCACTTCATCAAGATGAATTAAATACTGTCAGAGCATTGCCTGAAGGTTATTACGGTAACACAACTAAACACCTGAACTCTTGATTTCAATTTACTTTGCAGAGTGGCAGACATCGGAACTGACTCTGTTCCCCAAATAAGTCTGTGTCTTTGATCACATATTCACCTCTGACTACCCTTCCTCCCTGCCACTGATATGTCTATTACCTATTCCTACCCAGTGTAACTCTCCTCTAGCTCCCAAGGAGCTTTTGAATTGACTGGCATTTATGCGTAATTTTCTCTCTATTCATAGCAGGGAGACTAAATTGAGAAGTGCTATTGAGAGGCAAGGCCAGCTTAATTTTACTACAGAACGTGGACCATTTAGCAACTGTTGGTGAGGCTGGAATCACTTTACCTCCCAACGATGCCTCCCAAGGGATAAATACTGTTCAATATTCAGTCACATGAGGGGACAGGGAATGTGGACCTTGAGATGTGAGGTTGGAGGGGAATACACTGTCTGCATAGCAGGCAAGCATTTTCAGAATCCTAGCTGTTCAGCAACACTGCCCGAGTGCCAGGGACAACCAGACACTTGACAATGACCCAATTCCTGAACGGTACACAGAATGTGAAGTGAATTATATCTTGGATGGCTCCTTTTGGGTTAACTCTCTTTAAGCCTCTGGAATTTGGATCTGAATCCAGCCCATATACTCAGGATGAAATCTCAATCTCAATTTGTTCATGAATCAGGTCCAGAAACCTGCCACCATGCCAGTACTGGCATGAAAGTAGTTCTCTGAGCGCATAACTCCGTGAAGTGAAATGGAGATTTTTAGGAATGATTGATGCGAGGTTGAGGTGAGGATATATCATTGTGATGCTGTGAAGGAACCTCTCTTCACCAGCTCATTCTGACATTGAGTATGATAAATTGAAAAATGTTCCATTCACTCATCCGATAGCCATCCACCTTGAAGAATACACAATTTAACTCCCTTTTAAAATATAGATTTCAAAGAAGCTGATATTCATCTACTTTTGAATGAATACCATTGAATAGCTGGCAAGTCTATAATAAGGTATGAAACGCCAGTAACTGTCTGTTTATAAAGATTGATTGGAAGACTTTTTTTAAAGTTAAAGTTTATTTAGTAGTCACAAGTAAGCTTACATTCACACTGTAATTAAGTTACTGGGAAAATCCTCTAGTCGCCACACTCTGGCACCTGTTCGGTTACACTGAGGGAGAATTTAGCATGGCCAATTCACCTGACCTGCACATCTTTGGACTGTAGGAGGAAACCAGAGCATCCAGAGGAAACCCACGCAGACACGGGGAGTATGTGCAAACTGCACACAGACAGTGACCCAAGCTGGGAATCGAACCCGGGTCCCTGGCACTGTGAGGCAGCAGTACTAACGACTGTGCTACCATGCTGCCCCTGGGCAGGTATGCGACATGTCACATCATGGGATGTGGGCACCGCTGGCAAGCCTGGCATTTGTTTTCCATAGCCAATTGGCCTTAAGCAGGTGGTGGTGAGCCACCTTCTTGAACGACTGCAGTCCACATTGTATCGGAACACACAGAGCAGTGTTAGGGAGGAAGTTACAAGATTTTGATCCTACAACAGTGCAGGAATGGCAGTATAATTCCAAGATGTGGCGATGCCAGCGTTGGACTGGGGTGAACACAGTAAGAAGTCTCACAACACCAGGTTAAAGTCCAACAGGTTTATTTGGTAGCAAATACCATAAGCTTTCGGAACGCTGCTCCTTCATCAGATGGAGTGGAAATGTGCTCTCAAACAGTGCACAGAGACACAAAATCAAGTTACAGAATACTGATTAGAATGCGAATCCCTACAGCCAGCCAGGTCTTAAAGGTACAGACAATGTGGGTGGAGGGAGCATTAAACACAGGTTAAAGAGATCTCTTTAACCTGTGTTTAATGCTCCCTCCACCCACATTGTCTGTACCTTTAAGACCTGGCTAGCTATAGGGATTCGCATTCTAATCAGTATTCTGTAACTTGATTTTGTGTCGCTGTGCACTGTTTGAGAGCACATTTCCACTCCATCTGACGAAGGAGCAGCGCTCCGAAAGCTTATGGTATTTGCTACCAAATAAACCTGTTGGACTTTAACCTGGTGTTGTGAGACTTCTTACAGTATAATTCCAAGACAGGGTGGTGTGTTGTTTGGAGGGAAACTTGTAGGTGGAGGTTTTCCCATACATTTGCTGCTCCTGTTCTTCCAAGAGCAAGGATTTGGAAGGTGCTGTTGAAGGAGGCAAATTGCTGCAGGGATAGCCTGTGTACACTGCTGTCCCTGTTGGACTGTGGCAGAGAGAATGGATGTTTGAGGTGGAAAATGGGGTACCAATCAAGCAGGACACTTTGTCCTGGATGGTGTTGAACCTCTTGTGTGTAGTTGAAATTGCACTCATTTCAGGCAAGGGGAGAGTATTCCATCACACTCCTGACTTGTGCCTTGTAGGTGGGGGAAAGGTTTTGGAGAGTCAGGAGGAGTGATATTCACTTTAGAATTCCTAGCCACTAATCTACTCATTTAGTCCAGTTATATGTCTCATCAATAGTAAGTCCCCAGGATATTTGTGGGCATTTCGACAATAATAATGTCATTGAATGTCAATGGGAGAGGGTTTCCTCATGTTGGAGACGGCACGTTTTTGCCGTGATTACTGCTTGCCACTTATTAACCCAAGGCTGAATTCTGACCGGGTCTTGACGCATGTGGATCCAGATTGCTTCAGTATCTGAAGAGTTGCGAATGGTACTGGACACTGTACAATGAACATCCCCACTACTGTGCTTATGATGGAGTAAAGGCCTTTGATGAGATAGCTGAAGCTGATCGGGCCTAGAACACTACCCTGAGGAATATCTGCAGTGATGTCTTGGAGCAGAGATAATTGACTGAGATAAGTCCCATGTGAAAGTGTTTAGTGAAACTTCATTATTTTCATGCAATAACATAAATCATATCAAAACTAATTATTGTCCCAATTACTGTTGTGGCTCTGCTGCCTTCCAGAGAAATTTCATTGTTGTTTCTAACACTCTCTCTCTCCAGTTATACTGATATACATATGTAGTTACATTGTGTTTTGTAACACTCTCTAAATAGATACCAGTTATACTGATATACAGATGTAGTTACATTGTGTTTTATAACACTCTGTAAATAGATTTGATTTGATTCGATTTGATTTATTATTGTCACATAACAAACAAAGAACAATACAGCACAGGTACAGGCCCTTCGGCCCTCCAAGCCCGCGCCGCTCCCTGGTCCCAACTAGACCATTCTTTTGTATCCCTCCATTCCCACTCTGTTCATGTGGCTACCTAGATAAGTCTTAAACGTTCCCAGTGTGTCTGCCTCCACCACCTTGCCCGGCAGCGCATTCCAGGCCCCCACCACCCTCTGTGTAAAATACGCCCTTCTGATATCCGTGTTAAACCTCCCCCCCCTCACCTTGAACCTATGACCCCTCGTGAACGTCACCACCGACCTGGGAAAAAGCTTCCCACCGTTCACCCTATCTATGCCTTTCATAATTTTATACACCTCTATTAGGTCACCCCTCACCCTCCGTCTTTCCAGTGAGAACAACCCCAGTTTACCCAATCTCTCCTCATAACTAAGCCCTTCCATACCAGGCAACATCCTGGTAAACCTTCTCTGCACTCTCTCTAAAGCCTCCACGTCCTTCTGGTAGTGTGGCGACCAGAACTGGGGCGGCACAGTAGCACAGTGGTTAGCACTACTGCTTCACAGCTCCAGGGACCTGGGTTCGATTCCCGGCTTGGGTCACTGTCTGTGTGGAGTTTGCACATTCTCCTCGTGTCTGCGTGGGTTTCCCCCGGGTGCTCCGGTTTCCTCCCACAGTCCAAAGATGTGCGGGTTAAAAAAAATTGCCTTTAGTGTCCTGAGATGCGTGGATTAGTGGGTAAAATATGTAGGGATATGGGGGTAGGGTCTGGGTGGGATTGTGGTCGGTGCAGACTCGATGGGCCGAATGGCCTCTTTCTGTACTGTAGGGATTCTATGATTCAGTATTCCAAATGCGGCCGAACCAATGTTCTATACAACTGCAACATCAGACCCCAATTTTTATACTCTATGCCCCGTCCTATAAAGGCAAGCATGCCATATGCCTTATTCACTACCTTCTCCATCTGTGACGTCACCTTCAAGGATCTGTGGACTTGCACACCTAGGTCCCTCTGCGTATCTACACCCTTTATGGTTCTGCCATTTATCGTATAGCTCCCCCCTACGTTAGTTCTACCAAATTGCAGCACTTCGCATTTATCTGGATTGAACTCCATCTGCCATTTCTTTGCCCAAATTTCCAGCCTATCTATATCCTTCTGTAGCCGCTGACAATGTTGCTCACTATCTGCAAGTCCAGCCATTTTCGTGTCGTCCGCAAACTTACTGATCACCCCAGTTACACCTTCTTCCAGATCGTTTATATAAATCACAAACAGCAGAGGTCCCAGTACAGAGCCCTGCGGAACACCACTAGTCACAGGCATCCAGCCGGAAAAAGACCCTTCCATTACCACCCTCTGTCTTCTGTGACCAAGCCAGTTCTCCACCCATCTAGCCACCTCCCCCTTTATCCCATGAGATCCAACCTTTTGCACCAACCTACCATGAGGGACTTTGTCAAACGCTTTACTAAAGTCCATATAGACGACATCCACGGCCCTTCCCTCGTCAATGATTCTAGTCACTTCTTCAAAAAACTCCACCAGGTTAGTGAGGCAGGACTTCCCTCTCACAAAACCATGCTGACTATCGTTAAAGAGTTTATTCTTTTCTAAATGCGCATACATCCTATCTCTAAGAATCCTCTCCAACAACTTCCCGACCACGGACGTCAAGCTCACTGGCCTATAATTTCCTGAGTTATCCTTCCTACCCTTCTTAAATAACGGGACCACATTAGCTATCCTCCAATCCTCTGGGACCTCACATGTATTAGCATACAGTGAAAAATATTGTTTCTTGCACGCTATACAGACAAAACATACCGTTCATAGAAAAGGAAACGAGAGAGTGCAGAATGTAGTGTTACAGTCATAGCTAGGGTGTAGAGAAAGATCAACTTAATGCAAGGTAAGTCCATTCAAAAGTCTGACAGCAGCAGGGAAGAAGCTGTTCTTGAGTCGGTTGGTATGTGACCTCAGAGTTTTGTATCTTTTTCCCGAAGGAAGAAGGTGGAAGAGAGAATGTCCGGGGTGCGTGGGGTCCTTAGTTATGCTGGCTGCTTTGCCGAGGTAGTGGGACGTGTAGGCCGAGTCAATGGATGGGAGGCTGGTTTGCATGATAGATTGGGCTGCATTCACGACCTTTTGTAGTTTCTTGCAGTCTTGGGCAGAGCAGGAGCCATACTAAGCTGTGAAACAATCAGAAAGAATGCTTTCTATGGTGTATCTGTAAAAGTTGGTGAGAGTCATAGCTGACATGCCAAATTTCCTTAGTCTTCTGAGAAAGTAGAGGCATTGGTGGGCTTTCTTAACTATAGTGTCGGCATGGGGGGACCAGGACAGGTTGTTGGTGATCTGGACACCTAAAAACGTGAAGCTCTCGACCCTTTCTACTTTGTCCCCATTGATGTAGACAGGGACATGTTCTCCTTTACGCTTCCTGAAGTCGATGACAATCTTCTTTGTTTTGTTGACATTGAGGGAGAGATTATTGTTGCCGCACCAATTCACCAGATTTTCTATCTCATTCCTGTACTCTGTCTCGTCATTGTTTGAGATCCGACCAACTACGGTGGTGTCATCAGAAAACTTGAAAATCGAATTGGAGGGGAATTTGGCCGCACAGTCATAAGTGTACAAGGAGTATAGTAGGGGGCTGAAAACACAGCCTTTTGGGGCACTGGTGTTGAGGATGATCATGAAGGAGGTGTTGTTGCCTATCCTTACTGATTGTGGTCTGTGAGTTAGGAAGTTCAGGATCCAGTCGCAGAGGGAGGTGCCGAGGCCCAGGCCACGGAGTTTGGAGATGAGTTTTGTGGGAATAATAGTGTTGAAGGCTGAGCTGTAGTCAATAAATAGGAGTCTGACATAGGTGTCCTTGTTATCTAGGTGTTCCAGGGTTGAGTGCAGGGCCAGGGAAATGGCGTCTGCTGTGGACCTGTTGCGGCAGTAGGCAAACTGTAGTGGATCCAGGTAGTCTGGGAGGCTGGAATTGATTCATGCCATGACTAACCTTTCGAAGCACTTCATAATCAAGATGTGACTAGTGTGGTTGACGGAGGGGAACCGGTGGATGCGGTGTTTTTGGATTTCCAAAAGGCGTTTGATAAGGTGCCTCACAAAAGGTTGCTGAAGAAGATTGGGTCACACGGAGTTGGGGGTAGGGTATTAGTTTGGATTGGTGATTAGCTATCCGACAGGAAGCAGAGAGTTGGAATAAATGGGTACTTTTCTGGTTGGCGGATGGTAACTAGTGGCGTGCCGCAGGGATCGGTACTGGGACCTCAACTATTTACCATTTATATAGACGATCTGGAGGAGGGGACTGAGTGTAGGGTAACAAAGTTTGCAGACGACACAAAGATAAGTGGAAAAGTGAATCGTGTGGAGGGCGTAGAAGGTCTGCAGAGAGATTTGGACAGGCTGAGTGAGTGGGCGAGGATCTGGCAGATGGAGTATAACGTTAACAAATGCGAGGTTATTCACTTTGGAAGAAATAATAGCAAATTGGATTATCTAAATGGAAAGAAATTACAACATGCTGCTGTGCAGAGGAACCTGGGGGTCCTTGTGCATGAGACGCAAAAACCCAGTCTGCAGGTGCAACAGGTGATCAAGGCGGCAAAAGGGATGTTGGCCTATATCGCAAGGGGGATAGAATATAAAAGCAGAGATGTCTTGCTGCATCTGTACAGGGCATTGGTGAGGCCACAGCTGGAATACTGTGTGCAGTTTGGTCCCCTTATTTGCGGAAGGATATATTGTGCAAATTTGGATTTGCACACTCCAGGACTAATGCAGCAATTAAACAGTAAACGGAGGATACATGAAGTACCTACCACATCTCCCATCTTCCATAGAATTGAGGAGAAATGCTATTGGAGGGAGTGCAGAGAAGGTTCACCAGGTTGATACCAGAGATGAGGGGTGTTGATTATGAGCAGAGACTGAGCAGATTGGGTTTGTATTCATTGGAATTTAGAAGGCTGAGGGGGGATCTTATAGAGACCTATAAGATAATGAAGGGGCTGGATAGGGTAGAGATGGAGAGATTCTTTCCACTTAGAAAGGAAACTAGAACTAGAGGGCACAGCCTCAAAATAAAGGGGGGTCAGTTTAGGACAGAGTTGAGGAGGAACTTCTTCTCTCAGAGGGTGGTGAATCTCTGGAATTCTCTGCCCACTGAAGTGGTGGAGGCTACCTCGTTGAATATGTTTAAATCACGGATAGATGGATTCCTGATCGGTAAGGGAATTAGGGGTTATGGGGATCAGGCGGGTAAGTGGAACTGGTCCACTTCAGATCAGCCATGATCTTATTGAATGGCGGGGCAGGCTCGAGGGGCTAGATGGCCTACTCCTGCTCCTAGTTCTTATGTTCTTATAATGATGGATGTCAGAGCCACCGGCCGATAGTCATTAAGGCAAGCTGCTTGGTTTTTCTTAGGTACCGGGATGATGGTCGTCTTCTTGAAGCAGATATCAGTTATACTGATATACAGATGTAGTTACACGGTGTTTTGTAACACTCTGTAAATGGATGCCAGTATCCATTTTGAACTGTAGCCAGCAACATAATTTTCTCCAAATTTGGATTTGCACACTCCAGGACTAATACAGCAATTAAACAGTAAACGGAGGATATATGAAGTACCTACCACATCTCCCATCTTCCATAGAATTGAGGAGAAATGCTATTTTACACAGGCTGAACCATTGTGCCAGATGTTCGACAGATAAAATGATATAGAAAAGCAAAACATGGGTTCGGGGTAAACAGTGGAATACTTACATGAGAGAATTGGATCTAACCCACAAGAAATGAATGTATACTTTTTCATTTTTTTTAAGTTTAAAGTTTTTGGAATGTGATAATCAGACAGAAATAGGTCATGCGCCCTGTGGAGCTTCTTGGATGTAAAATCATTTATTTTGATGTACTTGCTAATGGCGACACAATGGCATAATGACTTAGAACTGGAAGCTTCTCCATCATATTCAACTGTTTGTTCCAAAACCAACCAATAAAGAGAATTTACATTTCCTTCTGCCAAAGTGTTGAGCCATTAGCATTTTAAACTTGTTGACAGACCTATCAAAGGGATTTTTTTCTTAATCAACAAAATTGTGGACAACATCCTTGCCTGGTTTAAGACAGATAGCGTGTCTTTGATTTGCCACTTGGAACTTACCAAAACAAATGCAACCTCCGTTTTAAGCCCCTACCATTTCAATAAAATTATTATACAATAATATGAGCACTGTCTTGCCCAGGGGAGTGATATCATATGAGTGTGGTTGACCTTCCACTGGTCAAATCCTGCTGTTGCCTATTACAGTGCTGGAAACTAAAGAGACATGATTATGAATGATTGTACTGAGAGGAGTAATTGTATGTGTATGAAAATCTGTGAGAGGTATCTGAGGTTTGAGTAAAGCCTTTGCAGATGCAATATGATTAGGTATGGGACTGTCACTGTACTTAGTGCATGAAGTGTGTTGAGGTTCTGATATTGGTGAAGATCTGGTGGCATTATTGAGTATATGTTTGTGAGATGGGATCTTAACTTGACCACTTATGTCAAGTCACTAATCTTACTGCAGCAATAAAGCCATGTCCTGATGCCAGGTCTCCTAGGCATCATCTCCTTTCACATCTGTTACATTAACTGCCTCTGTGGCTTCCTTCTTCCCAGTGGACTTCCTCCTCTTTTTGTAATTAATTCATGGCATTGCTGGCTCGGCCAACATTTATTGCCCATCCCTAATTGCCCTTGAGAAGGTGGTAATGAGCTGCCTTCTTGAACCACTGTAGTCCATGTGGTGGAGGTACACTCACAGTGCTGCTAGGGAGGGAGCTCCAGGATTTTGACCCAGTGACAGTGAAGGAATGGCGATATATTTCCAAGGCAGGGTGGTGTGTGGCTTGGAGGGGAACTTCTAGTTGGTAGTGTTCCCAGGTATCTGGTACCCTTGTCCTTCTGGATGGTAACTGTCATGTCTTTGGAAAGTGCTACCTAAGGATCGTTGGTGATTTCCTGCAGTGAATCTTCTAGATGGTACACACTGCTAACGCTATACATTACTGGTGGAGGGAGTGAATGTTTGGGGTGCCAATCAAATGGGCCACATTGTCCTGGTTGGTGTCAAGCTTCTTGTTGGAGCTATATTTATATAGGCAAGTGGAAAATATTCCATTACACTCCTGACTTGTACCTTGTAGATGGTGGACAGGCTTTGGGAAGTCAGAGAGTGAGTTACTTACCACAGGATTCTTAGCCTCTGAGCTGCTCTGGGAGCCACAGCATTTTTATGGCTAGTCCAGTTCAGTTTCTGGTCAATCCTAACCCCCAAGATGTTGATAACGGTCAATCCAGCAATTGAATGTCATGGGGAGCTGGTTAGATTTTGTCTTGTTGAAGATAGTCATTGCCTGACACTTGTGTGGCACGAATGTTACTTGCCACTTGTCAGCTCAAGCCTGGATATTGTCCAGGTCTTGCTGCATTTGGACATGGACTGCTTCCGTATCTGAGGAGTCAGGAATGGTGCTGAACATTGTGCAATCATCAGCGAACACCCCCACTTCTGATCTTATGATGGAAGGAAGGTCATTGATAAAGCAACTGAAGATGTTTGGGACTAGGACACTACTCTGTGCCTCCTCCATTCAAACTTCTAGTCCCACACCAAAGAATCTGAGTGCCTTTTCTCTATGTCCCTGGCACCTCCTTCTACATTTGCTCTTCTCCTAGCCAGCACACTCCATACCTACAGTGAAAGCAGGCTACATGTACAACTCCAAGAAAATTATGTCTAATCTGCTCTTCAGTGCTAAACTTGCAATTGTCAGTTTTGGTGCTTGTAAGCAAGTCAACATATAATAATCATCAGTTAGCTCAAATATTGTGTGCTAAACCCATACTTTCAAAAGGGATGCCTTATTAACACAGCACCCCTTTGGAACCTAAGCACCCTTTTAGAACCTGCTTTCCACTTTTGATCAAAATGACCCCCAGGAAAGGCCACAGGAAATAAGTTGAGGGAAAGCAAGAGCACAAAATTCAAATAGCAAAGAAGGAAAGAGCAGGGAAGAAGTAAAATCCTCCACTGTTAGCCAGTAAGGTCACAGGAAATGGATTGTGTACCTTTTCACTGTTAATGAATACCTGCTTGGGAAGTCGAGATCACATTACTCATCACTCTGTAACTTGGTAATGGATGCCCATCAATGTTACCTTCTTTGGTGTATTTGAATTGATTTGCAAAGGAAAAAACTGAAATAGCAAGATAACCGTGTTGATGGTGTATCTGAGATTTAACAGACTTTAGCCAGCTTCATAGCAGCATGATAGTGCGCTAGTTCACATCATACAAATTCTCAATTTCAACAGCAGGAAGATGGAGAGACAGGTTTCAAGAGAGCAGTAAGTTCGGAAGAAAGATGTATTTAGCAACCTGCATTTCTCTTTTAACACCTATCCCCTCATTTCTAATCCGACAGTTGTCATATGGCAGAGAGGGCAGGAGCCCATGCCCAAATTGTTGCCAGTGCCACTCTCTGCTGCAGGTGCACAGAAGCTGTCAATGATGATCCTTCCACCTTCTTGAACTACTGCAGTCTATTTGGTGTAGGTACACCCACACTGCTGTTGGGGAATCATAGAATCTACAGTGCAGAAGGCGGGCCATTTGACCTATCGAATCTGCACCAACCACATTCCCACCCAGGCCCTATCTCTATAACCCCATGCATTTTACTCTAGCTAGTTCCCCTGACACAAGGGGCAATTTAGCATGGCCAATTCACCTAACCTGCACATCATTGAACTGTGGGAGGAAACCGGAGCACCCGAAGGAAACCCACGCAGACACAGGGAGAATATGCAAACTCCACACAGACAGTGTCCCAAGCCGTGAATCGAACCTGGGTCCCTGGCGCTGTGAGGCCGCAGTGCTAACCACTGTGCCACCATGTCGGAGTGAGTTCCATGCCTTTCATCATTGATTTATGGTTTGAAAGCAGCTTAGGCAGAGCTTGGAACTCCCTTCCTAACAGCACCGTGAGTGTCCCTACACCACATGGACTACAGTAGTTCAAGAAGGTGGTTCACTCCCACTTTCTCAAGGGCAATTGAGAATGGGCAATGAAAATGCTAGTGATGCCTACATTTCGTGAAAAGATATTTTTTTTAATTGACATAAGCCGACAGTACAAATTGGCTCATATTTGAAAATTACTTGCTACAGATTCAGTGGGCGAGATTTTATGGCCTCGCTCGACTGAGACCGGAAATTCCCATCCAAGGTAAATGGACATTTCCGTTGTTGGCCCCTTGCCCGCTCCAATTCCGTGGCAGAATTCCAGCGAGTGTCTCAAAAACCAGCAACCTCAGGACCAGGCTGTATAGGATTTCGGATCTTTCTGGATTTCGAATCATGGGGTTCAGGGCATGGGCAGTTCAGGTTAAACTGGGTCGTTTGGGGTCAAGGGTCGCTTGGAGTGCAAGTGTGAATCAAATTAATGCCAACAGCATGGAGCTGAATCTCTGTTCCACCTGCCCCCTTGTCCTAACCATAGTGGTCATGGCCCTACTTTCGGGCAGACAACTGAAGAAGGTCAGAGGTCATGTTTCTGTATTACCGTCAATGACTGTTAATTCGTACTGGTTTTGTATTTGCTCCAGGAAATTTTGAAGTAAGCAACATGAAACTAAAATAAAAACAATGCTAGAGCTCAAACAAAGATTGATTCATCAGATGAGGTGAATTTTAGTAACTTTGAAGAGAAATGGACACTTATCCAGAACTTTCCTTCTGTTAATCAATGTATTTTTTTTTTGTTTTTTTCAGGCATCTTGTGACGATTCTCTGCCAAATGACAGCCACCGTAATAAAGTTTGAAGCCATGCTACTCTTCTTCATACACTATTCTTTAAAGAATTAACCTGTTCTACTAAGTTACTTGTGTTTTCTTTTAAATTATTAAGAACAGCATGAAGCAGATTATTGTCAGACTTTTCCGTGGTTGACTTCTTTTTCAAAATCGAACACTGGGCACCAGTTTGACAAGAATGGAATGTTTTTCCCCAGGATTGAAACTCAGTCTCTATGCTGCTGGTGTGCCTGATTTGAACCTTATTCTAGGAGGTGGGAGTACACTGTTTTTGCTGTTGAAACTTGATTACGCATAATCCACAGTCAGTTATTGAGTGATATATTATCATTCAGAATGTTGTCCTGTGAGATTATGTCATTTGGACTGAAAGATCTCTCCCCACCCTTCCCCACAAGTTGGCATCCAAAATAATTAAACCTGCGGCTCAATTGAAAGAAAAGCAATCTTCAAAGTCACTTTCAGTCAAATAATGTTCAGCTGTCCAACTAATAATTACACTGTTGCTGCACAATTGTCGGTGCACTCTGCCAAAAAGGACAGAATTGCTTTCAATGGGTTGAGTAATAACGTACTACTATCAATCAGGGTTTCAAATGTCTTATGACATATCACCTGTCAATTTGAACAGAGTGGAAGCATTATGTTAATGAGGTGACATGAATTTTAATGCACGGATTTTGTTGAGATTTCGCTGAGGTTTTATTACTGATAAAATATTATGTTTTACATCTTAATCGCAGCAAGTATAGAATGGAAGGCATTGAAATGGCAGAGGAGACTAAGACAAGGACTTGTAGTCTCGTCATTTTTGACAGATTGGCAATGTCATGAAGCACTCAAGAAAGGAAATAGAAGAATGGAATATACAGCCAAGACTGTACAATACAGGTCTCAGTAACTTATGCAGAGCACTGCTCACAGCACGGGCAGAGTTCTTCCCCGCTGGTGGGATTAAAGGCATGCAGGGAGTGGGGGGAGAATTCAGTGAGAGGTACAAAAATCGGTTTCACGCCAGTGTGAGTTTACAACGGGATCTTCCACGAATACCACCATAGCGGCTCAGGAATCCTGCTGGAAGCCCGTGTAAAAGCAAGTTGCATTCCGCTAATGGGAAGCATATGAAAGCCTGACTGGAATCCAACCATCTCTCCCCCACCTGTCTGATTCTCCATTATGCCAGCAGGAAGACACACCAGTCCAGAACATATCTGGGCCAGCATGGCATGCTAGAGTCAGGATTCACCTTTAGGGCGTTACTCACATCACGGACATCTGAGGAAAAGATGGTACTGGAGGCCTACACCTACTGGACCCGGCAGGGAAACATGATGCATCGTACGCTGGGTGGATCTTCATGCATAGGACACCACTGCGTTGGTAAGGATTTGGCAAAGGCAGCAGGGGAAGACAGGTTTAAGTGTATATGGGAGAGGAATGGCTTTGGGAGGGGGGATGAAAGGGTTAAGGGAGGTTGATGCCCTCTCCTCAAATTTGGTGAGATCCGTCAGGAATGGTCACACACACCCCCACTTCTCCCATTTGTCACGATTGTGTCAAAGCTTCTCCTGCTCAAAGAAGAGAGAGTTTCAGAGGAGTTGCATGTTACATTGGATGGAGCGTTGGAATTTGGTTCATTGATCATTCCTTGCAAGGTAGCCCACTTGTGTGTGACAGGTCATCAGTGGTGCAAATTGGATAGAAGGGTTGTGGACCAGCTTCCTCCAGAGTGCTGAGCACATCCACATGAACGAAAACGAAGGACATAAATGTAAATTGGTGTGGAATTGTTTTATACCAATGTTTCTCTACTCAAACAGTAACAAATGCTTGGAATAATGTGTCAGACTAGATATTGGAGGCAAAACATGACAGATTTTCAGAAAGGAGGGGTATTATAATGGGGACCATGAGACCAGAAAAATATGCTTTCAATGGAATGAACAGCCTTTCTCATTCTTAAAGTTACTGTAGAGATAATTGAATTTAAATTGATAAATTGTTGGCTGCAATAAGGCATTCATATTGCCTGAAATTAATCTTTGGCCCTTTCATCTGTTTATAAACAAAGTAAAATAAATTTATGCCCAGTTACAGGACAGTTCCCTGACCTGCATTTCAACAAAGGTCATTAACATAATGTTTCCACTCAGTTCAACAAAACTTTTGAAAGAATAATAATCCTCGACTGTACAAAGCACAACTGCTCTCCACATTTGAACATTAAAATAAGGAGCCACACCTAAACATGCGGCAGTGAGGAATCATGCTCGGATTTTAAAGGGATGTTGTCTTCACAAAATAGGTGTTTGCTGTAGAGATGAAACACTTTCCAGTTCTAACGGCAGGCCACATTGACCTGAAATGTTTCTCTCTCCACAGCTGCTGCATGGCTTATTTTCAGTGTTTTCTAAAATAGAATCAAATCATATACAAGAAATGAAATGAAGAGAGGGAAAGGATGATTGGACAAATGAGAAAAGAAGGCAGAAAGAAAAGGAAAGCATTATTCTTTTTTCATTTTAAAAATTTCGCAAAATTTACTACCAGTAAGAATGTTTATTTCCTTTCTGGGAGTTTCATTCACAATTTCTCGAAATCATAGGTTGGTTAAGTGTGAATTGCCGTTTCTCTCAGGCCAACAGCAGAGCCTTGGAGATTATCCAGCAATTTACAATGAATCACAGAATAGCTTTTCTCTGTTACAAGCTGCTGGGTGAATTACACATTAGTAACAGATAGTATTAAACTCATCATCACTTTGACAGCAAATTTCAGCGTATTTATCTGGATTTACTATAATACTTACATTCACATTTTTCAGTTGTGTTGCGCTGTGAGATTTCTAAAAAAGTACAAGATGTAGGATTGGCAATTAGTGCAAGAGGCAGCCCATTTACCTACAATGTAGCTTCAATGAATAAGTTTAGTTATGAACATGACATACATTTGCTCATAACTCTCAGGTCCAATTTTAAGTCTATGCCTGATGATTCAGATCCGTGATTCTTTTGCACTAAACTATTTGAATGAAAACATAATTGAATTAAGAAACTTAAATAATATAATGAAGATGCAAAGGTCTTTCAGAAGCACCCCAATCACAATAAATCTTGTTTTTGATGGTATTGAATGAAAGAAGGCTCTTTGATCAACCTTGATCAACAACCACACATTTAAATATATGCATATACAAATTAGGAGCGGGTTCCTTAAACTGCTCTACCAGCTGATAAGGTCATGGCTGACCTAGAGAGCAACTCTCCCAAAAAATTCTAAGTGTCGAATTCGTGTAAAAACTGGAGTAAATCCCGCTGGTTTTTTCAGCGGGAGTTTCAAAATGAATCTCCCACATTCTGTGCACTGCAGCGTGAATCATGCAAAAAAGCTGCAGGCAGGTCCTATTCACGCTGGAGAGGCCGGCAGCATCGCACTGAGCGGGCCACTGCACATGCACCCATCTGTCAGCACATCAGTTGGCTCATGCACAGTAACCCCACACTGCCAGCCTCCCGATCACTGGCCAGTTCAATCACTGGCCAGCCCCATGAACCCCACAACACTACCCCTCTGAGGGAGGGGAGAGGCTAGTTGGCCTGGAGGTTTCAGTCCCGGGCTCGCTAATTACATTTAAATTGTATGTAAATAAACATTATAATAAATGGTGCAGCTCTGCACTGATTTCTGGTGTGGAGCTGACCATGCCGGAAGTTTACACCCAGAGACTCGCAGAGGCACCCAGCTGGGATTTTGTGAAATGGCCTCCACTTGAGTCTCCCTGTGCTGAAAAAGCAGTGCAGTGGGCTGGGAGAATAGTCCTGCTAGTTCTGGCCTTAACTCTACTTTCCTGCTTACCCTCTATAACCTTCGACTCTCGTCAATCAAGAATTTATCAAACTCAGCCTTTAAAATTTTCAATGTCCTTACCTTTATTACCCTCTGGGAAAGAGAATTCCACAGCCCAATGACCCTCTGAGTGAAAAAAATGTTCTCATATTCCTTTTATTTTTAAAACTGTGTCCCCTAGTTTAAACATCACCTTATGGGATTAGATGGATTGATGCTTCTTCTAAATTGGTAAATTGCCGGGTATAAAAATTACAGAGGGAATTCTAAGATGGGGCGGCACGGTGGCACAGTGGTTAGCACTGCTGCTTCACAGCTCCAGGGACCTGGGTTTGATTCCCGGCTTGGGTCACTGTCTGTGTGCAGTTTGCACATTCTCCCCGTGTCTGCGTGGGTTTCCTCCGGGTGCTCCGGTTTCCTCCCACAGTCCAAAGATGTGCGGGTTAGGTTGATTGGCTATGCCCTTAGTGTCTTGGGATGCGTAGGTTAGAGGGATTAGTGGGTAAATATGTAGGGATATGGGGATGGAGCCTGGGTGGGATTGTGGTCGGTGCAGACTCGATGGGCCGAATGGCCTCTTTCTGTACTGTAGGGTTTCTAAGATTCTAAGATGTCATTCCAAAATGCGCTGAAATTCCTATGACAGTCTCTGTCAATGCAAGAACCTATTGTGAAGAATTGTGTCAATTACATCTGTTGGTGGAATTATAAATTGCCAACTTCCTTATTAAACGTGCCCCCAGTAACATGCGGCAATAAAATAATGTTTGAAAGCAAGTTAAACATACCCAAGCTCCCAAACTATTGTTGCCGTATCTGAATTTATTTCTTTTCATTCACTCAAGACCTTCTCCTTTCTGTTAAGTAACCCCATTGTACATCATGTCCGTGCAGGAAATTGTAAAGGAAAGGAATAGTTTTGGTTCCTCACCATTTGTCCCTGCCCCATCATGAGGTGCACAAAAAGGTTATTCCTTTCCTCTACTGTGATTGTTTGCCTTCACTTCTGTCACCATCGCTTTACCCTTCCCCATTCCATCCACTCCTTCATCCCCTCTGCGCTTTCATCTTTCCTTTTTCTCCCTCTGTGAACTCTCATTTCCCTCCTTGTTCTTCTGTCCCTTATTCCCCATCCATTATTCCCATCGCCTTCACTCATTCCCTTTCCCCATCTGCTTCCCCTGCACATCTTTTCTCTCACCCCACCAACTCCCTTCTTATCCTCCCACCTGTCTCCTCTCACTTGCCCTTTACTAACATTGGTTCAATGTCCCCTGCTTGACTTGAATACTGCAGTGGTCTTGACCCCCCATTGCAAAGTCACAGGAGACTGACTGGTATAAATATATTCATGGGAAAAGCAAGGAACAGGAAACAACACTCTGGGTTTGCACTAATAATTAATCACAATTACAATCTCAACATGATGTAAAACATTGCCAAAACTGTCTTATTTTAACAACAATGTTAACATTTGTCTATTGTTTCCATTGTGCATTGTCCACCCCATCATGCAGTCGTGGTGTTAAACTGGTGACATTAATGGGTTTGATGCCCCTGAATGCAAACAGTCCAACAAAAGGAATAGTTGAGTTTGCAGCAGCCACTTCGAGACACTCCTGTATTCAAAAGAACATTTTCAAAGAAAATTCAGCCAGATCACACATCAGACATCACACTGTGTATTCCAAACATGAGAGAGAAAGTTAATGCTGGATTTCTGAAATCAAATCAGAATATGCTGGAAATGCTCAGCAGGTTCATCAAACCCTGGAGAGAGAAACAACTGGTTGATGTTTCTAATGAAGACTCCTTTTAAACCAGGAAAGCTCCATGCAGGTGGTCCTCACCAAAGCATTAACCTTCCCTTTGTCTTTCAGACTCTGATGAACCTATTGTGTGCTGCCTGAATTTTTTGACGTTTTGAACGTTTTCAGAATAATTTTGTTCTTTCATCTTGCAGCTTGTCACAGGCCTTGTACACTTGTTTTTTTTTTGTTTTCAAAAATTGCACTGGTTCTGTTAATTAAAATTGCTATTGTAATATTCTAAAATCTGACAAATTAGATGAAAGATCGTTTAGTCCTTTGAATGGGAATTAACCCTGTTTTGCCAACAGGATGTAGCTCTTGTGACAGTTCTAAAACTCTGTGAGTCATCTGATCATTTAGTTTCAAATCTTTAATTGAACTGCATCTCACCAATGCAGTTTGGCAAGTGAGGGGATAGACAGAGCAGAGAAAATAGAACCCGACTATTGCCAGAGCTGAACAGGTTGGTGCTGGACAAGGGAGCACTGTGTTTGAGTTAACATTTTTTTAATAAATGAAAGGCTTTCACAGCTTCTAATGGTGTTAAACAAAATGACAATCTTGTATGTTTACGTTGCATTTGAAATGTTGCTACAGTGCTCAATGCATTAAAACATTTGTGTTACTGGCTGTGAGCTAAAAAATAAAAGTACAATGAGAATGTAAAAGGAATCTCGTGCATATATTTCAGTTATTAGAAACTCAGCACTGTGTACGTAAATTGATAGAGTTCTGTGCCAGATATAATTGTCTTGACCTCAAAACTCAACAGATCTGCAGGGACAAATAATTGGAGACAGTTTGGTCTTTTGCCAGAAGGGCCAATTACCTCCAAGTTGACACGTTAACAGAGGGATGTGCCTAACAAACTTATTGATTCACTTCCAAACACATTGGAACAAGTGGATGCTGTTTCACGGGGTATATGGTAAGATCTTTCAGATGTAGTTAATGGTTGTGGTGCAAACTCATAACATCTACCCTGAGATTGTAAATGGGATTATTCATTAGGTAGATAAGAAACAATACTTTTCACTGTACCCCAATACATGTGACAATAATAAATTAATTCAATTCAAAACAGAAAATATTGGCCCAAGTTGTGAGCAGCAGATTTCCTCCAGGATTCTGTGTTGGGTATCCAGTGACTCATGTTTGTTAATAACTTAAGATAATGTGTTGAAAGCAGAATGTTTAAATGGGTGAATGACACATAGAACAAAGAACAAAGAACAATACAGCACAGGAACAGGCCCTTCGGCCCTCCAAGCCCGCGCCGCTCCCCGGTCCAGGATTGAGTCCTGAATCCAGGATCCCCGCCCAATTTTCCAGCCTATCTACATCCTAATATCCTATCCACCGAGCTGTCCCTCACAGCTACGATGCTTTGTTCATCACAACCTATTAACTCACCCCCACCCCCCCATTCCAGACCATGTGATCTCCCGGGAGAGGCGAAAACCCAGAGTGAAAACCCCAGGGCCAATATTGGGAAAAAAAAATCTGGGAAATTCCTCTCTGACCCCCTGAGGCGATCGAAACGAGTCCAGGAGATCACACTGGCCCTGATCAGAAAATGCTTCCCAACCCTATTCATTTCCACTTCTGCTTTACGAACACCATCTGAATTCCCTGCCCCCAAGACAGGTTCCCAACTATCCGCAGTCTCGCTCTGTACTGGCACCAGCAAGATGATCATAGAATGAAGCCTTGAAACGAGAAACAAAGGACAATTAGCCTGCGCCGCTCCCTGGTCCAAACTAGACCACTCTTTTGTATCCCTCCATTCCCACTCCGTTCATATAGCTATCTAGATAAGTCTTAAATGTTCCCAGTGTGTCCGCCTCCACCACCTTGCCCGGCAACACATTCCAGGCCCCCACGACCCTCTGTGGAAAATATGTCCTTCTGATATCTGTGTTAAACCTCCCCCCCTTCACCTTGAACCTGTGACCCCTCGTGAACGTCACCACCGACCCGGGGAAAAGCTTCCCACCGTTCACCCTATCTATGCCTTTCATAATTTTATACACCTCTATTAAGTCTCCCCTCATCCTCCGTCTTTCCAAGGAGAACAACCCCAGTTTCCCCAATCTCTCCTCATAACCAAGCCCCTCCATACCAGGCAACATCCTGGTAAACCTCCTCTGTACTCTCTCCAAAGCCTCCACGTCCTTCTGGTAGTGTGGCGACCAGAACTGGACGCAGTATTCCAAATGCGACCGAACCAACGTTCTATACATCTGCAACATCAGACCCCAACTTTTATACTCTATGCCCCGTCCTATAAAGGCAAGCATGCCATATGCCTTCTTCACCACCTTCTCCACCTGTGACGTCACCTTCAAAGATCTGTGGACTTGCACACCCAGGTCCCTCTGCGTCTCTACACCCTTTATGGTTCTCCCATTTATCGTGTAGCTCCTCCCTACATTATTCCCACCAAAATGCATCACTTCGCATTTATCAGGATTGAACTCCATCTGCCATTTCTTTGCCCAACTTTCCAGCCTATCTATATCCTTCTGTAGCCTCTGACAATGTTCCTCACTATCTTCAAGTCCTGCCAGTTTTGTGTCGTCCGCAAACTTACTGATCACCCCAGTTACTCCTTCTTCCAGATCATTTATATAAATCACAAACAGCAGAGGTCCCAATACAGAGCCCTGCGGAACACCACTAGTCACAGGCCTCCAGCCGGAAAAAGACCCTTCCACTACCACCCTCTGTCTTCTATGACCAAGCCAGTTCTCCACCCATCTAGCCACCTCCCCCTTTATCCCATGAGATCCAACCTTTTTCACTAGCCTACCATGAGGGACTTTGTCAAACGCTTTACTAAAGTCCATATAGACAACATCCACGGCCCTTCCCTCGTCAACCATTCTGGTCACTTCTTCAAAAAACACCACCAGGTTAGTGAGGCATGACCTCCCTCTCACAAAACCATGCTGACTATCGTTAATGAGTTTATTCCTTTCTAAATGCGCATACATCCTATCTCTAAGAATCTTCTCCAACAACTTCCCCACCACGGACGTCAAGCTCACTGGCCTATAATTACCCGGGTTATCCTTCCTACCCTTCTTAAATAACGGGACCACATTAGCTATCCTCCAATCCTCTGGGACCTCACCTGCGTCCAGGTACGAGACAAAGATTTGCGTCAGAGGCCCAACGATTTCACCTCTCGTCTCCCTGAGCAGCCTTGGATAGATTCCATCAGGCCCTGGGGATTTGTCAGTCTTTATATTCTCTAACAAACCTAACACTTCCTCCTTTGTAATGGAGATTTTCTCCAACGGTTCAACACTCCCCTCCGAGACACTCCCAGTCAACACATCCCTCTCCTTTGTGAATACCGACGCAAAGTATTCATTTAGGATCTCCCCTACTTCTTTGGGCTCCAAGCATAAGTCCCCACTTTTGTCCCTGAGAGGTCGATTTTTTTCCCTAACAACCCTTTTGTTCCTAACATATGTATAAAATGCCTTGGGATTCTCCTTAATCCTGTCTGCCAAGAACATTTCGTGACCCCTTTTTGCTCTTCTAATTCCCCGTTTGAGTACTTTCCTACTTTCTTTGTACTCCTCCAGAGCTCCCTCCGTTTTTAGCTGCTTGGACCTAACATACGCCTCTCTTTTCTTTTTGACCAGTCCCTCAATTTCCCTGGTTATCCACGGTTCTCTAATCCTACCCTTCCTATCCTTCTTTTTTACAGGCACATGCTTGTCCTGTAGCCCTAACAACTGTTCCTTAAAAGACTGCCACATACCAGATGTGGATTTACCCTCAAACAGCCTCTCCCAATCAAGAGCTGCCAATTTCTGCCTGATCCCACCAAAGTTAGCCTTCCCCCAATCCAACACCTTACCCTTGGGACACCACTCATCCTTTTCCATCACTATCCTAACGCTAACAGAATTGTGGTCACTATTTGCCACATGTTCCCCTACCAAAACTTTGAAAACCTGACCGGGCTCATTCCCCAGTACCAGGTCCAGTATAGCCCCCTCTCTAGTCGGGCTGTCTACATATTGTTCCGACGAACCCTCCTGTACACATTTTACAAATTCCTCCCCATCCAGAGTCCCTGCCCTCAACGATTTCCAGTCTATACCAGGGAAATTGAAGTCTCCCACTACAACAACCCTATTTTTCCTGCACCTATCCAGTATCTCCTGACATATCCATTCTTCCACTTCCCTTGGGCTGTTGGGGGGCCTGTAGTACACCCCCAACATAGTGACTGTGCCTTTCCTGTTTCTAAGCTCCACCCAGAGTGACTCGTTACACGACCCCTCTGAATTGTCCTCCCTCTGCACCGCTGTAATATGCTCTCCAACTAATACCGCTACTCCCCCACCTCTTTTGGCCCCTCCTCTGTCTCGCCTAAAACACTTGTACCCTGGAATATTCAACTGCCAGTCCTGTCCCTCTTTCAACCAAGTCTCTGTCACCGCAACCACATCCAAATTCCTCGTGCGCATTAAGGCCCCAAGTTCGTCTGTCTTACCTGCTACGCTCCTTGCATTGAAGTATAAGCACTCCAGACCTCCAGGCCCAGTGAGGTCGTCCTCCCCCAGAGTGCTCTTCTTCTTTGCCAGCCTTGTCCCAGCCCCAAGCTCGTCCCCAGCCTCCACACTTGTAGACCTAATATTTTGATCCCCACCCCCCTGCCATACTAGTTTAAACCCCCCCAAACTGCACTAGCAAAGCTCCCAGCCAGGATATTTGTGCCCTTCCAACTTAGTTGTGACCCCTCCCTCTTGTACAGGTGCCATCCTCTCCTGAAAACTTCCCATTGATCTATGAAAATGAAGCCCTCCCTCCTGGACCAGTCCTTTAGCCAGGCATTCATTTGTACCAACTCCCTATTCTTAGCCTCACTGGCATGAGGCATTGGGAGCAGCCCAGAGATGGCCACCCTAGTGACCGTACTTTTTAACCTATTTCCCAACTCCCTGAATTGCTCTCTTAGGATCCCCCTACTCTTCCTATCTACGTCATTTCCACCAATGTGTATAATGACATCCGTTTCTTTATCTTCCCCTTTTAATATGCCTCCTATCCGCTCGGAGACATCCGTGACCCCAGCACCAGGTAGGCAGACTACCATCCTGGAGTCCCGTTCGCACCCACAGAATCGCCTGTGATGCACGTCAATTGAACTCAAGACACGAGGCTTCGGTAACTGAAGGCTTTTATTGCCTAACAATGGAACTACTAGAACGTAAGTACACCACCCCAGACTGACGAGGTCCCGCCCGAGCAGGGGGTCTTATACCTCTCCCAGGAGGCGGAGCCCGACTGGGATGTGCCACAACAGTAACAACCACAGGTGTATTAATCCCACCCTAGCCCAACAACAACATTAGAACAATCCCACAGTGTGAACACCCTAGCCCAACAACAACATTAGAACAACCCCACAGTGGGAACCAGCGATGGTTCACCACATTCACCCCTCCTTTGAGAACAAAGGCCGGCGGGGTGCGAAAACAGACTAAAAAAAAGTCAACAGATTATAAGTCCAGACGGTCTGGAGGACCGCACCGTCGTTGTGACCTCCTCAATACCTGCGGTGACACCGGAGTAGGTGCTTGCGGTGGCGTTCTCCCCAAAACAGCGTCCGGCTGTCCTCTCGCGGACTCACAGGCTGGTTGACCCTGATGAAGCGGTAGTGCAGGGGATCCCGGTACATTCTGCGATGGCGCCGATCTCCGGGTCTCAGGCAAGCTGTACAGTGGAGTATAACTGTTATGCACTGGTCCCGGTGCTGACCGCGCCACGGCCGGGGGAGAAATAAGGGATAAGAGATTCGTCACTGGGGGTATGGGAGCGACAGGAGTTGCTACGTCCCCTGCGGGCGCCAGGTCTCGGATCGAGACTGTGTCCTCTCGCCCGTCAGGATATGCCACATAGGCATACTGAGGGTTGGCGTGGAGGAGGTGGACCTGTTCGACCAAGGGGTCGGACTTGCGGGCCCTTACATGTCGCCGCAGAAGGACGGGTCCTGGGTACGTCAACCAGGCTGGTAAAGATATCCCCGAGGACGACTTCCGAGGGAATGAGAACATCCTCTCGTGGGGAGTAGCATTGGTTGCCGTACACAGGAGGGAGCGAATGGAGTGAAGCGCATTTGGGAGGACCTCCTGCCAATGGGAGACTGGAAGGCCTTTGGACTTCAGCGCCAATAGGACAGCCTTCCAGACTGTAGCATTCTCTCTTTCCACCTGTCCATTGCCCCTAGGGTTGTAACTCGTTGTCCTACTAGAGGCAACCCCGTATGAGAGCAGGAATTGCCTCAAATCATTACTCATGAACGACGAGCCCCTGTCGCTATGTATATAGCTGGGGTACCCGAACAGGGTAAAAAGATCACAGAATGCCTTGATCACCGTGGCAGTCGACGTGTCCGCACAGGGGACAACAAACGGGAACCGGGAGTACTCGTCTATTATGTTCAGAAAGTACACGTTCCGATCTGTTGAGGGAAGGGGGCCCTTAAAATCCACACTCAGCCTCTCGAAGGGGCGAGTGGCCTTGACCAAATGTGCCCGGTCAGGTCGGTAAAAGTGCGGTTTGCATTCCGCGCAAATCCGACAGCTCCTTGTCACTGACCTGACGTCCTCCACCGAGTAAGGCAGGTTGCGGGCTTTGATAAAGTGGTAGAGCCGAGTGACCCCAGGATGGCACAGATCATTATGGAGGGCGTTCAAGCGATCCTCCTGCGTAGTAGCGCATGTTCCGCGCGAGAGGGCATCCGAGGGCTCATTGAGTTTCCCTGGACGATACATGATATCGTAGTTATAGGTGGAGAGCTCAATTCTCCACCGCAAGATCTTGTCATTCTTGATCTTGCCCCTCTGCGTGTTATTGAACATGAACGCCACGGACCGCTGGTCCGTGATCAGGGTGAACCGCTTCCCCGCCAGGTAATGGCGCCAGCGTCTGACGGCCTCCACAATGGCCTGGGCCTCCTTTTCCACCGCTGAATGCCGAATTTCGGGACCTTGGAGGGTGCGGGAAAAAAACGCGACGGGCCTGCCTGCCTGGTTTAGTGTGGCGGCCAGGGCGAAATCAGATGCATCGCTTTCCACCTGAAAAGGGATGGATTCATCTACCGCGTGCATCGTAGCTTTCGCAATGTCGTGTTTCAATGCCTTGAAGGCCAATTGGGCCTCTGGCGTGAGTGGAAAAGTCGTGGACTTAATAAGCGGACGGGCTTTGTCCGCGTAGTTGGGGACCCACTGCGCATAAGAGAAGAAGCCTAGGCATCTCCTCAGTGCTTTTGCGCTAGCGGGCAAAGAAAGTTCAGCAAGGGGGCGCATACGGTCGGGATCAGGGCCAATGACCCCGTTTTCCACTACGTATCCCAGAATGGCTAACCGGCGCGTACGGAATACACACTTCTCCCTGTTGTAGGTCAAATTCAGGCGAGATGCAGTGCGTAAAAAGTTCTGGAGATTTGTGTCATGGTCCTGCTGATCACGGCCGCAGATGGTGACATTATCCAGGTACGGGAAGGTAGCCCGCAGCCCGTTCTGGTCCACCATTCGGTCCATAGCACGCTGGAAGACCGAGACCCCATTGGTGACACCAAATGGAACCCTAAGAAACTGATACAGACGACCATCCGCCTCAAAAGCCGTGTAGTGTCGGTCCTCTGGGCGGATGGGGAGTTGGTGGTAGGCGGACTTAAGGTCTATGGTGGAGAACACCCGGTACTGCGCAATCTGATTGACCATATCAGATATGCGCGGGAGAGGATACGCATCCAGCTGCGTATATTGATTAATGGTCTGACTGTAATCAATGACCATCCGGGGTTTGTTCCCGCTCTTAACCACCACAACCTGTGCTCTCCACGGACTAACACTGGGCTGTATGATCCCTTCTTTGAGGAGCCGCTGAACCTCAGATCTGATGAAGATCCGATCTTCAGCGCTGTAACGCCTACTTTTAGTAGCGATGGGCTTGCAGCCTGGTACCAGATTCTTGAATAAAGAGGGTGTGGTGATCTTTAATGTAGAAAGATTGCATGCGAGGCGCTTTGGACAATTTGGAGACTGCAGCTGTTCCCCTACTGTCAGCGAAGGGAGTGGCCCACCGTACTGTAGGATCACACTCTTCATGTGGACCATAAAGTTTAGTCCGAGGAGAATTGGTGCGCAAAGATGCGGCAACACAAGGAGCCTGAATCGCTCGTAAATTGTGCCCTGCACTTTCAGAGTTACCACACAACGTCCTTGAACAGGGACAGACCGGGACCGTGATGCCATAGAGATTGTCTGTTTGGCAGGTTGAACCTAGAGTCCACACCTCTTTACAGTGTCAGGGTGAATAAAGCTCTCAGTGCTCCTGCTGTCAAACAGACAATAAATTGCACGACCATTTACCTCTATGTCCATCATTGAACAGTCAAGCCTGTGGTGCTTAGCCTGGTTCAGGGTGATCGACGCCACCGTTGGCCCTTGAACGTCACTGCAGGCAGCTGAGGTCGATGCTGAGGACCCCTGCTGGTCGCTCCTGGTCGTCGTCGTCCAAAATGGCCACCCCCATGAATCGCACATGGTTGAGGGCGCCAAGCGTAGCGACTCCCGGTGGTCATCCTCCTCCGACTCCATCGACCACAATGCCGTCGTCCTGGACTCGCACGTGGACGAACCCCGTGGGTACTTCGACGTCGATGGTGATGATCCCCGTTCTGAAGGGTCACAGGCTGCACTGCCGTTCTTGGGCTTTGATCTGCACACCTTCGCGTAGTGCCCCTTTTTACCGCATTGATTACAGACCACCGCTTTAGCAGGACACTTTTGTCGTGGATGCTTGGCTCCTCCGCAGAAGTAGCACCGCGGGCCACATGGGGCTGCCGCCGTCGTCGGGTCTACATGGGAGCACGCCATAACACTGCACTTCGAGCCCGTGGGGCGAGGAGGGATTTGTGACTGCTCCTGCCATGTTGTCTCCACGTGGTCCTCCGGATACAGGACCAAGCTCTTCGAAGCCGCCTCAAGCATTTCAGCCATTTCCATAGCTTGGGTCAGGTTGAGATTCCCCTTTTCTAGCAGCTTGAGACGGATGTACGAAGACCCTACCCCGGCCACAAACGCATCTCGGGCGAGGTCATACATATACTGCTCAGCCGACACAGCTTTGCAGTCGCAGCCCCTGGCAAGCTGCAAGAGCTCATTGGTGTAATCCTCCATGGTTTCGCCCGACTGCCGACGTCGTGTAGCGAGGAGGTAACGAGCGTGGATCTCATTGGGAGGTTTCGTGTAGCGCTTTTTTAAAAGCTCGAGGGCCCTCGGGTAAGTGGTGGCCGCACGGATCGCGAGGTAGACAGTGTCGCTTACCCTCACATGGAGGACCCGGAGTCTGTCGTCATCTGTGATGACCGCTGCGGAGGCTGCCAGGTAGTCCTCAAAACACTTCAGCCAGTGGTCGAAGGTGTTAGAGGCGCCCACCGCACGTGGATCCAGCGTCAGACGCTCTGGCTTTAAGATTTGTTCCATACTCTCCGTTCCGTCGAGAGCTTAGTGTTAGGCAATAAAATTGATGCACGTCAATTGAACTCAAGACACGAGGCTTCGGTAACTGAAGGCTTTTATTGCCTAACAATGGAACTACTAGAACGTAAGTACACCACCCCAGACTGACGAGGTCCCGCCCGAGCAGGGGGTCTTATACCTCTCCCAGGAGGCGGAGCCCGACTGGGATGTGCCACAACAGTAACAACCACAGGTGTATTAATCCCACCCTAGCCCAACAACAACATTAGAACAATCCCACAGTGTGAACACCCTAGCCCAACAACAACATTAGAACAACCCCACAGTGGGAACCAGCGATGGTTCACCACAGCCTGTCTGTGCCTCTAACTGATGCATCCCCCACCACTATCGCTCTCCTAACCCCTCTCTTCCCTTTCCGGGTCACAGAGCCTGACTGTGTGCCAGTGACCTGGTCACTGTGTCTTACCACTGGAGAGGCACACTCCTCCACACTATCCAAAACAATATACCTGTTTTGGAGTGGGACAACCACAGGTGACCCCTCTTCTAACTGTTCAACTCCCTTCCCCTCTCACACCTGTCACCAAGCCCTTCCTATTTTGAGAGACCGCCACTGGAGTACTCCCTGGTACTTTACCCTTCTGCCCTTTACTCCTCCTAACTGTGACCCACGTGTCTTCCTCCCGATGCCCCGGTGTAACTAGTTGCCTATAACTCCTGTCAATTTTTCTCCCATTTTCCCTGACTAGACTAAGGTCAGTGATCTGCAGCTCCAGTTCCATGACACGGTCCCGCAAGAGCTGCAG
Organism: Mustelus asterias; assembly: GCF_964213995.1. Lineage (NCBI taxonomy): Eukaryota > Metazoa > Chordata > Chondrichthyes > Carcharhiniformes > Triakidae > Mustelus > Mustelus asterias. The sequence continues at coordinate 29,379,179 of NC_135817.1, read as the reverse complement.
TTCCACGCACCTGGCACATATGTGAACCTCTGGGAAGCTAGGTGTTTGCAGGAACTCCCACATCCCACATCGGAAGCACTGAACTGGCCGATCACTCATACCTGCCCTTATCCTTTATAGGGTTGGAAAAAAAATAACTAGCCTTGCCTCGCCCTTTCAGCCTAAGCCCTGTGAGCCAAAGCCCTTATAGTTCACACTCTGCTTCCCACTCACTCAAACCCTGTGAGTCAAAGCCCTTATAGTTCACACTCTGCTTCCCACTCACTCAAACCCTGTGAGTCAAAGCCCTTATAGTTCACACTCTGCTTCCCACTCGCTCCACTGCCCGCTCCCGACGCTGCCCGCTGTATAGTGCAGCCGGCTTTTTATGCTCCCGGCGAACGCCCCAGGTAACTGCCTTTTATACTAAGACTCAACCTCCCAGAATCCCCTTCAGCTGACCTCACTTCCTCAATTCAAAACCCTGAAAAAAGCCCGCGAAATATACAAGGAATACCCTTAAATGAATAAATGAATAATTAAATCACTTCTTTGCTTACTCTCAGCACTCCTGCTAAGACTCTCTCACATGGAACAGTCTTGGGGCAAGTCTATCGATGAAAATGATTTATATTCTTTTTACAACTGTGGATATTAATATTAGTTAAAAAAAATTAAGCAACACATAACAGTGCTAAAAATAATGTGATTGTGTGACACCAGATAATCTGATGAATAAAGTGTGAAGAGAAAACATTCAACTGTCTGAATCACTAACGTTGAAAGTAAACTCCCATCTTCTAAACCACTGGTAAATTCAACTGGAGAACTATGTTCAGTTTAAGGTGATGCTGCATTGCAAGGAAGTCCTATTAGAAAACAGGTTACTCATGTTGCAGCTATCTAGTTCATTTGCGTTAGAATACAACTTTTAGTTTTAGGAATTAAAGTTTTAACTGTAGAAAAATGGGGCATCATTGAAATAGATGCAATTTGAACAAATTTGGAGTTAATTACATTTAAAAGCTAACTTGCTTTTACCTTGATCATATAAAAATCTCAAACAATGGGTGACTCATTTCTGGACATCTTGGTAGAGCCAGCATGTGTTGCGTTGAAGATAAAATAAGTTGCTGTCTTTCTGTTTCAATCATTAAGCTCCTGGCCTCATTACAGCTTTGGCTCAAACATGAACAAAAGAGCTGAATGCCAGAGATGAGGTGAGAGGCACTGCGCTTGACATCAGAGCAGCATTTGACTGAGTATGGCACCAAGGAGTCCTAGCTAAATTAGAGTCAATGAGAATTAGGAGTAAACTCTCCGTTGGTTGCAGTCTTACTTAGAATCATAGAAACATAGATTCTTACCTGGCAAAAAGAAAGAAGGTTGTGAAGGTTGGAGGTCAATCATCTCAGCTCCAGGACATCACTGCAGGTTTGTATCCTAGGCCCAACCATATTCAGTTGCTTCGTCGATGACCTTCCATGCATCTCAAGGTGAGAAGTGCGATTGTTTGCAGATAATTGCACAATGTTCAGTACATTTGTAACTCCTCAGATACTGAAGCAGTTCATGTCTAAATGCAGCAAGACCTGGATAAGATCCAGTTGGGCTGATAAGTGGCAAGTAACATTTGTGCCACATAAGTGCCAGGCAATAACAATGTCCAACTAGAGAGGATCTAACCATCGCCCCTTGACATTTAATGGCATTACCATTGTTGAATCCCCTACTGTCAATATCCTGGGAGGTTACCATTGGCCAAAAATTGAACTGGACCAATATAAATACAGCGACTACCAGCACAGGTCAAAGGCTAGAAATCTTACAGTGAATAACTCCCTCCTGACCCCTCAAAGCCCATCAACCATCCAGAAGGCACAAGTCAGGTGTGTAATGGAACACTCGCCACTTGCCTGGAAGCGTGACACCATCCAGGACAAAACAGCCCGCTTGATTGCTACCACTTCCACAAACGTTCAATCTTTCCACCACAGATGAGCAGTGACAGCCATGTGTATCATCTACAAGATGCACTGCAGGAACTCACCAAGGTTCTTTAGGCAGCAGCCCCCAAACAGACCACCACTGCCATCTAGAAAGCACAAGAGCAGCAGATACCTGGGAACACCATGATCTGGAGGTTCACCTCTAAGTCACTTACCATCCTGACTTGGAAATATATCACCATTTCTTCATTGTTGCTGGGTCAAAAACCTGGAATTACCTCCCTAACAACACTGTGGGTATACCTACACCTCAGGGACTGCAACAGCTCGAGCAGGCAACTCACCACCACCTTCTGAAGGGCAACTAGAGATGGGCAATAAATGCTGACCTAGCCAGCAATGCCCACATCCCATAAATGAATTTTTAAAAATTCTAAAGTATGCCACATTGCCGTACAGATAGGAATCCAGGGTGGATCCATGGTTAGAAGGTGTGTTTGCTGAGAGAAGATGGCAGCTCAATTTGTGTTCCTTGAAGGAAAAGTCCCAGGAAAACTGAATAAACCTTCAATATTTTGTAGAAGAACCCCTGGGTGGGGGTGGGGGGGAGGGGAGGGGAGTATAAAGTAAAACTGAGTTCATAATGTATGTAGCTGTGACTAGTATTAATAGTGCTTACATTTTATGATTCTTTTTAATATACAGTAAAGTATATTTTTGTTGAAAAACATGAAACCTTGTGGCATACTTCTGTCGGTTAATTGATGGGTGTTCATATTTCTTCTTTAAATGGTAGCATTTAAAGAGCCCTGAACAGGATCTGTAATGCCAGGCAATAATATGTTTTAACATACATGATTTACAATCATGGAGGAAAGTATTAGAATGAATAGAAAGATAACTTGAGGACAAGAATATAAGTTGAAGGAACCTGGAGCTAAATTTAAAAGGAACATCTTCACATTAAGAATTGTTGACATGGAGAAGACTGCCACCTAGTGCAATGAATGAAAACTTGAATGAAGCATTCCACAGGAAACATCAACCAGGAGGAACAAGATAGGGTTGAAAACATCAATTCCAAGTGCGATGGAAATGAAACTCGAGGGGCGCTTATCCTTACAGTGTAAGAATAAGTGGGTGAAGAGGGACTCTTGCCGAAGTGCATGAAATATGTTGAATGGCATAGATAAGGTCAACACACATTATTATTTAATGTACATCAAAAATGTGGTACTAACTGACAAATACAAAATAAATAAAAATAGACAGCGGAGAATGACAAATGATTGACAAAATAGCAATGTAAACAACTTGTTTTGTTCAAAGTTCGGTTGGGTTGCCAATATGTGGATTGCACGAGTTCCATTTTCAAATTACAGCTCAACTGCAGTGCCAGTTTGAATTTAAGAGCCCCAGATTTCTCTCATGTTACACCAGTACACTCTGAGCAAGCCAGGGAGTCAAGTCGTTTATCCCACCAGTTACCTACCAGTATATTCCATAGGAAGTTGCACCAGGCAGACACTGTGTCTGCCCAACTTGGAATTCCCATTATTTTCACCCCAACAGTACCAGATGTCACATGCACGTGGCTTATGATGGTGGGGGCAAGGAGTTAGATTTTAAAGGCCATTTTCCCTAATGCAATTAATTATAGAGTGAACATTTGCATTATGGAAAAGGATACGTTTGAAAGCCTATGACTGTCGGCCAACTATGTAGTCAGACACCACAGCCACCATGCTTCTCTCTAGCCTTGTCCCCAATGTGAGGGGCACATTAAATGATCCCCAGCCTCTGCCTGAAGTATTGAAGTAACCCAACAGGAGACAAGGGGATGAAGCGGCTCATCACTGATACCAGAAAGTCCTATGTCATTGACAAGTACATCACCTTAAAGGGAGTTGTAGCCTCAGATGACCTTATGGTTTCTGATTTAGAACATAGAACAGTACAGCACAGAACAGGCCCTTCGGCCCATGATGTTGTGCCGAGCTTTCTCTGAAACCAAGATCAAGCTATCCCACTCCCTATCATCCTGGTGTGCTCCATGTGCCTATCCAATAACCGCTTAAATGTTCCTAAAGTGTCTGACTCCACTATCACTGCAGGCAGTCCATTCCACACCCCAACCACTCTCTGCGTAAAGAACCTACCTCTGATATCCTTCCTGTATCTCCCACCACGAACCCTATAGTTATGCCCCCTTGTAATAGCTCCATCCACCCGAGGAAATAGTCTTTGAACGTTCACTCTATCTATCCCCTTCATCATTTTATAAACCTCTATTAAGTCTCCCCTCAGCCTCCTCCGCTCCAGAGAGAACAGCCCTAGCTCCCTCAACCTTTCCTCATAAGACCTACCCTCCAAACCAGGCAGCATCCTGGTAAATCTCCTCTGCACTCTTTCCAGCGCTTCCACATCCTTCTTATAGTGAGGTGACCAGAACTGCACACAATATTCCAAATGTGGTCTCACCAAGGTCCTGTACAGTTGCAGCATAACCCCACGGCTCTTAAACTCCAACCCCCTGTTAATAAAAGCTAACACACTATAGGCCTTCTTCACAGCTCTCTCCACTTGAGTGGCAACCTTTAGAGATCTGTGGATATGGACCCCAAGATCTCTCTGTTCCTCCACAGTCTTCAGAACCCTACCTTTGACCCTGTAATCCACATTTAAATTAGTCCTACCAAAATGAATCACCTCACATTTATCAGGGTTAAACTCCATTTGCCATTTTTCAGCCCAGCTTTGCATCCTATCTATGTCTCTTTGCAGCCTACAACAGCCCTCCACCTCATCCACTACTCCACCAATCTTGGTGTCATCAGCAAATTTACTGATCCACCCTTCAGCCCCCTCCTCTAAGTCATTAATAAAAATCACAAAGAGCAGAGGACCAAGCACTGATCCCTGTGGCACTCCGCTAGCAACCTGCCTCCAATCCGAAAATTTTCCATCCACCACCACCCTCCGTCTTCAATCAGATAGCCAGTTACCTATCCAATCTGCCAACTTTCCCTCTATCCCACACCTCCTTACTTTCATCATAAGCCGACCATGGGGGACCTTATCAAACGCCTTACATCAACTGCCCTACCTTCATCAACACACTTAGTTACCTCCTCAAAAAATTCTATCAAGTTTGTGAGGTACGACTTGCCCTTCACGAATCCGTGCTGACTATCCCGGATTAATCCGCATCTTTCTAAATGGTCGTAAATCCCATCCCTAAGGACCTTTTCCATCAATTTACCAACCACCGAAGTAAGACTAACCGGTCTATAATTACCAGGGTCATTTCTATTCTGTTTCTTAAACAGAGGAACAACATTCGCCACTCTCCAGTCCTCTGGCACCATCCCCGTGGACAGTGAGGACCCAAAGATCAAAGCCAAAGGCTCTGCAATCTCATCCCTTGCCTCCCAAAGAATCCTAGGATATATTTCATCAGGCCCAGGGGACTTATCGACCTTCAGTTTATTCAAAACTGCCAGGACATCCTCCCTCCGAACATCTATTTCCTCCAGCCTATTAGCCTGTAACACCTTCTCTTCCTCAAAAACATGGCCCCTCTCCTTGGTGAACACTGAAGAAAAGCATTCATCACCTCGCCTATCTCTACTGACTTCATACACAAGTTCCCACTACTGTCCTTGACCGGCCCTAACCTCACCCTGGTCATTCTTTTATTCCTCACATAAGAGTAAAAAGCCTTGGGGTTTTCCTTGATCCGACCCGCCAAGGACTGCTCATGTCCCCTCCTAGCTGTCCTAAGCCCCTTTTTCAGCTCATTCCTTGCTAACTTGTAACCCTCAATCGAGCCATCTGAACCTTGTTTCCTCATCCCTACATAAGCTTCCCTCTTCCTTTTCACAAGACATTCCACCTCTTTCGTGAACTATGGTTCCCTCACTTGGCCATTTCCTGCCTGCCTGACAGGGACGTACCTATCAAGGACACCCAGTATTTGTTTCTTGAAAATGTTCCACTTTTCATTTGTGCCTTTCCCTGACAGTTTCTGTTCCCATCTTATGCCTCCTAATTCTTGCCTAATCGCATCATAATTACCTCTCCCCCAATTGTAAACCTTGCCCTGCCGTACGGCCCTATCCCTCTCTATTGCAATAACAAAAGACACCGAATTGTGGTCACTATCTCCAAAGTGCTCTCCCACAACCAAATCTAACACTTGGCCCGGTTCATTTCCCAGTACCAAATCCAATGTGGCCTCACCTCTTGTCGGCCTATCCACATATTGTGTCAGGAAACGCTCCTGCACACACTGCACAAAAACTGCCCCATCCAAACTATTTGACCTACAAAGGTTCCAATCAATATTTGGAAAGTTAAAGTCCCCCATGACAACTACCCTGTGACCCCCACACATATCCATAATCTGCTTAGCAATTTCTTCCTCCACATCTCTATTACTATTTGGGGGCCTATAGTAAACTCCTAACAACGTGACCACTCCTTTCCTATTTCTAACTTCAGCCCATATTACCTCAGTGTGCAGATCCCCCTCGAAGTGCCTTTCCGCAGCCGTTAGACTATCCTTGATTAACAATGCCACTCCTCCACCTCTTTTACCAGCTTCCCTACACTTACTGAAACATCTATACCCCGGAACGTCCAACAACCATTCCTGTCCTTGTTCTACCCACGTCTCCGTAATGGCCACAACATCGTAGTCCCAAGTACCAATTCACGCCCCAAGTTCATCTACTTTGTTCCGGATGCTCCTTGCATTGAAGTAGACACACTTCAACCCACCTTCCTGTCTACCGGTACCCACCCTTGACCTTGATACCTTCCCCAATACCTCACCACCCTCAACACTGACTTCTGGACTACAACTCCTTTTCCCACTCCCCTGACAAATTAGTTTAAACCCCCCTGAAGAGCCGTAGCAAATTTCCCTCCCAGGATATTGGTGCCCCTCTGGTTCAGGTGCACCCCGTCCTGTTTGCACAGGTCCCACCTTCCCCAGAATGTGTTCCAATTATCCACGTATCTGAAACCCTCCCTCCTACACCATCCCTGCAACCACATGTTTAACTGCACTCTCTCCCTGTTCCTCAACTCGCTATCACGTGGCACCAGTAACGTACCAGAGATGACCACATGTTTTGTCTCGGCTCTCAGCTTCCAGCCCAGCTCCCGAAATTCCTGTTTTAAATCCCCGTCCCTTCTCTTACCTATGTCGTTGGTACCAATGTGTACCACGACTTGTGACTGTTTCCCCTCCCCCTTAAGAATCCGGAAGACATGTTCCGAGACGTCACGGACCCTGGCATCCGGTAGGCAACATACCATCCTCGAGTCTCTTTTGCTGCCACAGAACCTCCTATCTATCCCTCTAACTAACGAGTCCCCAATAACTATTGCCCTCCCGCTCTCCCCCTTACCCTCCCGAGCCACAGAGACGGACACAGTGCTGGAGATCCTCTCACTGCGGCTCACCACTGGTATGTCGTCCCCCTCAACCGTATCCAAAGCGGAATACTTGTTGCTAAGGGGAACGACCACAGGGGATCCCTGCACTGACTGCTTCCTCCCAGCCCCTCTCACCGTCACCCATCTATTTTCATTCCTCGGAGTAACTGTATCCCTAAAGCTTCTGTCTATGGCCACCTCTGCGTCCCTAATGATCCTACGTTCATCCAACTCCAGCTCCAGTTCCCTAACACGGTTTTGGAGGAGCTGCAGATGGGTGCACTTCCCACAGGTGTAATCAGCAGGGACACTGATGTCGTCCCTCACCTCAAACATAGAGTAAGAGGAACATAGCACTGCCTGCACACCCATCCCCTCTAGATACCTTGCCAGTACCAGGTAGAAACAGCAAAAATGAATTAAACTCACCCCTGCTCGCCCTATCTGCCTAAGCCCTGTGAGCTGAAGCCCTTACAGCTTTCACTCAGCTTCCCACTCACTCCACAGCGCGCTCCCGACGCTGCCCGCTGTATAGAGTGACTTTTATACTAAAAAACACAATCTCCCAGAATCCCCTGCAGCCTACTCCCACTTCCTCGGAGTTTAAACCCTTGAAAAAAGCCAGTGAAAAAAACGGAATAAATAAATAAATAAATAAATAAATCACAGCACTTTACTCACCCTCAGTACTCCTGCTGAGAATCTCTCTCTGTCCTGCACCACTTCGAACAAATGAGGATTTAAATGAGGATGAATCCTTTGTTGCTAACTGCTGAACGGAGGGAGCTGTGAGATCAGGATTGGCAGCAGAACAGCAGATATAGGCAGGAGCACCACAACGACAAAACCACCTACGATCATATAACGGCTCAGATGTTGTGGCCCACAGTGAAGGAACAGTGTTCACTCTCAATCATTAAGGAAGCTGTCCACAAAGATTGGGCAAGCTATAAGGCGTTGATTTCCTCCATCACAATGTCAGTTTCATTCTGAGTCCATCTGTATGGGATCATTGACATTCAGCAACAATGAAGAGAAACCATCAAGCTGCCTGAGCAGCCAATTAGATTGATCATTCCTCACAGACAGCAAGCCAGAAGCAAAAAGAACTGATTATAATGTACATTTTAACCATGTTAAAAAGAGCAAAATAAAGACCAATAAATAAGGGAGAAACTGAAAAAAATCAGAAACCAACTTTAAAAATGTTCTTGTTATTTTAAAAAACTATGGAACTTTGATCAGGGAATGGAAGGGAGGACACACTCAACTTTTAAAATCAGCTTTTCAGGGAAAGAGAAGTTTGGCAACGATTATGACACTGTTAAAAACTTGTTCCACCTCACCAGCAAGACTCCACTTTTTCAATGATTTTTTTAAACAGCGAGAGTAATGCATAAAAAAATTAAACTTCATGTCAAATCACTCATTCTGTGCTGGCTGCATCTGCAAAGAATTCACAGTGTACCCTATGGAAGGCCAGGGTATCAATGGTAGCAACATCTGGATTTCCACAATGAACTGTGTATGTGTGAGTGGGGGAACTTGTTGTTAGTTTTACACAGTAATGCCAGGAAACAGTAATAGTTCCATCATCCTTACAATGGCTCAGTTCTGAGCCTATAGAGTCAGAAAGTGCTTTTAAAAAAGACGCCAAGCCAAAAAAGAGGATGTAGGAGAATCGATTAAAACCTTGACGAGAGAGACGGTTGAAGACAAGGAATGGGAAATGCATGACCTTACAAAGTAAATGCAAAGATGGGCGTGGTTAGCAATAGAGAAAAGAAGCTGCCAGTGAGCCTTACTTCTGTTGTGGGCAAAATTTTGGAAAGGATTATAAGAGATAGGATTTATAGTCACCTAGAAAGGAATAATTTGATTAGGGATAGTCAGCACGGTTTTGTGAAGGGTAGGTCGTGCCTCACAAACCTTATTGAGTTCTTTGAGAAGGTGACCAAAGAGGTGGATGAGGGTAAAGCGGTTGATGTGGTGTATATGGATTTCAGCAAAGCGTTTGATAAGGTTCCCCATGGTAAGCTTTCGCAGAAAATACGGACACATGGGATTGAGGGTGATTTAGCGGTTTGGATCAGGAATTGACTAGCTGTAAGAAAACAGAGGGTGGTGGTTGATGGGAAATATTCATCCTGGAGTTCAGTTACTAGTGGTGTACCTCAAGGATCTGTTTTGGGGCCACTGCTGTTTGTCATTTTTATTAATGACCTGGATGAGGGCGTAGAAGGATGGATTAGTAAATTTGCGGATGACACTAAAGTCGGTGGAGTTGTAGACAGTGCGGAGGGAAGTGGCAGGTTACAGAGGGACATAGATAAGCTGCAGAGCTGGGCTGAGAGGTGGCAAATGGAGGTTAATGCAGAAAAGCGTGAGGTGATTCACTTTGGAAGGAGTAACAGGAATTCAGAGTACTGGGCTAATGGTAAGATACTTGGTAGTGTGGATGAACAGAGGGATCTGGGTGTCCATGTGCATAGATCCCTGAAAGTTGGCACCCAGGTTGATAGGGTTGTTAAGAAGGTGTACAGTGTGTTAGCTTTTATTGGTAGAGGGATTGAGTTTCGGAGCCAGGAGGTCATGCTGCAACTGTACAAAACTCTGGTGCGGCCGCACTTGGAGTATTGTGTACAGTTCTGGTCGCTGCATTATAGGAAAGATGTGGAAGTGTTGGAAAGGGTGCAGAGGAGATTTACCAGGATGTTGCCTGGTATGGTGGGAAAATCGTATGAGGAAAGGCTGAGGAGCTTGAGGTTGGTTTCGTTAGAGAGAAGAAGGTTAAGAGGTGACTTAATAGAGGCATACAAGATGACAGAGGATTAGATAGGGTGGATAGTGAACACGAGGGGACATAGCTTTGAATTGAGGGGTGAGAGATATAGGACAGATGTTAGAGGTAGGTTCTTTACTCAGAGAGTAGTAAGGGCGTGGAATGCCCTGCTTGCAGCAGTAGTGGATTTGTCAACATTAAGAGCATTCAAATGGTTATTGGATAAACATATGGATGATATTGGAATAGTGTCGATTAGGGGGGCTTTAGATTGGTTTCACTGGTCGGCGCAACATCGAGGGCCGAAGGGCCTGTACTGCGCTGTAATGTTCTATGTTCTAGTTATCTTTACTTTGAGGAAGGATCTGGGAACAATGGACTGTATTGGAGAGGACTGTTAGGCCAGGTATTACTTGGTGTGGCCCAACCAGGTTGAGATGTGGAAGGAGAAGTCAGTTGTGCAGGAGATGCTTTTTAAGTCTGTGCCCCTTGGATTAGAGGGACCTGAGTGGGGACCACAACAGGGAAACGATTGGGATGAGACCGTCAAGGTTTTTTGGGGAGAAGGAGACAAAAGGTGATGAGGGAGTGATAGAGAAAACGGATGCTTGCAGATGTATCACAGCAAATGGGGGGCATAAACTAATAATTGAAGTTGAAATTGTATGTAATTTGGGAGGAGTTTTATCGAGGGCAGATGCTGCAGAAAAAAGATTTGGAAAGAATAAATGGAGGGGACGTGAAGGAAGCAAGTGATGCAAGATGGTCATGCCAATGATCAACACTGTGGGGTAGAGAGGTTAGGGAAATGGTCAACTCACAATGTACCAATAATATGGTTAGAAAAGCTTATGGGGGCGAATCAGCCAGCTCGCTGCACTGCTTGAGTAGGTCTCCCAGAGTAAATTTTTTAACGTCATCAGCTCCGGGCCGGAAATTAGGGGGCCCGGGACGGTATTCTCCAGGCCTGCTAATATCTACCCCCCTTCCCCTCCCCCTTCCCCTGCCGGGACTGGTTCCCTTCAGTGGCATTTACAACTGCTCCCCACTAACAGGGAATAGGCGTCCGATCTCGTTGGCACCACCCAAGGGGAAAACTGGCTTGGTCCACCAGGCACCTTGACACTGCCCACAGCGCACTGGGCATTGCCACGGGTGTGGGGGATGAACTTGCTGCCACTCTACAAAAGGACCGGTGGGGGAGGGATGATGTGAGGGCTATCGGGGCTAGCCATCTAGCCATCAGGGTTGGGACTGTCGGGGTGGCGGGGGGGGGGGGGGGGGGGGGGGGTTGAGGGGTGGGTATCAGGGTTGGCCATTAGGGTTGGGACTGTTGTGGGGGAGGGCGGTCAGGGAGATGAGGTCTTGCCAGGATGGGAGGGGGATGGGGGGGGAGAACATAGGGGCTGGCCCGGGTAGGTCCAGTACGCCAGTGATCGGGGGGGCTGGTGGGAGGTCAGAAGACCAGTGATCGGGGGGGGGGGGGGGGGATCGGGGAGAGGGGGTCTGGTAGTGGGGCTGGGTAGCGATTGGGAATGCCAATGATCAGGAGACCGGCAATGGGGAGGGGCCACTGCGCATGCGCTGATCTCCGCTCTGGCAGATTGGCACATGCACAACGGCCCACTCAGCATTATGCTGCAAGTCTCTCAGGCGGGAATAGGCCCTGCCCCCTTCTTACCAGAGGGAATCCCGCTGAGGCACTCTGCAATGCACGGAGTGTTGGAGATTCACGCTGCTAAGTACACCCAAAACGTGGGCGGGAAATACTCTCGTTTTCCCACCCATTGGGCACTTAGTACTTTTTTTGGGAGAATCCCGGCCCATATGAGGAGAATATTTCGGGCCATATGAGGCCCATATTTAGGGAGAACAGAATCCAGAGGAAAGAGAAGAAAGGAAACAGATGGAGATTGAATTCATCAAGGATGAGGAGTCACTGAGTACAAAAGATCCAAGAGAAAAGGACGATATCACAGAGAGAAACTCCGTAAGGTTTGGATTTTCAAGGAGAGATGAGAGGATTGAGAAAGAAAAGGGTAAGAGATCAAGACATGACCTGGAGATAAGGGTCATATCACCACACAAGTAGTAAGAGGCAAGGTATACCAACCCATAAAATCATGAGCCATGTTTCAATCAAAGCTAGGATGTGAATACAGTCATCAACAATAAAGTGATTAATGGTGAAAGCTTTGTCCCTGAATTAATTTACATTTTGGAGAGAATGCAGGAGAGAATTGGGGATGTGGATCCTCTGACACAGTCAACGGGGAAGCTGGTGGCTATGAGTTAACGATGGTGGTGGTGAGTTAGCCCTGTTGGTGTGCTGATTAGGAATGATGTGGAGATGCTGGCGTTGGACTGGGGTGGGCACGATAAGAAGTCTCACAACACCAGGTTAAAGTACAACAGGTTTATTTGGAATCATGAGCTTTTGGAGCGCTGCTCCTTCCTTAGGTGAGTGGAGAGTTGGGTTCACAAACACAGCATATACTGGTTAGGAATGTTAGTGACAAGGGAAACATGCTTGCTGCTTGCAAGGGGGCAGTGATGGATACATCAGTGCCTTTTAGAGAATGCCTGGAGGCACACAGGGTAGATATGGACTTATTCAAGGAATGTTGAAGCAGGATAACAGGAATACAGGGGAGCAGTGATGGTTGGAGCTGAAACCGGGTTAAGGGCGGTGGATTGTGGGGAGGGGAGGTGGGGGGAGTACACAGAAGAGGAAAAATTAAAGGTAGCGTGTCTGGGTGACAGGAAGGTGAGGAGCTGGGAGAGTAGGACTTGAACAAACATCAATTGAGAGCTAGATGTGATGGATTCAGGTCTCGAATGGCAGTCAAGATGTGCATGAATATGGTCCCAGAGAAAATTTATGAAGCATCCGTATGGAAAAGATTCAAAGAGGTATGGCCTGATTGTAAATAGAAGATGGGGAGGATATAAAGAATCCAAAATTGGAGTCTGAGATCCTGTGGTGAGATAATGATGTCCTTTAAACAGCTTTGTATCAGCTTAGAAAATCTGGGATCCACTAATCAGGTTGAGAAACAGTTTTTCAGAGAGAGGATGAGTCCAATTTAAGGACTGAAGCATCAGTGAGCTCTGTGCTGGAGATTGTCCAGTGTAATCGAATACTGACCTAGGTGTTAGCAGTGCGTACTTGTTCATTCAGCTTCACAGTATTTGTTTCATGAGTAACAGTGTAAGATTCCACTGCTTCTCCTGTTCCCTATTCTAGCACCAAATTCAGATCGCAAATTTCAGAACTCAAAGGTGTCCTGAATGGAGCATAATAACATGCCTTTGCACAGATGCATAGGAAATCAGAGCCAAGAATGAAACTTGAAGCGCCTGGCACATCAGTTGTTGGGCACAGCCAGCAAATGAATTGAGAAAATGAGAGCAATTTGGAATGAGACATACTTCATTTGGGCCATATAGTGCCAGTGGAATGGATGTGAAAAGCAGGTCAGAGATTAGACGTCATGGAATTTGGGTATTGCGGAGTTCACTTTGATGGATTGAAAGGTGTTTACTCATCAAGATGCTTTATCAACATTTTCCTATTCCATTATTACATCTTAAAAACAAAGTATGGCTTTAAATTGAGGGGGGGTAGTTATAGAACCGATGTCAGGGGTAGGTTCTTTACCCAGAGGGTGGTGAGGGATTGGAATGCCCTGCCAGCATCAGTAGTAAATGCGCCTAGTTTGGGGGCGTTTAAGAGATCCGTAGATAGGTTCATGGACGAAAAGAAATTGGTTTAGGTTGGAGGGTCACAGTTTTTTTTTAACTGGTCGGTGCAACATCGTGGGCCGAAGGGCCTGTTCTGCGCTGTAATGTTCTATGTTCTATGTCTATGTTCTATGAATATACGTCATTGACATGATACGTACTTGGCTTGTTTCCATCTTGTTCACTAATGATCAGAACACCCCCGGCAGATTCTCACACATCGTTATTACAGAAAATAAAATCCAGTTGGTCAATAAAGCAGATATGCATTGGGTCTGATGAAAGAACTGTACACATTCCGAGCTTGTCAGATCATAAAATGAACCACCTGAATACATGCAGTATTTAGATTAATACATGTCTGTAAAATAAATATTTCCTTTATTTACAAGGAAGGAATCCATGAGTATTAATTAGATTTAAACACAATCACCCTCTTCTGTTCTGGAGCAATTTTTCCTGCAACTCACCTCAATTACTTATTTTAGTGAAATATGGAACATTTGCTGTTCTATCTCTCCACATGTTTCAGCACTTTTATTTTGTACTCCAAGTTTATTACAAAAGGAACTCAGGATCTACAATGTAGCACATAATCTGTTGCACACAGCGTTACAAGCTACTGGGTGGTGTAAAAATATTTACTGGTTGTGACCTTCCAGCAGCAGTTGGACGAGTTTTACATTAGCTAACAGGATCTGTTGACTTGCTTGCAGATTTGACAAGAGATAAGTTGCCTTTCCCAGAATCACACAAGAACTATTCCATACAAGTAAGAGCAAGCTGCAGAGCTTCCATATTTATTTATTGTTAACGTGAGAGAGATTTGCCTCTCCTCTCAGAAGGCCGACAAATTGAGTTTGGATTCTGGGGAATATGGAGCATGTTTTCTCCATTCCACATCCCAGTCTAGCCCAACCAGGAAACACAGAGGGAGCAAGAGGCTTATGCTGCTTGGGTACATGAACTTCAGAAAGAATATCAAGGAGAATTTCCATTCTCACATTTTCCATTGATATGTTCCACTAATGATATGTGTCACAGTACACCCCTGTACACCTGATACACTGTGCTTCTTACTTCCTAGACTGCAGCAGGAAACTTCTTACATTGTGTTTAAGAAATAAATCACCTTTTAAATAAATGTAGCTTGATGTATTGCTGCCTCTCTGTACTTTTCACACTGTGATTTTTAGATCTGTTGGGGAGATTACTTGGAGAATTTCTCTTACCCCTTAGACTTGCAGAGGCCAAGAACATCTTCTTTATTATTCATTCACAGAATGTGGACATCACTGGCAAAGCTAGCATTTGTCACCCATCCCTAATTGCCCTTGAAAAGGTCATAGAGAGTCATGGAGTCATAGAGGTTTACAGCACAGAAACAGGCCCTTCGGCCCAACTTGTCCATGCCGCCCTTTTTTTTAAACCCCTAAGCTAAATCCCAATTGCCTGCATTTGGCCCATATCCCTCAATACCAATCTTACCCATGTAACTGTCTAAATGCTTTTTAAAAGACAAAATTGTACCCGCCTCTATTACTACCTTTGGCGGGTTGTTCCAGACACTCACCACCCTCTATGTGAAAAAATTGCCCCTCTGGACACTTTTGTATGTCTCCCCTCTCACCTTAAACCTATGCCCTCTAGTTTTAGACTCCCCTACCTTTGGGAAAAGATATTGACTATCTAGCTGATCTGTGCGCCTCATTATTTTATAGACCTCTATAAGATCACCCCTCAGCCTTCTACGCTCCAGACAAAAAAGTCCCAGTCTATCCAGCCTCTCCTTATAACTCAAGCCATCAAGTCCTGGTAGCATCCTAGTAAATCTTTTCTGCACTCTTTCTAGTTTAATTATATCCTTTCTATAATAAGTAGTGGTGAGCTGCTTTCCTGAACCTCTGCAGTCCCTGTGATGAAGGTACTCCCAAAGTGCTGTTTGGGTGGGAGTTGCAGAATTTTGATCCAGCAACAGTGATATATTTCCAAGTCAGAATGGTGAGTGATTTGGAAGGGAACTTCCAGTTGCTGGTGTTCTCATGCATCTGCTGCTCTTGTCCTTCTAGATGGTAGTAATCTTGTAAGGTGCTACCTCTTGTAGGTGGTACACACATTTGCTACGGTGCATTGCTGGTGGAGGGAGTGAATGTTCGTGGAAGGGGTCCCAGTCAAGCAGACTGCTTTGTCTTGGATGGTGATGAGCTCCGTAAGTGGTGTTGGAATTTCACTCATCCAGGCAAGTGGATCATACAGGCCAGGTCTTTAGAAGAGATGATGGAGTACTGGTATTGTCACTGGACTAGTAATCCAGAAACTCAGCGTAATGTTTTGGGAATCGGGGTTCAAATCCCACTGTGGTATTTGAATTCAGTTTTAAAAAGTCTGAAATTATAAGTTTAATGAAACCATTGTTGAGTTGGGAAGAAAATCTGCTATCCTTACAGCAGACTTAGGTCTATCTGTAACTAGAGGCCTACAGCAGTTGGCTCTTAAATGCCCTCTGAAGAGCCAGTACATTCACAGTCAAACAAATACTGACACCTGCTAGCGACACTCAAATCCCATGAAAGAATAAAGAAAGAAAAAATGAGGAACTGAGAAGATTGACCTCCAATAACCAAAACCATCTAAATATAATTGAATTTCTATGATAATTACTTTCATTTACCCTTGCATAGATTCAAGAATTAAAGTACATATTCTGGATCAAGACTTAGTCACATGATTCACTGGGTCCAGCCTCTTCATAAAGATTGTATGAGGTTACAAAAAATCCCCAAGTATTATAAGCTTTCTCTTGCAGCTCAGATGACTGTATGGTATTGAATCAGGCTCAACCTAGAATCATAGAATCCCTACTGAAGGAAGTCACTGGGCCCATCAAGCCTGCATCAAAAGCAATTCCACCCTGGCCCTATCCCCATAACCTCATGTATTTACCCTCCTAATCCCCCTGACATTAAGGAGTGACTTAACACGGCCAATCAACCTAACCTGCACATCTTTGGAGTGTGGGAGGAAACCTACGCAGACATGGAGAGAATGTGCAAACTCTACACAGATAGACAATCATCCGAGGCCAGAATTGAACCTGGGTCCCTGGCACTGTGAGGCAGCAATGCTAACCACTGTACTACCATGCTATTCTACCTGTCCCATGTATTTCCCCATTAGAAACAGATTGTTTTTTCTTCCATGTCGCACACCTCAAATGTATCTCACTTCCCCATAAAAGTCACCTGAAGAGATCTTCATCTAAGCAAATCTAATCTCACTGCTTTGTGGGAGAAAAATGCAAACAAACTGGAATGGCAAAGAACATACCCATCTCGAATGGAATTTTATTCACCAGTCTCAGAACTTATTCAGAGATGAGTCAGCTCTTAGCACTGCTTGCCAGACCCTGAGGTTTAATGCAGTAATTATATGCTTCGTATCAATACCCCAAGTATATTTTACATTTATCTCTACTGTAAGTAGCTGCTTGATACATTTTACATCAGTAAGTTGCTTCAGGGCAATTTGTGTGATCAATCTCTGGCTTACTTCTCTCTGAAGGTGTGCAGTGGTCACGTTAGATTTCATCACAAATTAGCATAGAATTATCTGATCTCAGTCACCCTGCAAGAGTAAAAGACACTTGAGCAGCACTCTGCAATGACCTCTAGGCAATGATGCTGCAACACAGCGAGTTTATATCCTACAATGATTTCTGGTAATAAGCACTGACAACCAGGCATAGCCCGAGAACTGATACTGCTTGGCATGTAAAAGATAACGCAAAATGGGCTCTGTTCTAATTAATTTCAGAAACTGTGCCTGGAAAATTGAAACATTACACTTGAAAACACTCCCAGTGTTGTTGCCATTCTGTCAATGTCAGTTTCCTCCCAGCCTCAGTAGAATATGCACACTTAAAATGGCCAGAAATCAGTGTGAACAAATTGGAAACCCATGGAAATGTTGCATCCACATAACAGTGTACAGCAAATCCTCACTTAAAGTGGTGGTAGCATTCCTGAAAATTGTCACTTTACTCCTTTAAGTGAAGCATGGTTTATCCACATGAATCAATGTTAAAACCAGAGCTAGATTCCTGAGGATGATTTGTACCCAGAAAAATCAACTTTAAATTGAAAGGTTGCCTCATACGTGATGTGGATTCGCTGGCGTTCGACTGGGGTGGGCACAGTAAGAAGTCTCATAACACCAGGTTAAAGTCCAGCAGGTTTATTTGGAATCATGAGCTTTTGGAGCACTGCTCCTTCATCAGGTGAGTCACAGCACTCCGAAAGCTCGTGATTCCAAATAAACCTGTTGGACTTTAATCTGATGTTGTGAGACTTCTTACTGTCTCATATATGTGCAGCATTACGCATTTCTAGCTGAAATGACTTGCAGAATAAAACAAATTACTGACTATAACAGAAAAGTATATAAATTTAGTCAGTTACAGTACAGTGACTTTAAAATTGCTGTCTTGCCTGCAGTTTTCTTCCTTGCAGAGACTTCTTTGAAACATCAAGTTTGTAACAGGCTCCTCAAACGTAGGCACTGTACAAGACAGTACAGAGCAATACCCCTGTAAATTAAATGCAAAGTCCACAGAGTGTTTCAATTAACACAAGATGAAACAAAAACATTTAAAAAATCAAGACTTGTTTAGCACGACAGGGGGCAGGGTTACTTGAAAATGTGGCAAATAAAAACAATGTTCCTTGACTGTTCTCAGAATCACTGGGCCTGGTCTCACGATGACACCATCACGTTGTTTGCATCCTTTAAAATGGGGAACACTAAACTGTAGGAACCCTGACATAAAAAGTGAAGCTCCTGAAAACAAAACCACTTTAAAAGGGGAAACTTAAAACAGGTATTTCTTCTTGGAGTCTAGACATTGAAGTTTCAACTGATTTTACCATCAGTTCATGCACATTGGGCACAAATGTTTTTTTTAAAAATGCAATTTGGATAAGATTTTCAATTTTGTGTAATTTATGCCATAAAATTGCATAAAAATTTAAAGAGGATAGTGAGGACAGGGGATTTTATAAACTTAATAACCTGCAATTATAAAACAAAATAACAATTTCCTTGCTGTGTCTGAAAATTCAGTCACAACGTGAACTCAGTAAAATAGTACACTTGAAGGACATTCGCAGTTGAGCATTGGGGATATGACCAGCTTTCTAGACTGAATGGTTAGTGGACAGGAGTAAAAGAGAGAAAATTTAGGCGCGTAACTTACTCCTGTCTGAATTTCTTTACTCTGTTAAACTGTGTAATGTGTTTATCCCTTGATTATGGGTGTATCTGGGTGCCAATATGGTGGAAACTCCAAGATACTAAGTTTAATCCTGTGCCTATGTATTCATCAAATGTCAAGTGGAGTTAACTCAAAACATTAATTGCATATGTGGATGAGAAAGTGTACCAGTTGCGCAATTAAAATGACTCAGGTGAAACTTACCACTTAATACTGACAGAATGGCTAGCAGGTATTGTATGATGAGATGGCCCAGTGGGTAAGGTGATGGGCTGCTATTGTGCTCTGCATGTGTGGGTTCAAGTCCTATCTTAGTTCGGGTGCGGTTGCTATCTCTCCATATTTGTTCATTTAAAAGGGGTGGCATGGTGGCACAGTGCTTCGCACTGCTGCCTCACTGCGCCAGGGGTACAATTCCCAGTTTGAGTCAGTGTCTGTGGAGTTTTCTCTGGATGCTCCGGTTTCCTCCCACACTTCAAGTTTGTGTAGGTTAGGTTGATTGGCTATGCTAAATTGCCCCTTAGTATCAGAGGGATTAGCAGGTTAAATACAGAGGTTTACAGAGATAGGGCTTGGGTGGGATTATTGTTGGTGCAGGCTCGATGGGCCATATAGCCTCCTTCTGCACTGTAGGGATTTTATGATTCTATTCTATGATATCCAAAGTTCATATCTCATTATATGTTTATGTGGCAAATCTCAGCCCACTGGAAGCTGAATTTATTCTGAATTCAGTGATATTTTACAGGACAAATTTTACTATATTTGCAGCAGTTTTTCCCAGCATGGCTTTCACGTTTTTGACCAATAATATTATCCGATGGCAGAAGAGATCTGAGCAGCTATTCCGTACAGTGAAAGAGTTTTAGGTCAAAGCAGCATTGGCAGTAATATGAGTAATGAGGGCGGGGGAATAAAGGAGGAGGACACTTTGGAACCATGCAGGTTGATAAGTGGGACAGGAAGAGAGCAGTTGCTCTCCACAGGACAAATCCCTTTTTAGAAAAACATCTACCATGCCCTAGGTCACAAAGTGGTGGTCCCCTTTCTAAGATGTTTTCTTCCCCCAATTCCTCTGTATTTCTACTGCTCTGAATGTTCACTTCTGTAGATCAGTTTAATTCCACATTGGCAAACTATGACTTGATGGTTGACATTCAGGCTGAAATCTTACTCCCCGGGAGTGGGCTAGGGGAGTATAAAATTGGTTGGCATGGCATGATGCTCACAACCCATCGCATACCCCCTCCCCTGGGATTTTATTCACAGAAGATACAACACGCAGCATGCCCTTGGGCTAGTTAAGACTTTAGTTGCCACTGCCTCGTCAAAGAGAAAAAGGAAACATTTGTCAATGCTAGGAGGTTGGGAACACATGAAGCAAGTGTGGAATACAAGGAAAGTAAAAAGAAACTTAAGCAAGGAGTAAAGAGGACTAAAAGGAGTCACGAAAAGTCATTGGCCAGCAGGATTAAGGAAAATCCCAAAACTTTTTATACATATATAAAGAACAAGAGGGTAGCCAGGGAGAGGGTTGGCCCACTCAAGGACAGGGGAGGGAATCTATGAGTGGAGCCAGAGGAAATGGGTGAGGTATTAAATAAGTACTTTTAAAGCGTCAGTATTTACCAAAGAGAAGGACTTGGTGGATGATGAGTCTGGGGAAGGGTGTGTAGATATTTTGAGTCATGTTGAGATCAAAAAGGAGGAGGTATTGGGGTTCTTGAGAAACATTAAGGTAGACAAGTCCCCAGGGCCTGATGGGATATACCCCAGAATACTGAGAGAGGCAAAGAAGGAAATTGCTGGGGCCTTGAGAGAAATCTTTGTATCCTCACTGACTACAGGGGAGGTCCCAGAGATTTGGAGAATAGCCAATGTTGTTTCTTTGTTTAAGAAGGGTAGCAAGGATAATTCAGGTAATTACAGGCAGGTGAGCCTTACGTCAGTGGTAGGGAAATTATTGGAGAGGGTTCTTCGAGATAGGATTTACTCCCACTTGGAAATAAGTAGACATATTAGCAAGAGGCAATATGGTTTTGTGAAGGGGAGGTCCTGTCTCACTAACTTGATTGAGTTTTTCGAGGAAGTGACGAAGATGACTGATGAGGGTAGGGCAGTGGATGTTGTCTACATGAACTTCAGTAAGGCCTTTGACAAGGTCCCTCATGGCAGACTGGTGCAGAAGGTGAAGTTGCATGGGATCAGAGGTGAGCTGGCAAGATAGATACAGAACTGGCTCGGTCATAGAAGACAGAGGGTAGAGTGGAAGGGTGGGTTTCTGAATGGAGGGCTATGACAAGAGGTGTTCCTCAGGGATCAGTGCTGGGACCTTTGCTGTTTGTAATATATCTATATATATATATATATGTAAATGATTTGGAGGAAAATGTAACTGGTTTAATTAGTCAGTTTGCAGAAGACACAAAGGTTGGTGGATTTGCAGATAGCAATGAGGACCATCAGAGGATACAGCAGGATTTAGATCGGTTGGAGACTTGGGCGGAGAGATGGCAGATGGAGTTTAATCCGGACAAATGTGAGGTGATGCATTTTGGAAGGTCTAATAAAGATAGGAAATATACAGTAAATGGCAGAACCCTTAAGGGTATTGATAGGCAGAGGGATCTGGGTGTACAGGTACACAGGTCACTGAAAGTGGCAACGCAGATCGTAGGAGAAGGTAATCAAGGCAGCATACGGCATGCTTGCCTTCATCGGCCGGGGTATTGAGTTTAAAAATTGGCAAGTCATGTTGCAGCTTTATAGAACCTTATTCAGGCCACACTTGAAATAGTGTGTTCAATTCTGGTCACCACATTGCCAGAAGGATGTGGAAGCTTTGGAGAGGATACCGAAAAGATTTATCAGGATGTTGCCTGGTATGGAGGGTATTAGCTATGAGGAGAATTTGGAGAACCTTGGTTTGTTCTCACTGGAACCACGGAGGTTGAGGGGTGATCTTCTACAAGATTATGAGGAGCATGGACAGAATGGATAGTCAGAAGCTTTTTCCCCAGGGTGGAAGAGTCAATTACTAGGGGGCATAAGTTTAAGGTGCGAGGGGCAAGGCTTAAAGGAGATATACGAGGCAAGTTTTTCTTTTATCGAAGGTAGTGGGTGCCTGGAACTTGCTGTTGGGGGAGGTAGTGCAAGCAGATACAATAGTGACTTTTAAGGGGCGTGTGGACAAATATATGACTAGGATGGGAATAGAAGGATATGGTCCCCGGAAGGATAGGGGGCTTTAGTTCAGTCAGGCAGCATGGTTGGTGCAGGCTTAGAGGGCCGAAGGGCCTGTTCCTGTGCTGTAATTTTCTTTGTTGGTATCTAACCACCAGTAGGAGTGCCCATATTATGTGGCTAGGTGCCATTTGCTCTTTTGACAGTGCCTGGGAAGTCCCTCCTGTTCAGACACTTGTGTCCAACAGAATCTGCCTCCACACTACTCACTGCCCATTTGCTCCCCCTCCCAAACGTGGCCTCCCACCAAGGTCCACCTAATCGGCCCCAGCCAAAGCTCCCCTCGGTGGGGGACTGCCTGCAATCCAGGCAGGGGCCACCACTCCCAGTGGGTACTGCTGAGACCAGAGAGCTGGCAGCCATTTGATTGTCCAGTAGCTCTTGGAGGCAGGCGACCTCCTCGAACTGTGCCAGTGTTCAAATCAGATCAGGGCTGTCCAGCCACATGGCGGTGGACTCAGCTTCGACCTTTCAGCTGGGGGAAGGGCCACTACCTGTACAAAAAAAATGCTAGACTTAATCTACTAGAATGTGTGGAAATTGTTCAAGACTACAGCAAAGCAACATTTTAGTGTGAATGCAGCTTTGAACTCATCAGTTGAGGAATAGGATAGGCACCCAAGTGTTATTACAATTAAATTTTATTCACATGAATAAACAACATCACTTTAAAAATAAATATGTCAGCAAATTTATAGAAACACAGGACATAGTTTAAAAAGTATCATTAAGGGAGAAATAGGCACAAAACACATGCATGGAAGAACTTCAGTCTACATATAAAAAGTAAAGTTTTTTTCAAAAACATGTACAGGTATTTGCAGATACTGTGAAAATGGTCCCTTATGCAGCACAGGACTGGAATCTGGGATGAAGGATAATTTCTTCATTTTATAGGAATATACAAAGATAGACAAATGGAAAGGAAGACTTTAAATAAAACCAACTGGGCAACATTGCGACCATCTATTTTCACTGGAGAGCTTTAGAGAAAAGATATATTGCACACTACTTACCCAATTCACACCAAGTTATTTTCATAATATATATTTTGTCTATTTGAAAAATACTCAATAACGGCAGTACTGTTGCCGACTGAATCACCCAAATACAAAATTAAAAACAATTTGTTCTTTCCAGTAGTCACTCTAAAATTGATCATTTTGGAACACGATTCACCAACCTGAACACTAAATTTTAAATATATGATTGAGAACCATTAAAATACATAATGGGAGGTTTACTGCCAAACAATTGCCTCGTCAATAAAACCAATTTGTTTAATGATGTTCGCAGTGCAATAAAAATAAGTTTCTATTAACAAAAAAAATCCAATGGTTAAAAATCAATCAAAAGCCTAGTTTTGAGATTGAAAAGGATGGATTAAACTTGTGGCTGATGAGCTGCCCAACTTTCAAATTATTTTATGGACAGGTGTCTATGCTCATAATCCACAAGGCTCAGCGGGGGAGGAATGTAACATTGCATGGATTGGATTCCCTCCAGGATTCAGCCTGCCCCAGTTTACATGCAATCCTAGGATGGGATGCACAGTATCTCAGATGGGAAACGTCCCCATGCCCCTATTAAGGCCCTTAACTGGCATCTTAACCTCAACTGCCCTGCTCCAATTTATAGGCTGGCAAGGGCTCGCTGACCAAGGATGGGAAACAAATATTCTTGCCCTCAATCTCAGGCAGGAAGTAGATGGAGTGGTGGTGGGGGGGGGGGGGTGGGGTTCCTCCAACAGAAGGCCCCTTCAGGCTGGGGGTGCCATCCCCTCAGGGACCAGAGAGATGCAACTCTCTCGCTCTGCCCGGGTTTACCCTCCAACAGTGAATGCCCTCTAGCAACCGTCCCTCCTACCCTCCCCAGGTCCCCTGGTACTCATCAGAAGTGTGGTTCTGGGATTTAGGCTCAGGCTTGGCATTGCAGGACCTCTCCCAGCTACTGCAATGCTGTGCCTGGATCGCTGTCAGCCATTCTGATTGGCTGACAGCTCTCTGAGGGGGGGGGGGAATTTCTGGCCAAATGTGGAGGGAGATCCCATCTGTTGCCAATCAATGCTTAACTGAGTATAAAATGGCAAAATGTCTATCAGAGTGATTTTCCGGGTCATGGGCGCTGAACACTCACCATCCTAAAAATTCCAGCCTAACTCATTTACACAAAGGAGGTATTTTATCCCAGTCTAGGGAATAACGAAGGGGAGATGCTTCCCAGGTGATAGAAGTTAATGGTAAAACATCATGCCATCACTAGGGAGTATTTATTATTATTAATACTATGAGCTATAGAAATTGTTTTGGGCCACACTTCCATTCTTGATGTTACACTCTTATCAGCGGGATTTTCATAACTATGATCAGGAGGTTGGTGGGAAGTTACTTTAAAATAGGTGAGTCAGTGGGATTTCAGCAGTCGTTCTGCCAAAATGATCACGTAGCCAGGAGCAGAGCTCAGAGGAAATCTCGGCTACTCGAGGAAAAACAACTTGTTTTAAACCTCAGCAGGTAGTGAGAGATCTATACAATGAAACGTTTGGCTTTCCTATGCTTTTTGAAATTGTCCATTTTTTCCATTACATGCTAGACTGAGCAAAATAACATACCACAGTAGGATATTTACTTGGGTCGATAATTTTGGGCTGCCATTTTTCAGGTTATGATTCAGAAATCATAGAAACCCTACAGTGCAGAAGGAGGCCATTCGGCCCATCGAGTCTGCACCGACCACAATCCCACCCAGGCCCTACCCCCACATATTTACCCACTAATCCCTCTAACCTACGCATCCCAGGACTCTAAGGGGCAATTTTTAACCTGGCCAATCAACCTAACCAGCACATCTTTGGACTGTGATTCAGTGTGACAAGGATTAAGAGTCTCGATGGATTCAGTTGTAATTCAATTTGGATATAATGCAATTATCTGAAGAGAATATCACATTTGAATGGAAATAAATGAAATCAGCCAAGTTCCACACTGTACTGTTGCTTTTGGGATCAATTCTAACTGTTTTGTCAGGCAGGAACTGGGCAGCAATGAATCAGCTATCCATTTTCACCGCATCCCATTTTGGTTGTAAAAATTGAGTGTTGTGAGAAATAGACAGCTGGCCAGTGAATTTAACCTTCCGCACTGCACCATTAACAATGAGATAATGACTTGACAGTATTTAATTGAAAATACAAAGGTGAAAGTTCGGTATTATCGGTGAGCAATCTTTCTCAGGCACGTCAATGAGTTTCACATTTAATGGCCTATAATCTGGCCTGCGTATTTCAGTGTTTAATGGAAATATTTACAGTGTTATGGTATGACAGTGATGCAATACTTACATTGAGCAACATGCTAAAAGTCAGCTTTTACAAACAGAACATTAATATCATTGTTCTCATCGATACCCACCCACACACATCTGCAGCAATACCATTGGCATTAGTCCAACATTTTACTAAAATTCAAGGCTTCTTCCCCTCTATTGCAGTGCATGCAGCTCTCAATCTTCACTAAAGACAGCAGTTGGTAACAATTATACATACGCTTATATTAAAAGTACTATTCTACAATGGCCAGACATAGCCAGCAGCAGAACTAATTTCATGAAAATGGATTTATGAAAACATTTCTACATTAATTCTCTAAAATGCTTAAGACTAAAATAGACTAATGAAAATTGTGGAGAGACTTGAAGTATAATAAATGTTAAAAGTGCATATTTAACTACCTATAGCTCAAATGCTGTATCTTTTTCTTCCTTTACCCACAGTAACGTGGTATTTGCATTGTGGAAATAAGGGAGTAAAAAGCCATTTATGCTGCAAAGGCAACTCGCTCTGAACCAGAGGCCCGAGGATTCATAAATTTCAGATCTCAGACTTTATCCGAATAATTGGGCTGAGTTACTTGTGCTTGTTGTGCCTTCACAGGCAACTTGTCACACAAAATATTGATTTCAGTTGTCTTGTTGGTAGCAGCCCTCAGAGAAGTCCTTGTTTTGGTGGGGGGGGGGGGGGGGGGGGGGGGGGGGGCGGGGGGCAGCAGTGTTGGTGGTGATTAGGGATGGTGGGGAGGGGGTTGATCAATCACAATGTCTGTGAAATAGGGGAACACACTTCTTCCGCCTGGCTCCATTTGAAAGTGTCTGTTTAACAAATGTTGCCCTGGTTAGGTGGCTGTTAGGGATGCTGAAGAGACAAGCACAGCATCTGCTGCTCCCCTCTGTTAGTACTTTGCCAAAGGGGTCCGTTCAATTGTGTCAGAGCTGCCTGCATGATGGGCCCCATAAATTTCGCAGTGGGCCTAATGTCTGGGCTGATCCCACTGCTATTTCATACATTTTCCAACTTTCTTTGGCAGAAAACAGCTATTTAGCGTACACAACTACTCAGTGTGATTTACACAGCATTATGGTTTTCATTTATCTACATCTCAGAACCCGAATCATGTATATTGACCATTGTACACTCATCTGCAATTTATTTTATTGTAGCCCTAGATTATAGAATGTTCCATCTATATATTTCTGGGACTACAGTAAAACACCACGAGAAACTTCATTTTAGTCAACACAGCATTAAAAAATATAGTAATAGCTATAAAACGGAATATCTGTTCTTCTTGCATAGTTCATTGTATTTGCACAATTTATTACAATTACTGTGTATATAATAGTTAAACATTAACCAACGTCAGCCAGATTCCACAACCCTGCCTCTTTTGGAGAACTGTCTCCCCACATTGTCTGCATTATGTACAGAGATTGCAATAGTTGTTTATTTCTATGATGAAATCAGAGGGCAAATTTATCAACCTCTTGGCTCCCAGCATGGAGCTGCACTTTGAGGATACGTAGGTGAAAGGCAGTCCAGTGATACACTGATACTCCCTTTGGGAATATCCCCCCACCCCTTCTTAAAAGAGTGAAATTCCTGATCTGAGTCCCAGGATGAGCACTGGTGGACGAATCTCGAGTTGCTCCCCTTTGTGCTCAATACAAAGGATCCGAGGAAAGGAATCGAATTTCAGGCATCAAGGGCTAGTATCAAGCACTCCCAGGTCAGGTCTGAGTGTTATAAGCAGATTAAATACTTCCTTCACTTAGGGTGACCAGACGTCTCGGTTTTGTCAGGTTAGTCCTTGTATCCCTTCCTCAAAATCATTCAAACGTTTTCAGGTTTTCCCTCTTTGGACAACCTTCAAACTATAGAGAGGGGAAGGGCAAAGTATTATTGCAGCTGGAACATAAACTGTGTCACTGGCAGACTTTGTGTACTGCAGGAATATCGCAATTTCAATGGCCAGCCAAAGAAATATTGGCACAGGAGGATCCTTCACCACTGAAATACAAGAGCATATCCCCTTTATAACTCAATTACCTGAACATCAGAGAACTGTTGTTAATCATTGCAGGGCTCCAGCTTTGGATAGTAAACTTGTGGATTGTGAGGGCGAATCACCCGAGCCCACTGCGATTCTCCCGAGCCCACTGCGATTCTCCCGAGCCCACTGCGATTCTCAAATGCAAATGCTGTTCTCTTCTGTCAACAGGGTGCAGTTCAAGCCATCCATCTTAAAACAAATTATGACCAGTGACAAACACGACGAGGATATATTGTGGAAGTAGTATTATGTTTCAATGATGGGGGGGTTTTCCACTGTTCAGAGCAACCAGACAGGTGATGGCAGTTCCACAATAGTCACTTCTTGGATGTCAAGTAATTAAAAAATTACTGGAGGCTCTGAATTCCTCCTGAAAGCTCCTTTAGTAGATTCAGTAATTGGAATTTGACCCCTGAAATGTGAGAGGAGATGCATTGTGGGAGGGCTAACAAGGCAAGGGAATACAAAATGAACAGTAGAAGGCTAGGAAGTACAGAGGACCAGCGGGACCTTGGGGTGCATGTCCAAAGAACCCTGAAGGCAGCAGGACAGGTAGATAATGTGGGTAAGAAGCTATATGGGATACTTCCCTTTATTAGCATAGAATACAAAAGCAGGGGGATTATGATGGAGTTGTATAAAATGCTCGCTAAGCTATAGCTGTGGTACAGTATGCAATTCTGGTCACCACACTATAGGAAGGATGTGATTGCACTAGACAAGGTGCAGAGGAGATTCACCAGGAGTTTGCCTGGGCTATCAAGAGAGGTTGGATAGGCAGGGGTTGTCTTCTTTGGAACAGAGAAAGCTGATTGAGGTGTTCAAAATTGAGGGACATAGATAGGGTAATGAGAAAGGAATCTTTCCCCTTAGTAGAGGGGTCAATAATGAAGGGGGTATAGATTTAAGGGAAGGAGCTGGAAATTTAGATGGGATTTGAGGAACAGCTTTTTCAGCAGAGGGCGGTGGCAATCTGGAACTCACCACCTGAAAGAGTGATAGAGATGGGAATCTTCACATACTTAGATGAGCACTTGAAATGCCATACAAGGCTATGGACAAAGTGCGGGAAAATGGGATTAGAACAAAGAGATGTTTGATGGCGGATTGAAGGGCCTCCTTCTGTGCTGTAAACTCTAACTTAATGCTGATAATCAAAAGGGATGAACTTTATACAGGAAGAGAGAACTCACATGACTACACCCATTATTCCCAGCAAGAACTGATTTTAATTCATGAAAGGCAGTTAAGTGAGCAGAGGGAATGATCTGACTAAAAAAACAGGATGACAGAAAATCATTTATCGTGCTCAAAACAGAAGATACAAAAATGAGTCTAAAGTAATTATTTTCACCTAAGGCTTCGGTCCCCTTTTAATCCCAGTGAGTTCTTAAAAAAGTATTTTTTTAAAAAAAGCACATGTTTGGAATAGAAAGCACAACCAAACATTGTCAGGTGATTACAGAAGGAGAGCTCACACCACTCCTGTAAAGTCAGAACTTGGGACTCAAGGGAGGAAAATATCACAACTGATGCAATGTAGGAGTCCTCAATTATTAGCAGTTGGTAACAGCACTTGTTGGATTATCGCATCCGAGTTTACTGATGGACTATCAGCAGTGGCACAGTGGTTAGCACTCACACCTCTCGAGTCACAAGACTTTGCTTTCAAGTCTCACAAAAAATAAATCAAAACTGATGGTACTTCTGACAATGCAATGCGGTACGGAAATGGCACTGCATTGTCAGAAGTACCATCTTTCAGCTGAGACATTAAATCAAACCCGCATTTATCTGCTTGGGAGGATGGCAAATCTCCCATGACAGTATTTCGAGGAGAAGCAGGGGACTTATCCCTGGTGCCTTGGCCAATAATTATCCCACAAGCAGTATCTCAAACAATCAAAAACAGATTACCAGGTTAGGGTCATATTGCTGTTGGTGGGAGCTTGCTGTACACAATTTAGCTGCCATGTTTCCTGCATTACGACACTGACTGCACTTCAAAAAGTACTTCATTGGCTGTAAAAAGAGCTTTTGAGTCGTCCAGTGGTTGTGAAAAGCAAGATATAAAAGCAAGCTTTCCTTTCCGTTGGTGCCACAAAGCACTGGTGGCAGTCTTCAAAATGGAAGTATCAAGACCTAAACTTCAATATGATTGTCAAAAATATTTAAAAACTATATTCTTCTTCTTGGGGTATGGCAGCATTAGCGAGGCCAACAATGATTCCATATCCTTCAATGGCTACCGTGTCCGGTTATAGTCCACGGAGCAAAGGTAGTCCTGCTGTGCTCTTGGGTAGGGAGTTGCAGGGTTTTAAGCCAGAAATTCTCAACACCCAAGTTAAAAAAGGTATATTGTGTTTGAACTATTTCAATTTTTCCTATCATCTAAATGTCATTCCAGCTGACGAGAAAAAGGGTTCAAATTCCATTGCCTCTGGCTCATTCCTATTGATTTCATAAATGTCATAAGGGTGTGCAACCTGAAGATTCATTCACTGATCTCAAAAGGAGAATCGTCCACACAAGTCTTCAATGAAAGTAGGAAAGCTGCATTTAGACAGGATTATGACGAGGATCACCAATATTCACTGTAATGTTAATGTACAAGGATTTGTGTTCCACTGTTAGCACTCTGTAGACACAGGAGTTCAAACCATCTTTACTCCAGACTTGTGAAACTCTCCTTAATAGCTCCATCCTGTGAAGGTGAAGAGAGGTATGAGAACTGCAATGATCCATCACAAAGAAAACAAACATTTACTGAGCAAGTACAGGCACTAGAACATTAAATATAAATACAACAAAGATCTCACAGGGCAAGACATTAAACATACCTGCAACCAGGTTATTAAATATACCTACAATCAGGATCCCACAGGGTGGGACATTAAATGTATCTAAAACAAAGATACCACAAGGTGGATTTAAAAACAAAATCAATCACAGAAATAAAATTTAAAAAACACATTAAGGAGAAGTTTCTTATAGAAAGTATGGTAAATGCAGTTGAGGCAAAGATATTAGGAACGCACGAGGGACTATACATTAAAGAGACAAGCCAGATTTTTTTCCTTGTCCTTGCTTTTTTCTGCTCAGCTTAGCATTTGTCAAATTGGTTCCACAAGTTCAGACTGTGAAAAAAAATCCTTTGACCTAGGGAAAGAATATTCAATGAATTTTTATTATCTATTTACACAACTAATTCATTCCAGTTCTCTCGGTAGGATCTATAATGATTTGGTAAGGAAAGCTACTGAGATCTCTGCCAGGTCAGGGAAGTTTGAATGCATGGCTCCAAATACATACACAGAGAGGTGGCAAAAATAGAGAGCTGGACACAAGTGATAATGTTTAATGTAGCAAACCTGTAACATGGTCAGTGAGGGGAGATTTTGGTCTGACTGACACCATAAGAGCAGAATGAGGCCACTCGGCCCATCGAGTCTGCTTTGCCATTCAATCATGGCTGATTTTTTTCTCATCCCCATTCTCCTGCCTTTTCCCCATAAACCCTGATCCCCTCATCAGTCAAGAACCTATCTATCTCGGTCTTAAAGACATTCAATGACCTGGCCTCCACAGCCTTCTGCGGCAAAGAGTTCCACAAATTCACCAATCTGGCTGAAGAAATTCTTCCTCATCTCTGTTCTAAAGGATCATCCCTTTAGCCTGAGGTTGTGCCCTCTGGTTCTAGTATTTCCTACTAGTGGAAACATCCTCTCCACGTTCACTGTATCCAGGCCTCACAGTATCCTGTAAGTTTCAATAAGATCCCCCCTCATCCTTCTAAACTCCAACGAGTACAGACCCAGAGTCCTCAACCGTTCCTCATACGACAAGCTCTTCATTCCAGGGATCATTCTTGTGAATCTCCTCCGGACCCTTTCCAAGGCCAGCACATCCTTCCTTAGATATGCTGCCTCCCTCCCTTCTTAAACAGCGGTGTTACATTCGCTACTTTCCAGTCCTCTGGGACCCTCCTTGCCTCCAATGATTACTGAAAGATCACCACCAATGCCTCCACAATTTCCTCAGCTCTCCCTTTTAGAACCCTGGGGTGTAGCCCATCCAGTCCAGGTGATTTATCCACCTTCAGATCTTTCAGTTTCCCCAGAACCTTCTCCTTAGTGGTGACACAGAGACCAAGTGAGTATATGTGGGAATCGGTACATGGGGAATGAAATGTTTCAGGCAATGCTTATTGCCCAAAGTAAGGTATGCCAAGTAGGGAGTTTGGTGAAGGGCAGGGAGGTGGCACTTTTTTTCTACTCATTTTTTAGTCTGCAGTATTTGATTTCCACATTGGTACGGAAGGAGCAGGTAGATCAGTAACTGGATATTATTAGAAACTAAGCGTCATCTGTGTTATAATTACTGTATTGCTTTATTAGTGTTGTATAGTTTACTGGCTGTGGCAAACCTATTGGGAGGTGTGGGCTTTATTAATTCTAAATTAATTAATTAACACATATTGGGGAAGGCATGGCAGGCGATGTGCTGCGATTGCAGCATGTGGGAGTTTCTGGATGAGCACCTGTGTGATCCAGGGCAACACATCTGCAGTAAGTGCTTACAGCTGCAGGAATATCAACTCCATGTTATTGAGCTGGAGGCTGCACTTCAGACATTGCAGCATGTTACGGAGGGAGAAAGCTACCTGGGCACTTTATTCCTGGGTCACACCCCTTAGGATAGGGTCTTCTGATTTGATCAGTGGTCAGGGACAGGAGGGTGCGACAGCAAGTGAGGCAGGTAGAAGGACACTGGAATTCCAACAACACTTGAGAAGCACGACAACATCCAGGGCAAAGCAGTCAGGCCAATTGGCATCCATCCACAAACATTCACTCCCTCCACCACCATGACACAATAGCAGTAATGTGTACCATTTACAAGATATAGTACATGAACTCATCAAGACTCCCGAGAGAGCACATTCCAAATCCATGATCACCACCATCTAGGGACAAGGGCCAGATACTTTGGAACATCACCACCTGCAAGTTTCCTTCTCCAAGCCAAACAACACCCTGACTTGTAAATATTTCGCGGTTTCTTCACTGTGGCTGGGTCAAAATCCTAGAACTCGCTCCCCGAAAGAATTGTGGGTACATCTGCACCACATGGGCTGGTTCATGAAGGCTTTTTAATGGGCAATTAGAGATAGCAATGAATGCTGGACTAGCCAACCACACCAGCATGGAGGCACAGTGATTAGCACTGCTGCTTTACAGCACCCAGCTTGGGTCACTGTCTGTGTGGAGTCTGTACGTTCTCCCCGTGTCTGCACGTTCTCCCCGTGTCTGCATGGGGTTCCTCCGGGTGTCTGGTTTCCTCCCTCAGTCCTGGTTAGATGCATTGGTCATGCTAAATCCGAACAGGCTCCGCCAGAGTGTGGTGTCTAGGGGATTTTCACAGTAGCTTCATTGTAAAATTAACGTAAGCCAACTTGTGACACTAATAAATAAACTTTAAATATCCACATCCTTTGAAAAAATAGAAAAAGTATTATACTGTGGATAAAGGGGAACCGGTGGATGTACCATACTTAGATTTCTAAAAGGCATTTGTTAAAGTACCACATCGAAGATTATTGTGGAAAATTGTATTGTATCGGAGTAACATATTGGAATGGATAGGTGATTAGCTGGCTAACAAGAAGCAGAGAATAGGCATAAGTGGGTTTTTTTCAAGTTGGCAAGATGTAATGGTTAGTGTGCTGCAGGGATTGGTGCTGGGACTTAAAACAGTTTATATAAATGACTTGGGTAAAGGAATTGAAGGGATAGTTGCCAAATTTGCTGAGGTCAGAAAGTAAGTTACGAAGAGAACATAAGGAGGCTGCAAAAATATATCGGTAAGTTATGTGATGGGCAAATATCTGGTAAATGGATTATAATGTGGGAAAATGTGAAATTGTCCATTTGGGCAAGGCGAATAAAGCAAAACATATTATCAAAATGGTAAGAGATTGCAGAGCTTGGAGCTGCAGAGGAATCTGGGTGCCTTAGAGTGTGAATAACAAAAATCTATTATGCAGGTACAGCATGTAATTAGGAAAGCTAATAGAATGTTATCATTTAGTGCGAGGGGAATTGAATACAATAGTAGGGAGGTTATCCTTTAATTACACAGAGCACTAGTCGGACCACATCTAGTACAGTGTGTACAGTACTGGCTATTTTATTTAATGAAGAATGTAAATGTGTTGGAAGCAGTTCAGAGAAGGTTTACCAGACTAAAACTTGGAATGAGTAGGTTGTCTTATGAGGAAAGGCTGCACAGGCGAGGTTTGTATCTGCTTTAGAAGAGTAAGAAACAACTTGATTGAAACATACAAAATCCTGAGGGGCCTTGACAGAGTAAATGTGGAGACGAAGTTGCCTCTTGTGGGAGGATCTAGAACTAGGTGTCACTGTTTAAAAATGCGTTGTTCATTTAGAAAGGGAGATGAAACAAATATTTCTCTCAGAGGGCAATGAATCTTTAGAACTTTCTTCCTGAAAAGGCGGTGGAAACAGTCTTTGAGTATTTTTAAGGTCGAGGTAGATAGATTCTTCTCAAGCAAGGCGGTGATGGTTATCAGGAGTAGGTAGGATGCAGATTTGAGGTTACTATCAGATCAGCCATATTCTTATTAAATGGCGGAGCAGGCTCGAGGGGCTGAATGGCCTACTCCTGTTCTTTATTCATACATTTGTTTGTTCGTAACACTTGCATTTGATCTTTAAATTTGCAATAACATCAAGCACAAACCCGTTTTAAAAGGAATAATATATTTTGAACTAAATGAAAACTGAACTACAACATCTTTGTAGATTTTTTAAAAGGATGTTTATAAATGGTTGGCATTTTCTACATTTCTTCTTCAGTTTGGGGGCAGGAGCGTGAAGTAAAAACAAAGTGTTGGAAGAACTCATATATGGCATTTGACTCAAAATATTAACTCTGGTTCTTTCTCCACAGGTCTGCAGAGTTTTTTTTCCCCAACATTTTAAGTTTTTACCTCAAATTCCTAGAATCATTTTGCTTTAATTTTGGTGACACTTGGGATGTATTTTTGAATTGCCATCGTTCTGATGCTACTTATGAAGTGGGGAAAAGGGAAATATTAGAAATGGATGAACAATAAAACTATACAGTAACAATTGTACTGGCCTCAAAAGGCTATAAAAAGTTGATGCTTACAAAAATGATAGTAACCCTATAAAGCTCAAAACACTTGACCGTGCAGCTCACAAGTGGTTTGCACCAAGTCCAAAGAGTTCCAGGCATAAATCACCATGGTTTGTCTTGCCACGTGGTGATAGTGAGACCCGTGTACATCTTACATTTATGACATCAATTTATACGGTTAGAAAAGAAAAGTAAATGTGGGCTTGAGGTGCTCCCACTGAATGGAATCTACCTACCTGGCAGGATTGACTTCATTACCATGATCTCTTGTGTGGAAAGTCATTGTGTATCTGGCAACTTCCAGAGGGGGACGGACAATTTTCATTTTTTGCAGCTGAACTCTGGGGGAAAGAAAATAAAATTGATTATTGCTACTTAAGCAATATGAATAAAATTACACTGTCAAGGAAGAAAGGTGGTCATTTTCTTTTTGTTTTATTTAGAGTTACTATGTGTCCATGCAGCATAGTAATTAGGTTAACCATTTTAACACGTCTCATTCCACAGAGGAAAACTAGTTTTCTCTCTTTCCCTGATCCACACCCTTGCTGCTAATTGTATCCTCGAATGTGATTGAATAGTCATAAATTACCATCAATTGTATGCAAGAACACCTCATACCACCTTGTTGAAAGAAATGTTTGGAAGCTGCATCCAATGCTTTGTAGCAATCTGAACCCACCTAAAGTTTTAGCAACACCAAGTTAGTCCTTCAGTAGAGGGAAAATAAATGGAGTATTTTCAGTCATACTGACTACGGAGCACTTTCAATAAGTTTCTATTTGAAGATAGGACATTGAATAAAAGTCACCACCATACAGGTTGATGCCGGCTCAGATTTATAGTTAAATTGTATAAAGCCAAGTTTGCTCTTCTACCCACCCCACCCCAAGAGAAAGACCCATCCTATGAATCCTTTCCTGACATGTCTATCCATGTATTTCTGATATCATCTTATAAATGCCCTCTCCAGTACCTCTATCATTTGAGTGAGATCAGCCCTCCATAGCTGCACCGGGGAGCAAAACACTGATTATACCAAATTCAAATCTGGATCTTCAACCTCAACCTCCCTTTTCTTCAATGGTTCTTCCTACTATACTATAGATATAGATAAGTCTTCAGATGGAATCTCTTTGTATCTAACCCATTCCATTTCAATGATGAAGTTGATATTCTTGCGTGCCTGTTTCAAGTGTAGTATCAAGCAAGAAGATGGAACTGTAATCTGTTACAATCTTTGCAAAGACCAATAACAAAAATAAACTGCAACTTTGATCTTTCAAATATGAGTGTGAGTTCCCACCTGCGTTCCTATGTGCTGAACCAGAGATGGGCTGCCTCTATCTGCTTTCTCTTATCTTACAGATTTTGGCAGATAGCCTCTTAAAAACCCTTCTCTTCTCAAAGTCCACCTCGATGACAATACGAATTACATGGAAGTTGTACTCAGAAATGATGATTAGTAATTTGTATGAATCCACTCCATTCTATCTTGGAATCAAATAACTAGTTTACATCCCAACATTCTCCACACTTCCACTTGGAGACCAGCATTCTATCCACTGTCAGCACAGATGCTTCTAACATCACTCAGAAGAATGAACACCTTGCAGCTCTTTCCCAGTGAAACAACCTGAGCATCTTGTAGAAAGGTTTAGGTTTAACAATTAGTTCGTAGTTAAATTATGCAAGTAACCAAATTATATGAATTAACCAAAT
This sequence comes from Mustelus asterias, assembly GCF_964213995.1. Lineage (NCBI taxonomy): Eukaryota > Metazoa > Chordata > Chondrichthyes > Carcharhiniformes > Triakidae > Mustelus > Mustelus asterias. The sequence continues at coordinate 29,342,480 of NC_135817.1, read as the reverse complement.
ATTAGTCCGAAGATGTGTAGGTTAGATGGATTGGCCATGGTGGATGCATGGGGTTGCAGGGATGGGATGGGCCTGGTGGGATGCTCTTTCAGTGGAAGGCAGACGGGGAGGGGTGGTTCTCGGTGGCGACTCGATAGGCCGGATGGCCTCTTTCTGTATTGTAAAAATTCTATGGTTCTATTATCTTCTGCTTAATTGTAATCAATGCAAGACACTATTACACCACATGACTCTGTATTTGGACAAGCGAGGAACACCATTTGGCCCCAAGCCATGTAAAGGCATTTATGGTTTAATTACAGAGCAAATGCCGCAAGCTAACCAAGGTTCAGCCGTCTGACTGTAGCAATTAAAACTTATCAATGGTGCTCAATATCTATGACTCAGGGGAGAGCTCGAAAGATCTATTGTGCAAACGGAAACTGTTTTAAGTGGTAACGGCCAGTCCGGTCCCATCCCATCAGGTCCTGGTCTCCAGCCCCAAGCTTTGCCTCACAACCTAGACTGAACAGGAAGCAAGAACCACCATCAACCAGTAAAGTTGCTGGCTAGCTTGTTAAATATTACTTTTGTTCTTTAATACATAGTTCCCCTCAGTTGATTTTCTCCTCTTGCCTGAGCGATTAAAGAACAAATTAATGCCGAGTGTGTGCAGACTTCGATTTGGAGGTGAAAGATCCTCAAAACCTAACATAGAATCCCCACAGTGCAGAAAAAGGCCATCCGGCCCATCGAGTCTGCACTGACTCTCCGAAACAGTATCCTATCCAGGCCCTCTCCCTGTAACCCCACACTTTTATTATGGTTAATCCACCTAACCCACACACCTTTGGACAGTTGGAGGAAACCGGAGCACCCGGAGGAAACCCACACAGACACAAGGAGAACATGCGGACTCCACACAGACAGTGACCCAATGCTGAAATTGAAGCCAGTCACTGGTGCTGTGAGGCAGCAATGCTAACCATTATAACATCCTTTTAAATGTTTAACAATCAAACCACCCGGGCTTACTGTCAGCAGAATTAATATAAAAACAAGATCTACAAACCTTCACTTTCCAACAAAGTGAGGAGCCACAGGACCTTAATCATGGTAAATCTGAAATACTTGTACTGAGTATCAACAGGTCACATGAAGATCTGTTGGATGTATTTAACCAAAACGTCAGAGAAAAAAATCAGGTGCCCTGAAAAGAAGCAGCCTTTCAGGAACTCCTGGCCAGGAAATTACAGGCTTGCAATGAGTCTGACTTTCCAATGAGGTAAAGGGACGGATGGAAGAAGAAAACAGAATAGACAGCTAGGCCTGGTGATTTATTGGCACAGTAAGAAGTCTCACAACACCAGGTTAAAGGCCAACAGGTTTATTTGGTAGCAAAAGCCACTAGCTTTCGGAGCGCTGCTCCTTCGTCAGGTAAGTGGGAGTTCTGTTCACAAACAGGGCATATAAAGACACAAACTCAATTTACAAAATAATGGTTGGAATGCGAGTCTTTACAGGTAATCAAGTCTTAAAGGTACAGACAATGTGAGTGGAGAGAAAGTTAAGCACAGATTAAAGAGATGTGTATTGTCTCCAGACAGGACAGTTAGTGAGATTTTGCAAGCCCAGGCAAGTCGTGGGGGGTTACAGATAGTATGACATGAACCCAAGATCCCGGTTTAGGCCGTCCTCATGTGTGCAGAACTTGGCTATCAATCTCTGCTCAGCGACTCTGCGTTGTTGTGAGTCGTGAAGGCCGCCTAGGAGAACGCTTACCCAAAGATCAGAGGCCGAATGCCCGTGACCGCTGAAGTGTTCCCCAACAGGAAGAGAACACTCTTGCCTGGTGATTGTCGAGTGGTGTTCACTCATCCATTGTCGTAGCGTCTGCATGGTCTCCCCAATGTACTATGCCTCGGGACATCCTTTCCTGCAGCGTATCAGGTAGACAACGTTGGCCGAGTTGCAAGAGTATGTACCGTGTACCTTGTGGATGGTGTTCTCACGTGAGATGATGGCATCCGTGTTGATGATCCGGCACGTCTTGCAGAGGTTGCTGTGGCAGGGTTGTGTGGTGTCGTGGTCACTGTTCTCCTGAAGGCTGGGTAGTTTGCTGCGGACAATGGTCTGTTTGAGGTTGTGCAGTTGTTTGAAGGCAAGAAGTGGGGATGGCCTTGGTGAAATGTTCGTCTTCATCAATGACATGTTGAAGGCTTCGGAGGAGATGCCGTAGCTTCTCCGCTCCGGGGAAGTACTGGACAACGGAGGGTACTCTGTCCACCGTGTCCCGTATTTGTCTTCTGAGGAGGTTGGTGCGGTTTTTTTTTGTGAGGCTGCATGTCTATTGATTCTGACCCCACTGCCTACTGAAAATCCCATCACATATTTCAATGTTTGTTGAAAAATATAAAACCCAGTGAACTCTCCACACCCAAGTAAATGCAGCATTCCCTTCCTTCAGTGATTCGAGGTCAATTAATTCATGTAACAGCTTAGCTGAACTTGCATAAAAGCTCAAGATGGTTGGGGGGGAATGGTGTGGAGGGGAGAGCTTTGGGAGAATTATCTAGATTGGTTTGGGGGAATGGAGTGGAGAGTTTTGGGAGAATGGTAGGGAGAGTTTGGGGGAATGGTGTGGAGGGGAGGGTTTCGGCATATTTTGTGGAAGGGAGGGTTGGGGTGTGGAAGGGAGGATTTGGGGAATGAAAGATGTGCGGGTTACGTTGATTGACCACACTAAATTGCCCCTTAGTGTCAGGGGGTCCAGTAGAGTATAATACGTGGGGTTATGGGGATAGGGTGAGATTGTTGTCAGGCTCAATGGGCTGAATGGCCTCCTTCTGCACTGCAAGGATTCTATGAGTTAACTCACTTCTTTTCACAGGCAGTTAAACATTTCACAATACTTTATCAATAAGCTGGTGGGAATCATATAAGCAACCAGAAAGCTAAACAACTAATCAACAACCAGTTTAGTTGGACATCATTCCAAAAGGACTAGAACAAATAATCAATCCTGATATTTTGGTGCAAAACTACACCGAAATGGCAGCATGGTAGGCTGCATGGCATGCGTGACCTCTGGCACCCACTCAGCCAGATACACATACTGGTTATTTTTATGACTCTCTTTTTAAACTTCACATTTTATTGCTACGAGTTGCTGTATTTTTGCTCCGTAATTGTTTCTTTCCTTAAAACTCAACATTTCTTGAAATTCAGTTTATTTTTGTGCAAAATTGCTCAACGGCCCCTTGAGTAAGAAAAAGAGCCTCCTTCCACCCTACCTCATCTCACCCTCTCACCATGGAAGCAATGATTGCTGTTAGTGAGTGAGGTCTTTGCACCAGACTGGGGAGAGCTCTCTCTCTGCCCATCTCCAAATTCCTGGGGCAGAAAGATACACAAGTAGATCAGAATTTCATTGCGAAATGCGCTCTCTTTCACATTAGGTATTAAACTGATGCCCCAACTCCCTGTACAGGGGGATGGAAAAAGAGATTTAAAAAAATACAAAAGCAAATTACTGCAGATGCCGGAAATCTAAAATTTATTAAAAAAGCAGGAAGTGCTGGAAATACTCAGCAGGCCAGGCAGCATCTACAGAGAGACAAACAGAGTCAACGTTTTAGATCAATGACTTTTCATCAAAGCTGAGAATTTCTAGAAATGGAATAGGTTTTGAGCCAGTGGAAGGGGGGAGTGGGGACAAAACTGGAGGGCAGGAGAGATGAAATGACAACTGGTTTCATGGTATCAATGGAGAAGAGAGTGGAAATGGGTATAGCACAAACAAAAGGTGTATCCAGATGAGCTATGAATGGCTGCAGAGCAGCAACCTAAATACAAGTCCAAACCAGCAAAAAAAACCATGAACAAGATGGAGGCAGAAGTTGTGATCTAAAATTGTTGAACTCAAGCTGGGATTCCAAAAGGCTGTACAATGTCAATATTGACGGAAGAGAATTATGCTTCCCAATAGTAATCACTCAACAAATGTGACTATACCAGATTATCTGATCACTTACCTCATTAGCTATTTGTGAGATTTGCCTGCTGTATTTTGTTTATAAAATAATTAAACATCGACTGAACAGCTTTGGATGTGGCAAGTGCAACATAAATCCAAGCTTTTCCCTTTGATGAAATCACACATGCAATGTTATAAACCAGGCTTGTTCAAAGTACGCTCCGGGAGCCGGTTGCAGCCCATGAAACCTCCCCCCCCCCCCAACCCACCCAACACCAGTTTTCAAAATCCCAGTCAAACAGGTAAATTTCAATGGTCAGAGTATTCTCGGAACTGCTTTTCCAATCACAGGCCAGTTCTCACCGGCTTTTGCTTCTGACAGGCAGACTACTGAGCTTATCAGCAATGAGGGAGTAAATTGGAGGGTTTGATTGGAGGAGTGGCAAACACCACAATTGAGAGTGTGCTGAGGGAAGCAAAGCAACAGCGAGGCTGGAGCCCAGGATGCATCTGACCCGGCATTCAGAGAAGGCAAGTTTGGGTCAGGGTCTGGGGAAGAGACACTGCCATGGTGAGTGAGGGGGGAGGGGGTGGGGGGGGGGTGAGTGAGGGGGGAGGGGGTGGGGGGGGGGTGAGTGAGGGGGGAGGGGGTGGGGGGGGGGTGAGTGAGGGGGGAGGGGGTGGGGGGGGGGGTGAGTGAGGGGGGAGGGGGTGGGGGGGGGGTGAGTGAGGGGGGAGGGGGTGAGGGGGGGTGAGGGGGGGGTGAGTGAGGGGGGAGGGGGTGGGGGGGGGTGAGTGAGGGGGGAGGGGGTGGGGGGGGGTGAGTGAGGGGGGAGGGGGTGGGGGGGGGTGAGTGAGGGGGGAGGGGGTGGGGGGGGGTGAGTGAGGGGGGAGGGGGTGGGGGGGGTGAGTGAGGGGGGAGGGGGTGGGGGGGGTGAGTGAGGGGGGAGGGGGTGGGGGGGGTGAGTGAGGGGGGAGGGGGTGAGTGAGGGGGGAGGGGGTGAGTGAGGGGGGAGGGGGTGAGTGAGGGGGGAGGGGGTGAGTGAGGGGGGAGGGGGTGAGTGAGGGGGAGGGGGTGGGGGGGGTGAGTGAGGGGGGAGGGGGTGGGGGGGGGGTGAGTGAGGGGGGAGGGGGTGGGGGGGGGTGAGTGAGGGGGGAGGGGGTGGGGGGGGGTGAGTGAGGGGGGAGGGGGTGGGGGGGGGTGAGTGAGGGGGGAGGGGGTGGGGGGGGGTGAGTGAGGGGGGAGGGGGTGGGGGGGGGTGAGTGAGGGGGGAGGGGGTGGGGGGGGGTGAGTGAGGGGGGAGGGGGTGGGGGGGGTGAGTGAGGGGGGAGGGGGTGGGGGGGGGGGTGAGTGAGGGGGGAGGGAGTGGGGGGGGGTGAGTGAGGGGGGAGGGGGTGGGGGGGGTGAGGGGGGAGGGGGTGGGGGGGGTGAGTGAGGGGGGAGGGGGTGGGGGGGGTGAGTGAGGGGGGAGGGGGTGGGGGGGGTGAGTGAGGGGGGAGGGGGTGGGGGGGGTGAGTGAGGGGGGAGGGGTTGGGGGGGGGTGAGTGAGGGGGGAGGGGGTGGCGAGTGAGGGGGGAGGGAGTGAGGGGGGAGGGGGTGGGGGGGGTGAGTGAGGGGGGAGGGGGGTGGGGGGGTGAGTGAGGGGGGAGGGGGTGGGGGGGGTGAGTGAGGGGGGAGGGGGTGGGGGGGGTGAGTGATGGGGGAGGGGGTGGGGGGGGTGAGTGAGGGGGGAGGGGGTGGGGGGGTGAGTGAGGGGGGAGGGGGTGGGGGGGGTGAGTGAGGGGGGAGGGGGTGGGGGGGGGGTGAGTGAGTGGGGAGGGGGTGGGGGGGGTGAGTGAGGGGGAGGGGGTGTGGAGGTTAGTGAGGGGGGAGGGGGTGGGGGGGGTGAGTGAGGGGGAGGGGGTGGGTGTGGTGAACCATCGTTGGTTCACCACTGGGGTTGTTATTGTGTTACTGTTGGGCTAGGGTGTTGTTGTTATGGGGGTTGTACTATGTTGTTGGGTTAGGGTGTTTACCTGTCCTAAGTGTTATCATGGCACACTCCAGTGGGGTCCCGCCTCCGGTGGCAGGGTATAAGACCCCCTGCTCCGGCAGGACCCCTTCAGTCTGAACGGGTGAATTTGTGTTAGTAGTTTCATTGTTAATGTATTAAAGCCTTCAGTTCTAAAGCCTTGTTTCCGGGTGCTCATTGAGGTGCATCAATTTAATACATTAACTGAGAATATGGAACAGATCCTAAAACCGGATCGTCTGACACTGGACCCACGTGCGGTCGGTGCAGCTAACACGTTCGAACATTGGTGGAAATGCTTCGAGGACTACCTGGCAGCCTCGGTAGCTATCACTACAGACAGTGATAGACTCCAGGTCCTCCACGCAAGGGTAAGCGACACGATTTACCTAGCCATTCGTGCAGCTTCCACTTACCAGGGTGCCGTCGAGCTCCTAAAGAATAGGTACATTACGCCACCCAACGAGATTCACGCTCGTTATCTCCTCGCTACACGACGTCGGCAGTCGGGCGAGACCATAGAAGACTACGCCAATGAACTCCTGCAGCTTGCCAGGGGTTGTGACTGTAAGGATGTCTCCGCCGAGCAGTACATGCAAGACCTCGCCCGAGACGCGTTCGTAGCAGGGGTAGGGTCCTCGTACATCAGACTTAAATTATTAGAAAAGGGGAAACTCAACTTGACCCAGGCAATGGGGATGGCCGTGAGGTTGGAGGCGGCGTCGAAGAGCTTGGCGCTGTACCCCGAGGACCACGTGCAGTCAACGTGGTTGGAGCAAGCTCTGCTCCCTCCTTGCCCCGCGAACCCGCGCTCCCAGATCGATTCGACGACGGCGGCAGCTCCAGGGGGCCAGCGATGCTATTTTTGCGGTGGGGCCAAGCATCCACGGCAGCAGTGTCCGGCAAGAACGGCAATCTGCAGCCAGTGCGGTAAAAAAGGCCACTACGGCAAAGTCTGCAGGTCCAAACCTAAAAACGGCAGTGCAGCTTGTAACCCTCCAGAACGGAGACCATCTCTTTCGGCGCTGCAGTACCCACGAGGTCCGACCACGTGCGATCTCAGGACGGCGCCATCGTGGCAGACAGAGGAGGAGGAAGACCACCAGGAGTCGCTGCGCTTGGAGCCCTCGGCCACATGCGATTCATGGGGGCGGCCATCATGGTCCACGACGACTAGGAGCGACCAGCAGGGGTCCTCAGCATCCACATCGGCAGCATGCAGCAGCGACCAGCAGGGGTCCTCAGCATCCACATCGGCAGCATGCAGTGATGCCCAGGGGCCAACGGTGGCGTCGATCTCTCTGGATCAGACCAGGCATTACAGACTGGAACATTCCATGATGGAGGTAAAGGTTAGTGGCAGAACTGTAAATTGTCTGTTTGACAGTGGGAGCACCGAAAGTTTCATACACCCTGAAACTGCTAAAAGGTGTGGACTCCGGATTCTCCCTGCCAAACAGACAATTTCCATGGCATCACAGTCCCGGTCTGTACCGATCCAAGGACGATGTATGGTAACTCTTGAGGTACAGGGCACAGTTTACGAGCAATACAGGCTCCTTGTGCTACCTCACCTTTGCGCGCCAATTCTCCTCGGACTAAACTTTATGGCCCACATGAGGAGTGTGATCCTACAGTACGGTGGGCCACTCCCTTCACTGGCAGTAGGGAACCAGCCGCAGCCTCCAAATTGCCCAAAGCGCCCCGCGTGCAATCTATCCACCCTGAAGATCACGACACCATCCCTTTTTAAAAATCTGGTACCTGGCTGCAAGCCCATCGCTACTAAAAGTAGGCGTTACAGCGCTGAGGACCGGATCTTTATTAGATCTGAGGTTCAGCGGCTCCTCAAGGAAGGGATCATACAGGCCAGTGCTAGTCCGTGGAGAGCGCAGGTCGTGGTAGTCAAAAGCGGGAACAAACCTCGGATGGTCATCGACTATAGTCAGACCATTAATAGATACACGCAGCTGGATGCGTATCCTCTCCCGCGCATTTCTGATATGGTCAATCAGATTGCGCAGTACCGAGTGTTTTCTACCATAGACCTTAAGTCCGCCTACCATCAACTCCCCATCCGCCCAGAGGACCGACAATATACGGCTTTTGAGGCGGATGGTCGTCTATACCAATTCCTCAGGGTTCCATTTGGTGTCACCAATGGGGTCTCGGTCTTCCAGCGTGCTATGGACCGAATGGTGGACCAGAACGGGTTGCGGGCTACCTTCCCGTACCTGGATAACGTCACCATCTGCGGCCATGACCAGCAGGACCACGACACGAATCTCCAACACTTTCTACGCACTGCATCTCGCCTGAATCTGACCTATAACAGGGAGAAGTGCGTATTCCGTACGCGTAGGTTAGCCATCCTCGGATACGTGGTGGAAAACGGGGTCATTGGCCCTGATCCAGACCGTATGCGCCCACTCACTGAACTTCCCTTGCCCGCTAGCACGAAAGCACTGAGGAGATGCCTCGGGTTCTTTTCGTATTATGCACAGTGGGTCCCCAACTACGCGGACAAAGCTCGTCCGCTCATTAAGTCCACGACCTTCCCACTTACGCCGGAGGCCCAATTGGCCTTCAAGGTTTTGAAAAGCGACATCTCGAAAGCCACGATGCACGCGGTGGATGAATCCATCCTTTTCCAGGTGGAGAGTGATGCATCGGACTTCGCCCTAGCCGCCACACTAAACCAGGCAGGCAGGCCCGTCGCGTTTTTTTCCCGCACCCTTCAATGCCCAGAGATTCGGCACTCAGCGGTGGAAAAGGAGGCTCAGGCCATTGTGGAGGCAGTCAGACACTGGCGCCATTACCTGGCAGGTAAGCGGTTCACCCTGATCACGGATCAACGATCCGTGGCGTTTATGTTCAGTAACACGCAGAGGGGCAAGATCAAGAACGATAAGATCTTGCGGTGCGGTGGAGAATTGAGCTCTCCACCTATAATTACGATATTATGTATCGTCCAGGGAAGCTCAATGAGCCCTCGGATGCCCTCTCGCGCGGAAACATGCGCCATCATGCAGGAGGGACCGCTTGAAGGCTCTCCACAATGATCTGTGTCATCCTGGAGTCACCAGACTCTACCACTTCATAAAAGCCCGCAACCTACCCTACTCGGTGGAGGAGGTCAGGTCAGTTACTAGAAGTTGTCGGATTTGCGCAGAATGCAAACCACACTTTTATCGACCAGACCGGGCACATTTGGTCAAGGCCACTCGCCCTTTTGAGAGGCTGAGTGTAGATTTTTAAGGGCCCCCTTCCCTCAACGGATCGGAATGTCTATTTTCTTAACATAATAGACGAATTTTTCCCGGTTTCCGTTTTGTTTTTCCCCTGTGGCGGACACGTCGACTGCCACCGTCATCAAGGCATTCAGTGAGCTTTTTACCCTGTTCGGGTACCCCTGCTATATTCATAGCGACAGGGGCTCGTCGTTCATGAGCAACGACTTGAGGCAATTCCTGCTCTCATTCGGGATTGCCTCTAGTAGAACCACGAGCTACAACCCTAGGGGTAACGGACAGGTGGAAAGGGAGAATGCTACAGTCTGGAAGGCTGTCCTACTGGCACTGAAATCCAAGGGCCTTCCAGTCTCCCGGTGGCAGGAGGTCCTTCCAACTGCGCTCCATTCTATCCGCTCCCTCCTGTGTACGGCAAACCAATGCTACTCCCCACGAGAGGATGTTCTCATTCCCTCGGAAGTCGTCCTCGGGGGACCTCATTGCCAGCCTGGTTGACGTACCCAGGACCCGTCCTTCTGCGGCGCCATGTGAGGGCTCGCAAGTCCGACCCCTTGGTCGAACCGGTCCAACTCCTCCACGCCAACCCTCAGTATGCCTATGTGGCATATCCTGACGGGCGAGAGGACACTGTCTCCATTAGAGACCTGGCGCCCGCAGGGGACGTAGCAAACTCCTGTCGCTCCTATTCCCCCCAGTCCACAGATCCACTACTCCTCATTACTTCCCCAGACGTGGCGCGGTCAGCACCGGGGACCAGTGCATAAACACTTTTTACTCCCATGTACAGCTTGCCTGAGACTCGGAGATCGGCGCCACCATCATCACCACCACCACCACCACCAAAACGTTTCCAGGATCCCCTACACCATCGCCTCATCAGGGCCGGCCGGCCCGGGAGTCTTTGAGGGGACAGCCAGATGTTGCTTTGAGAGAGCCACCGCAAGCACCTGCTCCGGTTTCGCAACCGGTGTTGAGAAGATCGCAGCGTCGGTGTGGTCCTCCAGACCGTCTGGACTTGTGAATCCTGTTATTTTTTTTTGTCATTGTCTGTTTTCATCCACCCCGCCACCTTTGGTTCCTAAAGGAGGGGTGAATGTGGTGAACCATCGTTGGTTTCACCACTGGGGTTGTTATTGTGTTTACTGTTGGGCTAGGGTGTTGTTGTTATGGGGGTTGTACTATGTTGTTGGGTTAGGGTGTTTACCTGTCCTAAGTGTTATCATGGCACACTCCAGTGGGGTCCCCGCCTCCGGTGGCAGGGTATAAGACCCCCTGCTCCGGCAGGACCCCTTCAGTCTGAACGGGTGAATTTGTGTTAGTAGTTTTCATTGTTAATGTATTAAAGCCTTCAGTTCTAAAGCCTTGTTTTCCGGGTGCTCATTGAGGTGCATCAGTGGGGGGGGGTGAGTGAGGGGTGAGGGGGAGGGGGTGGGGGGGGGTGAGTGAGGGGGGAGGGGGTGGGGGGGGGTGAGTGAGTGGGGGGAGGGGGGGGGGGGGGTGAGTGAGGGGGAGGGGGTGGGGGGGGGTGAGTGAGGGGGGAGGGGTGGGGGGGGTGAGTGAGGGGGGAGGGGGTGGGGGGGGGTGAGTGAGGGGGGAGGGGGTGGGGGGGGTGAGTGAGGGGGGAGGGGGTGGGGGGGGGTGAGTGAGGGGGGAGGGGGTGGGGGGGGGTGAGTGAGGGGGGGAGGGGGTGGGGGGGGTGAGTGAGGGGGGAGGGGGTGGGGGGGGGTGAGTGAGGGGGGAGGGGGTGGGGGGGGTGAGTGAGGGGGGAGGGGGTGGGGGGGTGAGTGAGGGGGGAGGGGGTGGGGGGGTGAGTGAGGGGGGAGGGGGTGGGGGGGGTGAGTGAGGGGGAGGGGGGTGGGGGGGGGTGAGTGAGGGGGGAGGGGTGAGTGAGGGGGGAGGGGGTGAGTGAGGGGGGAGGGGTGAGTGAGGGGGAGGGGGTGAGTGAGGGGGGAGGGGGTGGGGGGGTGAGTGAGGGGGGAGGGGGTGGGGGGGGTGAGTGAGGGGGGAGGGGGTGGGGGGGGTGAGTGAGGGGGGAGGGGGTGGGGGGGGTGAGTGAGGGGGGGAGGGGGTGGGGGGGGGTGGAGGGGAGGGGGAGGGTGGGGGGGGTGAGTGAGGGGGAGGGGGTGGGGGGGTGAGTGCGGGGGGAGGGGGTGGGGGGGGTGATTGAGGGGGGAGGGGGTGGGGGGGTGAGTGAGGGGGGAGGGGGTGGGGGGGGGTGAGTGCGGGGGGAGGGGGTGGGGGGGTGAGTGAGGGGGAGGGGGTGGGGGGGGGTGAGTGAGGGGGGAGGGGGTGGGGGGGGTGAGTGAGGGGGGAGGGGTTGCCTTGTGGTGGGGGTGAGTGAGGGGGGAGGGGGTGGGGGGGGGTGAGTGAGGGGGGGAGGGGGTGGGGGGGGTGAGTGAGGGGGGAGGGGGTGGGGGGGTGAGTGAGGGGGGAGGGGGGTGGGGGGGGGGGTGAGTGGGAGGGGGGGGGGGGGGTGAGTGAGGGGGGAGGGGGGTGGGGG